>NC_142146.1:24461864-25139364 GCF_024610735.1 Ursus americanus | reverse complement strand
TTTTGAACTAACATATTAATGACCTGTTACCTTTGCTTCAGATCTTTTCCATTATTCATGAAAGAACAAAGGCAATACACGTTCTGCTGAGTCTTTTTTATGTATTATGACACTGTTATCTTCCTTAATCCCAGAGGCAGCCACAATCGTGGATGCTATGTTTATTCTTCATATCCATGAGTTATATTCAAATTAGACATTATGTATTTACCATATGATACAGTGTTGTGCATAAATATGAACCTGCAGTTTGTATTTTCTACTCCACATTATGTTTTCTATAGATTTAGCCATATTCATACATATTATGCATATTCTTGTATTTTTAACTGTTGTATAGTACTTCGTTATAGAATATAATGTAACTTAAGTAGTTTGTACTTTACTGACAGACATTTTAGATTATTTCCTTTTTAGTTTTAGAAACAATGATGCAATGAATTCTTTTTTCTCCACATCTGCAATCGATTTCAAGAACATACACCTAGAAATGGAATTCTCGGGTTGCAGATAGTCATGGCTAGACTACTCTCCAAAGTGATTAAATAGATTTATACACCCATCCAGGGCTTAGGATAGTTTGTACTTTTCCACTATCTAGTCAACACCTGGTAAAGTCAGACTTAAAAATTCTGACAATAGATGGGTGAGGTGGACACTTCACTGTAGCGAGACTGAGTAGATCCTCCGAGTTTTATTGACCAGTTAGATTTCTTCTCATGGGTTTCCTGTTAATGTTGTCGGTCCATTTTTCAATTGAATTGTTTGGGGTTTTTTTCCTTGTTGATTTATAAGAGTGTTTTTGTTTATTTTAAATACTAGTGCTCTCCTGTTTGGATCACGTGTGTGTTTGTATGCGTGTGTAACAGTCCGTGGCTTGTCATTTGTTTTGTATATAGTGACTTATTGAACAGCATTTAACAACTTTTAATATAGTCAAATGTATGCATTTTTTCCCTTATGGCTTATGTATTTTTCATTTTGCCTAAAGAAATAGCCCCCTAATACCACATTCCAAGTAAATCCTCCCATATTTTCTTCTAAATGTTGATACATTGTTTTTCATACTCAGGTTTTTATTCTATCTAGAATTTGTGGTTTACCTCTTTTGGTTTACACACCGACCTATTTACCTCAACGCACACTTCAGCAACTGCGTGGGTCAATCCGAGTGGTATCTGGTGGAAATTAAAGGCTGCCTTTGAAACCAGACTTACCTCTCACCCTTAGCCCTGAGGAAAAAGAAAAGTTCAGGGGCTAAATAATCATCAAAAAGGAGGATTTGAGGAGAGGTCACAGAACCCTGCATTGAGGATATAACACGGCATTGATCTCTGAAGACTAAGTAGGAAAAAAGGCCTAGGCATGCGCAAAGACCCCGAGGCAAGTAGGAACATGCTCTTTGGAGGAAGTGAGAGGAGGCAAACACTATCAGGTGTTGACCAGGTCATGAAAAAGGCAAGCACGGTCAAAGCAAGAGGTTAAAGGGAATGTAGTAAAGATGGTCCTGTAAACTTAAACCTGTCCCTATTTTGCAGGCCTTTGTATCTAGGCCATGTTAGAGACCAGCATTTTTTTCTCTAAGAAATGAAAACGTTAAAAGAGCTTTCAGGAAGAGAGTAGACAGATCAGATTCCATTTGCATAAAATAGCCCTGGCCACTAGGGTAGAAGGAATGAGAGGGGAGTAAGGGACCATAGGGGGTGATCAGTGAGGAAGACATGCCAAGTGGGATGTAGAAGCAGCTTAGAATAGGGTTGTGGCAGTGGGGATGGAGAAGAGAAAGACCAGAGTAACAGAAAAAACTGATGCATATTGAGGAAGAGGCATGTTTGCAGCCTGTGCAGCTATCTAGATGAAGATGTCATTGCCTGAGATCAGAAATATGGGAACAGGTTAAGGATGCGGGAACAGACTGTGAGTGTGGCCTCAGACATGTTTAGTGTGAGTGCCTTTGAGACACCGCAGTGGAGACTGGAAGATATCCGGGCTAGAGGTATAAGTTAGAGAATCCAAGGTATGTAGAGAGTAGCTGAAGTCGTGGACATCAGTCGATTCCCCCAGGAAGAAAACTGGTAGTAAGAAGGCAAACAGCTCTAGAAACAAGTCTCGAGAACCTCTGAAATGTAAATTTGGACAGAAGATTGGAAGACATCACTGAGGAGTGTCTAGAGAGCTAGGAAGAAGATCAGGACAGCGTGTTGTGTTGGAATCCAGGGGAAGTGATGCTTCCAATGGTCCACATGGTTGATTATTATGGAGAGCTTGAGGAAAACAAGAGGGAAATGGCTTGCTGGATTCAGTGATATGGAAATCACTGTCACTTTACTGGGAGTGGTGTAGCTACTAAACAGTAGGAAGTGTGGGGAAAGAAAATGAACAGAAAGACCCTCCCAATTTCCACCCTGGCTGTTTGTTTCAGCGGGTCCACCTCTGAAAATTCGGGAGAAATCTTGAAATAACCTCCCAGGACTACTGGGTGTACCATCTTTCTCTAAAGCCTGGAGGGACAAGTTTTTATAGGATTTTAAATTTGGCATATAGTGTGTGTGTGTGGGTGGGAGGGGAAGGCTGGGAAATATTTCGCCAGAAGGTGAGGGAGAGAATTTTCACATGTGTTCTCTTGGTAATACCTGGAATTTGCGTCCTTTTCTAGACTTACCCAAGTGAAGGGTGAGTAAGTGTCCCAGTGAACTGCTGCCCAATTTTTCCATTAATTTTCCTCCTTAGAAATTTAGGATCTACAACACCTCATCGTTTGAGTTGCCTTTCTTGTGAACTCTCTGAAATCTCAGTTACTCCAAGTTCTTTATTATTCCCACACAATACTCAAAAGGCAGGTAAAGCCATTGTCCTGATAATATTAACATACAATTCCTGGGTTTTACTTTCTTGCCAAAGCTATAATTTTATACCAGAGTAACTTGTTTCTACTTTTACTTATTTCAGCTCTTATCTCATTGCATGAACATAAATTCTTATCCAGGCTTTTGCTTTTCCCACTCTTGAGAACTTTCTTTACTTCTCTTAGTACAGTGATTTTCAGTGATTCCTCTTTGTATTTCACAGAGGCAGTATTATATTTTCTCGTGTTTCCTATGATTTAACAATATGTCCCAAATGTTGCCAGTTGTTTCCTTGGACAAATTGCCACTACTAAGAATAGTGACAGGGAGGTGTAATAAGTGATCTCTGTTTACTAGGTGGATGTCTAAAAATGCTTTAATAAATGACTTGAGAATGCTTCGCAAAGAAAAACCCACTAACGAGGAAGCTCATTTTTACTTAAATCTCTTGCTAAAAACCTGGAGGTTTTCGTTTTTCCTCTGGACTTTTCTGCCCTGCCCTGGTGACCTCATCATCAGTCACATGTCACCAAACTGGAGAAACGAAATCTGTGCCTTGGTGGCAATAACTAGTTCTCGCACGTTGACGGACAGCTCCTTTATCCTTTGGCTGTGGGGAGGTCCTATTAGGCCATCAAAGCCCACAACTAGCATGTGGGCAGGTCTTGAACAAAACAGGCTCTTTTTTCGGACAAGAGTTCCTTTCCTTGTTACTTTATCCTTTTTCATTCATGAGAAATGGTATGCCTCATCAAAGCGAACGCTAAATATAAGAGAAGAAAGTTGAATAAAAATGAGTCACTGGGAGATCAGGGCTGTCTATTTGGGGATGTTTATCTCCTTAAGGCTCTTAAAGCGCATGTTTCTGTTTGTTGCTAGAATCGTGATCGTTGACAATGTGGCTTCTATTTTATTTGCGTTTGGCTGTGCTTTTCTGGAGAGTAGATTGGCATCCAGTAGTCACTTAAGTGGATGTAGAAACCAAACAAAGCCGGGAAGAAGGAGCAGAGATCTGTGGTTGGAGGCTGCATGGGGGAGGGGGGGCGGGGAGCAGAGCGCCAAGCGCAGTGGTCCTGCAGTCCTCTGATGGAGGGTGAGTCCTGCTCCCCCTTCTCCAGCTCTGGGGCCTTGGATTCCGTTTCCCCGTGCTGTCGATGGAGGCTGGTGATAATACTTACCTCACAGACTGGTTCCTGTGAGAAGTCGCTGGTGTTACATTAGTGCTACAGGAGTGTTTTGTTAAACAACATACCTCGTTGTCTGTCACTAAGACTGTCCTGACAGCTAATGGTTTACTGACAAATTTCCTTGCGCCAGGTACGGTGCTTTCGATGCTGTAATTTTTTTTCATTTGCTCTTTGCAGCAATTCATAGGAAAGGTTCTATAGTATAGTAGCCTCATAGTGTGGATGAGAATACCAAGGTTTGGAGGTAGTTAACTGTTCATTACTAGGTGTAGGTGGATACAGCTAGCAAGTGGCAGAGTCTGGAAGCCTGTGGTCCTAAACACTACACCACACTACCCCCTGACTGGAACCCTGCAGGGGCCCTCCTTCCCACCCTACAGTGTGCTTGTGCTCTCAAAACCCTCCCACACGGGGATGAGCACTTGAACCATAAAATTCAGCCTTGTGTGCCCTACTTCTGGAGCCAAAGGACTGACTCTACGTGGTAAGGCTTATTTGACTTGGATTTGAGCTGTGTTTTCACTGCCTACTGACTCTGTGACTTTGGGAAGGTTATTTATCACTATTTATCACTATAACTCAGTTTCTCTCATTTGAATGATGATCAGAGATTCTATTTCCTATGGTGGCTCTGAGGATTGGCTGAGATGCATATTAATACTGTTTCACAAATGATGTGTTTCATGCTGTTCAGTGAAATTTGGGTGCGGTTTCGGTAAGGCTTATCTGAATGGAACATTTCACTAGGGATGGTCATGCATGTGTTAAATGAACTATGTCCCCAACATAGGAGAACCAACTATTCGAATCTATCCTGCTCTGTCAGCATCCTACAAGTTCAGGCCTAGAGCCTGAAATAAGAAATTATTTGCACTTAGTGTTTTCAAGTAATTGGCCATCACAACTAACAAGAGGGTTTGTTGGAAACGCCAATAGTGATAGACTGAATTTGAAGAAAAAGTGGGGGGGATTTATTGACCAGAGAAAAAACAAGCCAAAGCCTTGGCTAATTTGTGTAATCAGCTTTATCAATTTGCATAAATTGTGCATCAGGCTATATTCCTCTTGGGCATAATAAGCCCAAATTTAGTTTTTCTAATTTTAAAGTCATCAGTTGCTTTTTTTTTTTTTTTTTTGCTTCTTCTGTTCCTTTCTGGGACTCGTGTGGGTCACACCTCCATGCATCTGTCAGGTGGTCTTATGTGTCCCTAATTCTCAGGGCCCCTGTCAGTGCCTTGATGTAGCATCTAGTGCTTATTTTCCAAAATTGGCCCAGCCTCGACCCTCCATCCTCTGTACTATTTCATGTCTCTCTATACTGCATCTATCCCTCTTTTTGTCATATCTTTTGTTCTGATCAAAATCTTCCAAATATTTTTAAATGATCCCCTTCCATTTGCTGTGTTCTCCTACTGTCTCCTTTCGAATGACTCTGCTACCTTCTAGATTCTTCCCTAACAGGCCTTCTGCCCCAGATTCTACCCATTGCTTCCTCTCATTACTTCTTTCTCAACACTCATTATTTCCGCTAGGGATCTCTGAATAGTTCTAAAGGGTCTCAGAATGTTTTGACTGTACTCTGAGGTGAGAAGATGAATTGTGAGATTTTCGGGCTCTCACGTAGCTTGCCCCTCCTCCTCTTCTCCTGCCCTCCTGCTACTCCTCCAGTTCAGCTTTTCCTGACCTGTTTCTGGGCTACCCTTCCTGGTCTCCTGCTTCCAGTCTTGACACGTGTCAATTCGTCTTCTACCTTGCCACCAGAGTCCGAGCTTGGCTATGATTAAAATCTATCTAATCAAAAGAGGTGATCATGGCACTCGTTCTCCAGCTTTAGTAATTAGAGAAGTAATGAACCTCCTTGAAGCCAGCAAGTGTTCAAGAATACACATGAGGAAAGTGCAGCTATTTTATATAGCATGTAGATAGCATACTAAAGGTTGTACAAGTTGAGAACATGAATGACTTTAAGAAGGGTTTAAACTTCACAGACAATATTTTAGAGGCATATCCCCTAACCTTTGGAGGGTGAGGTCACACAGGGCCTATGCTGCAGACTGTCATCAAAGACCAAACCCCAGACTTGTGGCCAACTGGTATAACCCAGGCGTCATTTCTTATGATTTTATGCTGTCCAGAGGGCTGAACTGCTGACATAAAATCTTTATCTCAAAGATGCAAATGTAAACCTAATGTCCTTTTTAAAACAGCAGCTAGTTATGGCGCTAGAGATGTTTAAGCCCGAGGCTTTACGAACACTTTTGTAATATCATTAGCCCGAAGATTGCCCCTGCCTCTATCCCATAACACCAACGTTTGCAAATCTGGGCATTTGCAATTCTTTCCATTTCTTTCCATGTCACTGGAACTCGAGCGTCTGCTTTCAGAGAATAGACTTTGCTTTCTGGCCTCAAACCCATGGAGGATGACAGGCGAGAGGAACACTGAACTTCTTGCATGCCCTTGGTCTCAGTCACGGCCAGCCTGCTTGCATTTCCTCTGGGCTCTGGCTCCACTGGCCAATCATTTCCATGGCTGGATTTAAAGAGCATGTGCCTAATTTAGAGTTGCTGACACAGGCCAGGGAACAGGCCACCTGGCAAACGCCTTGGGCTTTGACTGATCTCACTAACTTGAAGCCTAGGCCAAGTTCCCCTCAAGCTGTGCTGAGGTTTGTAAATCTTTTGGCCTAGGACTGGACCAGGTAATCAGCGTTTCGCGGTCCTCAGCTAGGTGTGAAATTTTAATCAAAGGGATTTTATTTTTGCAAAAATATAATGCACCACCAGAAATGTCACATAGAATTAAACTTTGGATTTGCTGAGGTTCAAGATGAATCAGATGGGGTCTTACAAAATGGCCAGCTCCTGTCCTCTTTGGAGGGGAGGGGGTGTTAAAAATAAACAGGGTAGTTCTGGTACCCCCTTTGTCTTATGGGGAAATATTACAATAATTTTTAGTCCATTCACACTTTGGAACTGGATAATTACTTTTCACTTTAATTACAAGATGGCACAGAAAACACATAAGCTTCCGCCCAAAAATACATTCTCTGTATCCAGTAGATATTGTAGAAATGATTTGCTGTTATAGTCAGTATGGTCTCCAGACATGTTCCGGATTCCCACAGTTCATCTAGAATGGTTTCAACCAGCCTTACATCTGACAAATAAATGCAGATACAGAAGACATTGGGGCATCAGGCTAAAATGAGAGTAGGCCCTCACCCAGAATTATAAAGCCAGAGCAGGCTCCTTTACAAAGGGAATAGAAGGCTCAGAAAGGAAGCAGGGCTGACTGCTAGTGTGGAGAATGGATGGGAAACATCTCTGCGGCTTGGGACACCAAACTCACTGGAGGCCATCCAGAGAGATTCTAGAGAAACTGAGTTCTCTGAATATTCTCTGCCAGACCTCTGCCCAAACAGACAAGTCACCATATGTTGCCCGTTACAGAGGTAATTCACGTGAATGCTGCAGGAACTGATTTCTCACTCTCTCTCCATGACCTAGAGAGTGTCTCTGGGTCACCATGGGTTTTGTGGGTTTTGTAGCTTCTTCCTCTCTCTGGTTGGGATGTGGAAGTCAGTACTGTCAGGTAGTATTGGGCATAGAACAAAGTGAGGCTTCTAGAATCAGACCACTTGGTTCAGGCCCTAGCGGTGTACTTCCCAGCTGTGTGATATTAGAAAAGTTGTCTATCCTTTGTATGCCTCAGTTTTGTCATCTATAAAATAGGCTGAATAGTAAAATTTACCTCAAAGGATTGTCATGAAGATTAAATGAATTATTAACAGTGAAATCTTTAACACAGTACAATAACCAGTCAATAAATATGATGATGATGATAATGCCTGAACAAAAGGGGCCATGCTTTGTGTGTGTGTGTGTGTGTGTGTGTGTGTGTGTGTGTGTGTAAACAGAAAGAGGTGTGTAACTAAAGGGCTTTAACAGAGGAGCCTAGGCATAAGATGGCATGAAGTTGTGGTAGAAGGATATGACTGATTTCATGGGATGGAGATTTTCAACCCCGCATCCCTTGAACCTGGAGAAAGAGCTGTTAGGCCAGTGATGGTAACGAAGATCCCAGGTCACTAAGGCCCCTTTATTCAGGACTGCTGGCCTCCAGGTGTCAGACACAGGGTCTGTTGAGGTCACTGCAGATTGTCTAGCTGGGGACAAAGCAAGCCCTGAGCATGACACAAGGTAAGCACTGAGTGTGACTCAAGAACACTCTCTGTGAACAAGAGCTAAAGGGCATTGGGCTCCTTGGGGGGTGACTGAGCAAGGATTTTACCTTTCTATTCTCAGGCAATGATAATAATCAGACCATGGACCACTGGGCTGTGTAAATATTCCTGGAGGTCTCAAAGAGTTCCAAGGTGGAGTAGCATGGATGTGGAAGAAATACTTTCATCACAGGCACACTGAGACCCAAAAGCCTTGTAATATGAATATTAAATAAGCCTAACCTCAGTGCCCCAAGCTTGCAAAGCTGGATCTATTGTTTACATTTCCTCCTCCTTGAGGTTTACATTTGGAGGGGTGAGACTGGCCATGAATGTGGTCATTCCTCTACCTTTCTCTCAGCCATGTTAGCAAGGTTCTTATAGCTGCCCAGGCAGCAATTTGATACCTGACTGCTCATGACCTACTCATCTGTTCTTTTTCCCCCCAAGTTTCTTTGACATAATTGACATGAATACCTCCATAAGGAAAGAAGAGAAATAGAAGGGAGTGGACCTTATTCCTATTCACTATGTTACTTGAATTACTTCAACATTACTTCACTATGTTACTTCAAATTTGCTCTGAACGGGGACAGAGAAAATGACTATACACAGGTTTGGAAGTTTCAGTTGACTACATTTCTTCATCTCCATTTTCTATCAGCACAAACAAATAACTTGACCTCAATCATTATTTTTTTAAATAAGAAGGATGTTTAAAAAAACCTTAATTCTTTAAAATATTTTTAGACAAATCATACTGTACTCCTCTAGGAGCTAAAATGCAGTAGTAATCAACGCTTAGTATCTTTCCTACACATGTAAAATGAAACATAACATTTTTTATGAGTTTTCTTTTTTAATGGAAATCATACCATGTATTGAATTTGTAGAAAGGCAGGGAAGATTGAAATGTATCAGTTGAGGGTAACCCTCAGCTGGGCCTGGGAGGGACTAAGCCTTTTCCAGAGGGAAAGCTTTGGGTGGTCTTTGCATTGGAGTTGGATTGGTCCATGTTTTTGAGGAATGTTTGAGTACCAGAAAGAAGCACTTAGTGTGAAGAGAGGTTTGAGTTCATTTTATATCTAAATCAGTAAAAAAAACAACAGGAAAAGCTGTTAGGGAAAGAGAACACAATAGGGACCAGGTGTTTTTAATTGAATTATCCAGTAAAGCCTTTTATATTCAGCATATACAACCAAAACCCAAAAACTAATGGTAAGTAATCGATGTACATGTTGAGTTTCAAATATTAACTGATTTAGGAGTTCAGCAAATATTTGAATGCCTATAGCACGGATCCCTGCGTTTCTGTGTCCTTGTCTGGGTCTGCCCATATACACAGTACTTTCCTACATGCCAGGAAGTAATTTCTCATTGATTTTCTGGTTTGATGTCATTTATTTAATATACGTGATTTGTCAATATTCTTAATTCTCTTGAGTTTTCAACTCATTCAATAAATATTTTTTCACCATTCATACAAACAACCTCAAGCCGTCATAGTGAAAGATACAGAAAATGCAGACTGTGTTTGCCCTGAACTCTAAGAACTTTCGAATCTTATCGAGAAGACAAACATGCATGAAATTACTGGAATGTAATGATGTTGGTTATATGTGTGAGAGGATTTCCAAAAGAGAGATCAGCTCACTTTGGTTGTCAAAGAAGGAACTCTGAGGGAGGCCAGCCCTTACCTGGCACTTGAAAGATAACCTGAGGAGAGGGAAAGATCCCAGGCAGGCAGGCTGGCATAACCCGAGGCGTGTATCACTGCTAGTGGTTTGATCCGTGACGCTGCCTGATTGGGGTAGGCTGTCTTGTTATGAATGTGGGGCCCAGAAGGGGTCACAGTCTTTCACACCCACCCAATTTGAGACTTAACCCTATGATTTTAGACACCAAGCATGGATAGAATCATGAGCTTTGGAGTGATGTGAGGACTAAGACCATGACCTTTTTATTTCTGTGACCCCAGTGCTGGGCACATAGACATTTTCAATGAAGGTACATGAATATTGATGGAATGAATTGAAGAATGTAGGATTTCCCAAATGCAGTTTGCCTGAGAAGGCCTATCCCTACGTGGATAGGCCCATTGATTTAAAGCTGTCTTCTCCCAGAATCCATACCATGACTTTGATTTTTAGAAGCCCTTTCCAAATAATGAATTGGAAATTACTTCCAGCAGCTTCTGCCCACTGGTCCTGGCTGTGCCTTCTCTATCCAATTTGGCAGCCGAGCAGCTCGTTCAGGTGGCAAAACATTTTTGGTCTGGTCCACTTTGGCTCAGGTTGTATAGACACACCCATGTGCTTGACTTCCTCTGGGGATGTTTTGTGAGATTATCAATCAGTATGGTTCAAAACCAGACAGGCTAGCCCAAATGGCCTGCACCTTTTGTTCTCTTTGTGATGGAAAAGAAAGACACACGGACCCTCTTAAAATCCCCAGAAAACCTGGCAAGTCCCTGATTTGGCTGTGAATACATCGATGGGAGTCATTTTAAGATTCCTACCTTGCGAATCCTGGGTGTTTCAAAGCCCCGCTGCCGGCTGCCTTGGAGAGTAACTCCCCTTCCCCAAGGGACAAGACAAGAAAACAGCCCTTTCACAGGCTGGCTAGTCCATATTTTTATTTTACATTCTTCAAAGCAGATTTTTATCACATCTGTCAGTGTCCTCACCCTATCTGGCAGCCTGAGATCTGAGGGGTTACCTACCACTTTGGCCAGAACATCTGCACAGAGGGAAGGCTCTAGCAAGTTAGGCAAGATAGGGCTGCAGGAAGAGTCTCCTCTTACTCCACCATCCAACTGTTTTCCCCGCAACTTCTTCTTAGGCAACACGTCAGCTGTAAAAACACGAATCTTTCCTCCCCTGCTCCCCACCTCCCAACACATATGCTATTTATCAAATCTAAGAATCAAAAGAACGTGATTTCAAGAAAGCTTTTCAAGATTTCAGTTTCCTTTTAAAAAAAGAGATGAAGGACATGTGATCAGCTGGAGGTGTCATGCTGAGCGTTTGCTGTTTGACACTTCGCCGTCACGAACGGCAAAGCATCATTCCTATTTTGTGGGTAGAAATAATCAGGGTCTCCACACATGTCACATGTCGAAATCAGGGATATTGAGAGTCTCCATTCAGTGAAATTTGCTGACTGCACTGCAGTCAGTCTGTGGAGCAGCTTTGTGCTGGTTGAAGGGGAGGAGAGCTCTGGCCACGTCTGGCAGGAAGCGGGTCTTGGTCTCGCTCCTCTCCAGTGATCACAGGGTGTCGGAGGCAGCACTGTCCAGTACGGCGGTCACTAGCCACCTGTAGCTAGGGAGCACTTGGAATGTGGCCCATGACATGCTCCAAGTGTAAGCTATGCTCCAGGTTTCAAAGACTTACTATAGAAAATGTATTAAAAATCATTAATAATGTTTTATATTGACTACATGGTGAAATAATGACATTCTCGATACACGGAGTAGAATAAAGTATTATTTAAATTACTTTCACCTGTTTGTTTTTCTATTATAAATGTCGCTCCTAAAAAATGTTACATCATGTATGTGGCTCACTATATTCAGACCATGCTGATCTAGAGAGACAGGGCAGGTGCTGCCCAAACAAAAATCTGTGATGATGTGGAAATTTAATTTCTTAAAAAGTTAAACAGCATTTTTCCACCTGATTTTAAAAATAGCATTTTCCTATTTTCCTGAAAATCTATGAACAACACACTCCCTGTTTTGGCACGAGTTAAAAGGCAGTAATCTGTATTAACGATCTCGTCCATGAAATGCGATGTTCTGCTACCTCCCTAGTGCAGTGTTACCAGCAGTGTCCCCCCAGTTCTGGAGACCCACCAAAGGGGCTCTTTAGTGCACCTTAGATCCTACATTTCCAGATTTACCTTGCTTTATAAGATTCTAGAGATCTATAATATCCGAATGTTACTTAAACTTTCCACCCCACTGGGCTAGAGATGAAGCACATAGACTTTGTGACATCATTCAGAATACAGCAGGACTCTCAATGCATCCTAAATTACGAGCTATCCCATTATTTAACCTAATACCCTAATGTCTGGGTGAACAATCCAACCTCCAAATTTTCTCCGTAGACGGTAATTGAATTATAAACTATGCACTGTGATGTATATATAAATGATGGGTGTTTCTCTTAGAAATGTGTGAATATCAAATTATTCTATTTGCTTAGTATTCTTGATGAATTGTAAATTATTTTAATAACATTGATTTACTACTCTATTCATCTTTTACTTGAAAATTATTAGAAGTGAGTAATGGTTGCAAAATGTTGCTACATTTAGATTTTTTAATTAACCCATGGTGCAGGTTTTCCTAGAATGGTCATATACGCAGACCTAGAGATTAATCTGAACTATTCAAATTCCCACCTAAATGATTGTCCCCAGGGGTCTTTTGTCCTCCTGGTAAGCCTCCTGTAAAGGGAGGTTTTTAAAATTCTTTTCTTCATCCTCCTCTCAGGCCCCTGGCTGCTGGAGTCTGTGCTCTCCCTGAATAGCAACCGTTTTCTTAATTCATTTGAAGGTCAGTCAAGGCAGGCCTGGTGGGCTGGTCTGATGGCTCTGAGAAGGGAAAGGAGGGAAGCTCTGGTGTCTAAAGCTGCACAGTCCAATATAGTATCTTCTAGCCACACGTGGTTATAGAGCACGTGAAATGTGGCTAGTGACGCACTCTAAGTGTGAAATGTGCAGCAGATTTCAAAGAAAAAATTCCCAATTAACAAAAACGTAAAGTAGCTCATCCCTGCAAACATAAGAATAGGACATAAATCTGGCTTTTAAAAGTAAATCGATTTCTATTTTGAGTCTCCATTCTGGCAGGGAAGAAAATATAATAAATTTGAAGTCACTCTCCTCTTTCCTCCTTTGCTGAGGGTTGTAACTGTTCTGGGGCTTACCTGATCCTGCAACACTGTGGGGAATGGGGACCTAGCATCTCTCCACCTTGGGCAAGGCCCCTTTGGGGCCAGGGGTTACCTTGGTCACTTTTCTCCCCATGCTGGATGCGGGAATCTCAGGGAATCAGGGTTCTTTCCAACCGCCATGCTGCTCTCTAGCGCATGCGTAATTCTGGGTCTCCGGGAGCATGCTAGGATGTATGAAGCCCTTGCAGGCTATCAGAAGCTCTGTCATCTTAGACCAGGAGTGGGCAAATTACAGCCCATACGCCAAATCTGGCCGGCTGCTTATTTATGTAAATATAGTTTTATTGGAACATAGCCACATTCAGTTTTATGCTTTGTCTGTGGCTACTTTTGTGCTGGTGGCAGAACTGAGTAGTGGTGATGGAGTCTATATGGCATGCAGAGGCTGAAATATTTACTATCTGAACCTTAAAGACAAAGTTTGCCAACTCCTGGCTCAGGAACACCATGTACCCACATCTCAGGTCTTCCCACCTTCTCAGGGCTTTATGTGGGGACTGAGACATCTGTTCCCTATGCTTTCCCATCCCATCAACTGTCATTTCCCCCCATCTCCACACCCAGATTCCATGGTGGAGGTGTCAGAATCCAGGATCATTTCTCACAGAGGCCTCATCAACATCTGAGCTCTAATCAACTCCCCCCAGGGAAGGAACACTTGCTTCTAGTCTTTCAAGTATTTTTCCAAATCTTTGTCTATGCTAAGTATCCCTTTATTTCCCCCAAAGCCTAAGGTTTAAAATTCGGATCTCAGAATTATTTCCCAAATTTCCATTGTGTATCCCCTTCCTGAGGCAGTGAACAAAGAACAGCTTAAATCAGCATTTCTTAAAGTGTGGACCACGGGGATGGTAGCATCAGCATCCTTGGGAATGGGTTGTCAAATGCGGAGTCTCAGGTCTCATTCCACGCCCACTATACCAGAAACCCTGGGGAGGGGGCTCAGGAATCTGTATCTGACAAGATCTTCAAGTGACTCTGATGCAGGCTAGAGTTTGGTGAGTCTTGGATAAGGATGAGTAGTATTAAGAATGGCGATTGCAAGAAAGCATTCGATCTAAAATTCAGTCTGTTGATGTAGTCTGTCAACATTTCATCCCATCATTGCTGTGCTTAGATCTACTCTCACGGTCCTCCTTTTCCGTGTACCAGTTTGTTTTAACACATCAGGGTCATGCCTCCGGTGGCCCAGAAGCTGTGATGAAATGTTCATAGAACCCCAAGGTTCTTTGTTCCTCGAAGATGTGGGTGTCTCTTTTACTCGGTCCTCTGGGTAGGTCAAGGCACATTACTCGTAGCTGAGAATCCATTTCTTCTTTTCTTCTCACTGCCTCTCCAAACTCGACTCTGAGTGCTCTGGGGTAGTGTGTACTAAGGGGGGCGCCGAGCTGCGTCCTTAACGGGGATCATTGACCTATCTAGGCTTGAAGGAAACCTGTATGCATGAGTATGGGTAAAATGGGGATTCGAATATAGAATTCACATTCAGTTTGAAGGTAAAACAACAGATTTCTAGGATTCCTTCAGGCTACGCCACCAGAGCCTCCAGGGAGGGTTTCCATTCTCCTTTGCCAGTAGGTATGTTTGAAGAGTGCTGGTGTAAGTAGTCTGAGGGGTGAGCAGAATATGACTTGGGGACCATTTGGGTTCTTAACCAGTTCGTAAATTAGGGACCATTCCAGTTTATTGTCTCTTTGTTCCATTATTCAGATATTCACGTTATCATCCATGTATTTATTATTCTTAATTATGTACTATCTATACTTGAACTTGTTTCTTCCTTCCTTCATTTTCACCTCCCTCTTTCCCTCTCTTTTATCTGGTGCCTTCTACACCCATCGGCCATGAGATAAGAAAGCCACTGATGAAGCCAACATTTGGGTAAACGGTTCAGGGCCCCCTTACAGACCGATTTTTGCATTAGTGCTCGGATCAACTACACAGTGGATCTGATTTATTTCAGCGTGAGTGTAGCTGTTCCCTCTCTGCTTGCGTAGCTGTCTCTGCCCAGCCTTCTGCCAAGCTCCACATAGTGTGGGAATTTGCTGCAGGCTTAGACACCTCCCTGTGAACTCCCTGTGCAGGTACTCCCCATTCACAGTCTCCCCTCTTACTCCCTGTTTGTGCAAAGCTCTGTGTACTGAATGGAGGAGCGGCTCACGAGGTGCCCGCCTTGCTCTCTCCCTCACGCCAAAACGGCCTGGATGTGCTGTGGCATATTCACTCACGTTCTGTATACCTGTTTGGAAGTCCTTTAAAAACAATGTGACCCTGGACGTAAATCCCCCATACATTTCTTTTAAGTTGGTTCTTTCTCCATGCCTTTTATTCCAGTCTTTCCAATTTCAAAAACCGATGAGGGTGTGAGGAAATTTTATAGCCAAATGTAAATGTGAATTTCAAATTTTCCCATTTTTGGGTTTCCAACAATGCGTGATCATTTTTGCTGTAGGAGCAGTGGTATGTCAGATTTATGAAAGGAAATGGACCTGTCTTTTTGGTTTGTTTTGCTAAATAATTCAAAGCAAAAATCCAGGAATTTTCAAAGATCTTTCTCTATTTCGAATAGCCCTGAACTATAGAATAGAAAATAAGAAAACACCAGCAATTTGGCTCCGTTTTCTTTTATTATCAGAAATATTCTTCACCAACTTTCTGCCTGAGTCCAGCATTTACTAACCTGAAGAAGTTGGTCACATGGCTTCCCCCCTTTAGTTGCAGGCGAAAAAATAATAAATGAAACAGGGAGGCTTTTGTATTGATTTTTTAATACTGATTATTTTTCCAATATTTCTTTTGGAGGAAATACACCAGATGTTATTGATCTATGATTCCCATCTGAAGATAATAGACAGGTATTCAACTAAGTTCTGAACTCTACCTTCCCCATCTCTTAAAACATCTTACTTACAGAAAGCCCTCAAATAGAAAAAAAGTCATTCCACACAGTGGAGTCCTCTGGCAGGTTTTATGGGATCCTATCACTGGACTTGATCCCACACCGATCAGAGCTCTGTCAGCAGTTTTGCTGACAAGAGTTTGCAGCAAAGTATCAACTGGGCAATATGATTATAAATGAAAACATCCATTTTCCTCTAAGAAAGAAAAAAATCAGCAATTTGGATTTATGATAATGAGAACTATCGTGAATTTCTGGATTTTTCTGGGTTTAAGAATTCAAAAAATAGTTATCCAAGGAAAATTGGGGTGATGAAAACCAAATACTCTCCATCAAAAATTGTCTTTTACTTTTTCCTGAGAAAGTGGCTGGACTGATGCTATGTTATAGAACCTAATGCCATCGTAAGTACTTTACGGACCAGTTGAGAGATTGCATGATCTCACACGCCCGAAGCCATTTGCGCAGCTGGATTGGTGCCCGTCCCTTCCCCTCGGATTGCCAGATTTGGACCTTATGTTGTAAGAGTGGGTCCATCATTTCAGCCATGTGTTCTCATCTTGTCTATTATAACAAGATAGAATTCTGGTGGTGTTCCTGGAGAAAGAGCCCCATTATCTGTTTCACCACCTTGGTCGATACAGGGTGGTGTCACTGTTGGTAGATTGGGAGAATCCAGAACTGTGACTCTTGTGGAGCTGACTTCCTTGGATACTTTTGCATAGAAGTCTAGAGAAATTCCCAGGAAACTGTCCCTTCTTCCCCTTCCTTTACTAAAAAGTTCATGAAACAACGTTTTCCCCATAGACTACAACATAATCATGTGCCGAATGTCATTAGACTCGAAGGGCCCTGCCCAGATTTACAGTCTCTTTATCAAAAGGGACTGAAAAGTTTCTTTTTCATTCAGTACGCTCATTACACTGAGCAGGAACTTGAGACCTAAATGATCGACCTCGTGGGCCCAAGGTCTGCCTCTGGTCAGGAGTGAAACTGGACTGAACATCTCTCTTCCTATCTGCTGACTCAGAGGAAAAGCCACCCCAGAGAGGACCTTCCTGAGAACTAGAGAGACAAGAACAACACATGCAAAGTTTAGAGAAAGTAAAGGAGCAACTCCAAAGTCAAAATTCACAATCACAAGGCACAGACATGAGAATACAAGATTAAAATAAAGAGAATAGAGGAAGAAAGAAACCTAAACCCTGGTGCGCATAAAAAGCTCAGGGCAAAATTCTCTCTCTGACGGCACCAAGAAGCTCTCAATTGTGCATTCCAAGCTCGTTCCAGGAGCAGCACCCCCACCGATGTCAATGGGAGATCTGCACTCAAAAGCATTGAAGCAACGGCAATAAAGTTCCACAGTGTAAAGAGGGGGAAAAATACCACCACCAAAAAAGCAAAAACAAAAAAGATAAACAAAACCCTGCCTAATGTGGGCAGCGAGTGGGAAATTTCTGCCCTTAGCAACCAGAAGAGGAATGCAGGGGAGGCACCAAGTAAGACCATCTACCGAGGTCTTAGCTTGTGTCCTCTCCCCCGAAAATTTAGAGCCTGAATCAATGGATGGAGAATCCGAGGGCACATGAATCACCTTGGGAATTTTAAAAACATAATAATATCCCAAACCCACCCCCAGAGATTCTGATTTAATTGATCTGAGGAGGAGCTTGGGCATTGGTGTCTTTTAAAAGCTTCCCTGGCGATTCTAATGTGCAGCCAGGTCTGTTGCTCCAGAGGTTTTGTGTGTGTGTCCCAGAGAGCACAATGGTCAGCAGACCTGCGCCTTATCTCTGTCTCGGCGGCTAAGGAATACAGGTAGAATTAAATCTTCGTTTATGAAAACTGTTGAGAAAATAAAGTATTGATCTTACTTGAGAGACTTTTATGTTAGTCAATTAAATTAGTACTATACCTTTCTACTAGTAAAATGAGAGTACCATTACTGTATGGAAATATAATGTTCCATAATATTTTTATTGTGAGACAGGGGACGTGTCTTACTGCACTCAAATGTACAGTTTACGCACGACTGTAAAGTTAGCTGTAATCCATAAACTGGCGATATAGATCTTAGATATCTCTTTTAAGATCAGTTGGAAGGAAAATTCCTTATTCCTTAGCAACACCATAGGAAGCAGGATTGCCTCCAAGAAAAAAAATCCTTATCTTTCCTAATTATTCCACATGAAAAGGCAATAGAACATTCCATTATTCTAATATATGAAGGGGAATCAGTGCTTTTCTGATAATTCTCACATACATTATTCAAGTATTGCAGTGGAAACCTGAAAAAAATATTTATTTTGCTTATATTATTTTTTTCAGTGCTACTCACTGAACTCCCCTGCAACAAGAACCACGAAATATATTTTCCCTGAATTTCATACGCTACAATAGAAAACAACACAATATGTAGAAAGGTTGCGTGTTTCCTGGGTTGCTGGGGGAGCTGATAGTTTCAAGCACAGTACAAATAGGCATATTACTTGAGCGTTTTCACTTTAGGCTATTTGGAAATGTGTCATTTAAAATGTGGAATCCTGGCACAAGATTTTCACACTGAAATTTTTTCAAAACTATCTAAAATGTGTCTTATTTGTGAAAATGCATCTTATTAATCCATTGTGATATAAAATAACAGCTGCTAATATGTTTTTAAAGTTTGTAATAAAGTGCATCAAAATGTCTATAGAACGGATCATGTCAGCACAGCCAACAAGCGATATTTCAGGGACTTTCATATGTGAGTAAAATGCCAACATGGCAGAAAATGAAAAACTCCCAAATGTATCTTTTTTGATTTTGACATTTATTCTTCTAATTGGACCCCACACCCATTTGCCCCAGGAATTTCCATTGTTAGAAAAGGAGTAAGGCAATAGTCATTGATGGCAAAGTAAGTTCTACAATCCCTGGTGTCAGCCTGTATCTGTTAGCTATTGTTATAATAATGCTGTGTAACAAATCACTCTAGCTCAGTTGCTTCCAATCACTTATTCTAGGGTCTGTGGGTCAGTGAGCATTTGGCTGATCTGGGCTTGGCTCAGTCATGCTTGGCTCCGTGTTGTAGGTTGGACCCATTTTTGTTCCAAGAGTCTATCATGCTCCTTGGATCAGTGGCTACCCCAGGCATGTTCCTCTCATGGCAATGGTTCGTGTGCAAGAAAGATTAGTGGAAACACATGAAACATCCAAAGGTATAAACTTGGAATTGGCATATTGTCATGTCTACTTGCATTCCATTAGCCAAAGCAAATCATTTGGCCAAAGCTGACATAAACGGTGGGGGTAAGGGAAATATATTCTGCCTCTGATGGGAAAAATGGCATCAGTACTGCAATCTACCACATGGCCCGTAATGTATTTCCTCTCTGGCAAATGCCTATAACGCTCCTTGGAGGAAAGCTGTTGGTGACAAACATCACAGCTATTTGTGGTGGTGAGGGATCAGGAATCTTGCATGGCTGTGATTTTGGTTTTTAAATTGATGATTTGACACCAGCATAACCATATAATCCTGTTAGAGATAGTATTGTGTAAGAGTGAAGTTCCGGGTGCTAGATTCTAGGGTTACAGTTCCACCTCCAACAATTCCTGTCTTTCTGACTTTATCAAGTTACTTAATTGTCTGTTCTTTGTTTTCCTCATGTGTGAATGTGGGAAACAATAAGACCTAACGCATAAGGTTGTTTTAAGGATTAAATGAATTAAAGTATCTAAGTATCGGCTGAAGAAATGAAATTGTCTTCAGTCAGAGTACAGCGTGGCCATTCAAGTCTTCCATCTTTTATTCACTACATTTTTTCTGAAAGACAGACTTCATGGAAAGCAGGAACCATGCCTGCTTTACCTGCTGTGTGAATTTTTTTAGTAAGTCACTATATTTGGTAAGTGGCCTAATACATTTTATGGTGGCTAAACACAAGTAAAGATTGTTTGCTTTCCACATCTGCTCTGTCTGCCAAAATAGGTTTATGCCAAACTCATGACTGTATTTACCTTTCCTTGGGAAACCATAACAAATTAAATCTAACAAAACAAAGCAACAATCCATTCAAAAAATATTTTTAGGCGCCTTTGTGGGCAAAGAGTCTTGTGAGTCAATGGGGTACAGGGTCTGGGAGTTGGGAATTACAAAAACGCCTGAAGAATGTCCCTGTTAAAAAGCTTCAACTCAATAAAGAAAGACAAGACACTTAGTATGGGTAACAGTGAAGTCAAACAGAAAGTGGCATGCTGCTAGAAAGGTAGTGGTAAAGCTTTGCATGAGCTCTCTTCATTGTTATGTGACTTTATTCATCTGTAGAATGAAGAAAATAATAGTACTTATAGAGTTGTGCGGATTAACATATAAAATAGTTACAGCATTATTAACCACTAGTACTAGTACCAGCAGGATGCCTCATGTCTATGGGAAAGACAGGAGGGAAAGGGGCACAAAGGGCACAGTTAAACTGGAACTCAAAGTCTTTTTGAGATTTGAACATCCAGAGACAGGAGAGACAAAGCACATCAATGGAATGAAGTCAGGTTTTGGACTTGGCAATTTTCTTAATTTCTCTGGCTGACCTATCAATTTCTGAAAGAGGTGTGGAAAAAATCTCCATCTATATTTAAAGATTTGTGAATTTCTTAGAATTCTTTCTATTTTTGCTTGCACATGTTGAAAATCAGGATAATCATATCTTTCTGGGTGAACTGTTTTTTTTTTTAATATTAAGTAGTTCCTCTCTTCTATCTATAATGCTCTAGGTTTTAAAGTCTATCTTGTCTCATATTAATTGTTAAAATAGCTTATTTTGGTCCGTGTTTTTCTGACATATCATTTTCTTCTTTGATACTTACAGTCTTTCAGTATGATTATATTTTAGGTATGTCTCTCATAAACAACATTTGATTTTTTTTTTTTGTTCATTTACATTTGTTGAGGTTTACTTATATGCTCGGGCGTATTTCCACTTGTATTTTGCATTTTAAAGTTACCATGTATTACCTCTACTTCTCTCCTGACCCTCACCATCTTTCCTACCTTAATTGTTAAAATTTTCCTTATTTCTTTAAAATTTTATTTTTATTTGTTAGAATCTGTCCTTATGTTTTTAAGTGAAAAATTGACCTTAAAAAGGTTGAAGTTTGTACTTCAATGATAGAATATTGTTAAAGTCTGAAGTTAATATCTCTTTGCTTTCCCAAGCAATGAATTTACAAGCATTTTAAAATCCTTCACATTTTTAAAGTCATATTCTCACCCTCCGAAATATTGTCCTCTAATATTTCAGTTATATGCGTAAACTATTATTACTATTGTTATGGCTACAATTATTTTTCATTTTATTGTTGCTCTTCTTACAGCCAATGCTTACTTATATTTACCCACATGTAATTATTTAATTTATTTGTTTACTACTACTTCCTGTGTTCCACTGTTTCTTCTGAGTTTAATTTATTTTCTTGCTGAGGTAGATACTTCAGTAGTGTTTATAGTGAGGATCTGAGGTCTTTAATATGTATATTTGCAATATAAACTTTCTTATCTTTTCTTTTCTAAAAATATATTTAGTTTGCTCTCAAGCTTCAACAATACTTGATTTGGATATAGAATTCTAAGTTGATAGTTATTTTTCCTCAGCACTGTGGAACTGTTACTTTATTGTCTTTTTATCTGCATTAATGTGGACAAGAAATACATGGTCACTTTATTAAAACATTAGTCATTTCTGCTAGTTGTTTTTATAGTTTATAATTTTTTATTGAAGTTTTCCATTTGTTTCCTCACTTTTTCATGTCTTACTTTAAATTCTCGAATATATTTATGCTAGCTGTTTGAAAGTCTTCACTAGCTATTTGAAATTCCATCATTAGTTTCACTTTGGTCTATATATGACCAATTTTTCTTCCAGTTATGAGTCAAATCTTTTGTTTTGTTTTGTTTTTTTATTTCACGTGGCTTGTGATTTTTGGTGGCATGTTGGACATTGTCAATCTAACATCTTGAATGTCTAGATTTTGTCATCTTTCTTTGAAGAATATTGTGGGGTCTTTTTCTGAAAGGCAGTGAATTTATTTGCAGGTCACCTTGATCTTTTTAAAGTTCTAAAATGTTGTGAGAGAGGGTTTAGAGTAGACTTTCCTCTAGGGTTAAATTGACTCTATTCCCAAGGCATGGTCTTCCTAAGGTCTTTAGTGAATTTGTAGGGTGCTCATTTCAATATCTTCACCCTCATTAGTTGAAACCAAAACATTTCTCCTGAATCTTCTAGATTACTGATTTTTGTCTAAATAGTTCTTTGCCCAATGTTTTGAAGTTTCATTCTGCATATGTGCAATTTAGGGTTTGACCAAAGCGTCAAAGGAGCATCTATCTAAATCCTAGAGGCATTTCTCTCTGTAATTATTCCTCTCTGGTACTTTTCCCTGCATATTCTAGTTGCCTCAGTAGCCTTGATTCTAATCTTCACTGGTTTAGCTAAGAAGACTTCGGTTCTCTGCTTGGGCTTCTCCAGCTTGAAATACAGTCCAAAAAGTGCTACCAGACAGTAAACAAAGGTGATAATAAGCTTAGTCCATCATGGGTGGAAGCAGAAGTCCTGTTGTTGCTTTAAAATTTTTTTTCTTTCTACAGTAGTATTTCAATGTGTTATCCAAGATTAAATGTATTTTATACTCATACTATTTTGAAGACAGAGGACTTTTTCAGTCTTAAACTCATATCTTTCTTCAATACTGGAAAACTTCATCCATTTTTTTTTTAAATATTATCTTTGCCTCATTCTCTTTATTTCTTTTTCTGAAGATTCTATTAGACCTACATTGGATCTTTTTCTAGCCTACATGTCTCATAAACTTTCCCTTAAAGTTTACATTTCCTTACTATTCTGTGTTTTATTCTAAATAATATCTTCATTGTAATTCAGTTCACCAGTTCTTTCTTCAGGCATATCTATTCTGTTATCTATTTTATTCTCTGAGTTTTAATCTCACTGACTATAATTTTTATTTCTAAATGTTTTGATTATTTTTTATATCTGCTGATTCTGAAAAAGAATCCTGGTCTTTCATTATGGTTTATATTTATGCTTTAATTCTTAGTTTTTTTAAGTATTCCTCTTTTTAAAGTTGCTTTTGGCTCTTTCTTTATTATATCTGTTTGCTGTACCTTCTGAATCTTTCTAATGGTGAATTGCTTTCTCAAAATGTTTGAATTTTTAAATTATATTATGAGTTTATCTTTAGCAGGGACATTTTTTCCTTTGTGGGAGTCTCATGTGCTTTTATATAAATGTCCCTGAAGAGTGGTTTTCTTTTTTTTAAGATTTATTTATTTATTTCAGAGAGAGAGAGAGAGAGCAAGCAGGAGACAGAGGGAGAGGGCAGAGAGAAAATCTCAGGTGGGCTCCCGTCTGAGTGTGAAGCCTGACTCAGGGCTCAATCTTACAACCCTAAGATCATGACCTAAGCTGGAACCAAAAGTCAGACACTCAACTGACTGAGCCACCCAAGCACCCCATTTTTTAAAAAAAGATTTATTTACTTATTTGTGAGAGAGAGAGGGAAAAAGGAGAGAGAGTGGTGGAAGGGCAGAGGGAGGAGAGAATCTTAAGCAGACTAGAGTGGCTTTTTGTTTCCTCTGTCAGGGGTTCAAATATTCAGGCCCAAAGCCATCGCCATTTTAGGATAATATCCATATTGTTTGCTTATTTTGGGCCTTTCTTTGCCATTTATTACATCTAAATTTATACCTTACATCTGCATGTGGCACTGGTTGAGGTCTTAAATTTTCATTGAAGTATTTTTTTCCCACCAAGAGCTCAGAGTAGATACTAAATTTTTATTGGGTCACAAACAGATTTTCTAATTGCTTTTTTCCCCTCAAGGAAACCATTCTTTGGGTTTCCAGTTCCAACTCCTCCACTTTTGTGAGTTCAAAACCACACATTCTATCATTAAAGGATAGGGCTGCAATGGCACTGACTAAGCATTTAGGCTTTCAGGTCCTTCTTTGTTTCGAATCCCTTGGTGATTTCTTTATCTTTTTTTACATTTGGCTATTGTATTTAGAACATACTGTTGTTTATTCTCCATTTCTCTATGTTTGCTGAGGATATGGGGAGAAAGCAGGGATGAATGGAATGATCAGTTTGGATATCAAGTAGTTGTAA
This sequence comes from Ursus americanus, assembly GCF_024610735.1. NCBI lineage: Eukaryota > Metazoa > Chordata > Mammalia > Carnivora > Ursidae > Ursus > Ursus americanus. The sequence continues at coordinate 25,115,081 of NC_142146.1, read as the reverse complement.
GTGGATCCTTAGTGTAAAATGAGATAATCATAGTATCTTCATAAGGTTTTTGTAAGGATTAAGCAAATAAATATCTATAAAATAATTAGAATAATGTCTGTTCCAATGTAAGTATTTATTATTATTTTTAGCCTTAATTTTTCCATATTTCACAATGTTTCATACTGAATTCCAAGGGTTTGGATTTTACTAAGTAAACAATGAGAGAGCATTGAAGAATTGTGAGCAGAATTTAAACATGATTAAGGTTGAACCCTAGGAAGATTAATCTGGGTGCCAGGTATGAGATGAATAAGACAAAGAAGAGGCTGGAGATCAGAAGACTAGTTATAAAACTATCACAAAAGTGCAGGTGCAAGATAACACAGGCATAAATCACAAGGGTTGGGTCAATAATAAGGGAGAAAATGGAACAGACCTAAAGATGCTGTATATGTTATTAAAGATGACTGTGGATAGAATAGAAAAGGCTTGGCAACTGACTGAATGAGAGTGATGATGGGATGATGTGTGCATAATTGTATTAATTAATCCAACAAATATTTGGTGAATTTTCACAGCCAGAAGGAAGTGATCCTGATAAGTGGTAATAATAATAATAATACAGATTAAAAGTTTTGGACACTTCTCCCATGAAAAACTGACATCCAATGCCTCTCCTCTTTTATTTGGACTGGCTTTCAAGTATTATTTGTAACCAATAAAATATAGTGTAAATGAAGGGGTATGACTTCTGAAACTAGGTCAAGAAAGGTAAGCAGTTTGTGCCTGGGTCTCTGGTAACCTTCACTTTTGGGATGCTCCCTTTCAGAACCTAACCATCATGTTGTGAGAAGCCCAAATCATACGAAAATGCGAGGCATGGGTGCTCTGATTGACAGCACCAGCATCCAGTGCACTGCCTTCCTTGTGAATGAGCCATGTGGGATCTCCAACTTGACCGAGTCTTCAGATGATTCTTGGCCTTTATCCAACTGTAACTGCACAACAGACTCCAAGGGGGAGCCACCCAGAAGAGTCATTTCTGCAAAATCATGGCTCTTTCATGTTACTAAGTGTTGGCTAGTTTGTTACACAGCAGTAGATAACTGGAATAAAGAGTTAACATGCATTAAATGCTTGCTATGTGCCGTTTACTGTGATAAAATCTTTATATTACATCAACTAATCTTATCAATAACTTTATTATGCCTGCTCTTATTTTAAAGACAGGAAACTGAAGTTCAGGGAGTTTTGATTAACTTGATCCTGGTTGTACAGTAAGGAAATGGTAGAGCTAGGGTCAGAATGAAGTCCAGGTTAATAAAGAGCTATACTTTTCAACCACAATGCCTGGTTCAGTCTGCATTCTTCCAAAAGCCAGCTCTGAGACAAGGAGTCAAGTGCAAGTAGTTTATTTGGAAGCTGATCACAGTAAACACTATAAGGTTGTAAAGAAGTGAAACAGGGAAGGGAAGGAAGCCCATAAGTTTGGGTTATTAAGTAAGTTTACTACTGTTGGTCAGCTGGAGCTCAGTCCTGCTGGAGAACCAAGGGAGACAATGTAGGACATGCTTTGGAGTTATCTCAGCTGACGGCTAAAGACGCTGGAGTAGTTATCTTCTAAACCCTCATCTATGATTGGCTGAGGGCTGCTTCCAAGGTGTGAATTCTCTGATACTTCGGGTTGGACCTGCAAATGGGCTGAGTAGTGCTCCATGACTGCAAAAGAGCCCAGGCAGAGAGTCACAGATGTTTGCAGTAAGCAGCCTTTGGTGTGCAGACATGAATGTTGAGGCCATACAGAGGGCAATGACAGCACCTGCCTACAATGTTATCACCCTTGCAGTCCTCCTGTCCACATGGATATTCATTATGAAATAGAAATATCACAGAAAACCTGGAAATAATAAATGAGTTTCTTTCTTAAGTGCTGTGATTTGAGGGAATGTGTGGACATTTGAGGGAAGTGTGGATGTATATGCATGTGTACCAAGCATACTTAGAATTCACAGAAGTAAAGTCAAGGGAATAGTGAGCTACTGTTCCAAATGATAAAGAAAGAGAAACAGAATTAGTCTGTCTACTTCTGTCGAGTGGTTTCTCACCCTTCATCAGCTTATTTGTGTATCTTTCCACCAACACCGTGATGTACATATATGGCTTAGATGTGGTCATTTGTGGTCAGGAAAAAAAAATGAATATTTATTTTATGGTCCATTTATTAGACATTCAATTCCACCTACAACCAGCTGAGTAAAACTGGTGTGAGGAAGTGGGGCTGCATCAGCTGCCTGCTACGTCTTTGCAAACTGTTAAAGCCCCAAGCTGAAACTATGGAAGAAACAGATTAGAAACAATCATTGAGAAAATCACTCCAAATGTGTTCTTCTTATCTATCTCTCAGTTTCCTTTGTGTCACAAACACATAATAACATGGAAAATACATACCCATTATAAATTTTTCCACTTTAAGTGGCATTTCAGGATTAAGAGAAGTTGCTGTGTAAGAGTGGAACAAAGAATGATTAAATTAATTTTATCACTAATGATTTGTAGTTTGGGGCTAAGTCCCTGAATTTTAGAACACGAAGATGAAAATGATAGCCAAGGATCATAGCAGTGAGATGAACATTTGAGTGGTATTAAATTATCTTTGCCGCAAATACACTAATTGTGGAGTGAGATATTAGGGTCAAAGAGAAGATGATGTGGGCACATATGTCAACCCTGATAAATATGATTCTAGGTCCTAAAAATGAATAGGTAGCAAGTGTAATGAAAACAAGAGTCTCTGTTTTTCCAGTCTGTTTTCATTTAGCTATTCCCCTCCACATACATGTGACCAGGATATTCAGCTTTGTGTATTCAGCTCCTTCACTGCAAGTACCACAGGTCTCATAGTCTACCTGCCTGGAACATATCTGTAAGTGTCTTTTTCCAAAGAGAAGGTATTTTTTTTTTTAAGATTTTATTTCTTCATTTGACAGAGAGAGACAGCCAGCGAGAGAGGGAACACAAGCAGGGGGAGTGGGAGAGGAAGAAGCAGGCTCATAGTAGAGGAGGGAGCCTGATGTGGGGCTCGATCCCAGAACGCCGGGATCACACCCTGAGCCGAAGGCAGACGCTTAACGACTGAGCCACCCAGGCGCCCCCGAGAAGGTATATTTTTATCACCTCAGCCTAGGGTGCTAGAAAACAAATTACTGAGATAGCACAAGAGATGGTATTGAAGTGCATGGACCAAGCCAACTGGTATTTGTTCAGATAAATGGAATTTTGAGGTTTTAATGAGTTTGGAAAATTGTTAAGTTTCCTGGACAAAGTTGGGTTAATGTGGAAGTAAACGAAAAGGCAAAGAGGAGAACAGGAGTGAATCTTGGACATTTTTCAGAGGCAAATACATAAGTTTGTTTTTAATCCATAAGGCCAAATATTTCCTCTCCTCGCATTGGGCCATATGTTTAATCCACCAAGACAAAGACCAGAGCAACGAATATTAACTGCAAGGTCAGGAGAATCTATTATTGATTCCATCGCAAACTAGCTGTGTAACCTTGGGCAAATCATATCACTGCCCTGGGCCTCACCCCAAAACAAAGAAAACAAAACCAAAAATGTAAAGGGTGTTTGGGGTCTTTAAAGTTCTTTCTGGCACGATGGGTCTATAAAATACGACTTAACAGAAGCTTCGGCAGGAGCAGAATTAAATCCAAAAGGAAAATAGCTTTCGTAATCATATCTGAACATTTAATTTGTCATTTGCTTTATGACATATGCATGAGGCTTGTTTAAAATAACTCTACAAGGTTAATTACCAGTGCGGAATACGACGATTGTGTCGGTAGTACAATATTTTGTTAGGCGTGTGTGACAACATTGCAAAGTGGATCAGCTGCAAGACTGTTTGTGATTTGGCAACCCCTTAGTTTAAAATGGCCACAATCCTAAGCATGTGTTCCCCCACTCCCCCACCTCTATGGACAAAGTGTGTGCCATAAAAAAATTAACTCAGAAAAAAAAATTGACAATTTGTTGAACTCTTTAGAAGGTACGCAAAGGGTGGCGAAACAGGGGACAAAGTTTGCAGGCGCCTTTCATGCTACATGAACAGAAGTCTACGAGTGCTAAGGAGCCATTATTTTATTCAACCACAGCCAGAAAGCTTGTCCCAAACGAAGAATGATGCTTGAATCGGTTAGGGGATAATGTTGAAAAGTATCGATTAGTTGTTTAAATACTTACAATGATTTCTTACCTTGTGATAAAATCGGCTTCTTCAAAATAACTCTGTAAACTCACTTTTTGAATAACCCACAAAGAGCACCTTAAGATCTAAGGAGGGATGATTTACAGTTAAAATTATCTGGGTTTTGTCTACATAATGTCAGTTTTCTCTTGCAGAAGGAAATTTGTCACAGCATTTCACTAGGCTAAGAAAATAGAGGCACCTACCCACAATAAACAACAAACACACTATTTCCCCAGGAAGGTTTCACTTCTCTCTCCTCTGGGGAGAGTAAAACCCTCTGTCAGTTGAAGGAGTATTGAACAAATGCCATAAAAAGCAAATGCCAATTTTTCTGGGATTGTTAACAATAGTGAATATTATGTTTATTTTTATTACAAATTATCTCTTCTCATTTATATGACCCTGCACAAAATGTGCTACTATATAAGGGCATTTATGTCTATTCAAACACACTAACTCATATATTTTGTCAAAGTGCAGTGAGTTATTTCATCCAACAGAATCTTAAGACTTTAATCGATCTTTTTGCAACATAAAATGCCAAGAGCCGAAAAGTCTCATGATTTAGATAAGGAGTTTAATCTTTGTGGCCTCTCCAGAAAACCTTCTAGTTAGAAAAGCAACACGGCTGGTCAGTTCAGGTTGGTACGAAGAACAATTGGAAGCCATTGTGGCCTGGAGACTTATCAAGGTCATTATGACCTAGACGAGAGGGAGTTTTCTTTTATTCTCCCTGAAAAGTGACCTGGTTAGGTGGGGTTGAAGTTATTCTCATTGGTGCTGCTGCAGAGACATTGTTTTGTATGTGCTATATACACTTTGTTATTGTATTAGGACTTGACTAAAATTTGACACTTCGGTCAGCTGTCGACGCTAAAGAAAACTTGATAAAACATCATAAAGTAGGAGCTAGAAAATAATGAGTAGGACGGAGTAAGTGGAAACAGGGCATGTTGGTATTATCTTTATTCTGCAACAACTTAAGCTCTGTGTGTAAATTGTGTCTAATGTCTGAACTGAAACAGTCTTCTCTGATATCAAATTTGTATATTGACTGCCAGGAAAAAAAGGAAATCAAAATTAAACTGGAACTCTGAACCAAACTACAGAGAATTTTTTTTCAAACATAGGAGATGGAAAGGAATTCACACAGACACTTAGTAAATTGCCCACACCCGTCTGAACAAAATGCTTTTTACCTTTAGACCCATAGTTCAATTGTTTACCATCTTAATTCCTTCCAAACGTGGCCCTGCCAGTATACCGAAGTGAAAACGAGAATTGACATAACTATTTGAATACTATACATTATTACCACCTGCATAGAACTCCATCATTTGATGTATCCGCACTTAACAATCCCCTGCTGCTGGATATTTAGATCATCTGCACCACCACAACCACTCCCACTTTATACTAGTAGTAACATGATGTTTGAAAATCTTTGTTGAATAAGCGAATAATTAAGTGAATGTAGGAAAGAGAGACAGGTCTTGCTACCCAGAATGTATAGACAAGAGAAGTACCCCCTGGTGCTTGACAGAGTCCCCTCTTTACATTTCTCTGCCTTGCTTTCTGCCACAGAAAGCTTCCTGTTTGGACGCCATCGAAAGACTTCCATGATGGCTGGCTTTAGCAAGGAGAGGGGAAACACTGGCAGAAAGCCAAAGGAGATGAAGACCCTCCCTGCAGAGTTATCTTAGGTTGGCTCTCTCCCTTGACCCAGATACCAGGCCCTGTCAAAGTGGTCCTCTGCACATGATTCTCCTTCCACATTCTGGTGACTGCTCTTCAGATCTGGGGTGGTAGTCGTCCTGTTGTTCCTACCTCCTGGGTACTTGCAGTTTCCCTACATCCTTTTCCAAACCCGCTTCGAAGTGTGTTCCTATTTGTGTAATCCGTTTCCTGCTGAGACACTGAAACACTAACAGTGTGAATAGTATGGTCACCCTGACGTGTTAGGAAGTGACAATCCCAACAGAAACCAACATTTGTTCTTTCATGTGTTTTTGTGTAGATGTATTGGTGGTAGTGACATTTTTACCTCCAAAAATACTATGTTCTCAGAAGTATTTTCACAAATGGATGAAGTATAACTAGGTTGAATAATGGTGCTCTCAAGTATTAAGTTAAAAATTATAAACTGCAGGTTATATATTATGTTATAGTTTCTTGTTAAAACTATAGAAAAAATACAAACATTTCTGGGGAGGTAGATTTTAATTTTCTTCTTTGATTTTTCCCCTGCATGTTCAAAACTTTCTACAATGAATAGGGGCTATCTTTGTCAGTACTTAAAAATTATCAATCAAATGGGCATAATCCCAAAGATACATTAAGTCACATGCCAGCTATAGGGAATACAGAGTGCAATGAGCCTTGTCATTTAGGGTGCTGCTTCCAGGTGTGTCAGTGTTCTTCTCAGTAGTGTTCTACAAAAAAAATGCTTCTGGCTGCAGGGATTTTCCAAGGCCACGTGAGCCCCCAGTGGTCACTAGCATTCCCAGATGAGACCCTGAACCACTTTTCACCCCTCCTCGTTCTCTTCCCTTCCTTTATCCCTCTTTGCAGTGCCTGTAGCCAGTTGGATGCTTGAATTTGTCTCATAGTCCTTCATTTTGGTTCTGCTTTGTGACTCTTGATCACACCTCTCTTCTGCTTTGTGGTTCTGTGAGTGGTTTTCATGCTAACTCCCCTTCCAGACTTCGCCATGCTGGGCACTCTTCACCAAATTTGTATCACCCTCATTGATAGGGCTTCGGTGGTCTGCTTCGTGTTGTTTACCTTGGATGTTACATAAAGTCCTGACTTTCTCTGAGAGAGAAACTTCTCTGTTGAGTATGACCTATGACAAGTACATTCCATTATAATTTTGCATGTGCCTGAGTGAAGCTATGGGGTTTTACTGTTTCATCATTTCATGTTTTGAGTACACTAAGTAAACGTACACACGTAACTTAGATGAAAGCTTCAGGCTCTTCATGTCTTCTTTCTTGATATATCTCATCAATGTGGGAGGTTCACAACTGGACTTTCATGGAGTTCTATGCCATTTCTATATAGGGCACATTCATTAGTGGATCCAAACCTGGAATATTTTAAAAGTTCAGGTTACTGGGGCGCCTGGGTGGCACAGCGGTTAAGCCTCTGCCTTCGGCTCAGGGCGTGATCCCGGCGTTGTGGGATCGAGCCCCACATCAGGCTCCTCCACTATGAGCCTGCTTCTTCCTCTCCCACTCCCCCTGCTTGTGTTCCCTCCCTCGCTGGCTGTCTCTATCTCTGTCGAATAAATAAATAAAATCTTTAAAAAAAAAATAAAAAATAAAAAAAATAAAAGTTCAGGTTACTTCATATGAATAAAAATTAAAGCAAATTAGGAAAAGTCGTGTGGCTAAAACATCAAAGATATAGAGTAGCTTCTGTACAAAATAAAGATGAATCCTCCTTATTCTTAGAAATATGGGGAGGTCATTATTGAAAATCATTAAATCTTGAACCGAATATGGAAAAACCACCAAATTCTAAACTAGTCCTACTTTCAGCTAGAAAATGCAATATTTGGAATAACTAAAACGAACTCTATAAAATTGCTATTCTTTAAGAAGAATTCCATTTCATATAATATTTATGTAGTAGATTCTGTCAAAACTCTGCCCGTATGCCCTCAGAACCATTCACCCTCCTGCTGCATGCCAGCCTGGCTTCTAATGGCCAGCTCCTGCCCTTTGTCAGAAGAACCATTCACCCTCCTGGTGCATGCCAGCCTGGCTTCTAATGGCCAGCTCCTGCCCTTTGTCAGGAGAACCAACTCCACCTGACTGATGTGTCTGGAAATTAACATACCCTCCAAGGCATTCCTTAACCAATGACTAACTACCATAGAAGTATAAGTATCCCAATGCCCTTGTCCCTTATCCAGTATTTTACACTGTATCCCATTTAATCCCTGGGATTAAACTCCCGTCACTCATAATAGCAGCTGGCTTAATAACACACTCCCCATTGATTACCTTTCCTTTCCTGTATTACCTGCTTACTGGCATACATGTGTGACTATACCTCCGAAATAAACCAAGTACACCAATCCTATTTCAGATCTGATTCCTAGTGGAACCAAAACATTACTAAAAGGAATGTTAGGGCCATAGCTCAACTTTGAAGGATCATGGTGAAACCTGCCATGTTGGTATTTGCTGGTGGAGACAGCATTCAATAGGAAGGGACCAGTAGAACAGTATGCTAGTTCTCCTAAGGAATGTTTTATTGTAATGAAATTCTTCTTCTTGTTAGCAGTCACATTTGAGAAAACTGTGGATACTAAATTTAGAAAACAAACCTTAACTTTCCGATGGGAGGTTTGGGATCTGGTTGGATTCAAAAGAGCATGTAACCACCTTTTTTCTATGATAGAAAGACAGTCGGCAGGACTGTCAAACAACAGGCTTTATTAGTTACACAGGCCAGCCTACCACTTAGGAATAAAAGCAAGTTATTTATTAAACATTCACTTGACCAACAATGGCTTAAGAAAAGAAAAATATCCCTTGATGGAAAAAAAAAAGCATTTCACACAACTCTGAATTTATTAAAGGTCTAAACCTAACAAAATCTCCAATTCTGTTTTGCTTTTCCTTCTCTTGTTAATGATAACACTTCATCACACGTTTCACTTTGGACAAAGCATTGTCATTGCAAAAGTACACTGTAATGAGCTGCAACTCATGGTTCTGTATGTACACATTGCACTGTATTTATAAACTTTCCCTAATATTTACATTTGAAAATGTTATGAGACTGGCCATCACACATTTCCCCCTTTTCTCTCAAATTTTTTTTTCAGAAGCAATATACATAGGAATGATAGACACTTCTTTCTTCCTGGTATCTAGTGTTCTGGTGTGTGTGTGTGTGTGTGTGTGTGTGTGTGTGTGCAAGTAATTGGAATATGACTGAGAAGAGAATAGGAGTAGTAGAGGAAACAAGATATGAATGAACTTCAGAGAGAGAGAGAGAGTGGTATGCTTAGGAACACATTAATGTTTGAGATGCAAACTTTAACCTTCAAAGATTTTATCTTATAAATCAAGTGTAATATGTAAAGTATAACATATAGGAAACAGTGAACTAGAATTCTCTAATGCTCATCGAGTGTTGAGAACTGCGCTGCCCCTTATGGGGGCTACTAGCCACAGATAGCTAAATTTAAATTGCTTAAAATTAAACAAAATTAAAAATTCAATTAGTCATTAGGCTAGCTACATTTTAAGTGCTCAGTAGATCGATGAAGCTAGTAGACAGACCTAGTGCAGATACAGACCATTTCCATCTTCGCAGAAAGCTCTGTTGGGACAGTGCTGGTCTAGAAATTGTGAGCCATCGTAGAACAACAGACATAACTACATGCTATCATCTGATGAAGCATATGGAAATTTCTCTGTCTTCCACCGCATTTCCTCTTTCTTCCAAGAACTTGAAATAGGAAGAAAAAAACAACCCAAAACAACTACAAAAAAGAGAGAACAGACAAAGAGGACTGTTGTAAAAATAAGAAGCTTTGAAGAATCTGAAGCAGATGTTATGCTGGGAGCTAGTATGTACTATATACCACCTGTGCCCACTTAATTCCATCCAAAATCATTTCCTCCACAGTTACCATGAAGAGAGATGGAAATTCAAGGATCTAAGAATATTTGGTGGAAAGAAAGGGAAGAAGAAAGTGAGAGTAAGGCTAATTCAGATGTGGAGTTCGTCTGCAGATGGGAATGATGATTTACTGCCAGTGGGTGCTCCTGGACTCTGGGGTAAGGCACATTTTCTCTGCCTGGAGCTTCATAAGTTGGCTGGACCACCATGCAAAGCCATTCCATATGTACATGTTTTAAGTAAGAAATTATCTGTTAGCTACTGCTGACATACATATATACATACATACGTGTATATGTGGCTTTGGTTAGAGATATGAGGGAAACAAAAGTTTTACATGGAAACAGTCAAGACCCCATTCTTTTAGCCCTCCAACAACCTGTTTTGCTGCATACATCTCATCATATTTCAATGGTTCTGAGTCTGTGTCAGATGATGTTGCTTCTACCCCTTCCTTACAGTGGCCTGCTCATTTTGTGGCACAACTACTTTATTATCTCAGGTGAAGAGAGCTGCCAGTTTTAACTCGTGGGTTCTGAGTACTAAAGGTATTCTATTGCTGAACCCATAGAGACAGAGTGAATTATCTGATCAGTAACTTGAACCTCCTCTTGAAAACAAATTGCCTGAAAAAGGATACATTCCTCAGAACATGCCATCATTTTTCTTCTGGAAAAGTTACTAGTTTCCATTAATGGGTGTAAATCACAAAAAATCTGACTGCACCGGAAAAGAGACCATTTTGGAGTTGATGTGGATGACCCAGTATTTTACCAGGCTTGTGACAGTGGGAACTTTCTGGAAATTGAATAGGAAATGTCAGCTGACTGAAAACACACCCCAGCTGAAGGCTCAAATAGAAAGTAAGTGCTGTCCCAGCTCTATGATTTGCTAGCATCTTTGATTGTTCTCTTGGCTTGGCATAATTCTTCTCTCTTTGCAGAAGAGGCCTCATTTTTCACATTTTCTCAGCCTAAGTTTTCCCTTCTGACCTATAGAGAGAAACTTGAGATCATCAGCTTCAATTTCTATTTGATTCTCCACATTTGTGACTCCCATAGAGGGAAGATAAACACTTCCTATGAAGACTGCAAGATGAACTTCTGGATATGAGTCACAAATGTCTTAGTTCATTCATTTAATTAATCTATTTATTCATTCAACGAGTATGTGCTAGTTACTGTGCATGGAGATGAAAAAGAAATAGTCCCTCTTTCTTGAAGACTGCATTCTAGTAAAAGACAATGGCCAGGGATATTAGTTGCTTATTGGCGTTGTAACAAATCACCACAAATTTGTGGCTTTAAACTGTACAAGTTTATTAACTTGCAGTTCTGTAGGTCAGAAGTCCAATACCGGGGGCGCCTGGGTGGCACAGTCGTTAAGCGTCTGCCTTCGGCTCAGGGTGTGATCCCGGCGTTATGGGATCGAGCCCCACATCAGGCTCCTCCGCTGGGAGCCTGCTTCTTCCTCTCCCACTCCCCCTGCTTGTGTTCCCTCTCTCGCTGGCTGTCTCTCTCTCTGTCAAATAAATAAATAAAATCTTTAAAAAAAAGTCCAATACCAGTCTCACAGAGGCTAAAATCAAGGTGTGTTTCTTTCTGTAGGCTAAAGGAGAGAATTCATTTCCTTATTTTTTCCAGCTTCTAGAGGCCACCTATACTCCTTGACTCATGGCCTTCCTTCCTCCATCATCAAAGCCAACAACATCAGAGCAAGCCCTTCTCATGTCACATTCCTTTGACCTTCCCTTTGTCGTCACATCTCTCTGTGACTGCAGCTGGGAAGGGCCCTTGGCTTTTAAGATTCCCGTGATTAGATTGGACGCACTGGGATAACCTCCCCATCTCAAGTTCCAGTAACCTTAATCACATCTACAAAGCTCCTTTTTGTCATGTAAGGAAATTTATTCACAGGTTCTGAGGTTTAGGACGTGGACATCTTTGGGGGAGGGCATGATTTTGCCTACCGTAGCAGGTAAACAAAACTAAAGGAGCCACCTATTGTGGTAAGTGCTGCAAAAGCAACAGGTGCTATGGGAGAGGATAAGAGGAGGGCACCCACTGTAGACGGTGTAGTTAGGACAGGTATTTCAGCTGAGCACTAAAGGGTAAAACGGAATCTCCCTCTCATTTAAGCAATGGGACTTGACTTGGTGGTGTCACCATCTTCTTACAGCTCCTACGCCCCTGCTTACAGTTGATGGGCCCAGGGATGGGCATCTGACTTAGGCTGGACCATTCAGAACCTTTCTCTGAGATTTTAAAATTTGGTTGCCAGGGAAAGTTTTTCCATTCCTCTGCGTGGAGATGCTTGGCAATATGAAGCCCTGGCATAGTCATCAATCATATTTCTTGCCTTGTAAAGGCCACTGATAGAGGAGAGGAAAATGGGCACATGGAGTTAAACAGAGGCAAAAGACAGCAAAAGTCTGTTCAAAGTAAAATTACTAATTGTATTATTTAGGATTCCTTTCATTGTATGTTTAAGAACCTAAGAAACCTGTCTTAAGCAAAAAAAGGGGAACTATAACCCTTTGGTTCTATGGTAGAAGTGTGATCTCTGAGGCTAGCTGCACTCCTCCTCTTCCCAGAGTCCCATGAATCCTCCAATACATTTCACTTGTTTGCCTAAGGTGGTTAGGTTTTTAGGTTGTTCTCATTTACAACCGAAAGAATCCTAAAGAACACAGTAGCAATTTTACTTTGAGAAACTGTGGCATACCTGAGACTCCTCCATGGAAACTGATAAGCATTTTTGGAATCCAGATAAAACGTTATATCATGGGGTGTTTATTTTTTTCTTCCAAAATCACAAATGCCTATTCATAGCACATTGTGGGTTGACTTTACTCCTTTGTCCAATTGGAATATATTTGTGATCTCTCCAAGTTTTTCTTCTTGCTTTTTTAAAAATTGTGAGATACAGCATGCATGTAGCATATACATGTAAAATGTATAAGCACATTTTAAAGATTGTTAATAGATAATAAAATGAGCAAACTTGCACTGACCAGCGTAAGAACTGGACAATCCCAGTGCCTTTGAACCCTCTGTGTGCCCCTTCCTATCTGGATCTCCCTTTTTCCCCTATGAAAGTAACCACTATCCTGCATTTTCTGTTCATCAGTCTCTCGGTTTTCTTTAAAATATTACTCTATGGGGCACCTGGCTGGCTCAGTCGGTAGAGCATATGACTCCTGATCTCAGGGTCGTGCGTTTGAGTCCCATACTGGGTGTACAGAGTATTTAAAAATAAAATTTTAAATAAAACAAAATAAAATACTACTATATATGTATTCCTAATTTACGGTTTTTAATTTGCAATTTTAACATTTATGTAAATAGACTCCTGCAAAATAAAATTCTTCTACTGCTTGCTTTTTTGTTTGACGTTGAATTTTGAGACTCATTCACATTGATATGTAGAGGCAAAGTTCATTCGTGTTCAGTACTATATACTCTACCATGCTGTGAATGTACAGTTTACTTACACATTCTACTGATGATGGGCAGTCAGATGGTTTCTAATTTTTTGCTGTTACAAACAATGTCATCTGGGGCATATATGTTACGTTTCTCTGGAGTACCTACCTAGGGGTGCGATAGGAAAAGAGCACCTGCAGCTTTAGAGGTAATTCCAAATAGGTTTACAGACTAATTGCAGCATTTTGTAATCCAACCAGTAGTGTACAAGATACAACATTGCTTCATGTTCTGGCTAAAATTTGGTATTGTGAGACTTTTTTATTATTATTACATTATGTAATTATTATTATTATTACTGTTGTTTTTATTAACCTGATGGGTGTGAAATGCTGTCTCCTTGAAATTTTAAATTAGGTTTCAATTCGATTTTAAATTCGATTTAAGGATATTGGTCACTTTCTGCATGTTCATGGGAAAGGCATGATTTTGTTTTCTGTGAAAGCACGTCCATGTGAGGACATTATATATTTTGGAATTGAATTCTTTGTCAGTTTATTTGTGTTGCAATATTTCACTCAGCTTGTGAGTTACCTTTTACACTATTATATTTCTTAACAAACAGAAATTCTTTTTTTAGTATTATTATTATTGTATTTTTTAATTGAGGTGAATTTTACATAACACAAAAGTCACCATTTTAAAGTGAACAATTCAGTGAGATTTAGTACATTCACCATGTTGTGCAACCATCACCTCTGTCTAGGTCCAGAATTTTCATCATTCTCCCACCCCCAGGCCTAGCAACTCCCAGTTGGCTGTTTATTCTTAATTTTACTGTAATAGAATTATAGAATTTGTATGCTTTGTATTCTTCCGTTTTCTATTTATCCCTTCACCACCACCACCTTGTCTTCATCATTAGAACTTCCTAAAAAGTCTTGTTATCTGGTAGGGTTCATTTCTTTAGTAGTGTCTTGATTCTTTTGGGCCGTTTGCCATTCCTTATAAATTTTAGAAGTTTCACAAAAATCCTGGGATTCTCATTGGAACTACATTTTATCTAGAGATCAATCTGGGGAGAGTTATCATCTTTAAAACATTATCTTCCTATCGATGAACATGATTGGTTCTTCCATTTATTTGATCTCCTTTATGGCTTTCAAATTTTAAAACTGTCCACATCATGGTCTTACACATATCATGTTGGATATATTTCTGTGTATCTTATGTTTTTGTTGTTCTTCTAAATTGTATTTTTTTAAGTTATGTTTTCTGTTTGTTACTGGTATATAAAATGCAACTGGCTTTGTTTATTAATGGTATATTTAGCAAACTTCCTTAATCCTCTTTTAAGATCGAATATATTATTTGAAGATGTCTTACATTTTTGATGTATACAGTCTTAGACAACATACAATATGTGAAAAAATAGGTAAAAATTAGAAAGAAACACAGAGAAGGCTCTTACCTGAACTCTTTGGATCATCCATCCATCCTCATAGTTTTTCTCAGCCACATCTGAAGAGGGGCTTTCTCAGTCTACTGCTTGCGTATACGATGTTTGCAGCCTTGCTATATTGAACAATCACAGTCTCTTTTAATCCAGGCTGTTGGCATTTTTAGAAACAAAATTCTTCCAGTATTTTAAAAAAATGATTCCCTTCACTGTGTAAAATGAGGCATGCTATTTTCTTTGTGAGATCTCCCTCTAAACAGAACTATGGTCCTTTGAGCTTATCAGGATTCTTGCCTTAGTCTTACTCCCTGAACCATTCTGTCTAATTGAAGAGAGTTTACAGGGAGTCATCTTAATCCACTCAAAGGACTTAAAGGTGTGGCAACCAGGATTTTTATTTGGTGTTTTCTTCCAGACTGTATATTAAGGGTCACAATCTTAGCCCTGGGACTATGTGCAAATTTCAAAGTAATTTACCAACTGGAAATGAGCGATAGCTGCAAATTTCAACCCTTCAACTCCTGTAGTTTCTCAGTTCTCATTTTCCATTTTACTTCTGTAGTAACTTGAGAAACAGAAATATACCTAATAAACTTGCAAGTTGAGCAGAGAAGTTTTGAGACAAAGCATGCCTCCAGAAAGAACATTTATGTCACTTTTGTTAAGTTTTATGTGTGAGTGTGTGTGTGTGTGTATGGAATTTATTTAGTTTATTTAAATTTTACATTTATTTTCATAACAGTTTCTTTATATTCTTTTACATAAAATGTAATCTGTAATGGTTATGATCATTTTTTTACTGCTAATAGTAGTTATTTGTGCTTCCTATTCCTTTTTCTTAATTAATCTTGCTAGAAGTCTGTCAATTTTATTAATCTTTCCACAACCAACTTTGGGGGTGTTGTTCCTCTGTAGTATATCTTTACTTTCCATTTCACTAATTTTTGTGCTTATTATTACAATTTCCTTTTTTTTTTTTTTGGATTAATTCTGTCATTCTTTTCTTACTTCTTAAGCTGGATGTCTTGTCCTTTCTGCCTTTTTTTCCCACTAATAGATGAATTTAAGCCTATAAATTTTCCTCTAGGTGCCATTGTAGCTGCATGTCGCACTATCATATGCAATTTAAAAACTCTTTTGCTTTTTTTCCCTAATTGCCATTATGGTTTCTCCTTTAATCCATGAATTATTTAGAAGTGTGTTTAAATGTACAAATGTATGTGTTTCTAAATTCTTTTCCTTACTGGTTTATATTTTGTTATTCAGAGAATATGTGTGTTTGATATTGATTCACTGAGTATTGTTGAACTTTGCTTTGCAGCAAAGAATCATTTTTTGCAAATGTTTCACATGAGCTGATAAAGAATAAGCATCAACAAAAAGACATGCATAAGAATGCTTATATCAGTTTACTCATAAAAGCCCCAAACTGGCACAGCCACCCATCAATAGGAAAATGGATAAAGAGTGGAATATTCATCCAATGGAACACCACTTAACAATAAAAAAGGATGACATACAATTCATGCAAAAATATGAATGAACTTCAAAAACATGCTGAAAGAAACCTAAAACAAGAATACATAAAAAGTGCAAAAAAGTAGGATTCCTTCTGTATGAAGTTCTGGAACTTATAAAAAATTCTCCCCAGTGGAAAGAGTATAAAAACACGGTTACTCTAGAGTGGGGGTGGGAGAATGGGGATTGACTGGAAAGGGGTATGATAGATTTTTCTTGGGAGATGTTCCTTCCATATCTTGATAGGGGATGGAACTACAATCATGAGATTTCATTACATTGTACACTTTAGACTTACCCATTTCTTTTAATGTCCGAAATATCTTTATTTTACTGTTGCTTTTGAAGGTCAGTTTAACTAGACATACAATTTTGAATCAACAGTTCTTTTACATCCAGTACTTTGAAGGTATTATTCTACTAATTTTGGACTTCCAATGTCACTGTTGAGAAGTCGTCTGTTATTCTAAGTACTATACTTCTGTAAAATTTATTTGGCTGATTTTCTTGCTTTTTCTTTATTTTAGCGTTTTGTCCTTTCAATGTGGATGAATCTATATTTCTTTTTACTCATGCTGTTGAGAGTCCATGGGCTTCTCAAATCTGTAACTCTGGCATCTTTCATCCGTTCTAGAAAATGCTCTGCCATCATTCTTTGGAGGACTGCCTCTCCTCATTTTCAATATTAGCTCCCCTTAGAACTCCAGTTAGATTTCATGAATACTCTCTTCATTTATTCTTCATTTTGTCTCTGCAATACTCTGAACAATATCTTCTAAAATGTCTTACAATTCATTAATTTTTCTCTCATCTCAATCTAATCCACCGTTTAACTGTTTTCCTGAGATTTTAGTTTCAATTATTACATTTTTAACCACAAGAATTTATATTTGGCTCTTTTAAAAATCTGCTTTGTTATTTTTTTGAGCAATCAGTATTATTCTGTTATACTTTTGTTACCCCTAAAATTTCTTTAAACATATAAAATAATTTTATATCACATAGATGATAATTCCAGTATTTATGGTCTTTGGGTGTTTGATTATGCCATTTTTTTTGGTTTCTACTTACTTCCAGTCATTGTATTTTGTTCCTTCATGTTTTGTGATTTTTGTATATCAAAATCTTATGTTCCATAGAACATAAAAATTTTTTGACATCTGGTTTTTAAATGTTTTTCATGAAATATTTGTGTTTGCTTATACTTGATGCTTGGAGACACTACTTATCAAGGACAACTTTAAATTTCCAGCTTGAAGCTTTAGAAATGGTCTCAAACGTGTATAAATATAGTCTTGTAGTTGACAATTCTTAAGAGAGACATTTCTCTTTTTCTATTTAGCAAAAATCCGAAGCCAGGATTGGCAATTATCCCCTCTGCCTCCTGCTGTGGGACACGTTTTTCCTAGTTCAACCATCAAGGGTCTGGACTTTAAGTGGTGCTCTCTGGTGTGACTTTACAGGTTTTGTCTTCTATCTGCCATGTGCTTGGCCTTTTAAGTCCCAGATGATAGGCTTTCAGGGATTGGCAGATACCTCCAAGGAAACTATTGTTTCTTGCACTAGCCCTTCTCCCTGGATTTATACATGTTCTGGATGATGTCCTTTCACAAACTGCACTTTATTGTTCAAAATAAACAATGATAGAACTTTCTAACTTGAAAGACTGTTGTCATTTGAATATCAGGTGATTCCTTTTCTTAAGTTTTGCAGGAAAAAAAGCCTTATATTTAGGCATGTATAGTAACTTGCCTTTTTCATTTAACTTTTTTATTATATTCTAGACATAGCTTATATTTTAAAATGGCAAAAGCAGTTATGTTAGGAATATATTATCATTGTTCTACCTTTGTTCTTATTTTCAAAGGCAAAGTTTGGCCAAGGAAAGCAGTAAGTATTGCATCCACCCCCTACCAAACACACACACACACACACACACACACACACACACACACACACACACACACCTCACCACCACGACCATCACTAAACACACCCCTCAGCCAATGAAAATAAACATAAATCTAATTAAAAACCATGTGCCTACTCTGAAAACACAGCTTCAAGATAAATCTCTTGGCCTCCCCTTTTAGCCAGATTGCCATCTCTAAATATCTTAAACCTTCCTTTATAAAACTTTTGGAGCCTATACAGTTCTTTCTGTTTCTGCCTTCAAATTCTCCAAAACTTTGGTTGTTGGATAGCCCTCCTCTATTGATTTTGGATCCGTTATTTTTGCTTGCATGGAAATCTTAAATTGCTCTTCTCTTACATCCACAAATATGAGGAATTTGTTTTGGATTTTCAGTTTTTTAGTGAAGTTTCTTCCACATCCAGTTCTGTTGTCATTCCACAGATATTACCTACTTCTAAAGAAATACGTTTGATTTAGTTTCATTTGAATGATGCCAAATTGATTTTTCTTCATTTCATGTAAAATAACTGATTTTTACCTCACTCTTCCCTCAAAATCTAGAGATCAACTACTACTAAATCACCACCAGGAGAGTGACATAGGGAAGGAGGGCTTTCAACCAGAGCATTCACACAGAAAGACAATAAGTACCTTTTTCTTTATTGTATATTGTACCTAGTTAAAACGACAACAACAAGCAAACAAACAAAAAAACAATTTTGTTTTTTGCCTAAGGGTCCATCTTGCCTAAGCTACGTAGATAAGTGTAGGACCAAAGGTCCAAGGTCCTTCAAATTTTATGGGTTAAAGAGAGAGTATATTCACTAGAGGGGTGGAAGTAGGAGAATGTATTCATTAGAAGAGTCAAATTATCTTCCACTGACATAGGGCTGGAGGACCTGCCATCAGGGAATGAGGAGAAACAAGAGGAGGTTAAAAAAGATATATGTGGAACTTTGGGTCTTTTCCTCCAATTTATGTATATACTATTTCTACACATTTTTAGAATAAAGACTCTTTAAAATTTTAAAAGTGGATAAAATAAGAAAAATTCTTACTTTACTGTTTACTGTTTACTATTCTTCACCCCTTCCTTCTTCATTCCCAACTGTTAATCTCTGATAACAATTGAATGTAACATTGTAGCTATATTTATGCATTTATCTACCCACTTAATATATTTTAACTCTTTTAATCCTCATATAACTCTGAAGTGGTACTATATTACCCTCATTTTCCAATACCAAAAATGAGGCACTCTATGTGAGATAACTTGCCCCAAATCTCAACCTACTAAGTAGTAGGGCTGGCATTTTAACTCTGTTTGACTCCAGTTTCTGCTCTTAACTACTTTGTTAAACTATCTTTAAAATTTATTGTGCAGTTTTGTTATTATCTACATAAAGATTTACAATTGTTGGTGGCTTTTTTTTTTTAGTGTGTTTTACCTATGTCAAATTAAGTATCCTCTTCATTCCCTTAATGTCTTTGCATTTCATTTAATATTTATATTATCACATTGATTTCTTCTTGCTAGTATTTGTCATGGTATTTCTACTTCTATTACCTATCTTTAGCCATTTAAAAATAATTCGGTCTTATTTGTGTCTGTCAGCAGAGAGATAGATTTTCTTTTTACCCAAAACTTAGAGTCACTGTTTATTAATAGAAGTTCTGATTCATTTACTGAATAAAGAGGTTTTAGTACATTTATTGCATTATGGACTTGTTCATAAAATTCTTCTTTTTCAAAATAACTTTCTTTTTTATTTCTTACCTTTTGAATTGAAAATTTTTCTTTACTTCTTTTTTTTCTCCTATTGTTTTGAACTTATATATTCTATTTTCTAGCACTTACTTTTAATATTTATAATTTAAATGTGTTGACTTTAAAAATTGATCTCTAGAGTTAACCAGTTGCTACATATTTTCCATCATCTTATTTATTTCTTCTCTCTCTCCACACATATTATGGATTTTGGATCTCCCACCCAAAATTTGGTTTTGGATATCAAGACTGATGGCACCACACCCCTATCAAGATGATGTGACAGGGTTTAGTACTCACATAATAAGGCTTTCTGGGAGAACAGAGTGGACCCTCTAGTTGGTTTTAACACGGCTTGAGAAAACAAGGAAAGGATACTGGTTTGACTTTTATTATGGCTAGGGGTTAGAGCTTGAGTAAGGGTTCTTGGACATTGCAGTAGCTTGTGTGGTTTAAATTTCCTGCCAAAACCAAAGGAGAGATAATCTGAGCCTTCTTATCAGTTTGCTCAGTTGTGGAACAGAACAGGAAGGGGGAGTGGCGGGACAAATATAAAAAATAAATTCGGATTCCTTATTACAACTCCTCCCATGTTGAGATCACTTGGGACTTTAGTTCTTGATTGTTAATAATTATCTTTTCCATGTACATTAAAACCTTTTAAGTAAGAGTATGATTTTTTTTTCTCATTATCATTTCTGATGGCTGATATCTTCTTACTCTTTTTTGACTCATTTTCCATTTTGTTAGAATACATGTTTTTTCCCACAATAGTCTGTAGATGATAAAGTTATTGAATGCTAATTTTGCAAGGTCAGGACTTAAGTACACAACAGATTTCCCTCAGACCTTCAATCCTGTATCCTCTTCTGGCATCTGTTTTTACCAGTGAGAACTCAGACTATAATCCAGTTTTTGTTTCTATTTTTAGCTTCCCAAATCCCCTGTAGAAGCTTTATTCTCGTATTCTGAAGTTTTCCTCTTGTTTTTCAGGGTATTTCTAAAAATTATTGTTATTTATCCTATTTGGCACTCAGTGAGCCATTTAATCGGAAGTCACAATACTTTCTCTAGTTCTAGTCTTACTGCTCACTAATGTGCTTTTCATCTATCTTGTTATTCAGTTCATATACTGATATTTTAATTTTGATATTAATGTTTTTAGAGTTTTTTACTTTTCATGTTTGTAACTTTTTTTGGAATCTCTCCAAGGATATTCAACATATTTATCTTAAAGCTTTTGTGCACGTGTCCTTATTTTGTTAGCTTCATTTCCTCAAGAGTTAGTTCTTCTGTTCATTCATCTCTTCTGTGACGCTGGATTTCCTTAATGTTTGTGAATTTTTGATTGCTTGCTTATATTTGTGTTTGAAGATACATCTTTGCTTTTGTAGAGATCCTGCCCTTGATATAAAAACACATTTTCTATGGTCTTCAGGTATGGGTTGGATGTGCTTCTAGATGGCATACACCTATAACTTACACTTCATGGGTTGAAGCTTCCCCACTTCTCCCTATTCATTGGCTATTTGAAGCATTGTCTTGTCTCTTTGGCCCAAACACCCGCACCATCTGCTTTAGTCTGAAGGTAAATGACAACCACACATACTGCTTAGGTTAAGTGAGGGTCAGAGGGAAGCCAAATGCCATGCTGCCTCATATACATTGTCTTGTCTAATTATACTTACATTTGTCACATGGTCCCAGCTCTTTATTTTTCAGTCTAGTTAGGTATATTTGTAAATATACATATTCTTTCTTATTTCTTAGGGTCTGGGCCCAGACTCTCATCTTGAACAATCTCCATTGTCCTACATTTTAGCCTGTCGCATTTTAGGTTTCCATATAAGATTTCCCTTGAAAACAAATGAATTTGTAAACAAACCCTTAAAAATCTCCTCAAACGTGACCCTATATCCATTAATAATTTTGTTCTGTGAGCAGCTTGCTGATGACTTGTATTATGCTTTGTACATGTCTACATTCTTATTAATGATAATACTAATGTATGTCAAATCAACAGTTTCTGAGAGGCAGTTATTAAGAAGAAAATTTTCAATTAATGCAAGAAGGGGATTTAAATAGACCTAAAGATAATGAGTTGCATTTATAAAGGGACTTTCTCTTTAATGAAAACTGACATTAGTTTCTTACACATCTTGATCTACTGTTGTTATACCTATAAACTTAGATGTGGTTAGAGTCCTGGGAAAACTCAAAAAGAATCTGAGTGAGTGCAATCGTCCTATCTTGTAAAAGTTTTAGTAATATGCTACACTAGTTCAGATCAGGTTTATCAGATAATCGCATGTGGTACAATGCAACTGCTGGTGTGGCTAAGACATAGAACTTCCTAGGCATGTAAGAAGCCATACTTTGTTCAATTTTCAGTGTTCTGCAGTGCACTATAAGCAACATTGGACAGGGAGGCGATTTTCTATTATTTGACTGGGGTGGGTGGAATAATTTTAATTGCTAAGAAATTGCATTTTCATTGTAAAGCAATTCAAGTTATAGCAGATTCATAATGCAGCTATTGAAAAAATGACATTTCAGTGACATTTCTGTGAGAAGAACATGGTGATTTTGCAAATGACATGGTGAGGGCATAGCAGTTTCGCGAATAACACATTTTCACAATACGTGTGCTGGGAGCATAAATAATGATGATGGCAATAATATTAATAATAATGGCATTCCATGAGGGAAAATCTTTTATCTCTGCAATTCTGAAGTTCTTTCGCTCACACCTATCCACTTTACAATCCACTCAAATAATTGCTCTTGACTCTTTTTGATGGAAGGGAACTGAGGAACCAAGTGGTTGCCCAACTCTGTAACAAATTAATGGCAAACATAGAATCAGAAACCTATTTTCTTTTAAAAAGTCTTTGGGGATGACTCACCAGAATGAGTATCATACAGGTACTGGAAATGATATTGTTCTGATTTTATTGTAAATGTATTTCCATCGGTTTCTTAGGTGGGTTGTAGGTGAGCAATTATCATCTTCTCTTTTCATGTGCATAAAAGAAAATATAGCATTGTTTTATTTCAGGATAAACTGAGTTGTTCATTTCAAATATGTTTATAAAATATTCTAATAAGTTAAACAGGTAAGCTGCTTTTGTTAGCCTGAGGGCATATTATTCCCACAGTAGATATGTCATCACCATTTTATTTTCACAATGTCATTATCATGTCATTAATATAGAAATTTCTCATCTTTTCCTCTACATATATTTTAAGAGAAAAATAGCTCCTTAGCAACTATATTTTCAGCGATGGGAAATAAGAGTTGGAGTGATGGTTGCCAGAAAGCGTGACCCATGTGGTCAGCATTCTGCCATGAGGGTCACTAACATAATTTATTAAACACATTAGAAGCCAGAAGAAAAAATTTACCTTTTGACCAAATGCCTTGGTTACTTGTTTTGTTGCTGTAGTCTCAATGTGTATGAATGAAATGGCTTAAATCTTAAGAATTTGGAGTCAGAGCTTAATTACGTGCTATTGATACTTTGTATTTAATCAGTACCTTGTATTTAGGTTGGATTTATTGTATTTAGCCCAATGCAAAACATGTTGAAACTTAAGTTTTTTTCCAGGCTTAAAGAGAGTGAAGTGTAGTGGTGAGAGTAAAGTTCAGAAATCCCAGTTTTGATCCATTTAAAAGTTATTTGCCTATAACCAACCATTTACTGTATTATACAGCATGTTGGCATTGGAAGAATAGTATGAATGTTATTTTATCATTATGCCTGGTCTTTTGGAAGAGTGGGAAGGCTTAATAAATTCAGAAGAAAAAAATTTTTAAAAGATCTCTCTGCTTTTCAAACCACTTGCTGCCTTATAAATCCAATTTTCTTTCCTGGGCAAAGAATATATGATTCCAAGCTAATTCCATTACTGATTTGTTGCTACAGTGAATACCAGAGAGCTAATGAATTCTTCTGTTTCAGAGGCTATGATTTACATCTTGTTTGGATCACTTGGTCCCGTGATGTCAAGCCTTCAGTCAGAATTCTATGGTCTGACTTCCTCATTTTCACAGCGTGTACATAGTATCTTCTACATTCTGCCAACACAGGGCTGCCACGCCTCTTGTCAGTGTTCACTCAAATGACTGAATGGCAAGGTGTGTCAATGCCTGTTAAAACTACAATACAGGGGCACCTGGGTGGCACAGCGGTTAAGCGTCTGCCTTCGGCTCAGGGCGTGATCCCGGCGTTCTGGGATCGAGCCCCACATCAGGCTCCTTTGTTATGAGCCTGCTTCTTCCTCTCCCACTCCCCCTGCTTGTGTTCCTTCTCTCGCTGGCTGTCTCTATCTCTGTCGAATAAATAAATAAAATCTTTAAAAAAAAATAAAAAATAAAAAATAAAACTACAATACAGATTTGCTACAAAACACGGACATTGTAACATTTGCAAAGGTGGCGTCACCATGTCAATAAGTAATACCGCCATTTCTCTCCCATTGCTTCAGCCAAGAAGGACACTGTTACAGAGCCACTATGGGGAAGATCTGGCTGTGCTTCATTCTGGTTTTTGTAAAGGGTCATTTGCAAAACAAAAGGAAGGCTAAGAAAGTATATTCAGATATTGCGAGGTTAACACTCAATATGGTCGGCCAAGACCCAGAGTGGAACCAGAGTTGTCTGGAGCTTGGTTGAGAAAAATTCTAAAATTAACACCATGTAACAGTTCCGCCTAATCTTTAGGGTCTCAGTGTGGTGGTTAAAATGATGATAAGTGATGGATAAGACAAAACAGGTCAGACCTCGTTGAAACCTTCTGTTCTACTTTTAGTTAGAGAAAAAGAAATGAAACACGCATCTGTGTCTTCAGAATTAACTGGGATTGTCAGTCTCTTCAAACAATATAGTGAGGAAGGGCTCTCAAATTGCGTGCGTGACCTTGGGGGAGACAAAAATCTCTTCACGGCCTTGACCATGAGCTGGTGCCTGTGGACTCTGCACCGTGTCTCGGGTGCTGCTCTGTGAGATTGCTGGCACAGCAGCTGCTTGCCCTAGCCTGCTCCCTCCCCGTCTGGGGACACTTCAGGGAAGATGGGGGTATTCAATCACACTTTCTGTTGGGAAGGCCGTTCAATAATATCTCGTTCAGACATTGTATTCCTAGTTTTGATTAATCATAAATGTTAGTAAAAGCAGCTTAAGCCCCGCAAAGAAGGCTGAGAGCTGAGTGTGAGTCCCACTCCCACTCTTGAATACAGCAGTTCTAAGCCTTACACATTTTGTCTGTAAAAGGGGTTCTACTGCTGGCCTTTGTAAACAATTTCTTTAATTTTGCCCCTCACTTCACAGAAAACTAGACCAGCAAGGGGTGTGATTTACCCAACCACAGGGCCATGCAACTAAATTCAGGAGATTAATAATATAGGAACAATTTTGCTGAATAGAGAGAGAAATAATACATGTTGGACAGAACTTGGTGGCCGGAGAATTAATGAATTGGATGGTAACAGAAAAAAACACATTTTTTTTTTTTTATCGGTATACATGTCTGCTTTCACTCTTGCTTTACTGTTTCTTTAGCCAGAAAATATGGTTTTCTGCTAAGAATCTTAGTTTGGCCACCTATACAAAATAGAAAATTCCTCTCCTGGTAACAGATTTCTCAATCTGAGGTAGCATTGTGGACAATAGAACCATTTCCCATCCCTCAGGTGTTTCATCTGAAGAGCTCATTTTGGTGCCAGAAAAAGAATTCTGCCCTTGGCAATGTGTTGGCTGTGATCCAGCATCCTATGATGCTGATCTCTGACCTTGGCCACCCAGTGTTCAAGACCACTGGACAAAGAGCAAAGTTCTTATACTAAGCTCCCAGGCCCGTGGGAGAGGAGAATCTGTATTCCATCAAGCTCCCCACATCTCTTTCTTCTGAGCTCAGATTCCTGATGTGGCCATAGGATGCCCGTGACTTCATTTTGGCTAAACCCCTCCCCTCTGTTGTCTGGCTTCCCTTATTCTTTCAGGGACAGCAGCTGCTGCCAGCACCATTCTGAGAAGCCTCAGGGAACAGCTGGAACTCTCCCAAGGGCTGATTTTACACCACTGAGTTTGGTACCAAATATTTCTCACTTATGGAAAATACGGAAAATAGATTAAGGAGATACCACTTACAATCAGAAGTTCCAAAATTGACCAGATATTGTGAGAATTGCCTGCACTATTTATTTTTAGTTTATTAAATCAGTTGGGGGGGGGTATTTTCTGTATTAATGTGTCGTGATTTTCTGAAGCTCAAATTGAGGTCACAGATTAGATTCACTCACTGAAAAATGCAGCTTTCTTGTGTAGGAAGAGGAAACATTCTTGCTTCTCTTTAGATTCTAAATTATTTTCTCCACCTAACCTTCCCCCACCCCCCACTCCTCTGCCTCCCACCTTTTATAGCTCAGAGATCTAGAGCTAAAGGTTTAAATAAAGGTGCTATGCCTTTAAAAACAGTGAAAGCAAATGAGTTTTAATAACCCAACAGGATCTTGGTCCATCATAACATTTAATCTGCATTATATCTCACTTCCTAATCGCTACTTCCATTCCAATTGTAAGCAGAGAGGGTGGGTGAGTGAGGCATTTCAGATAAGTGCCAGTAAAACAAGTTTGCCTTACAGCTGGTGAGCCCCAAACACACGTTCCCAGTGCCTTATGGCCGTATTCAATCAGATGATCCCATAAACTAAAAATAATCACCCCAATACTAACACCTCTTCTCCTTCATTGTTGCTGGTCGCTATGGCGCTGCATTCGACTGTGAAGAATTCACCGCCATTATTACCCTCAGTGTCTCTCTCTCTGAAATGTGATCTAATTGCAGAATCCACACCTGTTCCACAGTTCAATAGAATTCAGCTTTGATGGAGACAGACTTTCAAATAACACACACACACACACACGCACACACGCACGCACGCACACACATGCACACTTGTGCACACACACAATTACCCAGGAGTTCAATCGGGGTCAAAAATAAATAAACTAATAAAGAGGGTGAGTTTATCAGAAAATAATATCCTGGGGAGGAGGAGGGAAAAAAAGGCTGTGTTTTGTGGTCACTGGAAGATTGCTGATGGGTGCATAAATAAGGCATGCTGGAACATCTGTTCTTTGTTGTGCATTCAGCTTTTTAATGTGTTCAAAGAGCAGCTCTGACGCATCGCTGACTACCACTCCCCATCCGAGCAACATTTTACCAGAAAATAATAAACCTTCCTGGTGGGGTGCAGGGAGCCAAGGCATTCGGGCAATGCCATTAATTTGGAAATATCTCTTTTTCTGGGATTTTAAAATCTCTCTCCCTTTGAACAGTGCACAAATTTGGGACCCAGCCTAGCATCCCTATCAGCCTAAACATTAAATCAGTCTAAATATCTATTCAACCTTTTTTTTTTTAAAGTCAGTAAAGAAAGGGGGGAGCAGTCAAGTCAAAGTTTATGCACATTTTTTCCTGCATTTAATTCTATTAATATGAGCTCTCATCTATTGGGATTATTTTTAACATGTTCCAGTATTTATTTGTACTGATAAAATTCAGAGGCAGCTGAGGCCCCTGACAGTTGAACAATATTGGCTGGTTATTTTGATACAGTGTGGTAGGCAGCAAAAGATTAAAAAATGGAGCATCCTAAACTGAGGAAAACCAGCTTGAATTCTAAAATAAAATTTTAGCAGCATGGATTTCTCTTGCCATAGGCTATGAGGCTACTATGAATTTCAGATGCATTTCCTGAGCTGTCAATGAGGTGGAAAGATGAGATTGGCATTACGAAGATTTGTTGCGGCTCCATTCAGTGTAATCGCAACTGAAGGTAGAGCAACATGAAACTGCCACCCAAGAAGAGCTGTTTATGCACATACAGTGCGGCAATAGCTCGCCAGACAACTCTAGGACCAGGATGGGAATTTCTTTCTGTCACTTTATTTGGCTTTTACATCACCCCCTTTTTTAGGTCACAGCTCAGAAGCACTGCCATACCCATTAGCTGCTGAAGGTCACTTCCGTCATGAGCTGGACTACATCTTGTGAAAGGGAGACAGGACCTTTTAGGTACAGGGCTGCCATTTAAACTCTCTCTTGCCAACATTCTCTCTTAATAATCTTGGTGTCTAGACTCTGTTCGTACCCTTGGCTCAATCGGTCCTTTTCCACAAGATATTTCCATCTGCTCTATGTCAAGGGGAGTGGGTCACCAGCAGGCTCTGCTTCTGGGAAGCATGTTGGGTGTAGTTGGTGGGTCACCCAGAACTAGAGTCTAGTATAGAACACAATGTGGTTAGATGGGCGACTTTTAAAAATTCCATCCTTCTGTTGGCTTAGCGTGGTTCTCTTTTTGGATAATTTCCGGGGGGGTTTACAATGTTCAGTACCAAGATAATGCAGTCTAAAGATACTGGATTTGTCACAGATTAAATCTAATTATGTTATATTTGAATGTATCTTTGCTGCTTAAAAACCCTATAGAATGACAACTTTTTATATGGTCAAATAAAGTGACCATTTCCAAGGGAGCGTTCTACTTTGTATTTTTAACACCATCAGCATGGAGGTAAGTGATGGTATATGGGCAGCTATAGAAAATTTAACAAAATTTAATTATCTTAAAATTGGAAGGCGTATTTTGTGGATGTGTGGTTATGATGTATTATATACAAACTTACTGCACATAACAATTGTCCAGTTAATGAATTTTCACTACATCAAATGATACTGTTTCTCAAACAATGATTTTTTTTGTGTGTGTAACAACTTTTAACCCCCCAAACCCACTAGATAAACATGCTATTAGAAGTGATCTTTTGACATTATTTTTTCAGGCAAAGACATACTAATTCATTTATCACAAGTTTCTAGTCAAAAGAATGTGACATGTGATGGGTCGCCTGGGTGGCTCAGTCGTTAAGCGTCTGCCTTCAGCTCAGGGCGTGATCCCAGGGTCCTGGGATCAAGCCCCATGTCGGGCTCCCTGATCAGCAGGAGCCTGCTTCTTCCTCTCCCACTCCCCCTGCTTGTGTTCCCTCTCTCCCTGGCTGTCTCTCTCTCTGTCAAATAAATAAATAAAATCTTAAAAGAAAAAAAAAAGAATAACTTGTGGAACAAATTTTAATTTCCTGCCATATTTGGATGAACCCCTAAGCTTTGCATTATATATACAAACCAAGTAAAAGGGAGAAAGATGTAGCATTTTCTATGATGCATTTCCATGTGTGTCGAAGCTCAACTTGACCCTTTTTGGTCAAATTTTCAAAGGAAAAAATTATCAAGACAAGGCTGTGTGATTCTGGTATGGAGTATGTGCATGAAAATCAGTCTCATGACTTTCCACCAGCTTCCAAAAAGGCTCTGCTCTGTACTGGAAGCACGGCATCTTGTGGCGCACGGCACAAGTTTCCCTCCAGCACTGAATTACTTGACAGCCCTCAACTTGCAGTCTTCTTTGGGAATTGCCCTAATTTGACATATTGCCACATTCCCAGGGGCAGCCGCACCCCTGGTGAGGTCCAATGACTGGTCAAAGCGAGGCTGTAAAATCCAAGTCTCTTCATTTCACTTGAGGATAATTTGGAAGGCTCATCCCAACTCCAGAACTCTCAGTGGAATTGGCTGAAGAACTTGAGACGACCCTGTCTGATCTTACTTTCTTTCCTTCTCTTCCACAATGTATTGATCCTGGGATCTGTCCTTCAACTTTTGGCATGTTAATCTCTGTTTCAGAATTTCACTCCCTAGAAAGAGACGCTGCTTGCAACACCATTTCATACCTTTTCCAATAACCACCACTAATCACTACCTTTGATGACTACAATTAACCTCATTATCTAACATTTTATGTAGAAACCATATTTATTTATAATCATCTTATTTCTTACATGAATTTTTTCATTGTTTGATTGATAGATTTTTCTCAATCAGTGAATTATTTGGATACCTTAGATTGGGATGGAATGCAGTATAGTATTCACCCATTACAGTTAATAAAGGTATTGTTTTATTTAAATGCCTTCACACAGCAATGAGACTTTGGGAAAAGTTGAAGCTGTCAAGTGAGAGATAGTTGTGCTTTGAGGCTGTATCAGAGTGCTTTCAATTACATCGAACAGAAGATCCAACCCAAAATGACTAAACTATAAGAAAAAATATGTATATTCTTTCAATTAGTAAGAAATCCAGAGGTAAGAAAGTTCCAGGCTGGATAATACTTTGGCTCAATAATGTCCTCAAGGACCTAGCTTCCTTCCATCTTTCCATCCTTCCATTTTTCATCCTCAAAATATCACCTATTCCTCATGTGGTTGCAAGATGTTTTGTCACCATGATAGGCATGTCAAAGACTAGAAGAGGGGAAGGGAGCATGGCCCTTTCCTGGGTCCATCTTTAAGAACAAGAAAACCTTTCTCAGAAGCTCCTTTAGGAGACTTCACTCATATCTCTCTGGACAGAATTTTTCTCAGGTGTTCGTTCTTAAACCAATAACTGGCAACAGGAATAAAGTTAACATGATTGTCTTAGATCAATCACTGTTCACCTCTTGGAGCCAGGGCTGGGCCAGGGTTCATCTTTTCCTGAAGCAGAAGGCTATCCAATATCTGAACAGACCTGGAATTTTGTTAGTGAAAACAAAGGGAAGAATAGCCATTGGGTAGGTGTTTATCAGTGTTAGAAAATCCTGTGACTCTTTTGCCAAAGATTCCTTCCCCTGTTCTTGACTTATAGTGATTAACATATGGCTTAAATCTAAGAACCATGATTCAGTAATGACTGTAGGAGCAAAATTATTTTATAAATAAATCAAAATTTCAGCATATGCTTAGTGTATATGTATAGTATAAATGTATGGATATAGATATGAATACACAACCATGCACTAAGCCATGAACGTGTGTGTTGATGACTTTCGGGATGCCATAATTGTCTGGTTAAAGAAGTTAAAATTTCAGGTAAACTCCATATCTGGTGTCATATGTATTTTTTAAAAGGATATAGGATTAAAAAAAGTTATTTCCCCACCTAATTAAATTCAATCAAGTCACTTTCATTATAATGGCATGGTTTTTATGTAGGATTAAATATTTTATTACTATTTGCAATATAACATATATTTCTTATCACAGAATAATTCACTCTAGATGCAGAAATCTGTGAAAGTCTAAAAGGCACTGGTTACTTGTTTTCTGGAAGGCCCATAAAAATCCAAGGAAATTAAAGTCAGTCATAATTCAAATGTCCAGGGATGACCCCTTTCTATGCCCATCAGGTATTTTTCCTAACAAAATGTTTTACATAGCATATAAACTCAGCAGTCTATGGCCCCTGAAATTGTGTGGAGTAGCTATATGGTACATAGCAGTTTATTGTGTTTTAAAATTTAATAATATATCATAACTATTTTCTTACATGAATAAACAAGGTTACATGATATGATTTAGAATGCTGCATAGTATTCCACTATCTGGAAGTAACAGTCAGGGAATTAATTTATTATTACTGAATATTTAGATTCAAAAATTTTTTATGTTACCTATTAAAAAGATATTATGAGTAATTTGGGTATGTTTACTCAGAGCTTAGATTTTTTCCTTAAGATAAATTTCTTGAAAGGGAATTGCTGGACCAAAAGACATGCCCATTTAATTTTTTTTTTAAGACTTTATTATTTATTAGCGAGAGCGAGAGCGAGAGCGAGAGAGAGAGGGAGAACAAGCACGGGGGGCGGGGGAAAGAGAGGGAGAAGCAGGATCCCCGCTGAGCAGGGAGCCCCAACGTGGGGGGTCGATCCCAGGCCCCGAGATCATGACCTGAGCTAAAGGCAGACCTTAACCGACTGAGCCACACAGGCACCCCAAGACATGCCCATTTTAAAGAAATTTGATCCAAATTTCAGTTGACAAAATCTTCCTGAAAAGTTTCTGTTTCCACACTGTCACTAGCACAAGGGATAGGTAAGGTTTTAAATTCCATAGGGGAACAATTGTCTCTCTTTGTTGTTGCTTTACAAAATTAAAATTTATTAATTTTTTCATTTAAAATAAAGGTTACTGATGTACGGCATGGGGAATATAATTAATAATATTGTATTAACTTTGGTGACAGATGGCAACTAGACTTATTGTGGTGATCATTTCACAATGCATATAAATGTTGAATCACTATGTTGTACACCTAAAACTAACATATTTTATATCAATTGTACCTGAATAAAAAATACTCATAGGATGAAACGATTAACAAAAATAATATAAAATAAAAGCTATTTTTAAAAAGGTAATACATAAAAATGGTATAAAAGTTGAAAGGGCTTGAAGTGAGAAGTAAAACCATGTCTTACCTCTGTCCCTTATCCACCTGGTTTTCCTGGAGATAAACAGTTGTTTCAGTTAGCTATTGCTGTGCAAGCATCGACCCCAAACCTAGTATCTTAAAAAATTATTATTTGTTATTTCTCTTTCTGTGGATTGGCACACTAGCTCCACTGCTCGCTTTGTCTGGGTTTCTTCATCGGGCTGCCTCAGCTGGAGGGTTGGCAAATCCAAGATGGCCTTGCTCGCATGTCCGGCAGCCTCAGTACCACAAGGCTTCTAGCCTCCAGTGAGAATAGATCGGGCTTCTTTAGTGCAAGACAGGCACAGGGCTCCAAGAGGGCATAAATGGAAGTTATAAGGCATGTAAAGACAGTATCTCAGAAATCACATCATGATATATCAACTGCATTCTATTGGCCAAAACAAGTCATAAGGTCAGACTAGATTCAAAGAAGGGGATAGATTTCACCTCTTGATGAAAGGAGTTAATTGTGGCAAGTGACTAAGTTTCAGCTAATGGCAGATAAGTAATATAAGTATAAGCAATATGTGTGGCTTCCCCAATTTGTTTTTAAAGAGCGGAGACTTGCCACTCTCCTTCCCCTTTGTTCTTCCTGCTTCTGAACTGTGAACATAATCACTGGGCTCCAACAGCCATCTCCAATCATACTGACAAGAACAAGATGGAAGGAACCTGTGTTGTTGATAACCCAGCAGGACTGCCTTACCTGCCTGGTACCAGCCTTATGAGAAAACAAAACCCATGTGCTTAAGGCTATTCAATTTGAAATTTTCTCCAGAGGTGGTCACTTTGAAACCCAACTGATAGGGTATCCCTTTTTTTTTTTTTCAACCTTTCTGTTTTATTTCTTTTTATATATGTCTTATATCTTCGGAATATAATCAAGTTTTGCTCTAGATTTTATCTACATTCAAATTTAGCTTACCATTTTTTTTCCTTAATGTTTAGCTTCATACACCTAAGTACAGTTAAACCTCTATTTTTCGACAGATCTTTTTCTCTATGGTTAAGGTGTATCTTTTACCAAGAACCTGTAAATTTGATGAGGTTTTGGCATCTGAGGAATATCTTTTTCTCATTGGTCTATTGTCCTTATGTATCACATTAATAAAATTCCTCTTATTGAATTATCTTTGTACTTCTGAAATAAACTTTATTTTTCTACGGAATATTATTCTTTTAGTGAATTGCTGCATATGTTTCAGGTGTTTTTTTAGTTTGGGATATGGTTGTATTTTTATTGGTGAAGTTGAGCTGATTATCTTGGTGTTAGAGATCTCTTGAGTTGTAGTGACAGAATTTTGGCAAGCTTTAAAGTGAGTTCAGAAAAGTTCCATTTTTCTCATGTTCTGGAACATTTATACAATCTAGGAATTATGAATTACTTGGAACCTTGGACATATTTGTCTACATTATTAGGCCGGAAAACTTTCATGTAGGTAATTTTGGGGGTCAGTTTCTTCAATGATTTTTTTTTTTTTTGTCCGTTCAGGTTTATTACTACTACTGCTGCCACTAATAATTCCTCCTCTTCTTTTTTAAACTGGAAAAAGTTCAATCTGATTTAATTTGACTTGGCACTTCACAATGATAATACAAATACCACTAAACTGAAAAATTCTATCAAAGATTTGAAGCATTTTCTCCCCAAATTTAAAATTTCCTACTTCATTCTTACCACTTCTCTCCTCTGATTTGTTCCTAATTTTTCCTGCTCTCTCCTTTTCCATTAGTATGTTCTCCATCTCCCTTTAGAATGACAATACAAATGGTAATAAATGTTTTTAGTCATATTTCTAAAAATATATATTTATATTTTAGCTATATATATATGTATATAGCTATATATATATATGGACATATAAATACATATATATCATAATGACCCAGCCTTTGTATGGCCAATTCATGTTAGGCATTATTGGTTTAGGTATGCAAACTCTTCAGAATGAAGGCTTTCTTTGCTAAAAAGAGGTAATATGTATTTATTTTTAAAATAAGGTAACTCAAACTGAATTTCATATTTCCAAAGTTATTAGGGATGGAGATAATGACAATATTTTAATGATACATTAAATAAAATTTGATGCTATTTATTTTGTCTGCTAAAGGCATCACAAATTATCTGTTGATCTTTTAAAAAGGATAAATTGGATGAAACCCACTAATGGATGACGATATTTAAACTCTATGATGAAATGTAACCCAAACTATTCTTTGTGTCTATTTAAGGCCATACAAACCATTCCTTCACTTTTTGAAGATGAGAAATTATTGAAACGTACCAGTTAAGGCATAGGGTTGACTACACACAATTGGCTGATTGAAAAAAACTATTTCAAGGACTCAACCGGGACGGCTATGATTTGGCACTTTGACCCTGTTTGGTGAGTTAAAGATGAGGTTAACCACCAAATTTAAAATGAACAAACACACAAACAAAACCTTATGAAGATGACCTATTTCAAAAAAGCAAACTTCCTTCTCAGCAGGTACCCCAGTATCTGTGGCAGTGTATGGACTGTGATGGTAAGAGGCCTTCCAACTTTTAAGAAAAAAAAAAAAAATACGGGTAGTGGGAAAAATCTCTAAGTGGATTTATGATTCTTAATTCTCCATGAGAGAAGTGTTGGTCATTTGTGATGAAAGATTAAGCTGACTTACAATTTTAAGAGCATGTAAGTGTGTCATACAAAGCATTAGCCCTTTGATGTTCCCATAAGAAAGGATTCTGTTTAAGCTATAATTCTTACTATAGCTCCATCATGAAAATTCAAAAGACATTTAAAATTCTCCAAGGAGTCCCACCTATAGAGTTTGGCTTAACCCAGTATTCTCCACTCCCCCCCCCCATCCCTCTCTCAAAGAAGGACATCTGGCATCATCCATTCTTTAATTCAGTACGTATAATGTGTTAACTAGATGCCCAACTCTATGCAAGGTGCACAGCTACAGCACAACCCCTGTATTCGCAGAGCTTACATTTGAATGGATGAAACTGAGAACAAATTAACAAATGAATTTGAAATAAACTTACCTGAAATAAGTACAGATTTTTTTATAAGTCTAGGAAGGAAATGGCCAATGTAGTATAATAAAGAAAAGTAGGGACCCATTGAGGACAGATGATCAGGGACACTGTCTCTGAGTAGGTGATATTTAAGGTGGAGATGTGTTCTTTGACCTAAAAGAAGGGCTAAGGGGAAGAAGAACCAAGATGAAGCTGGAGATGTAGGGAGAGGCCAGATCTC
This sequence comes from Ursus americanus, assembly GCF_024610735.1. NCBI lineage: Eukaryota > Metazoa > Chordata > Mammalia > Carnivora > Ursidae > Ursus > Ursus americanus. The sequence goes on along the minus strand of NC_142146.1, from coordinate 25,079,521 downwards.
CCTTTGTGTGAAGCTTTGTTAGTCACAATTTGAACTTAGATTTTATTCTAAGATCAATGGGAAGCAACTGAACAATATTAGCAAGAGAATGACATCATCTTCTTTACATTTTGAAGTGTATATTACATTTCATAATGGCTTCCAGGTTTCTGGTTTTAGTAATTAGTCATTTGAGATAGGAATGACTTGGGGAAGGTCAAGGGTTCTGATGAGATCCAAGGAAACTGTCAAGTAGATAGGCTACCTGGATCTTAGTGTAAAGACAAATTTTGGTAAGGAGAGAAAAACGGAGTTGATAGCATATTAACAACATGACAGTGGTTGAGACATCTAGGGATGGAGTATAAATCAAAAGGAGAGCCCAGGAGTGAACTCTGTAGAACTCCAACAGTTGATGATGACATAGAGGTGGGAAGCCAGAAATGAAATGGAGAAGGAGCAGTCCATGAGGTGGAAGAAAAACCACGAAAGTGTGTAATGTCACAGAAAAAATTTCCAAAATGGAGGGAGAGGCCAATTCGGCACAATAGAGCTTAATGTTCAAGTAAGCAGAGAGAAAAAAATATCCTTTGGATTTGGCAATGTAGAGATTGTTGGTGATATCTCAAGATCAGTTTCAGGTGAAACTGAGGGGAACTGAAACCACTTTGGAATGGATTCAAGAGCATCTAGTACAGAAAGAAGCATGGATGGTGTATATAGAAAGCTTTTTGAGAACTTTTTCTATGAAGGAGTCTGGGAAATGGGGTTGTGAAGGGGGATGTGGGGTCAAGAAAAAGTTTATTAAAGATGAGGTACTAGAGCTGATTGAAATGATCCAGTAGAAACAAAAAGGTAGGTGATGCAGGAGGGATCAAAGAGAGAAGGAGAAGAGACGGGATGGTGTCTGGAGGGATCAGTCTGTGAGGGAATAGAGGTCACTCTTCTGCCAGAGATCGTGGATGCAGTAATAGAGGATGAGGGCATTTTCCTCTCTGCTGACTTCTGTTCTGCAATGAAATAGGAAGAATACTCATCAACTAATGGCAGAGGGAAATGGGAAGTGTTGAGGAGAGAATGTTTTTATCAGTTGGGGTTCAGTTAAAAAAGCGGAACTATATAGGTCTACAAAGTAAGGGACTTATTACCATAATTCAACTGTGCACAATTGTGGGAGCTGGTGAAGTCCATGGAAGGCCATAGCTTTTGTATCTGGTATCAGACCTAGTATCATTTTTCCACTTGGGAAAGAAATTTAGAAACTAGACAGGAAGTGGGAGAGGACAAGGACAAACTGGAATGCATGAACACAGGCCAGAACCCGTAAGCACAAACTGGAATCCATGAAGATTAATTGGAAAATTTATCTGTCCTCACTACCTCCAACTGCCATGCTCAAGTGAGTTTAATAGGAAACATAGCAGTATTGATGTAACTGTCTATTTTGAGATCATTAATATAAGTGAAATTAGTTGGCTTGCTAGTGTTCTCTAAGAACATTTATGCGGATGATAAGGATTAATTTTAATGCTGGACCATGGATTCTGGACAAAAAGGTAAGTGAAGACAGTAAGGAAGAGAGGACTACCCAGAACTGGTGGAGTTAATCCATTGGAGGACTTAACGTGGCTAAAGAATTGCAGGAGATCAGGAACTAGAGTGAGTAAGCAGGAAAAACACAATCCTAAGAATGGAGTAGTTCAGGGTCAGAGCTGGAGAAATTTTTAGTGATAAGAAAATACTGTATGTGACTATGGCTGTGGTGGTCGAGAAAGTGTTGAGGTGAGGAGGTCAAGGAACTGAGAAGCTAGGCTCATTTACCTAGATATTGAAGTGACCGAAAATGGTGGATGTTATGGGGTGTGTTGAGGCTCACGTGTGTTCCATGAATTAAGGGAAGTTGCTGACAGAAAACAGAGAGCATGAGGAAAATATTGGGATAGCCAAATTATAACAGCCTCAAAGGAACTTTTTTTGTAGGAAACAGGAGAAGAAATAATTGGATGTAGTAATGGAGAGCTGTGAAGAGTAAGTGGGTGTTTGGAGACAAAAGTAGAAATGAAGAGACATGAAGATGGAGAAAATAGAGGCACTCATGTATGCAAGTTTTATACATATATATTAGACAAAACTGTCACAATTGCAGTGGATTCAATGTGAAAGAAAGGGGGGGGATTCAAGAATGGTCAGGAAAAGGGAATGCTTGACATTAGCAGGCCCCTATCTGGAGTTTCAGATGGCACCAATGAGAGGGTCTCGGAAGGAAGGAAAGGTGGGGTAGGGCCAGATTAAGACCTGTCTGTACCCACAGGGAGGAGAGGCTGTATGGTAATGCATGGCTGTGAAGGCTCGGAATTTGAGCATCAGTGCAGTAGTTGTGATATAAGACACAGTTGGGATAAAGCTTGGAGGATGCTGGCAAATGTTCCTCACATTTTCACCCCTAGTATTTTGCTCTGTTGAATAGCAGCTTCTGGGATTGCACTACCTAGAGCTAGAGGAGGCTGTGTGGGAAGGTTTTATGTAGTGGAATGGTGGTGTCCATAGATGCATGGAGCCATACAGTTGAAAATCCCATGTTCACTACGCTGAAACAACTGCATAAAATACAAGAAGAATTCTTGCTCCTCTTTTTTACCCTCCACAAAAAAGCAGACATTCCACAGAGACATATAATTAAACTTGAAAGTGACAGCAGGGCCAAAGCCAAAATTTTATTACATATGCAACTCTCATGTTGAAAAAGCATGTTGTGTTGGGTATAATCATTAAAGATACTTTACTTTTCATCTACAATTCCTTTAAATCTGTTCTGTAGGGCCAGCTCTTGCCTTGTCCTTATGTGAAATCTAGGGCAAGCCCTGCAACTCTTCTAGTCATCTTAGATAATTGAATGTCCTCCTGTCTCTCCAAGTCACAAAATATAAACTCAGGTTTGTAATTAGTATCTCCAGTCCAGTATAATAATAATACTAATTTTAAAAACCAGGATTGTAGGGAGAGTTGAGGGCCAAGAGGAAAGCAGCAGGAATTTCTACCTTGATAAGCACTGTCGTGATAATCTAGTTTCTACAGTTTCTTTGAGTTTGTAGAATTTAAGGCTGAACTTTTCTTTGATGGATGTTTTTTCAGATTCTTTGGAGATGCCCTATGTATCAGACACTTCTTATGCCTTACCTCGCATCTTGACTCAAGTGCCTTGTGTTTCAGTCATCGCTAGGGCAAGCCCAAAGTGCAGGGGTAACCTGGTACCTTCTCACCTCTGGCAGAAAATGCATTTCTTGCTTTCTGTGCAAAGATTTTCTGGTGCTGCTGTGTACGACACCTCTGGGAACCCACCTGAAACTCACATGCAAGTCTGAGGGAGTTTATGCTTATGGATAAATGCTCTTTTTTTCTGTGGACGATTCTGAGGTACATTCTACCCCAGGAGGTCATGGTAGGCTTGCGTCCCAATTGCTCACAGTCAAGCTCAAGTATATACTTGTAGAGGCTTTCCTCCTTCATTGTTCTTTCTCACCCACTCCCCACTCTTGTTTTCATTTGCTTTCCAAACTAGGCTATCTGTATGCAAACCCTCGTCTCAGGCTCTATGACTTGAGGTAACCCATACAAAGATGCCTCATCACCAGGGAACTCCCACCCACAGTTCCCCGTGATATAAGTAAATGCGTCCTCCCAGCTCATCCCTCACTACCTCTCAGGCTTCTTGGCATCCCATGGTATACTTTCAACTTCTTTCTGCTAAAATCTTTTAGTCCCTTTGGCAGACTCTTCTTGGACAGTATCTAACATGACTCCCACTTCAGCTCTCTGTCTTTGCAAAAGAGCCCATTTCTGGTTCATAGAAAACTCGCAAATTGTAAGTGACAAAACCTGGACATGCAGGCTGATTCCACCATACCCAACTTTATTCATTCTACCCTTCACCAGCCTTTCATATATTAGATTTTTTAGGAGTGAGGAAGACACAGAGCCACTGTGACATCCAGGCTCAGAAGGATACATATTGAGCTCTTTCAGTGGTTTCCCCTAAAACCCTCTCCTGCCCCTCATGGCTTCCATTTGGAGGATAGAGTGGGATTCATAGCATGTCAAGAGCTCTTTCCAAAATAATATTTTTTCATTGAATCTTTGTTTCCTTATCTTCTCCACTCTTCTCATGAGATAAAGGTGGGTGGTCAGCTAAGAATTGCAAAATTGGGCATCAAACACTTCCTTTGCACGGATCTTACATGGATGTCTCACACTTTGGCTTGGAATATGATTTCTATTGTTTTGGGACCTTCTATTGTTTTGGGAACTACTTAAAAGTAGTTTCAGTTTAGTATGATTACATATCCAAAGGACAGAAACCTCGTGAGTGCTCTGGGTCTCCCAAATCTGATCACTGGGTACAGAATTGTTTGATTATAATTAACTTTGTAGTATATTTTGAATAGGTATGAAGATGGACAGTTTTCCATGTTGGAAGGAAGTGTCAAGGAGATGACAACACTTTAAAATAAAGACCCCTCTCAATTTTAGGAAATAATTGATTGGCAAATAGATACTGAATTAGTGATGTGTGGTGGCTCTCCTACCCCTCAAGTCTTTGTCTAGTTCTTTGTTGATGATTAAAAATATAATCATTCCCTCATGTAAAGCTGTTTTCACAAACTCGCTGTAACTCTTTCTGTATTTTGGGGCCTCAAAAGAGAAAAAAAAATGATCAAACTGATGAAGAGAGAATGGGGAAATAAATGGAGTAATTATGAGCTTGAGTAACAAATACTACTTAGGCATATACCAATTATTTCTGCAAAATCCACAATTTATGGAAAGAAATCTCAATGTTTACATATTGATCAGCTTTTATTCATACCAGAAGAGAATACTTTGTAATAAAGATTTCTCAGTGATTTGGAGGGAAGTGTATTCCACTAAAGTGTTAGATTACGGCTTCATCTCATCATCTCTTATTTTTACTACCACAACAAAAACAGCTTATGTGAGGAAAATATTGTACTGTGTAAATCTCTTCATGAATGAATGAGCCTAAAGAGGAGAGAATTGTCCAGGTTCTGTTTACTATCTGGCTATTCATGTTAATGTATTGTCTGAAATGAAAGTAGATTTGGGTAACTCTTGCATCAAAGCCTCCGACAAAGATTTATGTGGTTTCTCCACAATGAGTAGACTTCCCTTTGAATAATGATGCTGCAGGGGAAGCAGTTTTTATCTTTTCCATGTTTTACGGAAGATGATCCTTGGTTCACAGAATTAGGGAAGTGGGGAGTCGGCTTAGAGATCATCTCATTTATTCTCTTCTTATTATGAATGAAGAAAACTGAGGCCAGAAAGATTAAATGAGAGGCAGTGGGCTAATGGCAAAGGATCGTCTACAACTCAAGTCTTCTGATTCCAAATCTAGCAACCTTCCTACCGTACCTTTATAATACTAACTAGTTCTTTCTCCAAGCCTGAAAAGGCATTACAACATTAGACACATGCCGGTTAAAATATAATGGAGTGTTCAAGTTATAAGTGAAACACAGGGGTTTTATTTCCAAAATGGAAAGGAGGTCAGCTTTCAGTGTTTATTTGATATTTGACTGAGAATTCTTTCCCTAATATTTGTAATCTCACCCAGATCGTGGTAGTGATGAACCAAACCCATGATGCTTCTAAACAAGCCTTTGTCCTTTCTAGTTATCCATGAGTATCACCACAAACTGGGTTCTAGAATGTTCATATAAACACCTGGGATACAACCCTACAAGAGAGTTCATTAATCTAGCAACAGTATAACAGGAAAAACAATCTTTCATCCTCCCACCGTAGTTTCCAATTCTGGATAAAATGAAAATATATATTTATTAGGGTTACAGTGGCTATCCCACCCAAAAATATGGTTTTTACACTGTGCAGGAAAGATGTCATTTCAGTGTTTGCACATAGCTAAAGTAGCTTTGTTACTTGTAAAGACCCTTATGCACCAGCAAGCCTGTAGCCATGGTCTGGAAGTCAGAGAATGAATAAAGGGAAACCAGCTGATGTACCACACCACAAAGCGAAGCATTATTTCTGCTCAGACAAGAGGAAGATTACACTGCGTATAGGAGAATTTTTCCTCTTTTGTCATTTAGGTGTGGACTGCACTGTTTCTGAGAAATTACAGTTTTATTTTAGGTGGTATGTGTGTAAGGTGAGGGGGATTACCCTCCTCAATATTACAGAAGATGAATAAACATTGTCACTACACATGGATGAAGAGATCTTGAAGGGGGTTATCTTAGACTAAATAATTCAGACTTTGGGAAGTATAATTTGTGGGTTATAATAGCTTCCCCTCTTTCTTATGCAGAGAAGAGTACAGACCACCTGCCTATGATATAACCAAGCTCTGTGGAAAAGATTTCAAGTCTTCCAGAAAGGGGGTAAATAGTTGCAAAAGGAAGACAATAAAAGGGCTCCTTCTCCCTCTCTCTCTCTCTCCTTCTCTGAGAGGAAGCAAATCTAGGAATTAAGGATTACCTTCAGGAAATCCCATGAGGAGTTTAAGCTTTAGTTATTTACCCTTAGACCAGTGGTTCTTAGCCCTTAAGGACCACTTAGCAGTGTTTGGAGACCTTTTTTCTTTTTTCTCTTTTGGTCACAACCTGGGGCATGGTGCTGCTGGCATCTAGTGGGTAGAGACCAGGGCTGTTGCTAAGCATACCTACAATGCTTGGGACAATCCCTTACGATGAAGGATTATCCAGCTCCAAATGTTAATAGTGCCAAGGATGAAAAACCCTATCTTAGATTAACAATTGCCACATTATGCGTCCTAATTTAAGTCTTTTCCTTATGGTTTAATTCTCAACCCATCTGTAGAGTGTGTTCTGCACATATTGTCTTGTGTTTATAGTGCAATGGAGATGATCAGGAAGGGGTAGCATAGGGAAATGTGGTCTTCCTCATATCACCCTCCTTGAGGTCTATTCACTGGTAGAAGCATCACATCTAGGGGGAAAATTGTCCCTAGTTCCGAAAAGTCATCTGCTGCAGAGAACGCAGTGGCCCATGGTGTTTTCTATTTCTCTGTTGTCTCTGAGCCACAAGCTCACCTTTCCTCTATATTCTACTAGGAGTCTGTGAACTACATTTCCCAGATTCCCTTACTAGTTCAATTTCTACTGGGTTTGTTCTGTTAATGGGCTGCACCGACAGGAGATTGGGAGGATGGGGGAAGGACCTCCAGTTTCCAGCTCCTGGCACATTGCTCCAGCAGCAGAGCAGCTACTTCTGTGGTCTCCAGCTTTTTAAAACACTTGTAGGCCCCGCCTGTGGGACTGCCCTGTAGATTCCATCACCAGCCCTATGGCTGCCCTCCTTTGTAATAAGAACACCAGCTGTACCTCACCTTCCTCAGAGACCTGATAATACCAGTCACGTGGCATCCCCCTACCTGAACACTAGCGACATAGGGCCTTTCCTCTCAACTCCTAGGTTCTGTGAGCACAAATCTAATATATAATCTATTATTTTTCTATGTTCCCTCTTTGGTTTCCTCACCCTAGGAGTAGTATCCTCTTCTGATAGTTACAATTATTTTTAGGCCTTCTTTTTGTTCTTTTAATCTTCAACACCTGTGTAACCAATTGCTTGTATTAAATCCCCTCTGTTTAAATACGCTGCAAGACATCTACCTTCCTGAATGAACACTGACAGATATACCTATGGTAGAGCTGAGAGTAATGGGCAGAAGCTGGCAGAGTAGAATAGAAGCCACCAAGTGGTTTGTTTGGAGGTCCCTGTGAGGTAACATTCTTTTTCCTCCAAATATACATCTGGTAACACTGGAATGTGGGGAGGCTAACACTGACATTGTATTAGTGAAACACAGAAGTGTTTGCTCCCAGTCTCTATGGTACAGAGGAGGAACTCTGAGGTAGCTGTCCCTCTTGCATGGAATGACATCTATCTTTACACTGAGATAATGGTGAGCAGGACAGTCCTCATTTTCTTCAGCTCACATCTACTCTGAACTGGTAGACATTCTAGTCCCTGGCAAAGAAGCTTCCTGACAAGAGGTAAAAGAAATAGAGAGCTCAGTTACTCTGGGCAGGTACACAGTAGAGACAACTCTGCCCTCTGATCACTGTTGTGGGGGCTACTAAAAATATTCCTCTCTGGGTCAAGGAGCTGAAGTTACTCAGGCAACCAGAAGTAACACCAAATTTGCACAGACAAGGGCAACAAAGTCATGAATGGTTCTAACCAACCAATGACTATCAGATGTTGGTAATTGTATGACACATTCCAATTTCAGAGATGTTAAAAATGTGAACAAATGTTTATCGTGGAAATGATTAAATATTGAAATCCAGAAGCCAGAGAGATAAATGGTAACCAAGGAGGCTAATACAAATAGAGTGGATATAAACAGAAAGACAAATACACAACAAGGACAAATGCCTTGAAAATGGAGACAGCTCTCCATCACAGAATTCGAATTTGATGAAAACTCAGACCCACAGCAAGTTCCTCACTGAAGTCTCCAGATTCAATCAAATGTCAATACCTCATTGGCATGAGGTAAACTTACTTTTTAAACATGTTTGAACAACATTTCTTTATGGGTTGTGTTTGGCCCACACTCCTACTTATGGATAGAAGCAAATTGGAAAATCAATGATTTATGTCCTAGAAAGTGCTTCTATTAGAGTACTTTGGTTTCCAATGATATCATATATTCTTATATTCTGTCTGATGCTTAATATGAATGTCTAAAGTTTTGAGAAATAAGAAGTCATCCCTTTTATGGGCTAGTGGTTTAGTCTTACATGATAACAGGCTTTCTCTTCTCTTCTTCCAATAGTTGGCTGTGATATTACTGGGACACAGGCAAGAGCATCATGAGTTATTATGGTGCAACTGGGCAAAGGAAGAAGTTAGGATATGGCTCAAGATCTGCATGACAACACAGGATAGCTAGGATATGTGGCCCAGCTGCGATGATGGACCCTAGAGAGTCAGGTGGGTCATTAAAACTGTGTCCTAGTCTTCAAAGAGCTTACTCTCTTGGATGGGAGACTGAGAAGTGAACAAATCTACTTTAAGCCATATGCTCAGTGCTGGCATAGGAATGTGTGCACCAGGTTCTAGGGGAACATAGAAAAATGATGTATTAAATGTTTCTCAAAAGCACGGACAAAATTCAAAATGAATGTAGTGTCTGGGTCGATGCTTGAGGGATGACTGGGGATTTCCCAAAAAGACAAGATTGCAAAGGAGGGAGATTAAATTCCAAGAATAATGGCTGGCATGTGTTAAGTCAGGGTAAGAGATAATGTGTGGGCATTCTGGACATTTCAGGAAGCTCAATATGAATTTAAGGAACAGCAATTTTATTCTGAAGATGATAGGGTTCTAAGAAGGGAGTGATGTGATCATATGTACATTACAGTGTAACCACTCTTTTAAAATTATGGACAAGGTAGAAACGCCAGTAGGGGTCATGCAACTAATTTAAGTAAGAAGGATGAGGGCCTGAATTAAACAAGGATGGAAGAAAGTTATTAACTCAAAAAATGACAAAATAGTAGAAAATGCAGAACTTGGTGAGTGGCTAAATGCAAGGCTTGGAGGAGAGAGGGAGGATTTTGTGGATGGCGTTACTAGTACCTCCTATCAGAAGTACAAGAGGGTGGAGGAGAAATAAAATCATTGAAATGCCGGAGGAAGATTTCCATCTAGCTATTCTCTCTCAGCCAGAAGTCTGGTTTTAGAGCATAAGAGAAGGGCCAGGCTCTGGACATAGATTTGGAAGCAATCAGGATTCAGGTGTAAGTTGAAGCTTTGGGCATGAATGAGATCGTTTTATGATTTAAAAAGAAGAAGGAGAAGAAGGAGAAGGAAGAGGAGGAGGAGGAGGAGAAGGAGAAGGAGAAGGGTGCCTGGGTGGCTCAGTTGGCTAAGTTTCTGACTCTTGGTTTCAGCTCAGGTCATCATCTCAGGATCATGAGATTGAGCCCCACCTCAGGTTCTGTACTCAGCATGGAGTCTGCTTGATATTCTCTCTCTATGTCTCCCTCCCCCTCTCTCCCCGCTCATGTATGCTCTCTCTCTTTCTCTCAATAAATAAAATCTTTAAAAAGATAGATGATAGATAGATAGATAGATAGATAGATAGATAGATAGATAGATAATTTTAAGAAGAAGAAGAAAAGGAAAAAGAGAGCCCTCTGAACAGAATGCTGGGACATTTTGCTCAAAGAGAAAAATAAAGGTCAAGGAGGCAGGGGGAGGGCAGAGGAGAATGGAGTCATGGAAACAAGAGAGAAGAAAATTTATAAAGGAAGCAAAGTTGCCACTATACAGCAGAAAGTGAGAATGGAAGAGCAAAGAGTGTTTATGCGATCTCCCAAGTGGGAGACGATGGGTCATCTTGGCATGGGTATTTTAGTGGAGTTGTTGAGTGAAAATTGGGTAAATTAAGGAAAAAAAGAAAATAGAAAAAGCTAGTGCAAACTAGTTCCGTGACAGTGGAAGGGACAATGTGACAGTAAAGGGAAAGAAAAATAAAGAGTAGCGGTTAGAGGTCAATGTGATAATTGAGTAAAGACGGGCCAGACTTGAACATGCCTGTATGCTGAGTTGACAGAGTAAGTCAAGAGGGAGAAAATGGAAGGAGAAGGAAAGGAATGGAATCTCAAACACACGGGGAAGTAGGTGTTTTATTCTGAGAGAAAGATGTCTTTTATTCTGAGGTGGAAAGGAAGAATAAGTTTGTTATGAATATTTATTCATCTAGTAGGACCACTGGTCCTAGGGGAGAAGGTATGACATGGTGACAGAGAATCCATATAGCTGCCAACATTCATGAGTGAGGTGGGAAATCTGTACTTTCTGTTTTGGAAAAAAAAAAAATCTCTAGCCGGGGGAGACTTTTGAAATACTGGTTAAAAAACATGGGCTTTGGAAGGTAACAGACCAGTGGGTACTGATTCTAATATTTGCTAGCTGAGTAACCTCAAATTATTTAAATCCTTTGTAGGCTTTAATTCCTTCATGTGTAAATTGGGGGTTATAATAGTATCAACGTTATACCATTTTATGAAGATTGAATGAAAAAATGCATGTAAAGAGTCTGGTACCTCATAGGTATGCATATATAATTGGGCTAAAAAAAAAAAAAAGTAAGAGCCAAAGTAGAAATTCAGATAGATGTATGGACCAGGCCAACTTGGAAACAGGAAAAAGAATCACTAGAATTTAGCAGTAACCCAGAAGACTGGCAGGTATTGGCAGGAAATGATTTCCGAGAGCCACATGGGAGTCCATCAGTTACTGCTGACCCTGTGGATAATAGATCTGCATTGGCCCTCTAAGGCTAAGCCCCAACAGAGAGACTGCCGCAGCCTCCGAGACACGCTCTGCATAGTTAGATGTCCCTGCCTCACTTCTAGGTAAAGACAGCATCTCAGGCACAAATGTCTTCCAAATGCCAAAGAAAGTGTCAAAGGGAACAGAAGAACTGGGGAACCTTGGAAGCTAGAGAAGAATACCTTTCGCATGCAGAAATGTCAGGTAAGTTTTTGCGAATGGAATCCTATTTCTGAGAGACACTGTACTCCTCATTTCTTGAGAAAGTGATGTGGCCTTGAGAAGAAAAAAGTGAAGGAGATCCTGAATGCATTTTAATAACACCTTGAAATCTAGGTCTGTGGTGGGAGGATACAACAGGTTGTGGGGCTGGCAGGCAATTTCCCCCTTCAGGTCCTACAGAACCAGAGGGCAGTCACTGCTTGAGGCCAGGCACTTGTGGCTGCACCATGCGGCTAGAAGTTGAATTACGAAGTGGGGGATTCTCCCTAAAGGCAGCAGGGTCTTTTTCAGTCTGTTTTTTGATAGCAAAAAGGATGAGGCCAGATCATTCCAGATCAGATCCCTGGCACAATGGCTTTGCCATACACAGAGAAAGCTATGACCTCCCCTCACGTAAAGTCAGGATAAATCCTTCGTCAGTACGTTAATCACTGGATGGGTAAATGGGTAAATGCTGTACACCATAAGATCTAAGAAGATTAGAACAAAAACCAAGTAAAGTATAATGGGATCCTAGAGAAATCTATTCACTCTGTTTTGCAGAGAAATAACAGGCCAGATAAAATAGTCATCATTCAAGGATGAATAAACAGGCAAAATAAAACCTCATTATGAGGCATATGAAAAATTCTGTAACTTTAAGAAATGAAAATATAGCACTCAAGAGGCAGAGGAAGAGCATACTTTTGAAAAAGATTTACTACAGGAAATGGGAATAAATTTTAAACAGCATATGCTTTGTGATCTAAATAACATTCAAGGACCCCATGAAGCAGGAGATGAAAAATGAGAGCAAAAAACATATTGAGGTATGTAGAAAACTGGTTGAGAAACTAGAATTTAAGGAGAGCAAGATGAAAGGAGAGAAAATGTTGTGAAACTGAATATGAAATAAGAAAATTGAAAATACATTAGAAGCAATAAAGTACTTAATTGACAATGCTTATAATTAATCAGTAGTATAGGGAACAGATTTGAAGCACTCTTCCAAGAATTAAAAGAAAGTAAGTATGAGATAAAAAATATTGAGAAAGGAGATGATAAATTCTACTGAAATCCAACATGAAGAAAACTAGTATCTGCAGAGAAGGCGCCCAAACAAATAGAAAAAATAGCAATGATTCCAGAGCCTATAGAAAATAACTTCCTGAATTTGAGAAGTAAATGTTCAGATCAAATGGACTTGATGAGTAATAGACAAAATTTATATAAAGAGACCAGTTCCTATGGAAATTTGGAATTCTAATTTTTCAAAAGAAAATCCTGGTAGATAGGGGAAAAAAACAAAATAAAACAAACAAATACAATAAACAAGTTAACCATAAGGGAAAACAAATCAGGACCAGAAGTTAATGAAGCAACATCTCTGGAGGCCCAATTCAGGGAGAAGGCTAAGATCTAAGAATGCTAAATCTAGACGGTTATCATTCACATTTGAAGGGAAAAAAAAATCATTCTCTGATACCAAATATCAAAAACTAAATCAATCAGGTTCTCTTCATGGAAAAAAAAAAGCAAAGATTTCCAGACAACCATGAAATGAACTCAGTTTTAAAACCCTCATATACAAGGAAGATGTACTTTGGAGAGCCTGGAGGCTCAGTCGGTTGAGCTTCTGACTCTTGATTTCCACTCACAACATGATCTTAGGGTCCTGGGATTGAGCTCTCTGTCAGACTCCATGCTCATCAGAGAGTCTACTTGGGATCCTTTCTCCCTCTGTCCCTTCCTTGGCTCACACACTCTCTTTCTCTCTCTCTGTCTCTTTCTGTCTCTCTCTTTCAATCTAAAATAAAATAAATAATTTTTTTTAAAAAGGAAGGTGTACTTTATTAAAAGGGCTGGCAGTAAGTACTGAAATATTTTAGTGAGGAATAAAGTATAAATTGGTGCAAATACACTGTAACTACAACAGAGATTGCAAACTTCATCAATAATCCTGAAAAAGAAGCTATAGCATGTACATACAGTAGTCCCTCCTTATCCATAGGCGATATATTCCAAGATGCCTGAATGTCTGAAACCACAGACAATACCAAAACCTATATGTTTTTTCCTATACATGCACACCCATGATAAATTTAATTTATATTGGGCACAGTAGGAGATTAACAATAATAAAAAAATAGAACAGTTATAACAATATACTATAATGAAAGTTATGTGAATATGGTCTCTCTCTCTCAAAATATCTTCTTTTATTATACTTACCTTCTTCTTCTTGTGATAATGTCAGATGATAAAATGCTACATGATGAGATGAAGTGAGGGGAATGATATAGGCATTGTGACATAGTGTTAGGTTACTGAGCTTCTGACAATTCATCAGAAAGATGATCGTCTCCTTCCAGACCATAGTTGACCACAGGTAACTGAAACCACAGACAGTGAAACTATGGATGAGGGAGGACTACTGTAATATCACTTAGCAAATAAGAAGTTGGGTCTAAATTTGCAGGCAGTGGAGGAGATACAGGAAAAAAAAAATGCTAGCATCTCTATTGTGCAGAAGGGGAAAGTGGTAGACACTAATTTATTCCCCTTGACATGGACAGAGAAACAGAGCTGTTTATTTTTAATCTTTAGCAAAATTAAAAGTAGGATGTGTGCTCTTACATTTGAAGAGAGAAAAAGGGAAAGAAAACATGTATGAGAGAGTCAAAGATAAATATCAAAAGTAATAGCAAAGGAACTGAAACAGAATAAAATGTGTTGATTTGAATAAGCACAGACATGTAATTTGTGGCAAATACAACTTTAGCATAGTAAATGGCAAAGATTAGCTCATAAGCATTAATAGTTGCCTACCAAAGATACCTCAGAAAGAGCAATTCGGGAAAACTCAAAGTATAAGATTGTATTAAACTAATATGAACTATTCCCCACCAGATGATTCGAATTACAATCATAGAAGATGAAATCGGTTTCCAAGGAAAAAATGTAAATGTCTCGTATGTAATCTTTTCTTGATGGTGGTAAGAAGATCCCAGATGAAAACATATCAGGATTCAACTTTCATGTGCCAAATAACAGAGTATGTAAGAAGCATAAAGCAAACACTAGAACTAGCTAGAACTAGAAAGAGAAATTGACTGAAATGGATGCATAGTAAGAAAATGAAGCTTTGTTCTGTTCTCCAGAGTTAGAGCAGGCAATAAACAAGGAAATAAAGGATCTGATAATATAGTCAATGGAGTTAACTTGAAAATACACAAGGAAACTTAATAACCTCAAACTGATGATATATTCTCTTTGTTAAATATTTGAGAAACACTTAAAATTTCATTTATACTGGATCACAAAAAGAAAGCATCAGAATTTTCTAAAAAGCAGACCTATATAGACCATATTCTTTGATCAAAATGCAACAAAATTAATGGTTGAACAACAATACTTTTTAAAAAGATTTCTCAAGCTTTAGATGGTGGCAAAACAAAACAATATTCTTCTATGCAACTCTGGATCAAATAGGAGATTAAAAGTGTAATTACATCAAAAAGAATGAAATCTTGCCATTCACAATGATGTGCATGGAGCTAGAGTGTAATACTAAGTGAAACAAGTCAGTCAGTGAAAGACAAATACCATATGATTTCATTTATATGTGGAATTTAAGAAACAAAACACATGAACATAGGGAGGGGAAGGGGATAAAGAGAGAGAGGGAAACAAACCATAAGAGATTCTTTTTTTAATGTTTTTTAAGATTTTATTTTATTTAAATTCAATTAATTAACATGTAGTGCATTATTAGTTTCAGAGGTAGAGTTCAATGATTCATCAGGTGTATATAACACACAGCGTTCATTCCATCACGTGCCCTCCTTAATGCTCATCACCCAATTACCTCATCCCCCTACCCCTACCCCTCCAGGAACCCTCAGTTTGTTTCTTATAGTTAAGAGTATTTTATGATTTGTCCCCCCCTCTGATTTTATCTTATTTTATTTTTCCTTCCCTTCCCCTATGATCCTCTGCTTTGCTTCTTAAATTCCACATATGAGTGAAATAATATGATAATTGTCTTTCTCTGATTGACTTATTTGCTCAGCATAACACCCTCTAGTTCCATCCACATCATTGCAAATGGAAAGATTCCATTTTTTGATAGCTGAGTAGTATTCCATTGCATATATATATATATATATATATATATATATATATACACACACACATCTTCTTTATCCATTCATCTGTCAGTGGACATCTGGACTCTTTCCATAGTTTGGCTATTGTGGACATTGCTGCTATAAACATTGGGGTAAACCATAAGAGATTCTTAACTATAGAGAAAAAACTGAGGGTTGATGAAGGGGAAGTGGCCAGGGGATTGGCAAAATGGGTGAAGGGTATTAAGGAGGGCACTTGCTGTGTTGAGCACTGGGTGTTATTTATTTGTAAGTGATGAGTCACTAAATTCTACTCCTGAAACCACTAGTACGGTATATGTTAATTAACTAGAATTCAAATAAAAATTTGTAAAAAAACACTAAAACATATTTTTTAAAGTATAATTACAAAATACTTAGAAAATTACAATTATAAAAATGCTACATATTCAAACCTATGGTATTTAGTCAAAGCCATAATTGGGCAAGTTCACTGGCACACCCGGGTGGCTCAGTTGATTGAGTTTCTGACTCTTGGTTTCAGCTCAGGTCATGATCTCAGGGTTGTGAGATCGAACCCTGCCTTGGGCTAGATGCTCAGCAGGGAGTCTATTTGAGATTCTCTCTCTCTCTCTCTCCCTCTGCCCCTCCCCCTGCTCGCAGACGCACTCTCTCTCTCTCAAATAAATAAATAAATCTTTAACAAAAGCCATAATTGGGTGAATTCACAAAATATACTTCTATTATTTTTAAATAATAAAAGAAACAAGTGAATTAAGCCATTAACTTGAGAAGCTAAGAGCAAAACAAAACAAGCCTAAAGAAAAAAGAAGAATTTATTACAGATGAAGCCAGAAATTAAAATTAAGTGAACAAAAGGGAAGAGAATAGATAAATAAATCTTAGAGTGTTTCTTTAGAAAAAAAGAAGCAATAAATAGAACAAAAAGCATAAAATATACAAACCTTTATTTATTCTAATCAAGTAAAGAACAAGAGATGAAGAAAAATTAGGGATAAGAAAGGAGGTGTCATCTTAGATACAAAAACATTTGAAAATCTTGATAAAATGAATCATTCCCATTCATATCAAATATGAATATTAACTGCAAAGAGGCAGGAAACATTCTTAAGAAGGAATTGAAAACAAATGTAAACATTTACCTGTTAGAGGATTTAAAGAAAATTATTTCAAAATTTAAAGAACAAATCATTTTCTCACTTTGTTAACTCTTCAAGGATATTAAAATATGTTGGAGAAAATTCCAATTCAAACACAAAACTCTATCATTAAAAGCTTTCCAACTAACACAAAAGAGAAACCACAACAATCTCATAAATATTTAGGTTTAGATGCCAAAATCTAAAATGCAATATTAAATTTATCCAGCTGTTTATGGAATAATGAAAAGAAACTCCTAGTAGGTTTTGTTTCAAGAATACAAAGACAATTCAATATTATAAATTCATTAATATAATTTTTCACATTGATATGTCATAGAAGAAAAATGAAGTGATTATCTCCAAGTATGCCAAAAAGTAATTTGAAAAAAATACAACATCCATTTTTAGTAAAAGCACCTGATAACTAGGACTGGAATAGGAATGAAGTCTTCTTTTTCAAGTTGGTACAGATTATTCATCTCAGTACATGATATCTAATAATAACTTCTAGGAGCATTCACTTTAAAAGAAGAAAAAATACAAAGATGTTTTTTATCATAAATATTATTCAACACTGTTCTGCAATAGCTATAACCCGCACGATAAGATCAGAGAAAAAAAAGTTTAGTTACTGAAGAGAAAGAGGAAAAATATTATTTACTGATGTTAGGATTGTCTATCCAGAAGTATCAAAAACAAGAAAGAAGCAGTTGAAAAATGAATATCCTTAATAAGAGATTTTGTCTAAGCGACCAGTCACAAACCAAATATACAAAAATCAATTGGTTTTATGTATACAAGCAATAATTAACTTGAAGATTTCATTTAAACATCCCACTCATAATAAAATGAATAAATTACCTAGGAATATATTTAATACGAAATGTTTAAGACTCACAGGAAGAAAACTACAAAATTTATTACAGACTTAAAAGAAGACTTGAATAAATGGAGAGAAACACTACTTTGCTCCAGTTTGTTTACTGAGAACTTGTAAAGCTGTCAGTTTTGAATGGGGCTCAGAGCAACATAATCTAGTTCCACTCATGAATGGAGATGCAAAAATCCTAAGCAGAACAATATCAAATCAAGTCTAGCAGCATATTAAAAGAGTAACACATCTAGAACGAATACGGTTTATTCAAAGAACGCAAAGATTGATCAGTTTCAGGGCAAAAAACTTGTCTGTGTTGTTCTTGTTTATATTTATCATAGTTCGTGGCATATAATAGGTGCTCAATAATTTTGAATGAATGAACGAACATTAAGTGATTTTTTATTTTGCTACGCTAACAGATTAAAGGAGAAAATCACATAATATCTTAATAGATGCCCCCCAATTTTTTATAAAATTTAATATCCACTTTTCATCCAACTCTGAGATAAAATGAGCCTTTTTATCTTACTAAAGTTGTTTTTTTTTTTTTTTTTTTTTTTACCAGAAGCACACAGCAAATGTTATACTTGGTAATGAAAGACTAATTCAGGAGTAAGATAAGTGTGCTTACCTTGACTTGTCAAAACCTTACTGGAAGTCTTAGTTAATGAATCAATAAAGAGAGAATTTTTTTAAAAAGAACTACGAATTTGGGAAAGCAAAGAGACAAAAACAGTCATTATCCACAGATGATACCATCTTATGCTCAGGAACTGGAAGAGGTTCAAGGGACAACTGATAAAAGATCGATTCCAAGATCAACATACAGTCATCAGTGCCTTTTTCCTGTTCCAGCAATAACCAAATAAAACTTTAATAATCGTCCCAATCACAATTGTAACAAAACAAATAAAGTCTTAGTAGTAAAACTGAGAGAAATATGCTGAGAACTAGATGAAAAATATTATAGAACTTCATGGAAAATTGAATAAATGAAGAGGAAACCATGTTCCTGGATTGTAAAAATATCACTTCTCTATAATTTATCTATAAATTCAATTAAATCTTAATCAAAAATCCCATATGAATTTTTTTGAAAGAAAGTCAACAAAACACTTCCAAACTTTGGAAATAAAAATAAAGTCAAGATTTTTTTTTTTTTTCTAAAGGGGACAATGAGGAGCAACTTGCCCTGTGGTTTGTGAAAACAAACTATAATCTCTAGTAACTAAAAAAAATGCAATATTACTCAGGAGCCCAATCAGTCAGTAGTTCAAAAAGGAAATCTAGATGCCTACCCCACCCCATTCAGTAAGAGGAAAGTCCATATACATTAAAAAACTGGGAAGTTTTTTAAACATTTAAAAATATAGAGACAAAGATAATATTTTTATAACTTTGGCATGGAGGCCTTCATAAGTAAGATATAAAATCCAAAAGACACGAAGTAACAGATGGACAGATTTGCCCACATCAAAATCAAAATTGTCTGTATGACAAAAAACAATATGAAGCTTTAAAGCAGGTTTAGACTCAAACTGCTTTTGCACCATATTTAATAGAGGATTCATAACCCGACAAAAATAGGAGCACCTTTAAATAGTAAAGGAAGAGAAACAACCAATTTTTAAAATGGGCAAAGCATATGAATAAAAATTTACTGAAAAAGAATTATAATTAGCCCCTAAAGATGTTTAACCTCATTATTAATTGGGGACACGTGAATTAAAATGAAAGAGTTTTGGGCACCTGGGTGGCTCAATCGTTTAAGCATCTGCCTTTGGCTCAGGTCATGATCCCAGGGTCCTGGGATTGAGTCCCATATTGGGCTCCCTGCTCAGCCAGGAGTCTGCTTCTTCCTCTCCCTCACGCCCCTCCTCCCCACTCGTGCATACTGTCTCTCTCTCTCTCTCTCTCTCAAATATATAAATGAAATCTTAAAGAGAGAGAGAGAGAGAGAGTTTTGCTCCCAGAACACTGACTCAAGTATTGGTGAGGGTTAGGTAAGAGGCACTCTCCTGTGTTGCTGGTAGGGGTATAAATTGGTGAAGATGGGTTGGCAATATCAGAATTAAGCATGCAGTCCCCCCCAGTTACACTTTTTGGTCTTTACATTGAAAGAAAATACATTGTTCATAATAGCCAAACATTGGAAACATCATATGTCTCTGACAATACGAATCTCTCTAGTACCATGTAATGTATGTGGGCAGGAAAAAGGAATTATATTGACCTGTATATATGGACATATAAAGCAAGACATTATTACATAAACATAAGTCCCATGAAGTCGAGGACTTTATTTTGTTCATCTTGTATCCTTATCGCCTTCAACAATGCTTGGCAAGTAGAAGGTTCTCAGTTAAAAATCTCTTGAGCCAATGAGTATGAGAAAAGCAAATGTATGAACAATTTAAATACAATAGTCCTGTTAATGTTAAAAATTGAATATGTACATATGTTTAAAAGTATAGAAAAGAGACTTGAAAATGGAGCAGCAAAGTATTTCTAGTGTGGATTTGTAGATATAGAGTACAGAAGTTGTTGGTAAGGAGAGGATCTCAGTTATCCTTTTCCATGTAACAAACCGCTCAAATTCAGGGGCACAAAACAACCACCATGTTATTATTTTCTCTCGTTCTGTGGATCGTGAATTTAGAGAAAGAACAGCAGAGATAGGCTGTGTCTGCTCTAAGATAGCTGAAGCCTTAGCTGGGCAGACTCAGAGGTCTGAGGAGATTTCAAAAGACTGGGGTTGGGTCCTCTGGAGACTTCTTACTCACATATTTGTGCCTGGGTTAGGATGGCTCAAAGCCTGTTCAGCTGGGACGTCAACTAGAGCAGCCACTGGTGACTTCTCCATGTGGCTAGGGCTTCCTTGTGGCATGGTGACTTCAGGGTACCTGGAGGTGTTATGGCGGCTTAGAGCTCCAAGAGCAAATATTCCAATGAAAAAAGTAGAAGGTGTGTGACCTATTATGACCTAACCTTGTCAGGCACACAGCCTCCCTTCCACTGTAGTCTATTGATTGAAAACTTCACAAGCCCACACAAAATCCAGGGGAGGGGATGTAGACCCCACCTCTCAGTGGGAAGAATGGTAAAGAAATTGTGACTGCACTTTAAAACCACCAGAGAAGGGAAATGATTATTTCTTATTAATCTTCTTAAAAAATGTAATCTTTTTAGTATGAAGATTTATTCATGGTAGTAAAAGAGATAGTTAAAAACACAGACTCTGGAACCAGAAGGTCAAGCCTGGCTTTTCCATTTAATAGCTGACTGACCTTGGGCAAACGCTTAGCCTCTCCGTGCCTAGGTTATTTTATATGTAAAATTCAGGTAACGATAATACCTACCTCACAGGACGATGGTGAAGATTTCATGTGTCAGTACATTTAAAAGTCTACAGAATGAAGTTTGACATGTATTAGCCATAACTCTTGCTTGTGTATAAAAATGAAAAATAAAGGAGCATGGATAAGAATTGGTCTTTCAAAAATAATAATAATGAGATAAGTCTTTGTATTAATTGAACCCTTAACCCTCAGCCGAACTTAAAATCTTCTGGTGTAGTTGCGTAAGAAATCACTCTAAAACTAGTCTGAACTCCCTCACAACATGACACCTTATGCGTCTTACACAACTGTTTGGGGCTCCAAAGATGAGTGTCTCAAATGAACAAGATGGATGCTGAAAAGCCTTCTTCTGTGGCCTAACATCTCAAGCCAACAGAGTCTCTGCTGCCAGACTCTATTTGTCTGCCACTCCCTGAGCTTAGTTCAGATTCAAGGGTAACACTTACTGATTACGTATTCAAGAATACTTACAGATCACCTTTCCTTAGGAGGAATGGCAAAAAATGTGAAGATATGTTTGAAAATCTCTGTACTCTCACGCAGGAAGGACAGCATACTGGAGTAGAAACAGCTTTGGGTGTCAGATCCCCTGGTTTGAATACCATCACTTACTGTTTAGACTTGTTCTGACTGTTTAATAAATTAACACATGTGAGGTACTTGGTATATACCAAATTAAGTGTTTAGTGAAAGTGAACTTCATTGCTTTAGCTAAAAATAAAGGATTCATTTATTAATAAAGGATTTGTTTATTAATAAGGGATTTGTTGGAATAATCACAGTATTACCCTTTTCTATTGAGGTAAAGGATAAATCTTGGGCTGCTGTGCTATAGGCCAGGAAATTTAAAAAATTAAACAGTAGGTAAATTTATATGATATATGAATATAGAGTGGTAATAAAATTTCTTGGTGTCCTTCACCTTCTTAGAAATTACAAAAAATGCATCTTTGCCCAGAGAATTCTCCACACTGCATATTCCCCCCTGGGTAAATGTCTGGTTTCCCACTTTGGGGGTAGTCTAACTTCAAGCAAATAAAAGCCTCTGTCAGATTTGAATATATACTTCCCTTTCTCTTTCTAATCACCTTGGCATTATAGCACATTTCTAGAAAACTTAGGACTCATGTAGAAACCCTTCTCAGGATTCACCATTCAATTCTTCTTTTCTCATGCCTAGATGGTGAGCAAGGGCTCATAAAATGGATATCATATCATTATATTATGTTTAAACATTTTTATTTCTCCAGAGAATTTAAAATATACAAACATGTGACTCTGTGAGGAAATGATCCAAAAAAGATTATAAATACAGCCATAAATGTCAAAGTTCCTAAAACATTTCACTGGCTCTATCTTCAGAAGAAAGTGTTTACACAGAGAGCACACGCCAGCATGTTTTATTATTGTTATTGTGGGCATTAAATGTTACAAATGCAATCTGTTTGACATACACATAAACGATGGTCTCCACAAACCTTTAAGAATCACCTCTAACACCGGGGAGCCCGCGAGCAGGAACAATTCAGTAAAGCATGGGCAACAGGCTCTCCAGAGCAAGCAAGATATTGCCATCCCTGGGAGACAATTAGGAATTCCTCTTCAGCTTTTATCTTCCTAAATGCTGAATTTAAAATTTTATTTGTTTCACTTGCAGATTTTCTGCAAGTATTATATAGTAAGTGGTTAATCATCACTTGCTTTTCTGTTGGACCTATTCAAGATAATCAAGACTTTTTTCTCTTTTCTTAAAAAAAAAAAAAAAGACAGGGAAGGAAGAAGGAAGGAAGGAGGAGGGAGAGGAGGGGTAGGTGGAGTAAGAAGACAGGGAGGAAAGGAAATGGAACGAGGAAGTAGATGCCTCCTGCACCAGACTGGTGGTAGGCAGCTAGAGGGTCTCTTTCCTTGTTGGTTTCTCTTGCTCTGTAGTGGGTCCGCAGAAAGCTTTATCCAGCAAGCCCATCCTCCTTTCAAGAGGGAACAGCCCCAGGGCAGTAGGTTGAGCCTGGGACTCTTGATTTCTGCTCAGGCTGTGGTCTCAGGGACCGGAGATCAGCCCTGTTACTGCGCTCTGTGCTCAGTAGGGAGTCTGCTTATCCTTCCCCACCCCCATCCCTGGCTTATGCTCTTTCTCTCTCTCTCAAATATATACCTGCATACATGCATACAGACATCATACATACGTACAAAGGGAACTGCCCCATTCGCAGTCCCTGCTGCCTTCCTGTTTTGTACAATGAGAATACCCCCAACTTAAATCCCAACACCTGCATCTCTAGAGCTGTGTGTGCTGTGCTGTCCAATAGACATAGAACATGAGCCACAAATGTGAGCCACCTGTACAATTTTATATTTTCTCGTAGCCATATTATGAAAAGGTAGAAGAAATAGGTGAAATTATTTTGAATAGTATATCTTCTTTAAGCTAATATATCCAAAATATTATCATATCAACATTTCATCACTGTAAAACTGAAATATTCTATTCTTTTTTTATCACTGACTTTTTGAAATCCGCAGTGTATTTTGCACTTATCGAGGATCCCAATTAGAACCAGCCACCTTTCCATTATATCCTGTCTCCCTATTACTTCCTATTCATATTTAAAATAAACCTCTCTTCTCTTGAACCAATTTGAATTGGGCTCTGCTTCTTAAAACCGAACAAAGCTGAACACAACAGCAAGTGGAGGGTTTGGTCACAGTGTCTTATTTACTTATCTCCTGTCTTCTAAAGAATTACTGGTATAGCACCAGACTCCTTTTATTCAGCTATGTGCCACTGGAGATGTTAGGGATTATTTGTGGCTTTATGGGATGATAGGGCTTAACTTTGTTTTTTATTTTTCTTATCATGTACCCCTTTCTATTCGATGTTACATTTTGTTTGCAAAAATACTGGTACAATGCAATTTTTCATCAGGCAATTTGGAGAGTTCCTCTTAACAATGCCCTTTGAGACTATTACGAAAGTTGTTAACATTAAATCGCCCTAGCGAGGTGCTGTCTTTGATACCGTATAATTTCATTAACTGAAATCCAAGTAAAGATCAAATTTTCCAATTCATCTAAGCCATTTATTAGCCCTAGCTTTCTTGGTGATTAACTTTGATGACAATAGCATTTCGCACAATGTTCAAACATAAAACTCTGTTTCTTACATTACCGTGGGATTATCTTTTGGTAAACATTTTACTCAGGAGCAGTTTGGAACAACCACGAATTTATGAGTTAATGATCCAAGCCTCAGTTTACCTACTAATTAAAAGGAAGCTTTTTGACTGTGCTGAAAACAACAGACCTCAATGATACTTACCAGTGGTGTATGAATGCACTATGACACAAATATTATAATTGCTTTAAAAAGTAACTTTAACACCATCTATAACATTGAAAAGTAAGACGATTGCTTGGGAAGAGTGAACACTTTTGTTATTTGTAAAATTTATCCCAGTTGTAATTATTTCCTCACCTCTGACCATTTATGTCCAGCAAGGTTGGGACTAGGACCTTGAATGCACTATTTAAGGGAATGCCCCAAAACTCATAATCAAGATTTTAAAATATTTTCATACACTACTATGAAAATTAAAAATTAATGCCAAAAATGTGTGATGAAAAAGTCAGAATTTTAGATAAAGGCAGGATCAGAGACTGCAGTGAGTAGAGAACACTGCTCCCAGACCATGATGGGATTTTGTTATCAAACCACATTACTATAATTTGCAAAAATTTCAGAGGCTTCCACCATACATAGAACTCAATCAATTTTAAGTTCTTAAGCAATCACTGGGCTCTAATATCTTCTCTTACATACTGTTGTTCTCCTCTCAATCTTCACACTTTGGGGTTCTCCCCAAATATTATATTAGGAAATTCAAATGTATTTCACTCTTCAGATCAAAATTAAAGAAGTTCTCTGTTGGTGCTGCATGATTCTAAATAACTGTGAAACCTACTTTTAGGCAGAGTATAAATAACATGGTTGAGAATAGAAATCTATGAATAGTGCTTTGAGTGAAAGAACGGTGTAGCCAATTTCACTCCATTGAGGTAACACTAAACAAGATGAGCTTGTTTTATTTCATACAAAGGAATGACCAAATTAAGCATGAGAAAATGTGAGAAGATTTTCAATCGTGACTTTTTTTTTTTCCAGCTTGAATTTTTACTCTTCTGTGCTGCTAGAAATAGAATTCTCAAGAGCCACCCTTTCTTTCATGAGCTTTGGAAAAATCAGTTTGTTCTAGACTTTCTCAGTGGCCTCCCAATGCTTTGGGACTTTCATCACTGTTCTAGATGTTAAGGGCAAATGGGAAGAAGCGACTAGTAAGGGTGGTAGTAAAGGGGCTAAGAGCTAAGCCAGCACATCTCAAGCTCTCCAGTTCCCTGGGATGTTATTAAAATGCAGACTCTGGGATGGGCCCTGAAATTCTGCACTTCTGACAGGTTCCTAGGTGATGTCAAACTTTCTGTTCCATGCGCCAGACTTTGAGTAGCAAGGATCTATGCTAATTGTGAATTTCTATAGTTGCTTTTGGGACTGAATGATTAAGAAATTACTGTAATTGGAAAAACAAATGAATTTGCCTTTCTAGAATATAAGGTTCTTGAAAGTAGGAATTCTGTCTTGTTTGTTCTTATATCCCTAGTGCTTAGAACATTACAGGGCATATTGAAGGTACCCAAATGCTGGTTGTGTCAAATGAGTGAATAAAAGAAACTTGGGGCCAATTTTAGAACCGGAGTTCTTAAGGTTTTTTGGTGACTGGTTTCCCATCCCTTCGGCAATCTGGTAAAGACTACGGACCCCTTCTCAGGTTAATATTTTTAAATGCATAAAATAAAATGCATAGAGATTACAAAGGAAGCCAATTATATGGAATTATACTTATCAAAATATATTAAAGTCATATGTGTGATGTAATAATATGTGCTTTTAAAAGACAAAATCTAGCAGATTTAATAATTACTGTAATTTTGAAGAAGTGATGAATATAAACAATGTTTTCAGATATCTGCAACAACTGTAATTTGATAGGAAACTATCTGTGATTTGGGGGGGTATGAAGGGACAGGTACTGCTAATATTACTCTAGGTTATTGCCCTATATATGTAACTGGAGAATATACTCAATTCCAATCGGAGGTGAGAGAAAGTAATGTGATTGTCTTCACATTCAAGTTCACAGACATCCTGAAATCTTTTCATGAACCTGTTAAGGTCTGTGAACCCCAGTTTAAGAACCTGTTTTTGGATAGTTCACGGGTTTTACTTATTAAGTTTTTCCAGCGTTTGCTAAAAATTGCTGCGTGAAGAGAAAAAAAAAACAGTGATACTTACGATTATTTTATTTTATCCAACAAAGTGTCTAGTGCTGGACGTATTATTTCATGTTCTTTTTTAACACAGTACTTCAACTTGCAGAAATCTGAAATAGCTTTTTCCAGCGATAATTTTCCTCCCTTTCATTCATGTCTACAGCAGTGACAAAAATATAATGGATACCTATAGTCACTGAATAAACAACTCACAAATGCAACTTTGTAAAGTGCATTCCCATGAAACAGATCCATAAACCTGGTAAGCACGCCGAGACCCCATCAGAATGTGCGAACTAAATCTTAATCTGTTATTCACGAACACTTCACATGGCCTTCTAAATGAATGATGTGCTGCCTCATTGACAAGAAATGTAACCGACTACACATCTGAGAGACAGAACAGGGCTTGTGGGATTGTTTTATTGAACAATTTCACAGGTGTTAACAATAGAAGTGGGCTGAAGAGTTGCAGCGGAAAGAAGGTAACTGAGCCTAGAGTCATTCAAACACCTGTTGGCAAGTTGTCCTCTTTCCTCTACCTCCTTTCCTCTGTAAGCATTTTGTAGGGCCACCTTATTGGTCTTTTCCATCAGAAGTCAGAGAGCGAAGCGAAGGGAGAGAAGGAAGAGAGAAAAGGAAGGAGGGACATAACAAATCCGGCCCCCCGTTGATGACAGCTGAAGGCCTAGATCTAAATTCAGAGCTGGATACAGGAGCACATGAGCTCTGTTGGACTCTTACACCATTGATAAAAATGGAATTTGAATGGTCTTAGATGGTAGGGTGCGGGTAAATGTTTAATAACCAGCTCTCTGGGGGTGGGGGAGGGGCGGAAGCCCTGATGGGTAGGGTTTGCCCTCTCTGTGGTATAAATGGTTGCTTTCCGGCTACCAAGGTGAGGATGCAACAAGGGGATTTAGGAAGAGATGTAGGTGTACTGTCAGCTCTGGGCCCCTGCACGCCCGCTCCAGCACAACCCTTTCAGCAAGGCATGCCCTCTCTTGGGTTCCCAGCTTTCCATGGCGTCTTCACCTGACTTCCCTTCCCTCTTCCCACTCCCTTGGTCCCAGTGGGTGCTGGAATCCATGACTTCCGCCCAGAGCTTTTCTGGGCTCCTTACGTTGGTCAGAAAGCCAGTGTGAGGAATGTGCTGGCTATTTTGAGGTGCGATCAGAAACTTGCGTTCATTGTGAAGAAAGCAGGGGATTTGGCAGAAAACAGCAAGGACTGAGCCTCGATGCAGATGCTCTACGAAGTGTGGCTTGGGTGTCACTTGATTGGCTGCTACCTGTCTCTGTTTTTCCATCTGCCAGAAACAGCTGGGAGGTCACAACTCAATGAAAGGTGGAAAATAATCTGAAAAAGTCATGGGGCCACACAGAAAAAAAGTAGTACTATTATTTCTTCCCCTCAGCTTCCCCACTCTACTAAATGAGAGATTCTGCAAGGATTGGATACTATTTCTGTCTTTTCACACTTTTTCTCTTGCTAATTTTCAGTGGGCTTCTGAGATCTGATATAAATGTGCAGGCAACGTGGAAACTGATCAGGAGGCAGAGATTTATATTAAAAATGATATGCATATATTTTACCACCCATTTTAATGTTGCGATTTTGGTGACGATCCATTTGCTTAAAAGGAAATAAAGACCACAAGCACATATTACTTAAAAAATCATATCATGTGTCTTTTGGCCTCACATTTAAACCAGAATACAAAACCTATATTTACTGGTGGTAACGCTTAGAACAGAAGTAAAAGATTTTATTCAGAGTTCCTAAATCAGTAGATCAGGATCCATCAGGAGACTGCAAAGCCCTATCAAGTTCCAAACCGGCTGCCGAAGAACACCCCCAACTTCCCTCCTCCTGCCCAACATATACTTCCCTCCCGGCTGATATATTAGAGGTGCTCTGCTGGGGAGGGACTAATGAAGCCAGCTGCTGCACTTTCCTACAGCCCATTGCTCCCCTGGAAGTTACTGCCCGCACCCTGGTGACATTAACAGAGTGCTGCTCCTGGCTGCAAGTCTGGGGACTCTGGTTTCATTCCAGGCCCTCTCTCCCTTCTTCACTGAGTCTTCCTTCTAGCTTCAGTAGCCACCTCCTGTCCTGCCTGCCACCAGAGGATGAGAGGACTAAAAGTAGCAAGCCGCAAGATTTGAATATTTGTTTCAAGAGCACTTTAATGGTACTTTAGGAAGATAAACAGTAAACCAGGCTTAAATACGGTAGCACCCCTTGGGGTGGGGGGAGGTTGGATATGTTCTGAGACTCCCACTGGATGCCTGAAACCACAGATAGTACCAAACCCTAGATATACTATGTTTTTTTCCTTTATGTACCTACCCATGCTAAAGTTTGATTTATAAATCAAACACAGTAAGGGATTAACAATAAGAACTAATAATAAAGTAAAACAACTAAACAATATATTGTAACAAAAGTTAGTGAATGTGGTCTCTCTCTCTCTCTCAGAATATCTTCCTGTACTGCGCTCACCCTTATTGTGATGCTGTGAGATGATAAAATGCCTGCGTGATGAGATGACGGGAGGGAATGTCGCAGGCGTTGTGACGTCAGAAGGAGGGGCATCTGTTTCCAACCCACAGTTGACTGTGGATAAGTGGAACCACAGAAAGCAGACCCATAGATTAGGGGGGACTACTGTAATGATAAGAAGAATTCTAGAAGCCATCTCCTACTACTTTGTGATATATACATTATCTCATTTAATTCCTCCCTCAGATGTCCATAGTCTGCCTATGGTCCCAAGGGCAAGTCAGTCTGAAGGGGGAGAAAAGACAGACTCACAAACACTTGAGCAAAAGAAGCTACAATGATAACTGTAGTTCCCGTCCTACTGTTTCCAGTCTCTGCACTAACCTCCATGCCTTGGATGCCCAGCCTGGCTAACTTCTACTCATCTTCTAAGATTCATTACAGACACTATATCTTTCAGGAACCTTCCCAGTGGCATCCCTTTAGATGGACTCCTCTGATCAGTGCCCTTGCCACAATATATGGTCCTTCTGAGAATAGAGAGTAGAGAATGCAACTTATTCTTCTCCATGCCCCCATCCTTTTTAAAATTTGTTGGCTTTGTATACAGTAAGCACTCAAAAATGTTTTGTGAATGAATGAATGCTGAAGGGATAATACAACAAAAGAAGAGAAACTGGATGGAGGTTGTAGCAGAGAGGAGTTTTGAGCAGAATTTTGAAGGCGGCAGTGTTTGGGATGGGAAGGTATGTTTCTAAAGGGAAATGAAGAAGTAAATGATATATATATGTAGAGGGAAGTGTATCGTTAGTTAAGGTCTGAACTTCGGATCAACAGGAAATAAGGGAGGGCAATTGGTGGCAGTTAATTTGAAGCCGCTATGCAGAGAAATTTAGCCATGACGAGGACCTATACATGCCACAGTGAATCTGCATACACCATGCATCTTGAATGCTCAAATGCATTCGAGGTTGTCTTGCAAAGTCAAAATTCCCAACAGTGTTATAGGCACACCGGAAAGGAATGGAGAAAACCTTGGGCTCTAGGCTTTGTCTGGGGCTGCCTCTTTCAGCTGTACTTCCGACTGCAAAAATGAACCTGTTCTGGAAGTCCACATTTCCCCTTCAGCCGTTGGAAAATAAAATTCAGCTGCACATATGTATTTTCACTAAATTATTAACGGCATCACAAAATGTTCCCATTTTCACTTTTTATGAATAAATCTCATCTTTCATGAAAATCATGTGTAGTTTCTTCATCAGCTGGTAGGCAGAACAGCTTGATACCTCAGGAAATCCCTTATGTCTTAGATTCTTTGTTCTCTCATTAAACACTTTTGAGAAGGATTACTCCATTTTCTCTTATGCACACAAACACGCACGCTCACATGCACTCACACACACACACACACACACACACACACGCAGGCTCATGTGCCCTTACGTCATTAATGGTGTATCTTTATCTTCTACAGCAAGCCTGCCATATGTTTTTTTAAAATCTTCACTTCATAGCTGTTGTTGCCTGGTTGGTAAAGAAGATAGGAAATCACGTCTGGCGCCAGAAGCAGCTAACCAAAAACCTGTACTGTTCCTTCAGCCCTCTTCTTCTACTCTTTAAGAATGCCTGCCCCTTTCTATCTCATCTATTATCTTAAGAAATTTGCTATTTTTCCCCCAAGGGGAGGGACAAAAACTCACTCTTCAAGATGTTACTTTGTTTACTCCAGTTAATTATTCAAGAGGCTTCTTGAAGCCCTCACTCCTCAACCTTTACAATTCCACACAGAAACAAAGATAATTTAGAAGGCTGAGAATCTTTATGCAAATTGAGATGTTTCAGAGCTGGAAAGGGCACATCACAGCTTCATCCTGGTGAGGGCTGGACACCAGGGCATCGTGGTGTTTGGTAGCTCATGATGAGGGGGATTTTGGCCACGAACGTGGAGCCATTTGTTGAACATGTAAACAAATATTAATAATACAGCATTAATTTATTGCTTCTGCAGATTATTTCTAATACAGACTTGCTGACTTGAACATGTATAATACATAAACACATCCATAAAAGTTTAATGCCTGCAGAGTAGTACATTCACCCACAACACTGCCTGTTGACACATTTTCAGTCTTCTTAACACTGCTTCCTGAAGGAGTCAGCACGATGTCAAGGTGGCAGAATGAAGACTGACACCAGAGGAAGGGTCAGCAAATTAACTTTTTCAAAACTGGCAAGTCAGCTAGACATTTGGAGAGGCACTCAGCAAAATGTGTGGTGATCACCAGTGTGGCATTAGTTGATTTTGAAAACTGGATCTTGAATTACCACTAAGAGCAGAAGAGCCTGTCTATAGTCCGAGGACAAGATACACTGAGTTCAAAAGCCATTTTGAAGAGTCCCCTAGACGTTTTGTCTGAAGACATTTTGCACCATTTGACAGAGCCTCATCAATCTTGAAGAAAAACTTGAACCACGTATTCCTTTCAAAATTAACACTTACGAAGAAAGAATAGAATAACGGAATAGTGATAATTTCTGCAGGATCTGAGTCCCAAAGTTTTGGGCACACATGAATCCTATGTCTCCCTCTGTCCGAGCAGCTAAGGCAGGATCCCTCTCTTACTGGGAGCTCAGATTTCCAAGTAGAAGCCCTCCTTTCCTTATAGGAAAGACAGGACACAACAGAAAAGCATTCCAAATCATTTCTTCTTCACCCTTTTGCCGATTGGCAACTAGACTCACCCATAGTTTGGATTGTTTTTAAAGGCATTTGAATGCACACTCTGCTTTTTCAGCTTCTGCGTGGCTGGCACAGAAATGGAAATTGGAACCAGCCGGTTCCATCCATCGTCCACCCCCAAACAGTCTCTGAAATTTCTGTTCCTCTCTGGATAGTGAATGTTCAGTCATTTTGCAGCACTCAGCTTGGCTCTAATAACAACTCTAGTATGGCCCTGTGGCCTTTTTCATAACATTTATTTTCAGGTCTGCCATGTGTTGGGCATCCATAACAGCCGGGCTGACTATCACTCTGTGGCTCCAAAGGCGTCGGCAGTGAGCATGGATCTGGACTCCTGCAAAGTGTGATAGAATTGGCCCGATTTCGTGCCACGAGCTCCGATGATGGTCCTTTGTCCAGAGCAGGCATGAAAGAAACAGAGAGCTTCCATACAGGGCCTGCTTCCTAAGACCGTAAAGGACCCTTTATGGTGATGTTTTAGAGTAAAGCTCAACTTTTTCTAGATCTTAAAGCTCTATCAGTTAGGTAGGCAGCTTGCTTTCCTGGGAATTTTCTTACGATTCCTATTTGTGGAGGACAAGGGAAGCTGGTTCCACTTATGGCTGAAACTAACACTTGGATAGCACCTTGGTAATTTACTTCTTTTTGAGTCAGTTATGACCACATTCCCCTAGAATCTCGGCCTGGTATCTCTTCACAGAGATTTCAGCACCACCTGCTTACAGGTGGGTCTGTATGTATTACCTACATCTCTCAGTGATTAGCAAAGTAACAGATACTGCCTCTTTCCTTCTTACCTTGTACTGTTCCCTTAATCACTGCACTTATCAAAAGCTTTTATCATATTCAAAGGCTATGTGAAAACCCCCAAAACATGGGCCCGGGCAAAAAAGTAATTATAATTAGAATTTATCACTGTCCTACACTACTTGTTTCAGTATTTGAATAGCTAACAACGAGAACAGCCATCTTTACATAAACATACTGTTAGGTTGAGTCTATTGAGAGCAACTTACAGTTACCAACTTGCTGACCACTGATGGATAGCCGATGCCCAGAAAGCAAAATGAAGTTGCATAGTTTAAACTCACAAAAAATACTTTGAGTTGGGCAAGTCTCCAGGATAGCCAATCGCCTACATGACATCTCTATTTGGATGTGTAATAGGTCTCTCAAACGAGTCATGTCCACACAAAATTCTTGATTTCTGTCGCACTCCAAAATTTATCCTCTCCTAGGCTTCCTCATCTTTTTAATGGCGCCATTTTGGTTGAGATGCTTAGGTTAAAAACTCGGGTATCATCCTTGATGCTCTTTTTATCACATACCCTATAAAAGAGATAGAAAAGCATAAGGTGATATTAGCTCTCCCTTCAAAATATATCTCCAATCTGAACAGTTCTCAACATCTCCATTCCTCCACCCTCTTCCAAGCCAGCATCACATCTTTGTGCTGTAATATTGCCCACTGTTAGTCTATTCTTCACCGGTAGCTAGAGTGGTGATTATTTCACAATGTTGTAAGATTACATTGCCTCCCTGCTCAAAACCCTCCAATGGTTTCTCATCACACTTACAATCTACAGGATCCTGTATGATTTTTTTCTCTGCCCCTTTCCCTCAACTCATTGCCCATCACTCCTCTCCCCATTTACCGTGTCCTCACTGGACTCACTTTCTTGCTCTTCTTCAAACACAGCTGAGGTTTGTTCCGCCTCAACACCATTGCACTTACTGCTCCTTGAACCTGGAAGGTCCTGTCTGTGTCTTTGCCTGGCTCCCTCCCTCACTTCTATTGCTATGTCATTTCCCCAGGGAGCCCTGTCTTGACAGCCTCTCCAAACTGTATCCCCCTCCCATTCCCACATCATCTCTCCATTCCACCTGCTTCATTCCCTTAATAGTACATGCACCCCTAAGGGTTATCCAGAGAAACA
Organism: Ursus americanus; assembly: GCF_024610735.1. Lineage (NCBI taxonomy): Eukaryota > Metazoa > Chordata > Mammalia > Carnivora > Ursidae > Ursus > Ursus americanus. The sequence goes on along the minus strand of NC_142146.1, from coordinate 25,045,956 downwards.
GAACCAATAGGAGCCTTCTACATATAAACATGAATATATTTGTTTTGAGGAATTTGTTCATGCAATTGTAGGGGTTGGCAAGTTTGAAATCTGTAAAGCAAGTCAGCAGACTGGAAAGTTACACAGGATTTCTGTCACAGTCTTGAGGAGGAATTTCTTTTTCTCAGGGTAACCTCAGTTTGTGCTCTTAAAACCCTTCAATTGATTGAATGAATCCCAACTACCTTATCAAATTTAATCTCCTTTACTAAAATCAACTGACTTTAAATATTTTAATTTAATATACAAAATACAATATCAACCTTCATATCAACATCTAGGCTAGTGTTTGACAGAACAACTGAGCACACATAACATTTGACCATCACAACACCTATCTCTTTGTGGCATCATACAGACATGGATCTTACTTGTGTATAATAAATCTTCTTCACCGGAATGCAAGGGCCATGACAGCAAGAACCCTGTCTATTTGTAGTAACACCATACTCCTATGAGGATGTAAGAGTAACTGGCACACAATAAACACTGGATAAATAAATTAATTGGGCTTCTTTCTCATCTTGCATGAAACCAGAGAGTCACAGATAGTATTTTTGACAGCACAGCCATTCACTATAGAGATATCAACAACTGAGAAGTTATTGAAAATAGTTCTTCTGGTGTGCTGATATGTACTTGCTCAGGTTCTCAAGGTGAGCAGGAGACCAGTTGTTGACAGGAAAAGCTGATAACTGATGAGAAAGAGCTAGCCAATTTCAATCAACAGGTGTGTGATTCCAACATCAATCATTTCATTTGGATATGAGAGAAGAAAATTCATAATGGACATTCGTTTTGTGTTTTATGAAATAGTAAACTAGTCCTATATTAAATTAAAATTTAGAGTAAAAATTAGCACCTCAAGATACTTACTCAGCCATTTAAGTTATAACTTTATTTTGCCTTTGAGTTTTGGGGGATTACATGGCAAATTTTATAGCTTTGATGAGACTTTTTTTTTAAAGATTTTACGAATTTATTTGAGAGAGAGCGCATGCGCTCAAAGAGGGGAGGGGCTGGGAGAGTGTGGAGGAGAAGCAGACTCCCCACTGAGCAGGGAGACTGATGCAGGGGGTTCTAGGACCCTGAGATCATGACCTGAGCTGAAGGCAGTTGCTTAACAACTGAGCCACCCAGGCACCCCTTGATTAGACTTTTTAAAAACTTTATATATTTTTTCATTAAAGGATCTTTCTTGGTTAATTTGATAGAGTGGGAGGAGATAAAAGTGACAAACACCAAGGGACCCGAAGTTTTAGGCCAAGCACCTGGAAGAAAGTAGGACATTGTATGCTCTGGGGATAGAGTCAGATGGGTTTGAGCCAACACATTTTTCAAGTTGTGATGTGTGTTTGCCAAAGCAAGATTAAGAAAGTCAGGCTTTCCAGATAGCAGAAAGACTTAAGCTTATTTGATCTTGGTAGTTATTAAAATATTTTGCAAAAATGGACCCTACAGCCCTTCCAGACTTTGGAATTTTAAAATGGACTGATATTTTGGACCTGGGGAATCTTGTGGGTATTTTTTTAAGTTAGTCATGTGAGATTTATGGATTTCAATATCCCACCACATTTAACTTTATAGTCTTCAATCCCAACTGTTTGCAAAGATCTTTTTCACATTTCTCATCTTGTGACCACTCTGTGAGGAAAGCAGGGTAATATTATCATCCTTATTTCACTGGAGTGGAAACTGAGGCTCTGGACATTTAAGTCACCCAATAGAGGTCACACAGCTATAGAAAATGACAGCATTAGGACTCAAACGGAAGGCTTAGGAACCTTTCAAACTCCATTATTCTGTCTCCTTCTTAGTGAAGGCTGAGATTATCAAGGTATAAACCTTTTGGCTCTTTAGAGCTAAATTATTGATGAGATGCTCATTCTATTAACTGGGCTGCTGAATTATTTTTCCAATGATGAATCCAAGAGTTTTGTTGAGACACAGACAGTTTCTTTGCCTAAGCCTTGTAACAATTTAGGAAATGCTTTATTCTAGCAGAACAAGTGGGCCAGTTCTTGCCTCCTGTATTGAAGGACTTTCTCTATTAACTATTATCACGTGTAGTGTGACCACTTTCTGTTTCACAAAGAATCATAAGGAAATATTTTTCCCCAAGAGGAATAATTTCTCCAGTGATCAACATAGTCTTTTCTGGTTTCTGGCTTGGAGTGTGTGTGTGTGTGTGTGTGTGTGTGTGTGTGTGTGTGTGTTTAATCAGAATTTTTTTTTTTGTTTTGTGTATTTGTTTTGGTCTATTCCTTACTTCAATTTTGTACAACCCCTGGCACATTATTTTTATATCCACTGCTTCAAGAAATAAATTTTACTTCATATCCATAACAGTTTTGCTGACTCTTTGGGGCTGCTTTTATCTTTTCCTAAACTGTTTCTCTTGCTATGAAAAAAAAAGTAATATGGTATAAACTTGGACAAAATATTTGATATAATACAAATTAAAACAACTTTGGATTTGGCAAAAATTGAAACATTTATTAATATGAAGCTCTGGTGAAAGTGGAGGAAAGCGGGCAATTTCCTACCCTGGTGGCGGACGATGCAGGGGGGTAATCTTTTTGGAAACAGTCTGGTAGCAATGATAACAAAGATTTTCAAAACTCACAAACTCTTTGACATCTCAATTCTGTATTTAGGAATTTATCCCAAATATTCAAGGATTTGTGCAAAGGCTTATTTCCACGGCTTTCAGTGAACATTGTTTTGAAGAGTTAAATTTGGAATAGCTTAGATAGCCAATGTGAGGAGATTGGTTAAATACATTATGGTACATCCTGACTCCAAATTCTTGTGCATCCGTTTAAGAAAGACGTTGAAGGAAAAAATATATGACATCATAGAAAGATGTTCAAAATATTTTAAAAATAAAAATCCAATTAAAAACAGTATTTGGAGTAGGATCTCACTCTTTAAAAACTCATGTTTAGAAAAAAAAAGACTGGACAATTACACACAAAAATATTAATAGTTGATGTCCTTGGGATGTAGGTTTATGAATGATTTCTTTTTCTTATCTTTAATTTCTATACTTTTTAAAAAAAGTTTATATTACTTTTATGAAGAGAAAAAGGTAGATGTTATTAAAAATCATGAACACTTGATTTAGTAGGTCTTGATTGTTTATGAAGTGATTTGTTCTGCATGATTTTATGTGCTTTTTAATGATAATTTTATCTTCTAGGATATCTCACTGACTGACTTAGAAGTAAAATTTTTTGAAACCATTAGATTGTTTTTAAATGCCATTTCATTTTATTTAGTTATTTTATTTAGATATAATTGGCATATAACATTCTATTAATTCAGGCGTACAATATAATGATTCAATATTTATATATATTATAAAATAATTACCACAAAAGGTCTAGGTAACATCCGTCATCATAAATGACATTTTATAAAGCACTAATGAACCACTTTCAAAAAGACCTTATTTAAAATGTTCCAAACTCACTATTTGCAGATAGAGAAGTGAGCATCCTATAAAAAAATGACAACTGAATTGTTTTCTATTTCTATTGCAATAATTGTCTTAGCACAGCAAATCCTACACCTAGCAAAGGAAGAAAGCTTTGTAGAGGAACTGGTCCGTAATTGTGAACGAATTAACCCCAAGTAGAGTACAACAGATTTGAACACCTGTAATCAGGTAACTGTTTTAATCTTGTTGAATTTGAGGTGCCAAAGATACATAGCACAATCTTAGGATTATAAAAATTTGGAAATTCAGTGTTGGGTAACATTGGTGGGATCTTTTGCTCTCATTTTACAGATAAGATGACAATGGCCCAGTAAGGCTAAGTGTTGCATTCAAAACACAGACCCAAGTAATGTCAAAACCAGAGTGAGAGTTCTACTCCTATAACCTTTGGCTCAACACTTATTCCAGAATGAGGGTCCAAGTACCAGGACTGTACCAAAAAATATATGATTTTGAGCAAGTTATTTAATCTCTTGGAGTCTTGATATTCTCATCTGTAAGGAGTGTACAATATTATCTACATGTAGAATTGTGGAGGAAACAAAATAAGAATGAAAACGAACAACGTACTACTGTGTGTAGACCATAGTAGATGCTGGATATATTGTGGCTGTTATTGTTACCAGTATTATTCTTCTGAGATCCACCTGAAAGTTGGATTTGTAAGGTGGAGCTTGGAAGAGAACTTAGAGCTTATTTGAGGAGATCTCTGCATGGTGATGGCATCTGGAACCGAGAAAGTAGATATAATTGTCGACAGCATAGAGAGAGAAGGGAGAAGAACTGAGGGTATAACCTTGAGTAAAGCCACACTGAGAGTTTAGAAAGTAGAGGAGGAACCAGTTAAAAACACAGAAGAAATAAGATTGAGGACATCCCAGAGACCATGTGAGCAGCAGCTGCTGGGTTTGCCATTTTCATTGGTCATCTTTGAGCAAATCATTGCTGTTGGGAGAGAAATAGAATCCAGATGCAAAAAAGGAAAAAAAAAAATAAAGAAAGAGTATGTATGTGTTGAGATATTTAAAAGGTTGGAGAAATTTGGTTATTTAAGGTGGTGATAGGGTCAAGGAAAGATTTTGCTTTTTAAATATATGGCAGATCCGAGCATGTACAGAAATGGGCAAGAGAGTTGGACCTAACAGAGAATGGGAGATGAGGTAAATAATAGCTAAAATTGTCAGAGGTAGGAGCCGGTCATAGGATAAGGTTGAGTGAGTCTTGGCAGAAAAGGGAAATATCTCTTTCTCTGAAATAAGGGCAAAGGGAAGGTAAGGGTAGAGTGATTTTGAGGTGAGGAGGAGAGAGACTGAGGATTCTTATATTGTATGCTCTCAGTCTCCCAGGCAGACTAAGTAGTCAGGTTATTTCTCTCTAATGAAGAGCCAGGGGCTGGAGTGGGAGTTTGAGAGAGACAGAAAGTTTGGAACAAAGCACTGTGGGGAACTGGCAGAGTCGATTCAAGAGCAATACAAATATGCTGGTATTGGCTAACGGCCCACCTGTGGTCAAACAGCACGACTGGGTGGTAGACTCCGTCGGCCCAGTATCAGTATCTTGACCTCCTCAGCTTCGGCAGACCACAGCGCTTCCAGAAGAAGAGGGGTTTGGAAATAACAAGGGAGCAAAGAAGTCTGGATTGAGTGAGAGAGGTTAGGTCAGAACCACGGTGATGAAGTGGAAAAATAAAGGGAAAAGCTTTGTGCTCCGTGGACAGCCAGTGGCAGGAGCCGGGGAGAATTTTAGTGAGTGACATCTTGCCAGTGGCACGGTTTTGAGAGATAATGTTAAGGTTTGTGGCGGAGGTGAAGTGAGGCAGAAATGGGAGTGTTTGCAACAGAGGTTAAGAAACTGAGAGCAGAAGTTTCATCAACGTCGACCACGGAGACTGGGCGACAGCAGAAGGCTGTGAGCAAGGATACCCCTCCTGTGGCTGTGGGAATGGCGTGACATGCCCTGAATCGGGGGGCCTTACAGCAACCTCAGCTCAGAGCTTGGCGTTTTCTGCTCTCTTCCCTGCCTGCACCGAGACTTCTGGATGTCTCCTCCCAGGAATCTTGAAAGGCTGGTATTTTGAATTCCGGTCGTCCTGTTCCTCTCAAGAGACCCTGCACTTCTGGGTCTCCCTGCAGGGAGAGAATGGGCCTACCTGCATTTTCCCTGAAGTGCTTGTTTGCTGCTACCCAGACTCCCACTACCGTCAGCCTCCCCCTCTCATTTACAGCGTGATGCCGCTATCCATTTTGCAGTCTTTGTACACATCAAAACAAACAAACAGAGACCCAAACACACCCCAGCAGGCTTATTGTCAGAGAATTAGCTCCCATGCTGGCGCAGCCAGACGAATTCAGATAAGAATAGCTTAAAATAAATCCTCCCAGGCAAACTGGTCACAGGCCAGAGCTATGGGATAACTTCTGGCTACAACCACATTCTGTACACATGATCTGTTACCCTAAAAGATTTTATTTTATATTTTTTAAAGGAGCCAGAGATAACAGAGCAGTGAATTAAAATTGCCTTCTCCCCACTGGGGCCTCAGGTAGTTGCGGAGGTATTTGGTTGGAAAGTCCGACCGCGTGGCTGAACATTCAGGAGCACCTGTTTATGATTACTTTTTGCCTCCAGGTAAATAGAAATTTGATCTTCTACCGCTGGAGGCTTCTCATCCCTACAAACATTAACCACATGCATCAGTTGGAAGGCATTCCACTCCTAGGTCAAGCCTGGGGTTCCCTCCTCTATAACCTTGAAAGCTACCTATGAACGCTCCTTGACACTTGGTACCGGTTTAACATAATGAACATCTTTGGGGACGACCTCAGTAATTACAGAAAGAAAAATAATTTTCATCTCATAGTTAACTCAGGTGGATTCGAAGCCTAGATTATCCTTACATACCTCTTCCTTCAGGGAAATCTGAGTCAAACATTGTGACATTGCATATGACAGTTTCAAATTATAACTATTATTTCAACACTCCCCCATCTGACTGTGTGGATACACGATGACCCAGCAAGGAACAAGGTGTAGAGCCTGGAGTAAGATGAACGCTTTTCAGCTGGTGATGCGGAAAATACGTATGAGCCTAGCTCGTGGCTGTTCTGTTTTCTTTCTGAGTGAATTTTTGCAAGCTGCAAGTCATTTTGTTGAAAAAGTGAGCAACAAGCTCTGGTTTATTTCATGGACCAATAAGTGAAACTATGTTTCCAAACCTCCATTTCTAAATCAAAAACTTTTGCTCTCTCTTGGCACTCCCACTCCCCAACCCAGGAGGGCTCGCTCCATTCTGAAGTGAGTTATAAAGCTGGGCAGGAGTGTGACATCGTATGTAAGGGCAGTGGTTATAGGGCCACACAGAGATGTGTTTCAATCTCAGCTCAATCACCACGTGGTCTTTTTTATTTTTTAAAGATTTTATTTATTTATTTGACAGAGAGAGAGGCAGCGAGAGAGGGAACACAAGCAAGGGGAGTGGGAGAGGAAGAAGCAGGCTCCCAGCAGAGCAGGGAGCCCCATGCTGGGCTGGATCCTGGGACTCTGGGATCACGCCCTGAGCCAAAGGCAGATGCTTAATGTCTGAGCCACCCAGGCGCCCCTCAATCACCAAGTGGTCTTGAGCAAGTAACTTAACCTCTAATGCTTTAGTCTCATCGTTTATAAGATTATCCTAACATTTTCCACCTTGCAGGGGACCATGAGGATTAAATGACATAATGCATATTGAACAATTAGTACTAAGCATGTTTGATAGCAGGAAGAGGAATTAATAATAGTGAATTCTGACCATGTAGGAGGCATGGTGCTCAATTCTTTGTCCAGAGTAGGTCACTGAATCCTCACAACAAACCTCTGACATAGGAGGTAGAAGATCCATTCTTTTTTTCACACAGAAATACAAAAAGCTCAAAGAACAGAGGAATGAGAATAAATCATCTGTATAGGAATAAGAAGTGGGTTGATGGTGGTGGTGATAGTACTGGCAGCTAGCATTTGCTGAGCACTGAACAAGTACCAGGTCTTCTGCTAATTTTTAAAATATGCATTACCTTGTTCATGTCTTCCAATAATTGTAAGAGATAAGGTACGATGTTTAGCCCATCTCACACTAAAGAAAACAGAAGCATAGAGAAGATTAAAACCTCGCCCAAGGTCCCACAACTGATTTGTGGCAGTCTGGGACTGAATTTAGCTCCTTGTGACTTCAGAAACTGTACTTTTAACTACTAGTCCAGTGATTCTCAAAGTATGATCTGAAGACACAGCATCATCATCACCTCAGAATTTATAACAAAGGCAAATTCTCCCCACCCAAGTGCATCTGAATCAGAAACTCTGGGAGTAGAATCCAGTGATGTTAACTGAGTCAACTTCTCTGTGTCTCCATGTCTTTAGCTGTGCAATGGAGACAGCCACATCACCCATTTCAAATGGTCATAATGACTATTCAGTGTGACAACCCATGTGTCAAGTATGAGCTCTGAGTTTAGCATCTTTCCTCAATAAACATTAGCTACTATTATTAGAAAAAAAATCTGTCTGAAAAGAATCAGGCATCATCCTAAAAGAATATATAAGGTAAATAAAAGTTTATACTCTTAATATATAGAGATAAACCTAAGAGAAAGGCAGTCAGTGTCCAAAGTACCTTGTTTCCCAAGTACTGTCCATCTCAGGAAGTAACTAACTGAACCAAAGATGGCGATTTTTCTACTCTGTGATTTCAATAAGGGCCGCAGACTTAGCTTAAACAGGCTGTGAATTGTGGACTTCGCTGCTCCGACTCACTAATGAGTGATAAAGAAATGGATACTTTTTCAAATATATTTTTTCTTTTTATTTCACCAGGGCGAACTGCCTCTAAATAGCCCATTTGTTAAAACACTTGGATGGAAGCGCATAAGCAAGGGTAATGGGGTTGTTTCATCAGCCAGCCTTTCTCTGTACCCAACTGCTTCCCACTTCTATTTAAAGGCACGGAAAGCTAAATGTGCTCCTCGGTGTGAGCCCTGCAAGAGCGCCAACCGCTGAAGGCTTTGGAGGCATCACCTTATCCCAAGAAAAGTGAAGAACTTGCGGGAGGCACCCTGGCTGCCTGAGAGGGAGGTGACATCTTGTGCCCTATTTATTCCCCCTAAATTTCTGTATCATCCAGAAGATAGATGTGAGGGTGTCTTTCCTAGGGCACCGCATGCCCAGGCCCTCCATCGTGGGAAACCTAAGGAATAGTATAGTCATTTACTAGGGCTGCCCTTGCAAGTACCACAAACTGGGTGGCTTAAGCAACAGGATTATGGTTTGACCGCTCTAGAGGCTAGAAGTCTGAGATGAAGGTGTTGGTGGGACTGTGAGGGAGGATCTGTTCCCGGCCCCTCTGCTCGATTCTGGGGCTTTGATGGCAATCTTTGGTGTCCCTTGGCTTCTGCTGCATCCCCCTGGTCACTGCCTTCACCCTCACATCTGTCCTCCTGTGTGAGAGTCTGGGTCCAAATGCCCCCCCTTTTTTTTTAAAGATTTTATTTATTTATTTGACAGAGATAGAGACAGCCAGCGAGAGAGGGAACACAAGCAGGGGGAGTGGGAGAGGAAGAAGCAGGCTCCCAGCGGAGGAGCCTGATGTGGGGCTCAATCCCAGGACTCCGGGATCACGCCCTGAGCCGAAGGCAGACGCTTAACGACTGCACCACCCAGGCGCCCCCAAATGCCCCCTTTTATAAGGGCTCCAGTCACATTGGATAAGGGACCCATCTTACTCCAGTACCACCTCCTCTTAACTAATTCTATCTGAAACAATCCTATTTCCAAATAAGGTCGCATTCCAGTGTAGTGGGGTTAAGACTTCAACACACAAATTCTGAGGGGCCACAATTCAACTCTTACCAGATGGTAAATGAAACTCTATCCACCAAGCAGACAGTCGTGGCCCTTTGAAACAGGCTTGGAGCCGCGTTTCTCCAACTGCAACGTGCACATGCATCACCTGGGCCTCTTACTAAAATGCAGACTCTGAGTCCACAGGCCGGGGGAAGGGGCCGAGATTCTGCATTTCTAGCCAGCGCCTGGTGAGGACGCTGCTGCTGCTTGGAGTATCAAGGTCCCAGAAGAACTGGAGGGCATTCTATTCTCATTCCTGATCTTTGACATCAGTTATGCTCACTGCACTTCATCCCAAGGGCTTGAAGGTCACCACCTCCTCACCCGGAGCCCTGTTCTAGCGCAGGGCCTAAAAATGATCGGATTCACAAAATTCAGAGACTCTTAGCACCACTCAGGTCTGAACCAGTGGAAGTGAAACATCGTCTGCCATACAAATTCTTTTCTGAACTCCGTCCAAGCACCTGGTTCATCCGCATCATCTTTCAGCCTGTACTAGAGCTGTGGTCTGAGCGCGGCCAGCGTGGCTTCTGTGTGGTTTAAGTGCCCTGGGCTCCCACTAGCAGTAGTCGAGGATGGGTTCACGTTCCCTTGGAGGGCTTTAATGAATTAATACCTAGACAGGGGGAAACATATTTGCATATAGCAAACCAAGTATTAGCATGCAGAACTTACAGAGAAGCTTTACCAATTAACAACTCAGTATAAAAATGCCCAAAGACTAGGAGGAGGGAATTCCCCTAGAAGGACGCCTCAGTGACCAATAAACATGCGAAAATATTTTCTTTCCATTAATAATTTCAGAAATTCAAATTAAAACATACTGGAATTAAAATTTTAAAAATTTTTTAAAGATTATTTATTTATTTATTTGAGAGAGAGAGCAGGTGCAGGGGGGAGGAGCAGAGGGAGAGGGACAAGCAGACTCCCCCCTGAGCAGGGAGCCCGATTTGGGGCTCGATCCCAGGACACCACGAACATGATCTGAACTAAATGCAGACATACTACCAGCTGAGCCACCCAGGAGCCCAGAAAACTTAATAAAATTAAAAAAACATTAAAACAAAATTATTTCTTGTTCGTTAACAGGATGAATATTTAAAACAGTAGTTGACGGTGAGAATGTGGAGAGCTGGGTACTCTCATTTATGGACAGAAATATAAATTGGAAGTCAATTTGGCATTACTGCTGTGCCTTACATGTGTAATCCCTACATCTATGGAGTTGTGCTTTTCACGTCTACCCTCCAGAAACACATGGATACGTGAGGAAGCATATTCAGGGGCAGTCATTGAAGTATTTATTCGTTATTGATAATAGCAAAACTTGTTGACAATCTAAGTGTACATCAGTAGGGAAACAACTGTAGTGTAGACATAGCACATAGCCTTTAAAATGAAGAAAAACTGATAACATTTCTTGGCTAACTTATAAAGTATCAGAATCTGTTCTAAGTGCTTTCATGTATTAACTTTTTAGTATGACATAGGACCTATCTTAGCCCCATTTCTGATGCAGAAACTGAAGCACAGAAAGAGCTAATAATTTTCTCAAGGTGCTTTAGCACGGACAGAGACGAAATTTGGGTCCATGTAGTCTAGCTACAAGGGATGGATTCTTAACCCTTTCAAGGCACCACATCTAGAGCAGGAGAATGGGGTGTTCTCATGTGGGAAGATCTCTAAGAAAAAATTATTATATAATGTAATGTAAATGTAAATATATAAGTAATACAAATATTAACGAATGAAAAGCAAGGTGCAAAATGACTCATATGGCCTATGTAAAAAAAAACTCCTAACATTCATACACTTGATGGGAACTTGTACCTGTCAATGCAGTGAAAAGTTCTGGAAGGTATTGTAACAAAAAAATCCGTTATCTCTAAAGAGGGAAGGGGTGGCTCTGGAAGTTATGGAGGTGGTAGAAAGGACATTTTTACTCTTATTGGCAATAACGTTTTTTTGAGGGATTATATGTTGAGTAATTATTTTGTAATTGAAATTAATTTTAACACATTAATTGACGCTATTGGTTCTTAGTTCTGCGCTGACGTGGCTCTGCCCTCTGAGAAGCAGAGAGACATCGCCACATCCCCTTTCACCCTGGATGGGCAAACCTTTCTATTCCTGCTGCATCTGCACGGAGCCAGCCTCCAAGCACATGACCTTCCCTCTCTTGTTCTCATCATCATCACTATGTGTTTATCTTCTACTAGAGTGTTATTTATTAGCCCGTGGTGGTTGTTTATGAAAGTTCCTGTTGTAATTGGGAAGGATATGAAAACTCTAGTTTGAGAGAGCCTGGGAATCCAATGGCTGCAGCACGGTTTAAAGTGGCTGATGTCTGGGGAAGGGAGAGTATTTTGGAAGATCTCTATGCTCTCGAAATTGTCTATCCTCCACTGGGTCTGACACAACATCCTCAATTTCCCTGATGAATCAAAATGACTTTGTCCCTTAAGTATAGTTTATCCCAGTTTATCTCCTGGTCCTCCCATTCCTCCCCACCACACCACCCCTGTAATCAAATGAACACAGCCTTGTGAGAAGAAATGGCATTTATAGTTGATTGTTATTTGTTGACCAAGCCGGTATTCTAGGTGATGCCTAGTGCATATAGACGGTAGATTTAAACAGGCACTTTTCATTTTTAGGCTGAAACCAGATGGCCACTTCTACTTGCCACTGCATCTAGCACATTCTGAGCTGCTGGCCTGGAAAACGATATGCTTGCAGCATATTCCAGCTCTGTCCTCTCCTCCTCTGCACTTATACCTAGGTCACACAAAGAAACCACTTCTCCCACCAAAGACACACCTTCTAGGACTCAAATTTTAGGGATTCTTTTATGCTTGACCACCGGAATACATGGACAAGATATCAGATTCTGCTTAACTCCAATACAGATAAGTTTGCTTCTATATTCCTGTAAGTGTTGTAAAATTTTTAAAAAATGTACACGTGCAAAAAAGTGAATTTAAAATCTTCTCCCACGAAAATGGATTGTAAACTTAAGTACAAAAGTGAAACAATAGAACTTCTAGAGTAAAATATAGAAAATCTTTGTGATCTTGGGTTGGCCAAAGACTTCTTAGCTACTATTTAACAAGCATGATCCTTAAAAGGAAAAACTGGTAAGTTGGACTTTATCAAATTTGGAAAATTTTGTGCTTCAGAAGATATCATTAAAAAAATTTTTTTTAAAGAAGATATCATTAAGACAATGAAAAGACAAGCTATAGACTGGGAGAAAATATTTGCAAACCATAGATCTAATAAAGAACTTTATTCAGAATATATAAAGAATTATGACAATTTAATAAGAAGAAGACAAATAACTCAATTATAAAACAGGTAAAAGATTTGATAGACATTTCACCAAAGAAGAAATTTGAATGGCAAATAAGCATATAAATATATGCTTATAATCATTACTCATTAGAGAAACGCAAATTAAAAACACAATGAGATACCACTATACACCCCCTAGAAAGGCCCTATTATTAAAAAGGACCAACTGTTGGGAAGGATGTGTATGGAGCAACTGGAAACTTCCTGCATTGCTGGTGGAAACCTAAAATGGTTACAGCTATTCTAGAAGCAGCTTGGCAGTTTCTTAAAAACAATCTTTCCATACCTCATAGGAATTCTACTTCTAGGAATCTATGCAAGAGAAATGAAAACATATGTCTACACAAAGATGTGTGCAAATGTTCATAGCAGCATTATTCATAATAACCAAAAACTGGAAACAACCTAGTTGTCCAAAAACTGGTGGAGAGATAACAAAATATGGTATGTGTATATATAGTGGAATGGTATTTAGCAATAAAAAGAAATGAAGTATTGATGCTTGCTACAACATGGAAGGGCCTCAAAAAACATGCTAAGCGGAAGAAGTCAGATGCGAAAAGACTACATATTGTATAATTCCATTTATATGAAATGTCTAGAAGAGACCAATTGATAACAGACAGAAAGCAGACCAATGATTGCCTAGGGCTGGGAGTGGGCACAGTGTCTAATTGGAAATGGTCATGAGGAAACTCTTTGGGGTGATAGAAATGTTAAAAACCTATAATGTGGGGACACCTGGCTGGCTCAGCGGGTAGAGCATGTGACTCTTGATCTTGGGGTCATGAGTTCAAGTCTCAGGTTGGGCATAGAGATTACTTAAAAGAAATTAAGAATATGTATGTATCTAGAATGTGGTGATGGTTGCAAAACTATAAATTGATTACAAATCAATGAGTTGTATTCTTACAACTGGTGGATTTTATGGTATGTAAATTATACTTCAATAAAGCTATTTAAAAAAAGGAAACTTAATAGCATATCCTCATGTGCCTGACCTGGACAGGGTCATTTGATCTATCACTCTAATAGGAGCTTAGTTATTTGCCAGCCACATTAAGCAGGACCTTTTGTCCCCAGAGAAGTTCATTACTCACGTTAGGGATTGACCAGTACTCTGTATCATTTTAAAGACAGAGTACCAAAATAGTAAAGGGCAGAGCAGATAACAAGGCTGCCCACTCTATCACATGGTGGTTACGATTCCGAGAAAATTCAACTTGCAGGAAAAAGAGCTGCCAACCTATAGTTACTTAAAGAGGTCTCAATAAGAGCTGCTGGCATTTTTGTAGACAAATACTCCCTTCTCACCCATAGTTGAAACTCTTTCAGATTAATGTGGCCATTTTATATTCTCCAATCACAGGCGACAGAGGCCCAACATGCACATTGGAGAAGTCAGAGTGAAATCAAGATGGAGCCAGAAGTCATAGATTCCAATCCCAACTCCTACAACTCAGTAAGGTAATACGTACCAGTATTTGGGAATTTATAAAGTGCTTTATGCATACTGGCCAATGTTAGTATAATTCAATAGTTTTACAGTATTTAAAGGAATTTTTATTTGTTTATTTTTTGAAGATTTTATTTATTTGAGAGAGAGAGAGAATGTAAGCAGGGGAATGGGCAGAGGGAGAGGGAGAAGTAGACTACGTGCTAAGGGGGGAACCCGACACAGAGCTCGATCCCAAGACCCTGAGATCATGACCTGAGCAGAAGGCAGACATTTAACCAACTGAGGCACCCAGATACCCCTAAAAGAATTTTTTAAATGATGGCTTATCTTAAAATCAGGGAGTCTATGTTGAATTATTATCATTGTGAATCCATATTTATGATAAACTTGATTTGAACTCATCTCCTCTCCCAAACTTTTAATTTGCCCATTGGTTTAAAGACTTTTCCTAAATCCCTCAAGCTTAAATTCATTCCCAAATTTTGCCTATTCACCTTTTGACATATTCCTTGTCTCTCTCCTTTGCTCCATTTCAATGGTTGCTACTCCAATGGAAGTCATCAGTTTCTGAGCCTGTGACAGAAACCTTCTGTTTTGCTTCTCCTTTTTAAGCCATTCACATGGCTGTCCTGATCCCGTCACTTTTCTGGTCTAAAACATGCAGTGGCTCACTACCAACTCCAGTCTTACTGTCTGTTGATTCACTAGCTAGGCCAGGAGTCTCATCTCATCCAACAGGTCCCAATCTCACTCCTCCCAATGTGGATCCCCTTCTCCAATCAAACCAGCCCCTTTCCTGTCCACCCTGTCTTGTCCATCATGGTTTATGCCCGGACGGCCCTCTTTTTATTCCTGAATATTTCCTTCAAGAATCATCTCAAGACTTACTTTGTAAATGGTGAAGTAGAAGGGTGGCTCTTGGGCCCCACATGTTCCTCAGTCTGTCCATCTTCTTAGACACCCAATGCCTCCTGATTCTGAGTTTCTCACTGAGGCCTCCTCCAAGTGGGCTTCAAAGTTCTTCTCTCTTGACCTGTCCATCTATGGTTCCATTCCTTGGGGTTCAGGTTTCAGGAGCTTTTTGGAGCTTAAATGGCCTGATAAACTAATGCATATAATAGAATAAATATAGATATACTTTTGAACCCTGTCATAACGATCTCATTTTAAAATGGGATAGAGTGTGACATGATGCAGTAGCCCAACAATCACTAGAAATACAGCATGTCATGCAAGTAGAAGGGAAACATGGGGGGAGGTGAGAAGAGAGCATGGGAGAATCACCCCAATGTCCTTGACATCACTCCACTTACTCTGCTTGTTAAAACTCTGCCTCACTTCATGGTGATGTGTGTCCCAACTCTTTTCTGGCATAGTGTTCCTGGGGACACACAGGTTTAAGAGTCAAAAAGACCTGGATCTAATGCCTCATTCTGCTACTGACTAGCTGTGCAACCTTGGGTAAGTCATTCAACCTCTCTGGGCCTCAGTCGTCTCAGCTGTATATTAGGGACCAGAACATTTAGCTCGTGGAGAGGCTGTGAAGGTCAGATGAAAGAAGATATACAAAATGCTTAGCAACAATAAGTGTGGTAAAAGGTGAATACAGAGGTGATATACTCCCTTATGGAGACTTGCTCTTGAATAATTCCATGAATTCATGTTGCACGTCCTCAGACTATTTTCAAAGATAGGGACTTTGTCTTATTTTTCTTTCCTTTTTTTTTTCCAGAATTACAATGGTTCCCTTATGTATGTATGTATGTGTGTATGTGTGTATTTATGTATATTTATTTGTCCTCATATCATTCTATAAGATTTTCCACGTGGCTTTTCTTATTCCTAAAATGAAGCACTAAAAAAAAAATAACCTCTGGGCGCCTGTTGGCTCAGTCAAGTAAGCGTCGGACTCTTCATTTCAGCTCAGGTCATGATCTCAGGGTTGTGAGAGCAAGCCCGGCTTTGGGCTCCTGCTGGGCGTGGAGCCTGCTTGAGATTCTCTCTCCTTCTCCAGAAAGGAAATAACCTCAAGTTTATACTTAGTTGTAAATTTTCAGAAATCTACATAGGAGGGCAAAACTCAAGAAGTCATTTTGTCCACCCGAGAAGTGCCATGGCCTGGCTTTTTGTTTTGTTTTGTTTTTCAATCCAGGATATCTCTAGTAGCATAATACATCAACATACAGATTTTTATGAGGTCAGAGAGCTTCTAAATGCATTCTTGTTTCAATCTAAATACCTTTTTTCTTTTCTTTGGAGGAAAATTATTCAATGTTTTCAAATACTTGACTAACTTCACCACCAGTCTTTCTCTGTGGCAGATTCTAAATAGGCTTCATATTCTAACTAATATATAATATGAGCCTTTGGGATGAAAAAACAAATGAATATTCACTAAGAACGTATTCATGCGGAGAGTGGTGTGGTGACGAAGAGCATAGTTTTAGCTTTGGCTTGAATCCCGGTTCTTACCCTCTCAGAAGGCCTGACCCCTCCTCAGCCTCAGCTTCCTCATCAGGAGAATGGACCGGAACTGCAACCTGATCCATACGGTTAAAATGAGGATAAATGGAAATAATGAATAGAGAAGATTGTACAATGTTTGGCACATAGGAGACTCTTGGTTATTACTCTACTTATACAGTTATCATTTCAATAGTCAAATATAATACAGGTAAACCGTGTTCCATTGCGCTTCCCTTTGCCGCACTTCACAGACACTGCGTTTTTTTACTAACTGAAGGTTTGTGGCAACCCCAAGTCTCGGCGCCATTTTTCCAAGAGCATTTGCGCACTTCATGTCTCTGGGTTGTATTTTGGTAATTCTCATAACACTTCAAACCTTGTCGTTATTGTTAGATTTCTTACAGTGATCTGTGATCAGCGATTAGGACTCACTGAAAGCTCAGACAATGGTTAGAATTTTATAGCATTAAAGTATTTTTTAATTAAGGTATGTACATTGTTTTTTAGACATAATACTATTGCACACTCTGTGGACTACTGTATAGTGTAAACATAACCATTATATGCACTGGGAAACCAAAAGGTTTGTTGGACTCACCTTAGTGAAATATTTACTTTATGTAATGGTCTGGAACTGAACCTACAATATCTCCGAGGTATGCCTGTACTAGGTGCTTTGACATACATCCTCCTTATGGACCTGGGACTTCTCAGATCCCAGAAGTCTAGGGAAAAGGACCGTTCACAAAAACAGCCAGCATTTCTCTGATTCCTCTTCCACTCATTCTAAGGACCTTTTCTTTTCCTATCACTATTGTTTTTTTAAATCTTGGTAAAATACACATCACATTAAATTTACCCTCTTAACCATTTTTAAGGGTCTAGCTCAGTAACATTAAGTCCATACACACTGTTGTACAACCAATCTCCAGAACTCTTTTATTCTTGCAAAACTAAAATTTTTAGTTTTTGATATTTATCAAACGTTTCCCCCTTCCTCCTCCCCTTAGCCCCTGGCAATCATTGTTCTATTTTCTGTCCCTATGAATTGAGCCATTCTAGGCACCTCATATAAGTGGAACATACAGTATTTGTCTTTTTGTAACTGGCTTATTTCACTTAGTATAACGCCCTCAAGTTTCATCTATGTTGTAGCATGCGTCGGAATTTCTTTCCTTTTTATAGCTAAATAATATTCCATCGTGTATATATACCACAGTTTATTTATCCATTCATCCACTGACGGACACTTGAGTGGCTTCCACCTTTTGACTACAGTGTTTAATGGTGCTATGAGCACAGGTGGGCAAAGATCTCTTCCAGATCCTGCTTCCAAGTCTTCTGGTTATATATCCAAAAGTATCATGGCTGGATCACAGGGTAATTTTATTTTTAACTGTTTGAGGAACTGCCATACTGTTTTCCACAGTGTGAGCCACCCTTTTATGGTTCCCTCTCAAGTGCCAAGAATCTTCAGAGGCTGTGACACATGACTTCACAGCTGCCTCACTTCTTCCTGTCTTATTCGGCCCACACAGTAGTATTGACTTGCCTCTCGTAGTGGCCAAAGTTTCCTCTGTCCTGCTGCTGGTCTTGATGTCTGCCACAACGGATACTCTGTGCACTGGTGCTGTCTGTGACTTGGTGGTGGCTCTTGTTACAGCTGAAGAAAACTGCCGGTAACAGGCAAGGATTATTGAGGGACTACCATGTGGCAGGGGTAGGCTAAGCACTTTGCTGCATTATCTCATTTAACCCCTACAACAGCCTTCTGGAATGGGCCTGGATACTGGCCTCTTGGACCAGTGTGATTCTCAAAAATGGCTGCACATTAGACTTGGTGAGGAGGAGAAGGGGGCTCTGAGGCACAGGCTTAACAGATCCCAATATCTGGACCAGGCCCCAGGCTAATTACATCAGAACCTTCAGGGAGTGTTGCCTTTTTTTTTTTTTTTAAGATTTATTTGTTTTTTATTATTTATTTATTTATTTATTTTAAAGATTTTATTTATTTATATGACAGAGAGACAGCCAGCGAGAGAGGGAACACAAGCAGGGGGAGTGGGAGAGGAAGAAGCAGGCTTCCAGTAGAGCAGGGAGCCTGATGTGGGGCTCGATCCCAGGACCCTGGGATCACGCCCTGAGCCCAAGGCAGACGCTTAACGACTGAGCCACCCAGTCGTCCCTATGACTTATTTATTTTTTTAAGTAATCTCTACACCCAACATGGGGCTTGAACTCACAACTCAAGATCAAGAGTTGCATGCTCCACCGACGGGGCCAGTTAGGCACCCCACCTCTGGGGAGTTTTTAAAAAGCTCTCCAGCTCATTGCAATGTGCAGCCAATTTTGAAAAACAGACTTCAGACCCCAGCTGCTCAAGGTGTGGTCCAGCAGCATTGAACTCGCTGGCAACTTGTCAGAAATGCAGACTCAAGCCACACCCCAAACCTGCTGAATCAGAACCCCCATTTTAATGAGAACCCCCTGGGATCTACATGCACATTAAAGTTTGAGAAGCACTGCCTTTGCACACAGAACATTTAGGCAAATAAATCCAATAGAGCCATAAAGCTTCCACCTGAGGTCTCTAAGTGCTTCCTGGTCATTAACTAATTCATCTTCCTAACGGGACACTAGACCTATTTTAGAGATGCATAAAGAAAGGCATGTTTGCAATTTTTAATTATTTGATTATTTCTCATTGTTGAGTATTCTAATTTCCATGTTGAGGCATTATAACTCCTTAAATCATTCCCTCCCTTATTATCCCTAAACCAGTTTCTAAAGTAAAAATCAAACGCAGTGAGCAAGCAGATGAAGGCATATCCATATACAGGGGGAAAAATGCCTTTTTACCCTCAGAACGGGTTCTTGCCTGTTTTTCTTGTTGCCTGTGCCGTGTACCTGAGAACCACGAGAAATGTTTCCTTCCAGATTTTCTGCAAGCTTCTACTTGCAGTTCTGACTGCAAGAGCCCCAGCTTCTCCTAAGAATTTAGCACATCATGTGCTCTTAGGTCCTATTTTCTTAGCACTCTGCTAACCTTTCCAGCTTCATACTAAAACAACAAATTAGCACTCACCTTCGCCAAACCCACAAATATTTGTACAATTAAGCAGCAAGCTTTGTAGTTAGAAAGGGAAGAGTGTTCCCTTGTATTTTGTGGCGCCAAGCAGCCTTTTTTTTTTTTCTTTTTTTTTCTTTTTTTGGTTCAGCTAGATTAAGTCAGATTAGCAATATCAGATAAATAGGGCAACTGTCAAGGCACTCGATAATAAATTGAAACATTCTATTTAAGGAATGTATAATTCAACAGCTTTGATATGTGGAAATTCTCAAAAGCTCCTAGGGAGGAGGCCTGTAGAGAAATTCATCAGTAAGTCACCAGAACAAGAGATTTTACTGGATTTCAGAAAATTAACAATCAAGGAATATGCCTGGGACAAAACCCAAAGCCCTAGAGGGTAACCAAGGTGAATGCTTTCTGACCCCAAGCTCTATTAGGGCTCTTTATTTCCAGGGGTATTGTGGGCTAATCTTCTGTAAATGATCTATGCTCACTTAGCTTTTGGTTTCTGGTTCCCGGGGCCAGTCACAATGCAAAAACAGGCCAGAGTTCAATGGAAGCCAGATCCCACGCCTGGAACAGATATGGTGCGTACCATCAGCTTCCTATTCTTCTAAGAGTAACTGTTCCTTGGCCTCATTCTTTTTGGAAGGGTGGAGTGTATTAGCCGTAAGATAAATGTCTCTATCTGAAGATGGCTTTCTGAACAAAACCTCGCCTCTTTTGAAGGAAGAGTAAAAAAGGAGAGGGTGGAACAGAATAGAAGTTTGAGTGGAGGGGGAGGAGAGCATATCACTGCACCCGGGGAGGTAAAACTCTATTTGACACACAGGCCAAACACCAATGGCATGCAGGCCCATCTTCCGAGGATTCTGTATCATCCTGGACATGGGTCAGAGGCAAAGATGCCCACGTGAAAAAACAAATAAACAAACAAACAACAAACAAACACGGAACAGAACAGAGGAAAATATTCCACCAAAGGTTTTTTTGTTTTACTTTATTTTTAAAACCACATTGCTAAGGTATGTTTGACACGTAGAAAGCTGTGTATGTTTAATATATACAACTTGACACATTTGGGAATAAGTATACACCTGTGGAACCATCGCCACCATCAAGGCCATAAACATATTCATTCCCTCCCAAACCTCCCTCCCACCTCCATTATGATGATGATGATGATTGTAAATTTTTGGTGCCTGTGGTAAGATCATGTAACCTAAGATCTACCCTCTTAGCAGATTTTAAGTCTATATTATAGTATCGTTAGCTATGGAGCCATGTTGTAGAGTAGGTCTGCAGAACTTATTTCTCTTGCATAACTGAAAGTTGGTACACTTTGATTAGAATTTTGAAATATGAATGCACGTCAGCCAGGCCAGTCTCCCTGAAAAGTCATTAGGCCTGCAAGCTTTGGAGCAAGGGGTTTGTTTGATTGATGTAGCCCACCCAGGATGAACACAATCTGTTCTATTTTCTTTCAGTCCTCACCTCCCAGACTCTCTTCCTCATTACCAAAAAAAAAAAAAAAGGGAATGGAAGGTTCCTGCCCACAGTGAAAACATTCAGATTCCTCCAAGGACAACTGTTAGGAATCTGACTGGTATTCCCCAGGTCTCCTTTGCTTAGCAAAATTGGTCACCATTCATTAGCACCCTCTGTTCCTGGGGGAAAGGAGAATCATTACATTGGGGAGTTTCTTGAGAATTCCAAACAATCTAGCAGAGGTGTCGATGAAACAGTGCTTTTTCTCAAAGCCCCTAAATTTTTGCAGGATTTAAAAACAAGAGGAGTGGGGAGAACAGAATAAGTTCCCCGATATACTTGGAATCCCCCTTCCCTTCATCTCCAACAAGCTGACGAGTGTTGATCAGCCACCCTGTGCACGCGGCGACTCTTCCGCATGGTGAGCTTGTCTCCGGTGGTTCTTCACCAATCTTCCAGAAATCTTGTCTATCTTCTGATACAATAAACCCTAGGAGTCCACACTGCATGCCACTCAGAATGTCTAGTCTTTTCTGATCTCTAGCAGTGAACAGAACTTAAATGCTAGCTGGAATGTTCCAGTGGATATCCAATGTAGAGACCACAAAATCCAATGGCCCAGGCCACAGGTACGCATCCCTGCATGACCACAGATACCACATGAGGAATGCTCCAGGGTAGAGGATAATAGTATTAGTAAAAGAATGATAGCCAACACTGGAGTCCTTAATACATGCCAGCATTATTACAAGGGCATTGTATTTATGAATTACAAGTGCATGGTATGTTTAATCCTCACAGCAATTAAGTGTTTATTATGGGGATGGGGAAAGTGAGGTACAAAGAAGTTAAACAACTTGCTCAAGATCTCACAGACAGTAAATTAATAAACCAAGATTTAAACCCATGTAGTTCAGTCCCAGACCCTGCCCTTTCAAGCATTATGCTATTCTGAAGAGAACCAAACATCCATGATTTCAGATAACTGAAGCAGTTTGATCTAAGTCCATCAACTCTGAAAATGGAGATTCCCTACCTCTTCCAAGACCTTCAGTGAGTTCCTAGGAGTAGGGCAAAGCAGTAGTCTTTGAGCAGTCTTTCAACTTGGTCTCCTAGTGAGTTGTTACAGATGCTGGGTTTTAACACCCAGCAGCCACCATATTGGATGTGTGTGCCAGAAACCAAGTTTAATGCTTTAAAGCGGTAGAATTACCTTTCAGATGGGAATGCACTCCTCCCTAAGGGTCTTTACCCTCTATGAGAATTCTCTCTCATGGCATCAAAAGAGGATAAGAAGGCAATAGATAGCCCACTACTACAAGTTTGATATCACTAGAAAGGCAAATTTTGGTATAAAATAGTAGCTCTCTTCTAGTGGCATACTCTAGTGCTGCTCGGTTGCTTCCTGTTTCCCACAATTCCTGATGAAATTCCACAGTGCTTGGCAAATTATCCAAGCATTACAGTTGTCTCTGGTATTTACAAAGCAGTGGGATTAAATAATAGGAAAGATCAATATAATTGATAGATTTGAGAACAAAAAAGGTCACATTCCTTTGGTTTGTTTTAAATAAATCAAATTAAATCCAGATCTAGCCACCACTCAACAAAATTGATGAGACATCCAACATTGGTCACTTTTCAACTTCAAAGGCTCTTTTCTCTTATCTTCAATGACATAAAATCTTAGGGATTCACATAATCCAGAGTAAGGAAGGTTCTCAGGCCCCTGTGTCGTTTTTTGCTCAGGCCTGCATGGATTATTTGAAATTCCAGCTCTGATGTCATTCCACTCTTTCTATAACAAGCTCAACCTCTGGAGCCTTTAAGGCCATGACGCCTGAGAGCCCGGTCTACACCAATACCATACAGCCCAGCTTCCTGCAGGATTGCATATAGTCTGCACTGTTTTCTACAGAAATCAGTTCATTTTGATAGTAATTACCTGAAATAACAGCAGATCTCTGCAAGTTAAGGGCTTTGTCGCACAAGACTGCCCTCCTTTCAGAAACCAGTTGCAAGTCCCAGGTTGTCGAATGTACTTCTAAACAACTGGCTATAAATTAGAAGTCTCCATGACCCCATCTTCAGGTTCTACAATTTGCTAGAACAGTGCATAGAACCCAGGAAAACACTTTACTTGCCCTTACTGTTTTATGATGGACACAACTCAGTAATAGAAAACGGAAGAGATGCGTAGGGCAAGGAACGAGATAAGGGTGTGTAGGCAGTTTACCCACGCTCTCTGGGTGTACTGCCCTCCCAGGACCTCTAAGTGTTCACCAACTCAGAAGCCTTCCAACCCCTGTCATTTAGGGGGTTTTATGGAGGTTTCATTATGCAGGAATGATAGATTAAATCCTTTGGCCACCAGTAATTAACTCAACTCCAGCCCCTCTTCCCTCCTCAGAGCTTGGGGCTGGAGCGTAAAGCTCTAATCCCCTAATCACGCTTGGTTTTTCTGGTGACCAACTTCATCTTCTAGCAATCATCTCATTAGCATTCAAAAGACTCTTATCACCTCAGATATCCCAAGGGTTTTAGGAGGTTTGTGCCAGGAATTTGGGACAAAGACCAAATATCTATTTTATTATATCACATGTGGTAATCTGGTCTTTGTCCCCTGTAGTGCTCATAATTTTCTGTCTCCCCTTACCATTCTTCAGAATCATCTGTAGTCAGACTAACCTTATTAGTCCTTGAAGTACACAGCCTCATCCTACCCTTTCTTATGACAATATGGTGGGCATACTTGATAGAGCTTATCTTTATGTTATTGAGAGAACACTACATATCACTTATTGTGGTTAAACTTGTTCTAAGCACTCTCCATGTTTTAACTCATCTAATGCCTACAACAGTCCTATGAAGTAAATACTATTATTATCTCCATTTGACAAAAAAAAAAACAAAAAACTGAAGCGCAGGAAGATTCAGTAACTTGCACAAGGTCAAAGAGTAGTGGAGCCAGGATTCAAATTCTCTTCTTGCTCTGAAATATAATACACTGTTATCAACTCCCTGCATCACCACCCACCTCACCAAGAAGTCAATCCTTTAGAAAAATAGTGCTGTTGTCTCATCTGAGAGAAAGAGGGGAGATGCTGCATTTCTTCCCCTATGAGTCTATAGCAGAAAAAAAAAATGCCACTGCTGTAAGATGCTGAATTTTCAGAAAACCATTGGTTAGAGAAACAAATATCCCTAAGGCTCAGAGTCAGGCAACATCTCTGAGACACCAAGATGGCAGAAAGGGCCTGGGCTGAGTTCAGTGATTCAAGAAGAACCAGCAGGCTTGTACCTTGAGGAAAAAGCAACATGAATGATGACAGAGAGCATCAGGGTCCCTGGCAAATATTACAATGGTTGAGCATTGTTCTCCCTGACCTCTTGAAAACAACATAGAGGCTTGAGTAGCAGTTTACTCAGAGGGCAGCTGTAACAACTAAAGCAGGAGGCTGGGGCTCATTAGGATGGGCCACACCATGGACTCCAGCACCTGTTCTGGATAGAATCTACTGGGGCTATCCCCGTATTTACTTTAACATCAGGCCACCAGCAGCGACGGTAGCTCATAACAGAGCTACCATTTTCCAGGAGCACTGTAGTCCTCCAGCCTCAGGAGGGCACACCTGATTAATAACTCCATGGTTGAGGTGGAGTAAATGGACTGTTATTGACTATTGCACACTTGTTGTCGCCCTTGGAGTTTCCTAAACATATGAACAATATAGTGCATGGAGGGGGGAAGAGTTAGAGATTAGAGAACTCTGTAAAAGAGAACAAGGCTTTGGAATCCAACAAGCTTGGGTTCAAATGCTGACTCTGCTATTCCCTTGCAAATTGCTCTTGGGTGAAATTATTATACTCCTCTACTTCCATCTCTAATTTGTAATATTGGGACCTATCCCTGTGACTATTGCTTGTATTTAGTGAGATAGTGTTTTCCAATTCAGCAATTCGATGTTTCAGGCATTGTTAATAACTGGCAAATGATAGGAGTATTATGATTACTATTTCTTAAATCTACCTTACCTTTATTTTCTGAAAAATGCTGTTGCCTCACAAGGCTGTTGGGAGAATAATTAAATACAGTTAATAATTCAAAGTGCCTTGGGTTGGGGGCACCTGGGTGGCTCAGTCAGTTGAGCGTTGGACTCTTTCAGCTCAGGTCATGATCTCAGGGTCCAGGGATGGAGCCTTGGGTGGGTCTCCGAGCTCTGCCTGGAGTCGGCTTGGGATTCTCTCTGTTCCTCTGCCTCTCCCACCATCCTCTCACCCCGCTTGAATTCTCTCTCTCTCTCTCTCTAAAAATAAACAAAATCATTTAAAAAAAAAAAGTGCCTTGGAGTGGAAGTACCCACAATATACAGATTTCTAAAACCAAAACAAGCACAACTCCTTCACATACCTCTCCTCCTCAAGCGCCCCTAGCGCCCCTTTTCTTCATGAGGTCTTGCTGTAGAATGATTGATTTTTCTCATTTGGGTGGAACTCTTTGAAAGGAGAAATACAATGAAACCTTGTTATATTGCTTGTCTATTCCCACATTCAACATTTCCCTGCCTGTAGTGTTCCCAGTTCCTTGAAAAATGAAAACAACATGGTTTTCTGTGTGTCTTTCAGTCTTCAAAGAACTCTCCTGCCTGCCCCTGGCACTGGAGGCCTTGGACATGTCTCTTTATGCTGTTGTTTAGTGACGTTTTGCATGCTTTTTAACAGCATCGGCCTCTCCACCCGCATGGGTTCCAGCTATCTTGGCAATGGTGGGGGTGTTTTTCATTGTTCTTGCAGAAGGCAGAATTTGGCTGCTTCCACTGCAGCTGCTCAACTTCAGCAAAGATAGAAATGTGAGGGTCCGAGACATCCTTTAAACAGACTTCCTTCTTTTCACATTAGGTTGAATCTTTGAGGGTCAACCATTATAATCACATTGTGGCTTTAATGCAATGGGAAGCAGTAATTCTAATGTTGCTGTTATTGTTTAAACTGTATGTGCTTCTATGCAGTTGTAATACTGCTGATGGTTTATTTGACCGATGCCACTCAAATTTTGACCCCTAAGAGTCTATGCCAATAAAGAGTTCAAACTGGAAGCAGAAGACCATTTAATTAGTCTTCACTTACAACGATCTGATGAGTTTGGTTAGCTTTAAAACAAAAAGGTTCAGTTGCCAACGAAGGATGCTAATTTTATACATTACATGTGGAGAAGGTCCAGAAATAACCTTCTTACAACATGTTACTTGGAAGCCAAGCATTTCAAGTCCACTAAATTAAAAGGTATAAGCATTCATGGTCAAATTTAGAAAACTACGAAAATCTCATGAGCCTTTTTTGAAAGCTTATTTTGGAGCTGTGCTCTCCACTTGGCTTTTACTTAAGTCCAAATACGTAGGTTAAAAATTGTATTGTATCCAATTTGCATAAGCTTACTAAAGTTGCCCTGTCCTTCTTAGCTGTTAATGGTGATAATACTTTCCTTGGGGTTATCATTTATTGCTGCTCACTCATTCCATGGCATGTTATATTCAAAAGTATTATGAGAACATACAGAATGGTGCTCCCTAGGGACCACTTTCCACTTGACTAAGATAACCTTCACACTCTAAATCCTATACATAAAGGCCCCTAATAGGCTGACTAATTTAAGGATATAACTTAGTGAGACAAGATGGAATATGATATGAACACAGAAACACAGAAGCATATACATACTCTTAAAAGAAGAAAGAAATCGTATCAGCAAAGGAAGTTATGATACAAAAAAGAAAATCAATACTGAATAAAAATGATGATTTTATTCAGTTCTAAGCATTTATCTAAGTGCAATACATATGTTTTCTTATTTATTCCTCACAAAACCCCCAATAAGCTGGGTTGTATTATCCCCATTTTATAGATGAGCAAAGTAAAGTCCAAAGAGAGTAAGTAACTTGACCAGTGGCACATAACAGGCAAGAATTCTGAAATCTGAACTGTGCCGCATAAAATGACATCAGCATGGATAGAGCACAGGTGGCAAGAATAGGAAGACATCAGATAAGGTGAGGTGAAAAGGCAAAGAATTACTGGGAAGCTTCTCACTCTGGTTAAATATTTGCTAAATTTAAATGATATAGGAAAATTTTCATTCTTACATAAGATGACATGCAAATTCATGATTAGTCCCATATTTTTATTAAATATGCATAGTAAAATTTCAAGGCTAACTTCTAAAAGAATAGGATTAGAGTGTATAACTCCCAAACCAAGGCAGGATGAAACATTTAATAAGAAACAAACAAAATAAAAAGCAAATGCTAAATCATCTTTTCTTTAAAGGAAGGAAAGGACAAATAAGCATTAAAAAAGCACAGAAAAGAACGTGGTAGATCCAAATTCAAACACATTAGTAATTACAATAAATGTATTTGGATAAAATTCCGAAGTTAAAAGAAAAAGATTTTCACTTTGGTATTTAAAAATTCAGTATAAACTGCTTACAAAGTAACACTCAAAATACAAGAATATGGAAAGGCTGAATATAAAGAGATGGAGAACACACTCAGAATACTAGCAAAGGGTATAATTATAATAATAACAAACAAAATAGATGCTATGACAAAAAAATATCATTCTTAAGGATAAAGAGAATGTATTAGTTTTCTATTGCTGTATAACAAATTGCCACAAACTCAGACTTAAAAAAACACCAACTTATTATCTCATAGTTTCCATGGATCGGAAGTCTGGCACAGCATGGCTAGGCTCTGTGTTTAGGGTCTCATAAAGTTGATATCAAAGTATTAGCAAGTTGCATCTCCATCTAGAGTCTTGACTAAGGAGAGCTAGCTGCAGGCATCTTTTGATTATTGGCAGAACTTATTTCCTTGTTATTGAGATTTCTGTTGTTTTGCTGGCTGTTAACCTGGGACCATTTTCAGCTCTTACAGGCCATTTTCAGGTTCTTGCCCTGGGCTCCCTCCCATCTCAGCGACAGAGAACTTCTCTCGCATCAAATCTCTGATGCTTTAAATCTCTCTGGCTTCTGCGTCTGCTCCCAGCTACAGAAACTTTTTTGAAAAAGCTGTGTGATTAAATTAGGTGCACCCAGATCATCTCTCATCTCCCTTTCTTAAGGTCAGATGTGCCATAACATAATCATGGGGTAATAGCCATCAAATTCTCAGTCCTGGAATTGTGTAGGGTGTGTAGCAAGGAGGCAGGAAATCTTGGGGACATATTAGCATTCTGCCTACCAAAAAAGCCATTATATGAGGGCTATGCCAGGGAAGGGGGCCTACTCTTGGGCTAAAGTTTGTTTTCCAGCAGGATAACAAAATCTAAATGTCTGTGGATCACTAAATATCTCAAAGTAATAATCAATATTTGGTAGAAATCTGGAAGAAAATTACATATCCATGATATAGTGGGATATTTCAATATGCCTGCCCCAAAGGGCCAAAAAATTAATATAACTGGACTATTTAAAAAGGACAACTAAAAAATTTGTGATTCTGGACTTTGCAGAATATTGCAATCAAAGAAAACACATTCTTTTTAAGCAAACATAGAGCCACTACATGATAGCAATAAATTTAAACATAAGATAAAACATGAAAATTTCTAGAAAAATGTAACTTTCTCAACTTTCTCAAGAAAAACGTAACTTACTCAACTTTCTCAAGAAGAAGTCTGTATAAGCCAATAATCCCTAAAGAAATCAATCAGTAGTTAAAATATTTCTACAAGAAAATGCCAGTCCCAGATGGTTTTTTAAGTGAGTCTACAAACTTTCAAAAACAGTAATTCCAAATTTCCCCAAAACTTTCCAAAATATAGGGGAAACACAGATATTTTCCAATTCAATTTATGAGTCTAATAAAGATTTAATATCAAATCTAGACAAAGGAGAATATAAGATAAGTCATTTTTATACGTGAACATAGATAAAAACTTCTAAAACAGCATATGGCCAAAATGATTCAAGAAGCATATGAAAAGATAATACATCATGATCAGGTTGAATTTATCATATTTATATAAGGACCATATAATAGTAGAAAAATGTATAAATATAAATTACACCATCAAAAGATTTTTAAAAATGTATTTATGTGATCTTTTTGATATATGCAAAATAGACATTTGATAAATTTCAGCATTCAATAATTATTTTTTTTTAAGATTTTATTTATTTATTCGACAGAGACAGAGACAGCCAGCGAGAGAGGGAACACAAGCAGGGGGAGTGGGAGAGGAAGAAGCAGGCTCATAGCGGAGGAGCCTGATGTGGGGCTCGATCCCACAACGCCGGGATCACGCCCTGAGCCGAAGGCAGACGCTTAACCACTGTGCCACCCAGGCGCCCCTCAGCATTCAATAATTATTAAACATTCCTTTAGCAAAATAGGAATACAATTGTACTTTAGCCTGATAAATGCCATCACTGAAAAGGTTAAGCAAATATTCTCTTAATAGTGAGAATATTCCTCTAAAATGAGGAACAACATAAAAATGTCCACTACCCACCAACTTCATTCAAGCCTGAATTTGAATTCCTAGCCAGTGTAATAAAACAAACAAACAAAAGCATTTGAAGATATAAGGGCCACAGACAAAGAAACAAAGTTATCATTTTTGAAAAGGATGTGACTTCAATATAGAAAAATTTCCAAAAATTATGGATAAATTAGCAGAAGTAAGAGAGCTTAACAAAACATATGGATTTAGGATCTTTTTAGAAATAATAAAATCAAACCCCTATCTAGCACTCCTTACAGTACATTCCCTAAAGATTAAACCTTGATAATTTAATGGAATAGAAAAATTTGATATTTTTTTCACTATACCATTTTTGTAGAAAGAATATTATGAACCTATATCAGGATTTCCCTTTTTCCTTCTGCAAACCTGTTCCCATAAAAATACTCTACAAAAAAAGGCTTTCATTGGCAACACCTTTGGGGCATTATCTCTGAAATTCAGACTATGTGAAAGACAAAATATAACATTTTGAAGTAATTATGGAGAAGTTATTTCTAACCTCAATGTACAAAGTCTTTCTTAAATAAAACACAAAAACATTGACTATGTGAGAAATGATTGACAAATTAAATTACCATAAAAATAAGATCACTATAAAGATTATGATAAGACAAGTCACAAAGTGAAAGAAGATAATTGCAATAAAATTAACAAAGAGTTAACTTCCAGAATATATAAACATTAACAAATCAGTAAGAAAACAAACAACCCAAGCAATTAAAAAAAAATGGATAAAAGGTATAATCAGAACCCTCTCAAGTAACACATAAACTTGTGAAAATATGGTGTCTTAGGTCAGGTAACCCAAGGAAACGGACTCTGAGATTGAGATTTATGTGCAGGAGAATTATTGGGAAATCCTCTCATAAAATGAAATATAATGAAAAGAGATCTTTGCAATATATAAATCTATATTATATTTGTCATATAATATAATATATATGTGTGTCATATATTGGTACGTCTATACAATATGTATATTACGTATACATTATATGTATGCTTAAGAAAACACCAGAAGGAGGCCCATGACAACATTTGCAATGTTTGTGCTAGGTGATGGTACTGGGGACTTTCTTTTAATATATTTACTCTCCTATATTTTCTAAAGTTCCTGCAATGAATATAACTTTCATAATGAGGCAGAAGAAAAATAGATGGTAACTGAAAAAACTCACTGAGGGAGCAGTGGGAACAGTCTCTAGAATTCCTCCTAAGAATAGGACATAACTGGGAATAGGGATAAAAAGATGGGGACTGGGAGGCCAATTACACCAAGTCCAACTAGCCAAGGAAAAATCTGCCTGAAGTAGTCCCTCTTTCCTCAGACTTCTTACATCATACCTGCGCTCCCGTGTGGTAGTTTCCCAAATATAAGCTCTTCATGTCCACACTGTGTGGATCGAAAATTTCCATGGAATTGTTTGCTCTTTGAAAGCAAAGTTTGAATGTGTAGAGTTCTAGCCTTGGAATTATTAAAAGTAGAAAGAGCAAGTTGAGGAATTTTAGAAACACAGAGAAGATAGTTTCTGTAACTGAGTGTATACTGAAGCTCACAGGATTTAGAACATTCACATGGGAGAACTTCTAGAAGATGAAAAATTATTGAACATTAGAGCAGACTATTATTTGTATTTGGTGGGGAAAGAAGAATAAAGAACAAACTATCAAAGAGTTTACAGGATCTCATTTCCAAAATATCCTTTCAACATCAAATAAGTAACCAAATATTTTGAAGGCATGGATGGAAGCTAAGTTTAGAGGATAAGACATGTCTGGTGATCTAAAGTCCTGAGATGGTTTTTGCTTGTTTATAGAGTAAAAGAAATAAGAAATAACTTTATATATTAGTATGAGGTGATCTTCAAGTTGTACTCGAAGTAAAAAAAGCAAAGAGGATAAAAATGTATATATTAAGCTACTGTTTATCTAAAGAGGGGCAAATACATACATAAATATGGGTAACATATACCTGGGAGATTTTATTCATTTATTTAATGAACTTACATTTAACTTACATTAAACTTGCATTTAATAAACAAGCCACTGAAAGGTTAAACTATAACTTGATTTTTTAAAAATATATAATAACCTATGAGGAAGTAATTTTAAAAAACACATTCCATATGGTTTACAGAAAAGGGAAGGCAGGAGGACAGAGATATATGCTAGACTTTATTGAATTTTCCTTATTTGTAGTTTTGGCTTTGGCACCATGTAAATATTTTACACAATTATAAAATAAAAATAGGTTTTTTAAAGTATTTTTATTAAAAAAATGAAACAAATAGACCTAATGTATATCCAGTTGGTGGCATAGCAGCAAAGAGAGAAACAATTCCAAGTGATATACTCAAACACAGTAATTTGACAGCTCTAATAGGATATAGTCTATGTACAAAAAGAATTAAAAACAATTATTTTTGGTAATCATATTATTGTTGGTAGTGTAAGTATTGTTATTCTGATCCTGCTGTGAATATACTGTGGGATAAAGCAATTGAATAGTTATGAGATTGTCCAATTCCATCATTTCTGGCATTGTTGAGACCCAGGATTCTTAAATCAGATCCATATTTAAGATTGAAGAGTTTAAGTAAAAATTCTGTAGTCCTGAATTTGAATTGGAACCATTTCTGTGAAGTAATGATATGCATATCTCTCCCAGTCCACCGAGAAGATCTAGAAACATTTCCCAACCCAGTAACAATGACCAGTCCTAGTGTCCAGATTGTGGTATCCAAACACCATTTCCCACTAAAGGAGTCTGGGCACCTTAGGAAGTCACTGATTCTGGCTCTGAGGCAGAATGTGTGCAAAATGAGCCTGGAATGTCTTGTAGCAGATAACAAAGAAGTGATCGAAGATTACTGGCAACAGCTCAAAAGTCTCCTCATCAGGAAAAATCTTCAAAATATATCAAAATATATAAAACTTCAAATGTAGAAAACATTTCAAAACTGTTTACATCCATTTTACAATTATACTTAAAAAAATAACCATTGGCTATGCTAGAAAATTATTTTGAAAACTGATAGATAAGAGGGAAAAATCAAATATTTTATCCTGCCTTTCCTATATGACCTGTACCACTGAGTAATCACTAATAGATCGGGGGAAATGTTTCTCTTTATCAAATTATTACAGCTCATACATGAGGAATCACAATATTTTTCAAGGACTCAACTACTGAATCTTGATATTGGTCAATAATGACTGTTGACATGACATAAACAGAAATAACCAGACACCGCACACCTCCTACTAGAAGAAGAAATACTGCCAATGAGACTGTTCTAGCAAAGAAATCAAGCCCGAACTGGAGTAAGTCTCTAATGTACAAAATGTACATATAAACTATATACTAACATGCACAAAATGCAGAGGACATAAGAACATGTTCAAGGACACCACAGGGATGCAATCTGCAAAATCCAGACTGTGGGGAATCTCTACATGACAGATAATCATGCAAGGAATAAATGGAAAGAAAACGGCAATGTATGGATCATATTCGGATTCTGCTTCAAACAAATACACTTTAAAAAATCATGAGACAATTGGAAATGTTAACAACTAACTGGATATTTGAAGACATTGAGAAACCACTGTGATATTTTTAAGAGAGATAATGATTATGATTATGTTTTTAAAAATGCAACCTAATTCTCTAGGAGGGCACATAGATGGGAGCCGAAGAACAAAAGGATTTATGGAAAGTGCAAAGGAGAGATATGCTAAGGAAGCTCTTTTTTTTTTAAGTTTGCAAGAGGATATCTATAGAATAACAACAGATGTCCTAGAAAGCATGCAAAGCCTCTTTCTCTCTGAAGATTCTAGAGCTATTCATAAACTGTTCAACTATTTTATGTCATCAGCAGAGTTCCTCCAGTGAATTACAGCCTTCTATCCACTTTGGGACCATCCATTACAAGATGCAACTAGCAGCCAAGATACAGTTGGCTCATTTCACTAAGTGTTTTCATAAACAGATTTATAATGAGAGAGAAATGCATTTTTATCGATAGTAAGCAGGGCTGCAGAGAACTCCCCCCAATTATTAGGGAGCTACTATTAATACAGGAGCAATTTACAGAGCCTTCGTCCTACCAGATAGTAAAACAGCCTCCAGCCCTGCTAGCTTTTTAAAATCTACTAAACAATGTGAAGCCACAGTTTCATTTTTTTCTTTCTGGCTGGAGATGGTGGAAATGTTCATCACCCAGTGTGAAGTAATATGTGAAACAGGTGTTTTATTCCCTAGCAGGTAAAATGGGTTTGATTCCTGTGAGATGTAGACATTTCAAGGCTACCAGCAAGAGGTCCAGATGGTGTGTATTTTCATATCTAATATTATATAAAAGATTTCAAATGTATCCTGACTCTTAACAAAACCATAAATTTACAGCTTATTGCCATGCTGAACAGCTCTGGTAGCTACTAATTAGTATTACTGTTTTCGCTTTGCTCTTCCAGGGATCACTAGCATATCTGAGCCTTTCATTTTTAGCTTCCGGTGAAAAGACAAAGAATTCCAGGGTAGGAGCCCATCTCACTTCAGGGCCAGCTGCATGTAGAACAGTAGAACCGTAGGGGATACACAAATGTTTCCGGAGCCACTGGAGAAATGAGGGTCAACCCTCTAAGGAAAAGCACTTCCAACTTTGAGGGCAGAGGTCTGTGCCTAGTTGTTCCCAATTTGGTCATGGAACGATTTCAGAAATAGTGTTGAACGTATTTTAAGAATAATGACACCAAATCGCAAGTATTACTGCAAGTTTATTATGAGCCAGGCAGTTTGCAGATTATGCTACATACACTCTCATTTGATATTCTTAATGGCCCTTGGAGACAGCAGTCAGAGCTCTGTGTTACGCAGGAGGCAACTGAGGCTCAGACAACTTCAGCCACTTACTCGAGGTCTCACTAGTAGCTGAGCCCTCACTCTGCATACGAACAGAATGCTCTCTGGCGGTCCAGAAGGCCCAGGGTCTGTGGTGCACATAAGGAGCCTGGTGGTGAGAGTTCCATGGGATGTAGACGACACTGTGATGGAGAAGGGAAGTCAAGTCAGCCAAGTCGTGGGGCAGAGTTGTTTCCACTCTAGAAAGCAATGGTCTGGGTGGAGATGAAGGGTAATGAGGCAGCCCCTGGCTCCTAACAGCCACGGGCGACGTTTAACCTTCCATGCTCTGGCCTCCCACTCTGATGTGCTAATCAGTGTATCACTCTCAGCTCTGGAAAGGAACACTTTGCTTCCTTCTTAATATTTAATATGCTATACAGAGTGGGGAGAAAGAAAATATAGGAGCTAATAGGGGAAACTGTACGAGCTCGCATTGTTCATTTTATGAACAAGCTCTTGCTTTCTGTGGAGAAGAGTCGGTAAGGCTGATTTCTTCCATCCCGATGCCCCAAGGTTTAAGCTGCGTTGATACCAGCCAATATAAATAGCCCAATCCTGCTTCCTCCTCAAGAGCGTGAAGAGGACAAAGTGATGTAGAAAGAATTCAGGCTGATATTCAGCCACTTGGCTTGGCCATAAAACTGCTCCTGTGAGTTTTAGTCCGTCCCTTCACCTCAGTGGGGCTCAGCGTTCTCATCTCCTAAAGCTTGCATGAACTATGCATGTAACTGAAAAATCAATAGCTTAATGCACATGCTGGTAGCTCCAAAGAGAGGGTTCATCAGAATAATAATAACATGATTGTTTGGGGGGACATGATTGATTGGATAGAAACCCTTGAAAAGAGAGATTTTAGAATCCTTCTTGTGAAAATAAAAGCATGGGTACAATTTGCCATAATCTTACCTGCAAGGCAGACTCTACAATGGAAAGTTAACATAAGAGAACCCTAAAGAAATCTGACCATATTTCTGGGCAAGTTTTGTGGAATGAAGTGCTCTGTTTTCACTTCATGCCATTTAAGCGTTCGAGGTAACAGACACATTGGCATCTTAAATTTAGAGAAGAGCCAAGGGGCCATCACATAAATAACTAAAGCCCTTAATTTTTAACCTCTACAGTAACTCTCGCAGACAAATATAGCTTGGCTTTTACTTATCTTTTCAGTCTGGTCATTTTTTTCACAAGTGAGAAAGATCTTGACCAACAAGGGTCTAAATAGATTTTCCACATCCACGCTCCACCGAATGCCGAATGAATCCCCCGTCTTCCCACTTCTGTTTGGATGCACAGAAGTCACGGTGAAAGGCAGGGGTAAAGGTGAGTGGCCCTCCGCGAGGAACAAGTGACCTCCCCGAGTCTAATCCCAGTGTGTGACTCCAGATTCCGCTTCCATTTCTCAGTGATTCTGAGTTTTGTGCCATATCTTCTCCCCCTTTATTTCTGCAATATTTGCACTTCGTGTTCTTATTCTCTTAATGCCTGAGCAATTTGAAACTCTCATATATAGGCAATTCCCAGATCTCGTTCCTAAAGCATTGTGAGTCCCTTTCAGCTTTTCAGAGGCACGTGTGCTGGGAAGGAACGGAGCCCTCCCTGTCAATCCAATTTGTGATAAGGATTTCCCCAGGTGCACCCATTCCGTGGTCCCGGTGTTGCTTTGTGCCTGGTTGGCATCCTTTTGGGGAGCATTTGTATTGCTTTTTCATCTCAGAAAAGATACTCTAGTCACAAACCAGTCATCTGCCTGTTAAGCTGTATTTAGAACAAATCACTCTGAAGCAAAACAATGACAACGACAACAAAAGAGCTACACTTCTTTTTTTCTAGACTTTTAACAAAATGTTTGATGTTGTGGAGATTTCCAAACAATTAATGTGAAATTGGGGACTGTTGTTCGCATGATTTATTTACCACATAGAGAGAGCTCAGCTGGAGTGCTGCTGTGGCGGACGGTCCCAATGAAATTTTCGCGGAGAGTTGGAAAATCAGTGAACTCTTTCCTCCAGAGCTGTACATTTTCGAAGGACAAAAGTAACCAGGAATCACAGGGCTTAAAATCCACCAGGTACAGGGGAGTCCACCTCACGCCACCAAAGGGGACACACTGCTTTGAGCACTTGATTCCGTATTCACGGCTGGTGGGTTATTTCAAACAGGGATCTCTTGCGGGTTGACAAATATACTAGGGTTTTGCATTGTCCTTCATGTAGTAGATCGGGGGCCTATCCTTGTGCACGCGTGTGCGTGTCTACGGAACAAGGCCAAGAGAGGAGGTTGGACAGCAAGCACATTTTACGGAAGTGAAAGACCCAAACCTGGAAAACCCCAAACTCTCATAAGCTTGACTAATCCCAAAGGAAATACTCAAGAAGAATCCAACCGATTTCTCTCGAGCACTTTTTCAAAATCTCAGTACAGACCACGTGAGGTGGGCCAGATTTCCATTCCACAGCGCAGGGCAAAAAGAGGCCAGGAATACAAAAGAGCAACGGTACCACCCAAAATAGTAAAAATGAAATAGAGAATGTGTGAAGTTAGATGCTTGATTTATGTGTGGAAAACCAGCACCGAGAATATTGTTATGGGCCTGGCTCCTGGAGGCAAGATTTGTTAGCAAAAACTGTCTCTAAATATTTATGCTCAGCGAAATAATTGCTAAATAATTCCAGTTCTCAGCTGGAAATCTAGGATCAGGACTAGCCGACATTGGTAGATCTGTGAGATGGTATATTGGTATTTTATCCAGCAATACTCTTGCTCAGTGATACTTTTAACTTTCAGCATATAATTAATATCCTTTTACAAAAGGCTTTTCACGGCCCCACATAGGAAGTCTTCCTTTGGAAATATTTCCCTAAAATAAACAAAGCACTTAAAGCAGTCCATTCAATAGCATTTGTTTTCGGGTTATTAAAGACATACAGAGTTTTGGCTTTCACACTGTGTGCCTCCGTGGACTCTTTGATTTGCTGAGCCTTGTTTTTGGAGCAGTGCATTGAAAGTGGGGATAGCAGTGGCCTCTTTCTTCGTCTACCTTCCTGAGAATCGGCATATGTTTCTAACATTCTTTGGATGGCCCTGACTGGTGCTTAGTGAACCCAAGCTTAAAAGCAGGACTCCAGTCTGCAGGGACTCTAGAAGAAAATATTTTGTACGAGCCAAGAGATAAAGAGGAAGCTTCATCTCTTACTTCAACTGCCAGAGAAACACAGAGAGATTCTCACTTTTTTCTCATATCGGAACAGGGGACTTTTGTGGGGTTTTGGCCCAAAATAGAAATAGTCTACATTTAAAAGGCATCCGTTGAAATGAAATCCTGTACTTAGATGTCTTTTTTTTCCCCGTCTTGGACACCATAAACCTGTTTTTAAAAAATCATATAAAGGAGACGTAGAGTCTAACGTGGTCTCTGCCCTAAGCAAGTTCTGTGATAGGTTACTTCCCCTCTTCCTTTCTTTGAGCTCATTTCCTCATCTGTGCATGACAGACCGGATGTGACATCTGGTGAGCCTTTCCAGTTAGCTCTAGCCTTCGATAATTCATCTCTGACTTAAAAACCATGCTGCAAAAACAAAAAGAATAACAGAGGGGAAAAACCGATGAAAGAAACCATCTCCTTTGGAGACTGGGAGGGGTTGATGTAAATGTTTTATTTTTATGGTGTATAGGAGAGACTTTGACCTTGGCCCTTGATTTAACTATGCCTCCCTTGAGAAGCCCTGTCATGAAACGTTGGTAAAGAGCAAGGGCCCCAGAGTCTCCCTGCTGACTTCCTAACCCATGGCACCTGCTTGCCATCTGGGCAAGTTACTCAACTTCTCTGTGCCTCAGTTTCCTCATCTGTATAAATGGAGATAATAAATAATAAAGTCAGCCTCAAAACGCCACTTGAGGATTAAACAAAGTCACATGATAGAGCACAGGGCTTGGGACAGAATAAAAACTCAGTGTTATCTGTTGTTACTGTTTCTTGACTCTAGCATTCTGAGCTACAGGAAAACAATGTATCGATGTTAACCAAAAGGTATTTTGAGGAAAGGGTAGAGAGAGAAATTATGTAGCTAGAGCAAATAAATGTATATGGTTTCCTATCCTGTTTTTTTTTAAGAGACTAGGAAATAGGTTTTTCTCTCCGTACCAGACAAGAGATACAGAGATGAAGCTTTGCAATCTAAAACAGATCTATTTTGTCTACTAATGCAGAAATAACATCATGTGCATTTCGAAGGCTCTGGATCTGTTTAAATCAATTAAGATAAAGTTAATGTATTTTAATATCTGAGCTCTTTCCTTATCAAGGTAGCTCTGCAATGTTTTCTTCTCAGAGTCCAAGGTGATGAAAAATGACTCATTTATTCTATTACATCTTATAACGGTGGCTTCAAGAATTTTTTTGTTTTATTTTGTTTTAGTTGTGAGTTTACAAGAAGACTTTACGTGCCTCTAAACTGCTGTCGGTTTTCCTACCACAATACTCAAGGGCATTTGTCTCCTTCAGGCTGCTATTGTTTCCAATGTGGAGATAAACGTGCACTTGATAAAACTATTTTAATGATGTTAATGTTAATACTTTGGTAGAATACTTTATCTGCTAGTAATAGCTTTAAAGAGTTTGTTGAGATTTTGTCATCTCATACATTTTAATAGAATATTAGGTTTGTAATTAGCAAGAAAAATACAGTAGCTCCACCTTCACTTCCTTCACAGTCACGTAATGATTACCAGTGGAATGTTTGCTGTTTTGTACCCTTTGTAGGCCAATCAATATTTTGGTGAATGGAGAAGTCTGAAGCCCAGAATTGTAGTGTAAACAACTGAGAAACATTAAAAGTATGCTAAATATTATAGCCAGTTGATTATGTAAATTTAAACAGTGTGGGGGAAAGGAATTGCTTATTAAATTAGTCTGTTTTTAGTTCACTGTGGCATTGTTTATTATACACCATAGCCGGATATTTCATGAATAGACTACTTTAACAACCTGGAGGTTTTGGGAATGCCAGCCGACTCATGAAATGGTGTATGGGCTTAGAGGCCGTGATGGAGATAATTTATCTTATGACCATTTCTGTTATACATCGTACAGACCAGGCCTTCTGTGGGGTGGCTCTGATGGATAGTTCATTTCACTCCGAGCACCTGTTACATCAATCTGAAAATTGGTTGATTCTTAGCTGCAGCCTGATAGTGGTCTTCACAGAATCAGCAGCGGAAGGTTTTCTGCCAAGAATTAAATGAACCCATCCCACCCGCAGTAGACTGGATTTGCCAGCTGGGGGGTATCTACAAGTTTATGACTCAAGAGAATACAGAGAGAAATCTCAATCAAAGTGACAGAGTGACCTGGGAAACATCTTTCACTGATGGGTTAGAAACTCAATTGCAATCTTAGAAGGAGAGACCTGATCTCTCAAGCAGGATACAGTTTGAGAACTGTTAATAGAAAAAGAATAACCAAAGAATAATAAATTGGCATTTCTGTTGTTTAGAAGTCAAAAAGGATGACCCACATCAGACTGTTGTCTTTCACAATAAATCCTCATTTTGAAGACTTCTCAGTCTACCAAGTCTGATGCTACTAGACCTGCGTGTTCTATTTCTCAATTCCTCAGATTTCCCAGTAACTCTGATTTGCATTTGGCATTCACTCCTCTGCTTCTTCTCTACTTAGAGGTCATTCCATCCACCAACCTGGCCCCGTTAGCTGTCTATAAGAACAGAAATTCATCTATTCTTCCAAAGTTCTAGCTCCATGTAGCTCCTGTCCACATGAGCACTTTCCCTTGCACCTTCTCTCCCTTGGCATAATTCCTTCCCGTCTGCCCCTAGTCTCATAGATAAAAGGGCCTTCTCTTGTTCCAACTCTGCTCCTGTATATTTCCATCTATTTTCTCCTGCACAGCCACTGAGGCTCTTGAAAAAGGCCTTCCCAGTCCCTACTCTTGTTTCCTCAGTGCTTGCTTATACCCGAAGGCCATACATTCTGATTCTGGTGCCTGTCATTTCATGGAAACTGTAACTTTGAAAATTGCCAGTGACACTTTCATGAACAAATCCAGGGCCTTCTCTCAGCTCAACTCTCCATCTTTCTGTATCATGTGAGTCTAGGCCCACTTTTCAATCTGGAAATTCCTTCCTTGGCATTCGATCTCTGATTGTAATCTCTGATTGCTGCTTTTATGTTTCCTTTGCATTTCAAAAGTACTTTGTATGTATATATGCTGTTTGTATATCATCCAGAACTTTAATGGGCTGAGTATGTGGTAGTTGCCATTTTCCAGATGAAGAGGTGGAGGCTGAGGGAGCTCAATGACTTGCTCAGAGTCACATGCCTCACTACTGGTGGAGTCAGGATTTGATAGCAGGCCTAACTCCAAAGCCCTGTCCTGTACAGTCTTTAGCTAACACATTCAGAGAACTCTGAAATGTTTTCTTCTCAGAGCTCAAGGTGATGAAAAATAGACTTATGTATTCTTTTGCGTCTTCTAACTGTGGCTTCCAGAAATTTTTCGACTAGTGAGATTGTGGAGCCACGAGCAATATCACTGGGACTCTTCCACCTTCCAAGCCAGACACTTCATCAACAAATCTACCTGCATCTGGACCCACATTTTCTGCTTTTCCTCCAGGTACAGTAGAAGAGCAGTGCCTTTCATGTATGCTCTGGGTCCCTCTTAGGTTGCTTTCTTAAGGTCTTACCTCCTCTGTCCCAGTTCTGTCATCATTTCCCCCACTGTTGCGTCAGCGTGATAAACGTGCGAGTCTGCTCTGCTCCCTCCCATTCTACAAGCGGTCCTCTCCTGTGACCAGGTCCCGTTGCAGCTTCTGCCCCATTTCTGAAGAGATTCTCAAGAGTCAACTGCCTCCATTACTTCACTTCTCATTTATGTTTCAACCTATTTTGTTCCGGCTTATGTCCCTACTACTCAACTGAAACTACTCTTGACTGGGTTTCCAAAGACCTCCCGGGGATGGCTTCAGTGCGACCCTCCGGTCCTCATCCTACTCTCCTGCTCAGCCATTTTCCAGCTCCTTAATCCACTGCCATACCGCCACACAGTCCTGGTTTTCCTTCTACCTCCCTGGCTGCTCCGTCTCAGTCCCTCCGCTGGCTCCTCTCCTTCTATGCCACTGTGAAATGCTGGAAAGTCCCAGGGCTTAGTCTGTGGCCCTTTTTTATTTCCTCTCTACTTCCATTCATCATGGATGATTTCATCCAACATTGTAGATTTAAATACCACTGATTTGTGGTAATTTCAAATTGATACCTCTGACCTTAATTTTTCATCAGGATCCAGGTTTATCTATCCAACTAGCCATTGTTCAACATTCTGATTCAGATCTTTTTTTTTTTTTTAAGATATATTTATTTATTTGCAAGGAGGAAGAGGGAGAGGGAGACACAGTCTTAGGCAGACTCCACACTGAGCACAGGGCTCGACGCTGGGCCCAATCTCACCACCCTGAGATCACCACCTAAGCTGAAACCAAGAGTCAGTCCCTTAACCGACTGTGCCACCCAGGTACCCCCCCCCAATCAGATCCTCACTGACATTTTAAGCTTACCATACCCAAATGAGAAATCATGTTCACTTACCCCAAACTGGCCCCTCAGTAATCTTCCCAGTCTCCGTAGATTGTATTCTCACCCCCTCAGCTCCTCCGTGCAGAAATCCAGGGGTCCTCTTTGGCTCTTCCCTCTTCCTCATACCCAACATCTAATCCATGAACAGTCCACTCATTTCAAATAATATTTTGCTTCCATCCTAATTTCCAGTTGCATGCCACAGTTTTAGCCCCACTTACTTTAATATTTACCTTTGAACAGACATCTCACCTTCTACCCTTGCCCCATCCAGTCTGTTCTTCACGTGGAAGCCTGTATGTTAAATCATAATCTAAACATGCCATTTCCTTTAAATCCTTTAAAGTGATTTCCCATGCATCTTAGCATAAAACCCTACTCCTTCTCACGGTTTCCTTCCCTCCTCTGTCCCGTGCCCCTTACTTCCTCTCTCACAGTCCTCCAGCCATATTCACTTCTTTTCTATTCCTTGTGCACATCCCCTTCTTTCATGCCTCAGAGCCTTTGCACATGCTGATTCCTCTGCTTTGACAGCTTTTCACAGAGTTGAATTCTTTAAGTTTTAGTTAAAATGCACTCTTGTCAGAGATGTCTATCTCGATCACCTTATAAAGAGTGGCCATCCCACTCTCCAAATGGTCTCTAGCACATCCTCCTGTTTATTTCCTGCAGAGTTGTTATCACAGTCTAAAAATGTCTTCTTTGTTCAATTATTTATTGTTTGTTCTCTGTCTCCACCCTCTAGAATGGCACCGTCTGAGAGAACTTTCTGTGATATTGAAAATATTCTCCTCTGCTATCCCTTATCGCAACAGTTAGCCACATGTGGCCATTGGTCACTTGAAATTTGACTAGTGGGACTGAGGAATTGAATTTTTAATTTTAATTAATTTAAATTGAAATGTAAATAGCCACACGTGGCTACTGGCTACAGAAAGCTCTCAGATGTATGTTCCATGAAAGCAGGGATCCTACTTTCATTTGTTCATTGCTACACCCCCAATGTTGACAAAAGTACCTGTAACACACGTGATGCTCAGTGATATCTGGTTAATGATAAATGAGTGAATGAGTGATTCCTGGTGGGGCTGAAATTCTGGGAGAAAAAAGAATGGTTCCTAATTGTGGCATGCTTTGCAGGTAATATAACCCTCCTTCCAGAGATGCGTTTGGACTATATATGCCTTTCCTGAGTTCTTTAATTAGGATTCCAAGAGAAGAACCCAATATTGTAAATTAAATTTTTGACCATGTTGAAAACATGCTTGATTCTTTTGTTGTGTTTTGTTAACCAGTGATACAATTATGCTATCTATGGAGTTATCATACGTAATTAATGAATTAATCAATTTACTTAATTCACAGGCAGAAAGATATTCTGTTTTCTAGTGTTGTCTACTAATTATGCAGTAAATCAAGGCTTTGAAGAGTTTCAACAACCATTCATTTTTTATGAATTAATCTTTCTTTGGCTTTCTTCTCTAGGGGTGAGCAAATAATGCAAACATAGACCCAAGGATACATGAAGTCTGAATGCTAAGAGCAGGCTGAGATGTAGCTGAATATAAAAAATATATGGAATTAATTTTCAAGTGTTGTACTAATGTCACTGGGCACAGACAGGGTCAGTCTGTGCCAAGAGCAGGCAGGACCCGGCAGTGCAAAGACAGATAAGTAGTAAGGCCTTGCTTTCTTAGAGAAAGATGCTAAATTAAACATATAATCAGTTTTAAAAAAACACACACATGAAGAAGAATATACAAGCAATAAATAAAATAAGAAACAGAATTCATGGCTAAAGTACATCTTTGCCAATTTTGATGTTAATATCTACCTATGAATAATACCACTATTCTGCTGCTATGCTACCATTTTTTGAGAGCCTACTGCGTGCCAGAAACTATACTAAATGTTTCACATACCTGGTTTTATTTAATAATCAGATCAATTCTATATGATGGATATTAATTTCTCCATTTTGCAAGGGATAAAACAAGCTCAGTGTAGACCCGTAGTTTGTGAATGGTGGAGCTGCAATCTGTCCCCAAATAAATCTGATTAAAAAGCTTGAGCTTTTAAAAAGAAAAAAATTCACAATCTGGTATTCTCTATGGCATTCAAATACAGACACATGGGAGTTTCTAGGTGTGTGGAACATGATCCAGTTTTGATTATAACATTTTTAAAAAGTTGTCCCTGTTTTTCTGATCCAATTGTCAGTTAACATTCATGGTCTAAAACAAAACAAAAGTAGGTCGTATAAATTAATAAGGCAAGTTAAGTGTGAGGCAATATGAAGTGGTGAGACCTGCAGCAAAATGAAAAAATGTATGCCCATCTGGTGGCCTCAAAGTTCATTTTAAGCTGTTGTTATAGACTGAATTGTGTCTCCCAGAGAAGGTATTTTGAGGTACTGACTCCTAGTA
This sequence comes from Ursus americanus, assembly GCF_024610735.1. NCBI lineage: Eukaryota > Metazoa > Chordata > Mammalia > Carnivora > Ursidae > Ursus > Ursus americanus. The sequence goes on along the minus strand of NC_142146.1, from coordinate 25,001,255 downwards.
CCTCAGGATGTGACTTTGGTCAGATAGAGGGACACTGCGCATGTAATTAGTTAAGATGAGGTCACGAGGGGCAGGGAAGTATGGTGGTGAATATGGTTGGTGTCCTTAGAAGAGAAGAGCCCCAGATAGGGAGGTAGGGAGAATGCCACATGAACACGGAGATGGCAGTTATGCATTGATAAGCCAAGAAATACCAAATAATGCTGGCGAACCACCAGAAGCTTGAAAGAGGGAAGGATAGAGTCCCTGCAAGTTTCACAGGGAGGGTGACCAGGCTGACACCTTGATTTTGAACTTCTAGCCTCCAGAACTGTGGGAAAACAAATGCTTGTTATCTCATGTCAGCCCATCTGTGGCGCTTTGTCACAACAGCCCTAGGAAACGTGTACAGATGCGCGGAAAGGACCATCCATTGTCTAGATGAACATATCAAATATAGTTGATTTGAACCAACTTCAGCCCTTGACACAATGATCTACAGGGCAAATATAGCCATTGGTGATGAATAAATAACAGCAAATGAACGCATAGCTCTGAATTTCTCTGATCTTATATAACAAAGTACAGAGCATTTAGCATGTGAGATATACTGCACTGAGTGCCTTGTAAGTTTTAACTCATTTATTCCTCATAATAATCCTCTTCATTAGGAATCAATACGACCATCTCCATTTTCTACAGGGGGATATTTAGACACATAGCGGTTAAGTGACACCCATGATCACACAGTCAGTAAGTGGCAGAGCTGGGATCGAACCTAAGTAGTCTGGTGCTGGAGTCCATGCCCTTGACCAAGGTACCTGAAGACGGACATCATTCATCGCCAACACTCTACCTCCACCCTTAGTTTTAGTGACTGTACGTGAATGTTACACTCTCCCTACTCCATCCAGTCTGTCACAGAGGCTCTGATTGCCATACTCCCTTCAGGGATACTCAGGATCTTTTGATTTGCTTCCTTGATATGGAGAGGGAGTAGCATTAGTTCAACTGGTCCCTTTCTGTAATAGCCCTGACTTACTCAAAGATTGAAGGAAGGCATTCTGATGGTTGCTAGCAACACCTATTCCAACCATATATTAAAAACCTGGGGGATTAACTCTCTGAAGAGCTCACTGGATCTACCACGAAGCAGAGTGGAGCCAAACTCCCTCTAAGTTTTTTGTTATCCCAACACACAATTACCTTGATACATGTGGACAGGCCTTTTGGAAGGGCTACGTGGAAAGTCTGCAGTGAACACTAAGAGTGTAACACATGCTCGTCTCTTCTGGGGGATCTGCCTTTCTTCCATGCTTGGGGCCCTATAACTGACTCACGTCTGGGATCTGGTGAGGGGCTACAGGTCTCTAGGGGAAGGTCTCAAGTTGGGGGGTCTAGTCACCAGACCTAGGGTGGTTTTGATTGTTTATTAAATAAATCAAGACAGACTGAAGGGTGGTTGCTTATTAATTTTAATCCTTATAATCCCACATTTCATTAAGTACATCTGAGGTTATCTGTAAGTCAGAGTAGCCTCAAAAATTCTGACTGCTTCACCAGCCTTGATGCCTACATGCAGTTGGCACCTGGTCTCCCATGCTCACTGAAGTTAGGGGTTTCTACTGTAGTCCTTTTCATGAGTGTTGCCATCCTAGAGAGCAGAGCCAAGAGAGTTCCTTCTGTGATTTTGTGCTCATGGCCTTGCTGAATGAGACAACCTTCTGGGCCCTCTAGGAAGGCCTAAGTGGGGAGTGAGTGGGCAGAAAGTACCTAGTAAAAACAAACCAGCACTTCAGCCTCTCTGTCTTCAAATTCATTCCCCTACATTTGCAGTTCTGAAACTCGAACATGCATCAGACTCTCCTGGAGGGCTTGTTAAAGCAGATGGCTGTGTTCCACCCCTAGAGTTCCTGAAGTCTGAGAGTCTGCATTTCTAACAAGTTTCCAAATGATGCTGATGGTCCAGGAACCACACTTTGAGAACCATTGTTCTAAATTAAGTCATAGGCGTTCTAGTCATTCAATATAATTCACCAAGGAAAGTATTCAATCTAGGTTTGCATTTTCCAACCTAGAGAGTTTTTAGAACCACAGCCAGCTGTCTGAGCTAACACACTGAAGGCAAACATTCTGAAGGCACAATCATACCAAAGAATTCAGACGAACCCATATTTTTTGATCAAGTACCTTCCAAATTCATCCCCATGAAGAAAGCTCAGCCTACTTTGGTGCATATTAGCAAGTTGTGCCACTCCTTTCTTTGCTCTGCCTCCGGATTTCTCACCGCAGTCCAGGCTGAGATCAGACTCTGAACACTGGCCTGTAACAATTGCAGGGGTGGGCCTGGGGGACAGTTGGGGCAGCTATTATTAGTCTCCTCTTTGCCTCCTCTCAGCAACAGAGGCAGTACGGGAGCATCTCATGGGAATTTTTCAAAGGCTGTTGGTGAATTCAGGGTATTGCAAGCACTCTGAATTCTCTCCAGGTGTCACCATTCCTATTGTGGGGAGTCAGGCCACTACTTAACCTTCACATAAAAGCTTTATGTGGCTGTGAATTCAACTGTCATAATCCAGCAACCTTGTGAATCTTACTCTGGGCTTTGTTTTCTTGGCGGTCTTAGCCCCTTACTTAAAAGAGGCAAGAGATTCTTTCAACTCAGGACAGTCTCTGAATTTCATCTGGAGCCTTGAGGCAAGAATGCATGTATTTCAATTTACCATCCTCTTACTTTAAAGACAGTCAATGATAATTTCACTCCAGTCCCACCATTCCTAGTGCCTTTTAAGTCGTTCTGTGAATTGAAACACATACCCTAGATTTTCATTCCCAATGGGCATAAAATGCTGAGTATTCAGAGGCAACACCTTACTTATTTTGTCATATTGTGTCTCAGTGTCTTTTGCCAAATTATCAGTTCCAAATATTACACATTTTCCTGATGGTGTTGGCTGTTTCCTACTCCATATTTCAATTTTTGTATCAGGGTGCTTTCGTTGCAAACAAAAGATCCCGAGTAAAAAGAATGTATGGTCTAACTACATGGGTATTAGATAGCCCTTAGAACAGAGCAAAATCTCAAATTCAAGCTTTGAAAAGTACTAGAACCAGAAGAGCTCTGGAGAAGTAGGTAGCAAAAATTAACAGGCGATCTCTTGAGGGGAACATGGCCAAAATGAATGAGCCACAACTAGTTTTGGTCTTTGAGGAGTTGTCTTTGAGAAATTCAATATTCACATTCCAGGACGAAGGATACTAATGTCTCCTTAACCATGTGCCCACTCATTTGCCAGGAGCTGTCATGGCACCTTGATTAACAGTCTCACCAATTGTGTTCAATTAGGGAGGAGGCAGGGTTAGGGATGTTTATTCCCAGAAGAAAGAGGAAAAGACGCTGAGCAAGTCGCAGTGTTCAGCGTCCACCCCAGTCACTGGGCATATTAAACACCTCCCGGCTATGTGAATGTGTAAGTTGTGACAGTTTTACATATATCCAGGATCTTTATTTTACCCACATTTTTGGCTTTGAGAGAGCCTACTTTCTGCACTTTGTTCTTTTTCTGGCTACTGCGAGTGCAAAATCATATGTACCTTCTTAATAAATCACAGCATATTTTCGGGACAGCAAAATGAAGACGGACACAAGTGGGTTTTAATATCCAAGAGTGTAATAGTGTAAATCTCCCTTTAAACTTAAACCATATGGGTTTACAGAGCTGTTGAAAATAAGCCTGAAAGGCATTAATAGCCTTGACTAAATAGAAACAGACATCAAGCTAAGCACACAAACAGTCGGAAAACCAATGGGATGACAGAGATGTACAATAAATACAATCAAAAAGACTCAATCAAATGTAGAATGCAGCACATCAAAGGTAAAACCTTTACCTATTATTAATTATGACAGTAATTTCTATCTCATAACATTTCACATAGCAACTGTAACCAAGAACATCTGCATTTTAAACTGAAGGTGCCTCATATGCTAAAGGGAGGCAGGATATAAGCACATCTTCCAGGAGCTAAGAAAAATGGTTGTGTGACATCCAAGCTTTCGTACATACCACCTCTTGCCTTAATATGATGGAGAAAAATAACATCTTCTGTACAATGGTACACAATTCCAGATAGAGTCTGGACAAGAAGAGAAGGTGATGAAAGGGTCCTAAGTTTCTTTAGTTACATATTCTATGTGTTATATTTCAATAAATGCCATTAAAAAATAATACCTTCTTTTCATAAGTACCATTCAAACAAAGTATAAATAATCATAAACACCTTTCAGCTAGAAATAAACAAAGACAGTCACAAAAGGCCAAGAATTCTTTGATAAGCAGGATTTTTCTTTCATGTCTGTTCAATTAAACTTCTGCTTCCCAGAATTCCCTCGTGTCCATTTACACCAATCTGCAGAATCCTTGTACTTGCTTCTCAAGTCCTTAGCCCCATGTTGTAGGCTTGTGGTCTCCATGTTCACTGGCCAAGGCCTTGTTCTTGATCTTTTACAAGTAAATATTAGGTTAGTCATATAAGAGCTCCTGGTGGTTAAGCTAATTTTTCCTGAAAAATCCATTAGTTAGTGCTTAGCTTGGGTATCTGGGTCATGACCAATTTCCTATAACAACTATTAATAAAATGCATCCTTTTTTTTTAGGGTGCACTGTGGGCCGAACATGTACTAACCATTTTATGCACATCACCTCTAGCTTTCCTTACTCTAGTTCTATCTGGTAGTCCTGGCAGTGGACATCTTTTGTTTTGATAATTCTCTGTATGAGTCCCACCTTCCCAAGGTATAAACAGCTGTCTGCTCCCCAGGGCTCCTCAGCAGCTGGGGTAGGGTTATGTCATAAATTCAACCTAACCGATATAGCCATGCAAAAATGCATTCAGCGGCACCTGGGTGACTCAGTCAGTTAAGCGCCTGACTCTTGATCTTAGCTCAGGTCTTGATCTCAGTTGTGAGTTCAAGCCCCATGTTGGGCTCCATGCTTGGGTAGAGCCTACTTTAAAAAAAACAAAAAAAACACTGCATTCAGAATTGAGTGATCTGAGATGACAGACTCTGCATTGGGGGGGGGGGGGAGGCAGCATTCATTTCGCTGGTGTGGCGGAAGCAGAAATGGGTGGCAGTGGTGAATTCAAGAGAGTCCCTGTCAACTTGGGCTCCGGAGGCGTCTATAGTGGTGGCGTTCTTATTCATCCAGTTCTTCCTCTTGGCTTTGGGCGCTGTTCATTGTTCCTAAAACTTAAGAATTAAGCCTATTACTTCATCACTCCTACTGATTCTATGAGCTACCTAATATCCTTTAAAATATTCAATTTCACCTTAAAATAGCCAAAGTAGATTCTGTTACTTGCAACTAAGACCCCTGAGCAATATAATACTGTTAGTACTATACTCCTTTTAAGCTTGAAATAAATTGAGGCACATGAAAGTTAAGTAATTTGTCTTAATCCTACACAAAGAATAAGTGTTGGAGGTAGAATTGGAATTGGTGGCTTTTTTAAAAAAAATATTTTATTTATTTATTTGACAGACAGAGAGAGAGCACAAGTAGGCAGAGCGGAAGGCAGAGGGAGAGGGAGAAGCAGACCCTCGGCAGAGCAGGGAGCCTGATGCGGACTCCATCCCAGGACCCTGGGATCGTGACCTGAGCCGAAGGCAGACGCTTAACCGATTGAGCCACCCAGGTGGCCTGAAATTGGGGGATTTTTAATATTTCCTACCTTTAACTCTTTAACATTTTGAATTGTTACCAATCATATAGTCCTTGGGATATAGTTGTGTCTGATCCTGTTCAATGACAAGTTTTTAGACCATGACAACATGGTAAGCCATAAGAGGAGGAAAGAGATCCTAAAAAAGAAAATATCTTCATGGTCTCGAGAGTTACACTGCAGAAGCCAGGAAGAAAGGGAAGCTCCTAAGTAGTCTGGGCTAGAAGAAGGAGAATGGATGTGCAAAATAAAGGGTTACAGATTACGCTCTTTTTCATAGAGATTTCCATTTGATGCACGTTCATTCTGGTCATGTCTTTTGCAAAGCATAGTCTGAAAATCAGGGAATACCATTATAGGTGACAGCAGTACTCCTCAAGCTCTCATATCTTCATGAAAGAACTGCAGGTCTATGTCTTCAGGTATTCGGCTCAGATAAATTAAAGTTGTCAGAGCGTGCGCTGTCTAAATTGCTTATAATTTGCTAACGATATTGTCCCGCTCCACCACCACCGCCATTGTGCCTTGTGTCCATGTTTCGAGAACACAGCCCTATTTTTCTGTGTCATGAGGGACTCTTCCAGCTTGCATCATTACCGAAGGCTTCTGAATCTCTTCTTGCTTATCTTTCCCACATATTGTTTGGAGTTGGAGTTATATAATTCCCTAGAAATGCTTTGTTCAGTGTCATTTGACTTTGAATTTGGCTTCTTCTCAAGGATCAGTGAAATGAGTTTTGAGACGTCCATGTTCTGTGAATAGGCAAACATTCTTGGTTTCTAAAAATTAGCAACTTTTGTTTGTGCTCTCAGCGAATCGCTTTGTGTCAAGAACCTTTTATTGCTTTTCCTTGTTCCTTTATTAATTAGATATTTAAATGGGTCTTTTAAAACTAAAGTTCCCATTATTATATTTAAATCATGCTTTCATTATTATTATGTATGAATTATCCATCATTTTTAAACTTCAATTACTTTTTTTCAATGGAGATTGTGCACTGCAGAAAGTGCCTGAAAAGAATATGGTCCAAATTGGTAGAGATGAGTTTTTCTCTTTCTTAAGGCCTCTCTAAGGACCATAGGTTCAGAAACTTAAACAAAAAATTCCCAAACTGATGACGGTCAAGCTATGGTAACAATTGGAATATACTCAGGACAAGAGAACTTACTCCACATCTTCTAGTGAAGGGAAGTTTATAATTAGAAAGACGCTGTAAGAACAAAAAGGAAAGAGGAGATGATGAGAAGCCCAGATATTAACAACAGCAGAAAGTTGCTCTCATCCCTAAGGCTGGAAGGACAGATGCGAGAGGTGGTGTCACCGGAGCCCACGTGCCCGGGCTTCCCTCTAGAGAGTGGACCAGAGAGGACACACAGACCCTGCTGGAGACACAGCTCAAAGCAGGAAAATGGGGAGAAATACACTGGGTTTTCCCCTGCTTCCACATCCACTTCCTGTCAGGACCTCGCACGGATGGGCTCGACCTGAAAGCCAGTTGGCAAAGGAACCTGGGAAATCTACATCTCAGTCCACTGAGGCACATAGCCTAGTGAGGGATGGGTGGGAAATCCTCCGAACAGCAAACAGCAACCTGAGGAAAAGTCTAGAACTAGAACAGGATTATGTCTGAAATCGCTTCCCCTTATTCTTTTGCCTGTAGGTTATTGAATGGAGCTTTCTGGAGGCAACTGTTCTGTGAGGGTTCTCACTGTATAAAAAGCTGTTCTGATAATACATACAAAACATTCTCTTATGTCATCAGATTATAGTTATTTTTTAAATATTAGTTTATTTGCCTTGCCTTATGATGAGCTATTTATTTTTCTTTCTTCTATATATAGAACCCAAGATAGTATCAGTGCTAATGAAGTCTTATAATAACAATTATTATTAGCATGCTCTTATTCCATAAACTGGCAAGTTTCCGGTATGCCTTCAACTCCATTCCCATTATTATAATCATGTAATGTCTAGCAATAACATCACATTAAAATTTCAAAGAATTTTTTTCTGTTCCCTGACAAAATAAAATCTTTACTTGTTTTACAGATTGAAATTCCTATTTTTAGTCATCAAATTGGGCAGATAAAAAGAATTTTCTGGTTGATAATGCTGAAGGGAGTAAAAGGGAAGTGTGGTAAAGGATATTTTAGGTAAGTGCTGAGTGATGGTCAGTGACCAAGGTGCGCCAAAGGCAAGTGGGAGACAGTGGTGGTCAAGGGACAGACGGTGACAGGGAGCTGGCGGTGAAGACGGAGGGAGGGGGCATTAGGTTATTCCACATACATTTAACAAGCCCCCACCACATGCCAAGCACTGTCCCAGCTACCAGCAACAGAGGGGAAAAACAACAGAGACACACACACTATGTTTCTGTGGATCTTCTCTTCCAGTGTGGGAGAAAAAAAAATAACAAAGCAAGTTTAGAATCTATAATCATTTCAGGTAGTGGTGTTATAAAGAGGAGGCACTATTTGCTGAATGGGCCCCTTGAAGGGAATGGCCAGGAAATTCCTCTCAGAGATGGCTTTGCTACTGAGACCAGAATGGGGACCTCAGGAAAGAGCATTCCAGACAGGACAGAATCCTAGAAGCCACAACAAACTTGGCATTTTTTGAGCAATCCAAAGGCAGCCATGTGGCTTGAACACAGGGAGGGAGGGAGAGAGGAAATGGGTTGGCTGCTGCAGCAGCTGCATTTTATTAAACCCACAAATTAGGGTGGAACCATTATTCCAGGATGACTGTTAAACAGATAACACGGGGATCGTAAAGAAGGAATTCCACTAACGCATGCCATGGCGTTAGGTGCGTAGAGGACACGAAGATGACTATGGCACGGTTCCCGCCTCTCAGGACACACAGCTCGAGAGGGAGAGACCAGAATAAAAAAACCACTCAGGACAAGAGAGACACATGCATAGTGTAATGGTCGTGGAGAAGAAAACCATTCAAATAAGGCAGTAAGCAATTTAAAGACGAAGACGTTATTTTCATAAAGAAATTTAAGATGGATTGTGATGCTTCAAACGTTGAATGAGATAATTCCACCTGGGGCACGTGTGGCAAGGGACCATTTATGCCCTTTCCTATCAAACCAGAGTGTGGGCCATAGAGTTTTGGAGCTCAAAAGGACGCTAGTTATCACTGAGTTCAAACCCTTCATTTTTCTAACGAGGAAATACAAGAGGTCAAACTACTAGCTCATGGTCAGTAAACTGACACCTGCCCATGAATCGTTAGAACATATCTTGCTTCTCTTTTGCATATGATAATGACATGGTCATCAGTATCAGCTTTAACCAATACTCCACATATTCTGAAACACAATTTAAAGGTTTAGTTCATCTGATTTCATTCATTCATTCATTCATTCATTCATTCAACAAATATTTATGGAAAATATGCCTTTCACATGCCATTGAACACCTATTTTATGCTAAGCATCTATATGCTACTGAACATTTTATGCTAATCACTGCACTCCTACACAGTGAATCAAAAAACCAAGTTAAAAACATACAGTTGTTATTTCCCCCTAACGGAATGTAATGGAAAGTAAGAAGTCATTATAAGTAGAACCATAATTTTCCCAAAGCATGACAGTAATTCTGGGCTTCCTGTCTATAAATAGGTTGGTCCACTCTAAATGGACCCCACCGCACTTCTTTAAATCACACTTACTAAGTAACCATCCACAAACAGCTGATGTTAGAATTGCATAATCTAGATGAGCAAACTTCATGCTAGGGCACTTAAAGATATGTCTGTGGGATGACTAATAGACTATCTGGAGAGTGAAATGCTCAGCTGCTCAGAATTCTTAGCAGGTCTCTGAATTCTGTCTAAAAATATTGGCAGCAACATCTGCCCTCATTGTCGACGCATGCTGAGAAGGCTTTAATATGCACCCAGAACAGGTAGGCTCTTGGCTTTCAGGGTGGTTGAATAAAGATCCTCTACCCAGCAATCTGTGTAGACTGCATTTAAACTTCCTTGGAGATACTGAAAACTGCTGGAAATTTAAATTCTGGTCCTTGGAAGATTGGTATTTGTTAACGAAATTATTCATTTGGAGTCAAGAGACAGGTTCGAACATCACCTCTGCAATGAGCAAGTGCATGGCTTTGAACGTTCTCCTCTCCATCCCTGTATACTCTTTACTTTGCTCTCAGGGCCACCCATGAACCGTTTATGGATGGGCTTCTGGTCCCTGAACGTATCATATATTTTCTAACCCCAGTGCCTTTGCTCATGCTGTTTCCTCTGTCTGGAATTTCATTCCCTTGTTTCTGTGCCTAAAACAAAACAATGGAAAACAAGCTTCTGCTTATCCTTACAGGCCTAGATCAAAATTCACTTCCGACTTTCATCAGGAAAAATGATCACATCTTCCCTAGTATTCTATAAGTTTAATTACGCACAAAGGCTTATACATGCCATGCATTTATTTAATTTAATTCTCACAATTATTTTTCTTCATTTATAAAGGTGGGAAATGAGAACCAAGGTCAAGTTGCTAGCAAGTGGTAGCGCTGAGATTCAAAACTATGAAGATTTGGCTTATTTTCTAGCTCTCTGGCCTCCACCAGCCAAGCATATCAGAACTACTTTTATAAATCTCTCTTTATACTATGGAATGTGAACTCTTTAAATGGAAAGACCAAGATTAAGTGGAGCGGGGGGGGCTGAGAAAAAAGATCAGTTCATTCTACAAACTTGAGTTGGCATTCTACCATGTTGGTGGCAAGATTGAAATCTGTTATAATAAAATAGTGATTGATTGGGCAGGTTTGGAATTAGAAAGCACTGTTTGTTATGGGCACACAAATTTTGGTACTTCTGTTCCTTAGTCTTTCTATCTCCAATCCCTAAAACACATAGTATTATGTATCATTTTGGAACAGGTCTGTGAATTATTCATTTATCCAATTAATACTTAGTGAGAGTCTATTGTGTTGAAGGCATTCTAGAGAGTTCATAGAGGTATAAGCTTAAATCCATGCCCTCAAAAACACGCATAAGTGAGATAAGACATGTACACATATAACTATAATGGAATTTTGTGTAACTATTCAGTTTTAGGGGAAATACCATTTACATTTCATTAATACAGAATCACACTTTTAAGCCATCACCAGTTTGCAATACATTTCCACTGCCATACCTAAGAGGAAGTAAGCTGAAAGTGGAAGGAAGGGAAATATACAGACAAAGCAGAGAAGGGTTGCTAACGTATACGAACAAAAGACGGACCTAAGACATCGTGGTAGTTCCGAATAATATCTCAACAACTCATTTTCACTTTTATTGCAAATGGCAAGTTTTAAGTCAGAATAGTTAGAGTCAAATGGTGCACCATTCAGTGGTGCCAAAAATGGTGCTACCCCAAATGGTAGCAATATAAATCCATAATGCTTCCTCCTCCTGCATACACACGCAACTATTTGAGGTCACCAGCATCTCACCAATCCAGGAGATTTTTCTGTTCCTATAGCTCTCGCTCTCATTCCTTTAGGCAAATTAGCAGAGCTCCATCAAAATGCATCCTTAATTCATAAGCAGATAATACTTCGAGCTGGCAAGTCTCATAGCTGTGCACGGTGCTGGCATCCACTCCTTATCCAGCACACCAGCAACTGCTCTGTAGCCAAATCCCCTGTTAAGTCCTTCACCACACTGCTTATGTCTCCTGTAGGGCCTCCGGAATATATTTTGTGAGTTTCATCTCTCTCGGTCCAGAACTAGAAGCCCAACGGTATTGGTTAGGACAAATGTTAGTTTGTTCGTGGGTCATTTCTTCTCATATTCCATATACTCCTCTATCCCTTTCAACCCATGTCCTACTGTTACCATCTAGAGACATTTGGGAATTAGCCTCCACTGCCACTTCTGTACCAATGATTAAAGAGCACAAAACTGAAAATTACACTTTTGTTCTTTTTAAACGAGCATTTAGAGGTAAAGAATTATAATTTCATGAAGGCTTCTTTATGTCTCATCTTTGACATTATAGATTTGAAACTGAATTCATAGGAAAATGATCACAGGACCATAAGGCCCTGGGGAGCAGAAAGTGTGTTTATTCCTTGCATGTCACACAAAGCCTCCAAATGGGTGTTCAGGGCATTTGTGTTGAATGCAGCCGAATAAGAAATTGTGGGTCATTTCGTTTACGCTGTGGATGGAAATCTGCTAGTACCGTTAGCCAAGTTTAGGGGGAAATTCTTGGATTTTAAAGAACCTAAGTAGCAAGACAAACAGTATATGGAATGGTTGGAAGAGTTTTGCTGTGAGTTCCCAAATCCGTGGAGGAATCCTCTAACTAAACTATTCTGTATTGCATCCCTCCCCAGTGCTATGGATTCTACCCAATACAAACGCTTACGTATCAAATCGACACTTGGATAAAAAGACAAGAAAAAGTGACCATATATGTGTATATTAAAAAAAAACAAAAACAGCAGAAAATGGTGCAACCTCTTTCATTCTATTTATTTTTAAAACATTTTTAATTTTTTTTTTAGTTATCCCTACGCCCAACGTGGGGCTTGAACTCAGGATCTGGAGATCAAGAGTGGCATGCTCTTCCGACTGAGCCAACCTGGCGCCCCTCTTTCACTCTTTTGATAGCAGAGTATTTGACCTTTGCACGCTCCTATCCACAGGCTTATGATTTAAATGCATACTTCAGGTTAACCTAGTTTGTCAAATATATGATGACTGCGGGAAGATGCGGCAATTGTGGAGAGTGGAGAAGGGGTGAGGTCCTGATGTTCCCTTTTGTATTCACTTTATCAGCCAGAGGAGTAAGTTTTCCCTGTGGCTCCCTTCAGCTGGGTTGTCATTTTTCAGCGGTGAAAGCTCCATCAGCAGACAGCAGCCTCTTCAACGGAAGAAAGAGGATCTGCCACTTTAAATTTTCAGCAGGCAACTGGCATTTTATTATTTACGTATTTCATGTCATTATGTTGGATAATATAACAAATGATGCAATCAGATCCACGGGAAATTTAAAGTGGTGTACACCTGTTCTCACCTGGGAGAAGAGCAATAGCTCATACACAACTTCCCCAGCTGAAAACCAGCAGTACAGAAAGCCTTTGCATAGAACCGTGCTCTCAGACTGAAATAGGCCAAGTTGGAGAATACGAAATAAATTCTTTTAACCTTCTCTAATGAGCTTCAGACTTGATTTTTTAATGAAATGGCCCTTCCTCTTATTGAAAAAAAGAATTCTTTTTGTTGTTAGCAAAATTGGTTCCCCAAATTGGAAACCAAGTAGAAGTCACAACTGCTTTCCCGAGGTCCTGGCTGAATTTGCCTGCCAGTCCTAGAGATGGACCCATTTATCAGTAATGCTGCTATTTCTATTTGAAATCACATGGAGGACACAAATTGTGTTTTCCGCAGTGAACAAACCAGGAAAATAGATTTCTCAAAAGAAGTGAATCATGGGTCATACGAAAGGATTACGCTCCACCCCTTGCACCTTTCTAACATCCTTGAGAAACTTGGAAATTTTTCAAGGGAAAAGGTGACAAAACAATATAGCCAGTCTGGTGTATAACAGCTCTTTGGGAGTTGTATTGGGATAGTGTCAGGATGGGTAGGGCACAGGAACACTGAACACCCCAATTCATAGCTAGTCACCTGTCACAAGGCCAGGTTCCTGAAGGAGGATAAACGTTCAAGCAACATCTTCCTTTTTCTTATAAGGCTTTTGTCTGAAACCCCAATGGAGTCTCCTAGCTAGCTAAAGATCCAGTGGGGCTGCCAGATAATATATAAGACCCCCAGTCAAAGTGGAATTTCAGACAAACACATAATCTTTTTTTTTTTGAGATTTATTTATTTATTTATTTGAGAGACAGAGGGTGCACGTGCACTTGCATGAATGCGGGTGGGGGGTAGGGGCAGAGGGAGAGAGAGAGAAAGACTCTCTAGCAGACCCCCTGCTGAGCACAGAGCCCAATGGGGGAGCTTGATCCCAGGACTCTGAGATCATGACCTGAGCCGAAACCAAGAGTTGAATGCTCAACTGACTGAGCCACCTAGGTGCCCCAAACATAATCTTTTAGTATAAGTATGTTCCAATATTGCACTCTGGAAATAACAAAAACATCCTGTCTAGTGAAATCAGATATGTAGCCATATAATATAATGTAGACTAAAACAACATAGTATAAGGTATGCATATAAAATACTTTGTTCGTTTTATACTAAAATAACTTATACAATATATTTACACTATATAACAAATCTCAAATATTGCATTGGACAGATTTAAACTAAAAATTATTTGTTGTTTATCTGAAATTCAAATTTAACTGGGCATTGGGGTTTTATGTTTGGTTCGTTAGTTTAGTTTGGGTTTTGCTAATCTGTCAACCCTACTAAGAAGAAAAGGATTCCCAGTAGCTGGACTACCTATGAGCCTAAGGCAAGTGCCCTGCTTGGCTCCCTTCACCTGGACCCACACCCTGGTCCCGGTCACATACATCATTACTAGCCCACTTGCCAGCAAAAAACACCACAAGTAAGGAAGTGGAAGGAAGATGTGTCAACTCCTCTCAGCCCAAGCTTCCCCAGGAAGATGTCTCCTCTCAATGGGAGGCATCCCAGATCCCTCCATCATGTCAACCATATATGAGAAGGAAAGGTCACTAGGAAAGGTGGGCCTGCTTCAGGGTCTCTGAGTTTCAGGACCTCCAATCTTTACCTCACAATCTGCACCACCAAGCTCTGTGATCCAATCCATGACCTTAGACCTGGCCATTCAATATCGACACCCTCCCCCACAGGTGTAGTAATGGCCATCATTTCTGCCAAAGCATAGCATATTTCTGGGCCTCTGCTAATGCTTACGGAGTGATGTGGACAAGTCAAATTGATGAGTTCACAAGAAGTTTATAGTACACATAGTATTCTTTATTTTCCATAGTAAATACATGTGGGATACCAGAACCGCAGAGGACATATGATCGAGTTCTCACTTCCCTGTTGTCCAATGTGACACAGTAGATCACATCTTCTGAGCAGTTAGTTATCTGGTTGGGCATCAGAGATGCTGCCGCCTCTCAGCGTGTTTGTTCCTTCATGACCATATCTATACGAGTCTTCTTTCTTTTGATACTGCCAACTTTAGTGGACGTGAATTAATGTTCATAGCTGTGACTTTCAAATTTGCATGTATCAGAATCATCTGGTGGGCTTGCTAAATCACAGGTTGGGTTTCTGATTCCATAGGTCTGGGGTGAGGCTTGAGGATTTTCATTTATAATATGAGCCCATGTCATGCTGCTGCTGCTGCTGCTGGTCCAGGGTCTACACTTTGAGAACCATCAAGCTAGAGATTAGTCTTCCTTGTTGTGGCCAAGTGATGTCCTCTCATGGGTGTAAGATGACAGTGTCCTATTAAAGTAGCCATCAGATACCTTCAAATCAATATTAGAAGACACACACACGCGTGTGTATGTGTACATGTATGCACGCACACGTGCTATTATTTATAATCAATTATTTTGAAGGTCAATAAATCTATATCTAGCTAATGTTCCATAGATTATAGAACACTGTGGCTCTGACATAACTTTGCTCTTAGTGAGACACAGAAATTTCTCTCTATATCTGAGAATACATTTCCCTTCCCATCCCCCAAGCCCCTATGTATATAACTTAGAGAAGATAGCACCTTTGCAAATAAATTAACTTGTAGTTATAAATTGCTAATTTAAAAATTGTTTTATTTTAATAAGTAATACATATTTTAATAGAAAATTTGAAAATAAAGAAAACATCTTCAAAATAAAACATAGAAGTTGCCTCTAATTCCGCTGTCCAGAGAACCTCTGTGTTATATTATATATCTTTCCTGTATTGTTTGTGTGTCCTTTTTTATTGCATTATGAAATCAGAACCACATTGTATACATTGTTTTGTAATTTTTTCACCAAGTGATAAATTATGGGCATTTCCCTCTGCCATTAAATATGCTTTAACAGTATGATTTTTAATGACTACAAAGTGTTCTTTCACAAAGATATGCCATAATTTATTCTGTTTATCCCCTATTGTTGGGCAACTTAAGTATTCTTTTTTGTTAATATAAACAATGCCAAGAGAAATTTCCAGGTTAAAATGCCATCTTGGCTGGTCACCAAGATCAAACTTCATGTCATTTTTAACTAAAATATCAATGAAGACCAGAAAACAATGAAAACTCACAGTAAGTCCTAAAACTTTGATTTATGAACAACTTAATGCTAGAATCTGGAAGGACTGTTAAGTATAAGACAAAAAGAACTGAGAAGAAAAAAAAAATTTATCTTATGAAATGCCTCTCCTCGACCACTGTGAAACAGAAACCGCCCTAGCACCCTAGGGGTGGGGAGGTACGGGGGACTGTATGTTCTCCTACTCTCTGCCCTCCACTCAGAAGTCAAGACCTTCACGAAATAGAAAAATTAAAAGCTGGTGCTTCTTAAGGATGTGCCCTCTTCCTTTCAATACCCAATAGTCCACACCTCTCCAGACACAGCTTCACCTAGACTGCAACTGATTAAACAAATGGCGTGCTGGTGGTAATGACCCCCAGTCCAGGAGGTGGAGCTCCACAAACAAATATCACCAGTCAGGGACACAGGGATAAGCAGACCACTAGGAAATGTCTATCAAAGAGTATTATGTTCCAAGTATTCTGCCTGTTTCCTGCCTCACAAAGCCTGACAGTAGCCATAGAAGATGCCATCTCAATAAAGCAGAGCTGCAATAGATGAATGTCTTCTAGAAGGTAGATCTTGAACTTGGAGTGGACTCATCAACTTTCCTTCTAGTTGTCATAATAAGTAAGGAATTGTACCATGATACAAGTGGACAAAGCAAGGGAAAACAGCAGACAGTATGTTTGTTGACATATGCCAAGGTTCTAACAAAAATGAAAAGAAAGTACCAGTAAGCCTATGAGAAAATAATGTCAATATGAAAGATTCGGTTGAGGAGTGTAACTCTAAAAATTATTAACTGCTAATTCAGAAAAAAAATTAATGAAACTCTTTGGCATCTTCGATTGATACAAGAAAAAATTACTTCAATGAAGAGGAGCTGAACTGTGGACAATGAGAATAACCCAGGAAGAAAGTCAACAAGTTGTCATGAAAAGGCAACAGTATGAGATAAAAATAGATGTGGATGAGATGTAGAAGGATCGCCATAAGTGAAAAACATAATAGCAGAATTTGAAATGCTATTGGAGGTCAAAAAGAACAGAATTGAGGTAGAGCACAAACTTGAAATCCTTTACTAGACTGCAGAGGAAAAAAACACAGATATGAAAGTTACAGAAGAGATATAACTACAGAGAATAGAAGCTATAATACATAGCATAAAATAAGTGGAATTCATGAAGAAGAGCTAAAGCAAATACAAGAGAAGAAAGTACCAAAGATAGTATTTTTAAAAATTCCCAAACTAAATAAAAATCAGATTTCATAGGCTAATAATTTGGAGGGGAGAAAAATCGGTGAGAACCTACCCATAACTGGACTTACTTATTCTGTGTGGTGGTTTTTTATAAAATGCCCTCGAATTCTTTTATAATTTTCCCTTAAAAAGAGGGGGCTTGGTTCCCTTTCTCAAGTGCAGACCAGATTTGTGTGCATTGCTTTTAACAAATAGAATAAAGTGGAAATGATACTAGGACAGGCACTACATCTTCCTGTTTCTCTTTCTCTCTCTGTCTCTGCCTCTCTGTCTCTCCCTATCTCTCTCGGTCTTTCTTTCTTTCTCTTTCTCTCTCCCATTACTTGCTTTGGAGAAAGCCATGATGAGCAGCCCTGTGGAGGGGTTCCCATGGTTAGGAACTGAGGTTTCCTAATGACAACCAAAAAGGAACTGAGGTTTCTAGTCAACAGGTGGCAGCCATGTGAGGAACCATCTTGACATCAGATCCCTCAGTCCCAAGCAAGCCGTCAGATGACTGTAGCCCTGGCTAACAACTGGACTACAGCCTCATCAGAGACCCTGAGCCAAAATTATCCAGCTAAGCCTTTACTGGATTCTGACCTGCAGAAATGATAAGATAACAAATGTTTGTTGTTTCAAGCCACCACATTTTGAGGTAATTTTTAGACAGCCATATACAACTAATACATGCTGGCAACATTTTTAATTTCAAATTTATTGTATGTTAATGCAAAAATTATTAAATATAAATTATTTGAAAAATAGTTATATGCTGATAGCAAGCAATCACCTCTACTGAAAAATTACTTTAGAGAACAAAAGTAGAAATAGCCTTAGACTTCCCTTCTACAATACTAAATGGCAGATATCAGTAAAGGATACCTATTGAACTTGGAGAAAATATTCTGACTCCATGATTGTATACAGAGCCAAGTCACTCTCAGGTATCAGAGTCCTTAATATACTACCTATATGTCCTTCTTGGAAAAAAAAATTGATGATACTTTGCAAATAAGTTAGTGAAGAAACAAAAAGTTTAAGAAAAGGGAGAAATGAATACAGAAAGCAGTAAGCACAGCCAATTAACTATCAATAAGTATAAGACATTATGATATCGTTGAATACTAGTTATTAAATAATTATACTTATCAATAACTGTCTTCAAAATTAAAAATATATAGTTGAAAAACAAAAGTAACTATAATGATATATAATAATATATATAATATAAATATGCATTTAAAACCCCAGATTATATTAAGAAAGACTGAGCAATGAAGGATAAGGGACGAAGTATACTAAACTGTTCTACTATTTATAGGAGTGAGGGAAAACTTAACAATTGTTGTTTCACTAAGGATGTTGAAAATTAGAGCAATATAAAGATCCATTATGAAATTATTAAATATAACCAATGACAATTAAAATCAGGACCTATCTTCACATACCTGAGAGATAATGAAATATGAAAACATGGTTTATATAACAAAAGCAAGAAAAATGTGGGACACCTGGGTGGCTCTGTTGGTTAAGCATCTGCCTTCAGCTCAGGTCAAGATCCCAGAGTCCTGGGATGGAGCCCCACGTTGAGCTCCCTGCTCGGCAAGGAGCCTGCTTCTCCCTCTCCCTCTGCCTGCTGCTCCCCTGCTTGTGCTCTCTCTCTCTCTGTCAAATAAATGAATAAAAATCTTTTTAAAAAAGTAATAAAAATGTGAAAAAATATGAGAACATAGTGATGACACAAAATAAGGTGATAGATTTAAAAGTGAATGTGTAAGTTATAACAAAAAATATAAATAAATTAAAATCCCACGTTAAAAGCCAAGACTTATCCTGGGTCAAAAACAAAATCTGACTGCTGACAATGACATGACATCAAAAAATGATGCAGTTTTATAAGTAAACATTAAAGCCCAGGTAAAAGTATATTTAATAAATATCAAAGGAAACAATATTACAGTATTAATATTAGACAAAGTAGAATTGAGCATAACAGATAAAGGAGTTACCTGTCTTGAAAGGTCATTTCAAATTAATAAAAGGTATATTTGACGAAGAAAGTATGAAAATCATAAACCTTCCTGTACCAAATAAAATTATAACTACACATACAAAGTGGAAATTCTTATAAATAAGATGGAATTGCAGTTATATTAAATGAAAGTCTTTAAAAATTTTTCCCTAGGGGCGCCTGGGTGGCACAGCGGTTAAGCGTCTGCCTTCGGCTCAGGGCGTGATCTCGGCGTTATGGGATCGAGCCCCACATCAGGCTCCTCCGCTATGAGCCTGCTTCTTCCTCTCCCACTCCCCCTGCTCGTGTTCCCTCTCTCGCTGGCTGTCTCTATCTCTGTCGAATAAATAAATAAAATCTTTAAAAAAAAATTTTTTTTCCCTAAAGTTGATCAAAAAGAAGGGGAAAATGGTAAAGGATGGCAAAGTCATAAATCCCTCAAAAAAGAATTAGCAGTTTTGACTATTTTTTAAAAGTTAAACTTTTATATGAGAAAATAATATAATAATACAATAAATAAATCTCCAAATTGGAAAGATGCTTAGAACATATTTGATAGAAGGATAATATCCTACCAGTTAAACTGTTTTTAAAAACATGTATTGACAAAAACAGAAAAATAGGAAAAATCATATACTGGTAATGACAAGAAGCAGAAATTAAAATTATCAAGAAGCTCATAAAAACATGTTTGTTAAAGAAAACAAAAGACTGTGAGTTCATAGATTGAGCGCTGACTGGAGAAATTTTACTGCCAAATGTGAAATCCAATTACAGAGTCTAGGATCTGGGGAATACAGTCCAGGGTAGAGAAAACGAGATACGTCTTCTAAAGCTAGAACGATGCATATGTCTGTGTTCCATATTAAGAAGCAAAGTCTCTGAATGTTGTTGATTAGCTGGTGATGAACTGGATGTATTGGTTAAGTAAGCAAAGGCTGGCTGGAGATGGTCTGCTGCACACATGGGGGTCTATGTTTGGGTTATGGCATCAGCTGCCTCTGCTTTGTAAATGAGGTGTCAAAATGGAAATTCTTCCCAGCAGGTGATGTGACTAGATCAGGGTTTGTTGATTTCACATTGTTTATTTATTTATTTTTTTTTACAATAAGCATGCATTACTTTTATAATCAGAAAAGACTAAATAATTTATTTCCATTTTGAAAACAAAATGGAAATTTTGAATCAAATTGAAACATGAAACCATGAAGCAATTCACAATGACATTCAGGAAAGCACCATAATGTGAAAGGGATACCTTTTTAAAATTCTAAGACTATCACTCGTATTTTCTAATATCAAGGGACAGGAATTAGGACTGAGTCATCTAAGGAGAAGACTGCAATGCTTCAATGGGAGCCCCTTTTTTGTTGCAGGTAAAATATTCCAAAGCTACAGGGGCGCCTGGGTGGCACAGCGGTTAAGCGTCTGCCTTCGGCTCAGGGCGTGATCCTGCTGTTATGGGATCGAGCCCCACATCAGGCTCCTCCACTATGTGCCTGCTTCTTCCTCTCCCACTCCCCCTGCTCATGTTCCTTCTCTCGCTGGCTGTCTCTATCTCTGTCGAATAAATAAATAAAATCTTTAAAAAAAAAATATTCCAAAGCTACTACAAAAAGGCAAGAAGAGCCATCATATTTTGATAAATTTCATTTTTCTCTGACCTGATGGACAGGTGCATTGATGAGGAACAAATTCCTGGGAGCTACTGACCCAGTTGAGATCTAAGAGCCTTAAGTCAATATAACTGTGAGGGCATACCAAAAAATAAGTTCATTCATCTAAAGAGCTTTTTTCCTAAGGCAAACTGTGAGCTCATTAGAAAGCCAAAAACCTAAACCTTGAAACATATGTTCTAAAGGGAATCCAGTATGGCCCCAAGCCAATGGAACTGGCTTTCCATGGAAGGTTTCAACAAAGATAAAAGTATGTGTGGTACATTGTATTATTGTACAAAGCATGTTCTTCCCTCTTCATCCCTATCTCAGGAAGATTATGCTCAGACCCTCATGTTTCTGGGGCCAAAAAGCTGGTCAAGAGAGTGGCTCAGCACCCAAGGAGGACTTGTTCCCCAAAGCATTTCTATTTGGCCAAGAGGGAAGATGTGAAGAAAGGATCTCTTAGAGGCCAAACCAAGAGCAATGGAGAATAATGGCCTGGACAACTACTGCACAGGCAGAACCAGGACCTACTCAAGGAATGTTTTCCAGTGTCATAGTCAGGGTCCTGGCCATGTATACTAGAGGAATTTCAGCATTGCTATGGGTCGGTGGCTTTGGTGGACTTCCAACTCATTCCCTTTCCAAAAGGGAGTGTGCATATGTTTATTCTGTCACTGATTCCATTACAGTTCATACATCTCCAGATCAAAAGAAGTCACCTGTAGAGGTGGTATGGAGATTATCATAAGAACTCTGGTTCTTTGAGTCTAATACTATGATTGGAGGACGCTTTTGTGTTGTCTCCTCATGGAAGGACTGAGTGTATTTTCAACGCAAAAAGGAAGGAGAAAATACCGGTGACAGAGATACAGGACCATGGTAATATCATATTATTGTACATAATATTTGCTGTCCTTCCCTGTGGTTGAATTATAAATTCGCACTCCATGGAAGTCAGTTTTTGTCATGATATGTGAGCAGAAGACACATGTGTCACTCCTGAGCAGAACTTTTAAGAGGTGTTGTATGGTTCTGCCGTGCTCTTGTTTCCCCATATACCATGAGCCATTGCCCTAAGGTCTATGCCATCATCCCAGAGATGAGAATGAAGAAACAGATGTGCAAATAATTCATGTTGAGCAATAAAATAATTTCAAAATAAGTCTTTGTATCACTGTAAACCAATATGATTTTTGAGTCACTTGTTACCTCAACCTAGCTTAATCTAAGATGACTGATACAGGATACACATTATGTGACTAAAGTGAATGTTATTTGATGAAGGCTATTTAGGATCTCAGCAAATTTGCCTCTCCCCCCAGGTTAAACATGTGTTTTGTCCATTTAAATTCTTCCTTATTTAAAAATGAAAGTGTATGCTCTCAAGTGGCTGCGTCAGGATTGTACCCATGTCTATCTGATTCTTAGACAAGTGATTTTAAGACACTGAGCATCTAAACACACTGAATGACCTTATTGGGGAAAAAAATAAGTAGCTTTGTTGTCATTAGTTGAAGTAGTACGTGTTTGGCTTATCCATCTAAGAAACCTTTAGAAGAAGATGTATAGCATTATAATTCTTGCCTAAACTGAGTGTTTTGTGAGAATTACAGACTTTTGTGAATCAGAATGAGTAACATTTATAGTGCCCTCCATCGTTTGCTAAATACAAACCTTAAACATTCTATCCTGAATTCTTTACCCAGTATTTTACCACCTGGTGGAACCACCAGCTCCTGAGTGAATATTCCCAGTTTTCACACGTGTAAGAATACCTACGTTAAAATGTTTGTGCGGTATTCTTGTTGCTCATCCCCTGCCCCACCTGCACACACTTATCTTCCAGAAATAAATCCGAATAAAAAAGGTGGTTATTTTTTCCCTTTATTTATCTGGTAAGCTGCTTTAGCACAAAGGTCGCACTTTAAACATGTTGCCCAGGGGCGCCCGCGTGGCTGAGTGCTTAAGTGTCTGCCTTTGGCTCAGGGAGTGATCCCAGCGTTCTGGAATCGAGCCCCGCATCGGGCTCCTCTGCCGGAAGCCTGCTTCTTCCTCTCCCACTCCCCTGGTTGTGTTCCCTCTCTCGCTGGCTGTCTCTATCTCTGTCAAACAAATAAATAAGTAATCTTAAAAAAAAATGTTGCCCAAAATAGAGTTCCTCCCAGCTTCCCCACCTACTAAACTGTAGCATTATATGCATGTATGCCTCCATCAACTTGGCCTTGCTGGCAGGATAAACTGAATGTCATTCTTAGATTTGGGGTCAAAGGTTAATAAACGTGAGTCTCAGCCTAGCCAATGTTTCAGAAGGAAAGAACGTCAGTCTTTTATGTTTGTCTTGTAATGCTTGAGAAGAGGAAGGGAAATAAGTTTCAGTGTGGCTGTATCAGGTGCAGTTAGTTCAACTTTTATAACAGAAACACCCCAAATAACAGTGGCTTCAATGGTATCGAAATTGACTTTTGCAACATATAGTAGTGGGAGTTATCGTAGCAGCTCTGCTTCATAAAGTTGTTACGGTTGTCTTTCGACTTGTTCTGCCTTCATCCCTGGGTATTGCCTTCATCATCATGGCCCATGATCCATATTTATTTCACATGGGAAAGCAGAAAAAGAAAAAGAAGGACATGTTCTTTCCTCTCATGGCTACAAGCTGGAAGCTGCACAACTCAGATTGGCTCATATCCCGTTGGCCAGACTTAGCTGCAAGGAAGGCTGGGAAAGTAGGTTCATTATGAGTGGCCGTGTACCACCAACGGTACAATGAAAAGTGCCTCAGACTCAGGTGAAATGAGTTCTGGAGACGGGTTGCAGAGCAATGTGAATGTACTTAACACTACTGAACTCTACACTCAGTGCTGAGATGGTAAATTTTATGTTACATGTATTTTGCCTGAATACAAAATTTTTTTAAAAAGGAAGAAACACCTTAGCCAAAAATGTAAGAGAAATGAGTTCTAGTCCCATCTACGCCATAATTAACTCTAATCTTGGGTGATTTTAGTTTTACTGAACTTGGGTTTACTCACCTGTATCTATGGCAGTGAAGCCATTATAGACTAACCCTTTCTAGGTATAACTCCTATCTGACTCTACATGAGCTATTTATATTCAGTAAAAAGTAGGTTTATTGGACAGATAAATAGGAAACTGGAAGATCAGGGCGACGAGTAATCTGAGTAAAAGGACTACCACTATACGCACACACCAGGCCCAGGCTTGTCCGCACTGCCCTTGTGGTGAGTTAACTCTAACTGCTCCCTGCCTTCTGGCTGTTTATACTAAAAGCTGTTAAGTCATTTAAGAGGGTGTCCCCACAGGCCCAGCCTAGATCTTGTCTGCCTGGGGCAGGAAGAGGATGGACGTGGATCCTTTGGTTTCATCATAGGAAACAGGCACTCTTTCACACTAACACTACCCACAATGAAGGAGAGGCACAAAGAGAATTGGATGCCTGACAGTCAAAACAAAACAACAATATCCACTTTTCCTCTTTTCCTCAAAATTCTCTTCTGGGCCAGTTTCCATCCCGACACTTTCTCCTAGTTTTCCTATTTCTAGAACATTCTGCATTTTCTCAGGCTTTGCTCTTTCTCCTTGATTCTGAAATCTCACAGTTCTTCAAAGATCTTCTACTAGGCCTCATCTTTTCTACTAGGACTCTTTATCAGTACACTCCCACACCTTAACTCAAAATTTCAGCTCCTCATTCTACTGATGGTCCCCAAATGGCTCTCACCTGTCTGACTTCTGTTCTAGCCCAGATGCTTGTATGTAACTGCCTACTAGATCTATGACCTCTCCAACTTATGATGCCCAGAACCACATTCCTCAGATTTCCTGACATTATATTTGTGTTGCTTGCCTATCTCGGTAAAGGGCATTACAAGCCACCTTGCCTGCAAGGCTAAAACAAACCAAGCAAACACACCAAACAGGAATTGTCTTAAACTTACCTCTCTTCATCAGTATCCACGTCCATCCAATCACCATGTCTCTGAGATATTGTGCCTCTGGACTGTGCCTCTGAGATATTTCCTGAAGCCTCACTTGCTCTTTACCGACACTGACGAAGCCCTTGCTGTTTTCATAAAGGCTACCGGAGCTGGTATCTAAATCAAACCCAAGAAACCAACCGCCATCGCTGCTTATAAAACAATTATGTTTGAGAGCTGCAATCACTATATAAGTTTATATTGAAAAAAATTCCCAATAAAAAGTGAAATTATTTACTATAACACATGGCCATGTTTTAACTTTTTGTGTTTTTCTCTTAGCGTGGTAACTTCAAAAAAACAGAGTGAAAATCATACTAGATGTCACTGTTATGTTGATACATTGATTTAATATGTGAAATCAGTTTTGGAGTATTACCATTTTTTAATCTTGGAAATACTCCGGACCGACAAATGTGGACTTCATAACTTACTTGAAGGACTGCATCATATGTGATTGTTTAAAGGAACTTTTTGAAACGGAATTTGACCTCCGTCACGAAAATTTTCAGCTGACCCTAGCTGCTCAACCGTCACTATTTCCATTCTTTTATCGAATCTATGTTTTCAAACTGAAAACATCAAAGGTCAGGTTTGTATTGCAGCCCTAAAGCTGAATGTATAGGTCTATGACTTGAATTCCTGTCATTTAAGACAAAATTAAAAGATACTGATGCATTTTTTTTCCTATATGGAATTAAGAAGGAAGTCATTTCTCAGGAGAGAGAGAGGAGTCTATTCTGTCACTGGCGATGCTTTCAGTAAATATCCAGGAAACAGCTATTTCGATATAAATGCTCCAGACGGCTTCATCCCAGTTTCCCCACCCCTCCACACTCTCCCTTGTTACTTAGGCAAGGCTTTTTATATATACTAATGTGCGTGATTCTTCCTCCAAGGGCTGATGCTTTCTAATAAGTGTAAAGGGGTATTTTTCTAACTTGACTTGGGATCTGGCAACTGGTGAGAGCAGCACCTACTCCCAAGCCACCGCCAGTATCAGGTGGCATTCACTGATATTCATGGGGACTTTCATTTCTCGACTGGTGGAGAGGGGAAGAATTTGGTTGCGGTCAGAGTCCAGAAAATGCACAGGGGAGATGGGTACTCTGGAAGAGGTAATGTAGCAGCTCTGACTTCCCAGGTCTTGGGGCTAGGATTGGATGTCTGGTGAGCTGTCTGCAGGCTGTGATCAGACAGAACTACTGTCATGAGAGACTCTGTGAAGCTCTGGGCAGAAGAAAGTCAGCTTCAGGTTCTAGGTGGCAAAGTATGGCATGGAGTTGGGGCAAGAGTCATTCATTTTTTTTTTTAATGTTTTTTTATTATATTCTGTTAGTCACCATACAGTACATCCCCGATTTCCGATGTAAAGTTCAATGATTCATTAGTTGCGTATAACACCCAGTGCACCATGCAATACGTGCCCTCCTTACTACCCATCACCAAGAGTCATTCTTTTTGTACACAGCCTGCCATGACGTGTCAAAGGCTTTCACAGTGAACTCCAGCGATCATGGCAAGAGTGAAATTTGAGAGTGAATTTTTGAGACACGCAGCTCCCTGTGCGAAGCAGGTAGGAGGAACAGGGGGCAGTAGTAGTCTGGAGCATGTAACCTGATTTGTCTGCACATACGTGGGTGTCAGATTTAAGGACTTGACAGCAGCTGATTACACCAGAAGCCAGCCGTAAATCAGTGATGCACCAGTATCTGCCAGCTAAAGATCAGCCCTTTGGGGGGCTCCCGGAAATGCTCAGCAGAGAGTTTTGAAAGTGGAAGAGGGTTCCAGTCTGGGTAGATAGGGCAAGAACAGAAACTTTGGGTCCTTGAAAATTCATTTGCCTATAAACTGATGAGGTCTTCATTGTATTGGCATCACACAGGGATCACGTTTTAAGCAGAAAGTAATACCAATTTACCTTGAGAATATCGATTGCCGTCTGGAGGACGAGGGCAAGGGCGTTTTTGGTTTTGCTTGTTTGTTAGCAAGCAGAAATACCCCTAACCACTATCAGTTAGGGAACAGTGTTTTGAACTAAGACATTACTAATGGGGTAGCTCTTAGATCACTTTAGTACATGAGCTAGTAGGAAGTTGAACGTCGAATTACGGGCAATGCCAAGATGACATTCCTTTATAACACAGCAGGATTTTATGGGCCAGTTCTGGCAACTGGACCAGGTATATCCCAGTTTCAAAATCAAAATTTTAAAGCACTAGAGGACTGCGAAAGCCTCTTCTTTCATAAAACAGTTCTTTTCCTGGAGAGTTATGGTTTATTGCGGAAATTTTAATAGTTTTAGGGCATTTAGAAGTAACAGCCCCAAATGGACGTTTTTCCTCAAAATTTTCCCAGCATAATTTCTCAATAATAATCCCTTGTTTGCTCAGCGTACAGAACTTTTTAACAATTTGCACACGTGTACATTTATTTAGGCATTGATTTTACTAATATCCTCACCAGGGCTCCAAGTCTCCTGGCGTCACGCATTTAATATGTGTTCCAAGTTTTGTCACTCGATCTTCTGCACCTCGTCTTTCTCTAAGATAAAAAGAACTTCCATTGGTATCCTTGATTCCACAGAAGGATATCATGATATAGAATATATTCACGGAACTGTCAATCACTGAGAATTTTTGGTGGCAGTGTGGGAATATTTCAGTCGAAGGAATAAAGGAGATTTTGGTAGAGGTTTTCTTTCTGGGAACGTATTTATAAATTCTGGTCTGGGTTCTGTCACAAATGAACTGTGTAAGGTTGAGTCTTAATGTCTCCGGGCCTCAGTTTCCTGATAGAGAAATTGATCTAAATAATGCTTTATAAAGAACAAGTTATGTGAAGCACAAATCCTCTGAAATGCTCCTTTTCCAAAGGGGCCTGCAATCAAGTATGCCATATCGATGCCATTCCTCAAGCCTGTGGACCATTATCACAAATCAACCCACTTATTTAATCATGGAATCCTTTTTCCAGGTTAATACCTATTAAAACCCAGATAAGACAGTTTAACAAAGCTGGATTAAGTGATTCATATGTCTGTTTCCAGCTAAGAAAATTCTTCAAGAATAATAGCTCTAGGCCTTACGAAAATTAGCGACAAGTGACAAAATCCTAAAACAAAATTATAAGCAAGCTCAGACTTCGATAAAAGACATCTTTATTCTCATGGACCAATAGCAAAAGAACACACAAAATGAATATAGTTCTATGACAGTGATGACATTAGGCTTTTATTTTTCAAAAGGACTTTTTTAGTCACTATTATTTATACAATTAAAAAATAATTTTTGCACAAAAATGACAGTTTTCTCTCTGTGTCTAGCAAATAATGGCAAACTGGCAAATAATGTCATTCTGTTAATTTTTAGGTCTTTCTTCGACGACCGAACTTTTGGCCCATTCTTTGGTAGGGTGTAACTAATGTAAGCAAGTGGACATTTCAAACTTTTAGTGACTATTGCTTCAAGACAAAGCCATGAGCCTGTGCTATAAGGGTAGGAAACGATTACACACACATACTTATATATACCTTTGCACTTGCACAAGGTTCCTCAGGATGTTTGGCCAAACCATTCAACTATGTGGCTTTGTCCACTGAACTAGAAAAGAATACTATTGATCGTATCGTCATGACCCATAGTCCTCGTCGGACTGCACGGAGATGCTGGTGCAATCTTCCTGGTTCCTCTCTGCTTAGTGAACTGTAGGCTGGGAGACAGGTTTAGATTGTGCCTTTAAATAGAATTTCGTGAAAAATGAGAAAAAGTTTATTTTGGTTTAATTTCTATTTTCAAAAATGTCAAGAAATTTCTTTGAAGTTTTGATAGTGTAATAGGTTGTCCTTTGGAGGAGCCCCGATCTCTATGTTTAAAAAAAATAGAGGCAGACTACTGTTCCAATGAACCAAGCAGAGGTTTTTCTCTCTGAAGGAATAATGCTTCATTGGTCCAAATAAGGTTCATGTTAAGATAGAAATTAGGTTTCAAACATTAGAACCATATAAAGCAAGAGCTAAAAAGTCATACTTGTAGCTGTAGTGTCCCCAAAGAGATATTACCCCTTCTCATTTTTTCTTCATCCTGGTGGTAAGCCCAGGTCTGATATTAAGAGTCCTGCCTTTCTTCTGTCTATCCTATTAGGATGGTTCAAACAGCATAGTCACTGTCGGCAATAAATACGTTTGCCTCCAAAACACTTCTCTTCCTCTACAGTCTTTGGACATGGAGAGCCTTGCCTTCTGCCAGCAGTGCCACTGCAGGGCCTGTCCCCCACCTTTATACGGAGCTTGAGTTTGTTTCAGAAATATGTGTACAGATCTGATTTATGTCTTCAGCCAGTTGACCGCATGCATTCATCTCCCTTGACTCCAGATAGTTCCAACACACTGTCAGACTGTTTTTCATATTCCAGGATAGTGACCAGAGAATATGGATTTCCTTATGATCCCAAGATTAGTGGAAATACTCGCAGCTTGAGAAGCATTTGAGTTAAAAAAGAAGGAAAGAGAAAGGCATAACAGGGCAGGGCAGGAAAGGGAAGGGAAAGGAAGAAGGAAGGGAAGGGAAGAAGGAAGGAAGTGAAGGGAAAAAAGGAAGGAAGGAAGGAAAGAAGGAAGAAAGGGAGGAAGATGATTCTAAGCCATATGGTGGAGGATAATGAAGAAAAGTATAATGAGACACAATTTACATAAATTAAAATACCTATTTTTATTTAAGATTTTACTTATTTATTTGACAGAGAGAGAGACAGAGCCAGCGAGAGAGGGAACACAAGCAGGGGGTGTGGAAGAGGAAGAAGCAGGCTCCCAGCAGAGCAGTGAGCCAGATGCGGGGCTCGAACCCAGGACCCTGGGATCACGCCTTGAGCTGAAGGCAGATGCTTAATGACTGAGCCACCCAGGTGCCCCAAAAATGTACCTATTTTAAGTGGAACAATTTCAATGAGTTTTGAAAAATTTATTTATCAGTGTATTTATCACCATAATTGATAGAACACTTCCATCACCCCAAAAGATTCCCTCATGCCCCATTATACTCCATTATCCCTACCTGTTGTCTCAGGTAATCATTAATCTGCTTTCTGTCACTGTAGATTAGATTTTGCCTGTTCTAGAATTACACATAAATGGAGCTATATAGTATATAGTCTTTTATATCGGGCTTCTTTTCCTTCAGTATAATATTTTTGCAATTCATCCACACTGTAGTTATATACCTATAATTCACTGATTTTTATTGCTGAGTCATAGTCCATAGCATGGATGTGCCACAATTCATTTTTCCATTCATGGGCTGAGGGCCATTTAGGTTGTTTGAAGCTCAGGGCTACTACGAATAAAGCCACTATGCACATTTGTGTATAAGTCTTTGCGTAGACATATGCTTTCACTTCTCTTGGGTGAATATCTAGGAGTGAGATGGCTGGGTCATTTGATAATCAGCTTTTAAAAAGCCAGTGAATGCTGTCTATGGGGCTCCTGGGTGGCTCAGTTGGTTAAGCATCCAACTCTTGATTTCCGCTCAGGTCATGATCTCAGAGTTGTGAGACTGAGCCCCGTGAAGGACTCCATGCTGGGCATGGAGCCTGCTTAAGATTCTCTCTCTCTCTCTCTCTCCCTGTCCCTCTACTCACTGTCTCTCTCTAAAAAAAATTTTTTTTAAATTCTTTTAAAGCCAGGGAATGCTCTCTAAATCACCATTTCTTCTGTTTTACACTATCCTTTGAGCTTTCTCAGCTCCCCTAAAAGGTGTCTGCCTTCAAAGGACAAGAATAGGAAAAAATGAAACAAAACAAAACAAAAAAACCTACCTGAAGAAAGAAGGGAAGCAAAGCCGAAGTTTATTCTATCAATGTCTTCTGCTCAGGTTGTGTCTGACTGGACTGGCCAAGAGAAAGCCCCCAGAATATCCCATCTATATAAGACTATAATAAATTATCTTCTTAAAAATTCTAGTTTCCAATTTCATGTTGCTTGTTTATAGAAATCTGATTTTTATTTGTTCACCTTGATTCCTGTGACCTTGCTAAACTCACTTATTGTTTCTAGGTGTTTTTGGTAGAATCCTTAGAATTTTCTACATTTAAAAAAGCATATTATCAGCAAGAAGGGAGAGTTTAACCTCTTTCTTTCCAAATTTTATGTCTTTATTTCTTTTTCTTACCTTATTGCAAAGAATAGGGATGACGAGTTGGGACATCCTTGGCTTTTCCTAATAGTAAGTGGAAAGCATTCAGCCTTTCAACATTAAGTGTGATGTTAGCTGTAGATATTTCTGTAGATGCCTTTTATCAGGCTAAATAGTTACTCTCTGTTCCTAGTTTGCAGAGAATCAATTTTTTTTAATGTTTCTCTGCATTCACATAATCATGTAGCTTTCCTCTTTAGATTGCTAATGTGGTGAATTGCATTGATTGATTGCCAAACATTGAAGCTACGTTGCAATCTCTGGATAAAATCCACATGTTTGTGATATATTATTCTTTTTGTGTATTGCTGAATAGAATTCGCTACTTTTTTAAAGGATTTTTGAGTCAATGTCCTTGGGAGATGTTGGTCTATAGTTTTAATGCCTTTCGTTTTGTATGAGAATGCTAGTTTCATAAATTGAGCTAAGAAGTATCCTCTTCTTTTGTATTTTGTGGAAGTGATTGTGTATATTTGGTATTACTCTTTCTTAAATGTTTGGTAGAATTAATCAGTGAAATCGCCTGGGCCTGGAGATTTATTTTTAGAATTATTTTAAAACTCTGAATTCAGTTTTTTACATAATTACAGGGCTATTTATGTTGTCCATTTCAACTTGAGTAAATTTTAGCAGTTTGTGAATTTTAAGGGATTTCTCCATTTTATCATGGTTGTAGAATTTATGTGCATAGACTTATTCATAGTTTTCTCTTACGATCCTTTTGCCATCTGCTGTGTTTGTGGTGATATCACCTCTTTCATTCCTGACATGGGTAATTTGTGTCTTTTCCTCACTTTGTCATTCTTCCTAGACTTTTAAAAATTTTATTGATAATTTTAAAGAATCAGTTTTTGGTTTTATTTATTTTCTCTGTTTTTTATTTGTTTTCATTTCTTTGATTTCTGCTCCTTATTATTTTCTTCTTCCTGCTTAATTTGTTCATTTGATTGCTCTTTTTCTTGTTACTAAAGGTGATAACTTTGGTCATTTCTTTGGACCTTCCTTCTTTTCTAATATAAGCCCTTAATGCTATAAATGTCCTTCTAAGCGCTGTTTCAGCTGTTCCTACAAATTTTGACATGTATTTGTTCACTTCAAAATAGTTTTTGGTGTTTCTTGAGATTTCCTCATTGACCCATGGATTATTGCAAAGTTTGTTGCTTAATTTGTAAGTGTTTGGAAATTTTCCCAACATCTTTCTGTTACCAGTTTCTAGTCTAATTCCATTATCTCTAAGGATATACTTTGTAAAACTTCAATTCTATCCAGTTTAGTCCTCTTTAATTTTTGACTTGTTGTCTAATCAGCAATTTCCATTCCAGTGAAATAAATATTCTAGATGTCGATACGTATACTGGAATAGATTAAATCAGGTTGTTATGATGCCTAAGTACCATGGGTAAAGATGCTTTCCCAGCATATATTTGTAATAAAAGTGAACTTGTTTTTTATATTTATCTTCAATTGAAAAATTTGAAAGAGACATTTTTTTAATTTATTTAGAGAGCATGTGTGTGAGTTGGAGGGGGAGGGGCAAACGGAGAGGGAGAGGGAGAGAGGCAATCCAAAGCAGGCTCCACGCTCAACGTGGAGCCCTACATGAGGCTCAGTCTCTCCACTGAGAGACTGATCATGACCTGAGCTGAAACCAAGAGTCAGACACAACAGACTGAACCACCCAGGCTCCCCTGAAAAAGACATTTTAAATACTGAAGCCCATATTGTTTGGAGAGCCGTGTGGATGATGTACTTCGGTTTGTGCATAGAATTGCCATTTCACTCCACCTTTACCCACTTCAGCCAGTAGGAAAGGGAGCTTCATGATTGGATAAGATTTTTAGAAGAATTAAGCAACCGTGAAACATTCTCAGGAATAAAGATTTGAAGCGGGTGTCCTGGGAGAGATTTCTCTCTATATTATGGTAGTATTTTCCTCATCACATGCTTTTCTACTCATGATTTTTTTGTCATCAGTTACAAGATGTCCTGATATTCACCACACTGTTCCAAAACCCGGTGGAGTTGTGGAGGCGGCAATAGAACAGAAGAAAAGAGACAATAATATGCATGGGTGGGGCTTTAATTTGCAAATTAGTAGCTTCTAGTATGGAGTTTTTAAGAGTGAAGACAATTATCTTTATCCAATGTGCCATACTTTCCCTGTTAACAGAATCTTACTTTAGGAACTGAGGCATGCCAATCCATAGCTCTTAAATTTCAATGAGTGCATCTCCTGACATTTTGTTGATGGAAGAGTCTCCTTAAGAGACTTAGAAATTTGCATTTCTAAAAAGCACCCATAACATTCCTCTTTGGACCACTCTGTGAAAGCCATGGCCTTCCTCAATCTGTAGGTTATTAATGCCCCCAGGTAAGCAGTTACCTAGAATTTGGCCCATTAGCCTGTTCCACCCCCATCATATTTCTAGTAGTTCTGGGATTTCCTGCTCTATTTGAAATTTTGCCAATAAAGTTATATTAAGAATAACTACCACAGTGATGGAGATTTAACAAACCCAGTGCCAACTTGGCACCCATGAGAGGTAAGAATCAGTGGATAAATACCTCAGTCTTCCCATCCATAGCAGGGCAATTCTGAGCTTCATTCTACCTGGTTCCTCTGAGTCTATAATACGCTACTGTCACGCAGCTCTATGTCCTAGGGTTTGCTTTCATGGGAATCCAAAATAAAATAGGAAGTATTCAAATAAATACGTGTTGGGTAACTTTTTAAGAGGAGTTGTCTAAAAAGAACACACAGCAAATAGAACATTAAATAGAGAGAATGCACTAAGATACTGAAAATTTCTGGGCAAACACCTTCTCCCCTCTCTCACAACCTCTGATATTTAGACTCCTTTTCCTGGGTCGATAAGCAAGACTGTCAACCTTGAGCTGTGAAGCCACCTGTTAAAAAAGAAAGGGAAGAGAGCTTCTTCCTGGTCTCCTTCAGTAATATTTCAGGGCTTCTCTCATCAGAGAATTCCTCTTTAAATATACTGGGCTGTGTTTTTAATAAATTTTCTTTTGTTCTGACCACATTCAAGACAGGATTTATGTTCACAATTCTTCGAATAAGATTGCCTATTAGTTTTCTCTTCCTCCTGACTGAATAACTGTTTTTTTTCATGTGTTTTCCTTTTATTCAACTAGTAAGATTTAGGCTTCAATTAGTCAGCCATTATCACAGTAATGTATAATAAACCACTCAAAAACTCAGTGGCATTGAACAATAAATATTTATTCTTATGGTCATGAGTCTGCTGTTTCACTGTAAAACCAGCTAATCTAGGGTGGGCTCAGCTGGGCTCTGCTTCAGTCTGAGTGTTTGGCTGAGCTTGGTTCCTCACTGTGAGCTGGACTCAGATCTGATCCATGTGTGTTTATCCTGGGCTGAAGGGGAAGTAGTTACCCAAGACATTTAAAGCTTCTGCTTGCCTGCATTGACCAAAGCAGGTCCATTGCCAACCCCAAAATCAAGGGGTGGGAGAATGTACTTGGCCATAGCAAGGGTGTGGATGTAAATCTTACCCCATGAGAGCCAGGAACTGTAACTAATAGTTCAATCTCCCACAGAGTCCTGGATGGGATGATGAATGGTCTTGTTTATGATCTGGAAACCTGTGGGAGTCCCTGAGATCTTTTAAGCAGTCTGCAAGGTTGACACTATGTTCATACTAATAATAATGTGATATTATCTGACTAATTTACTCTTATTTTTTCATGAGTGTGCAGTGCAGTTTTCCAGAGTGTATGAGGTCCATAGCATGGCAACAGATTGACTGCATGAAGCAGATAATCCAGCTATCTTCTGAGAAGGCAGATATGAAGATATTTGCAAAATGTAAAACAATGCTATATTTTCAAGAATTTTTTTCAAATATATGGTATTTATTTATTTATTTATTTATTTATTTATTTATTTATTTATAAGTAGGCTCCATGCCCAGTGTGGAGTCCAGTGTGGGGCTTGAACTCATGACCCTGAGAGCAAGACCTGAGCTGGAACACATAACCAATTGAGCCATCCAGGTACCCCATATGGTAACTTTAAAGAAAAATATATCATTTATGTTAACAGGTAATGACTTTATAATTGACATTTTAATGAATTTTTAAATAAATATTTTTAAAATATCTTAGTTTTGCCAAATATAGTTAAGTATTAATAGTTAAAATCTACATAAACAAAAGCTCTTTGAGGTCTTCTGTAATGTGTTTTAATTCTTTTCCTATGTTTTTATTGTGGAGAAAAACACATAACATAAAATTTACCATCCCAACCATTTTTAAGTGTACAGTCATAGTATATTTGCATTCTTGTGAAATATATCTTCAAACTCTTTTCATGCTGCAGATCTCAAATTCTGTACCCATTAAAAAACAATTCTCCTTTTCCCCCCTCCCCACCCCTGGTAACCACCATTCTACTTTTTGTTTCTATGAATTTGACTACTTTAAGTACATCTTGTAAGGGTAATTATACAGTATTTTTCTTTTTGTGACTGGTTCATTTCACTTAGCATAATGTAACATGTGGCAGGATTTCCTTCCTTTTTAAAGGTCAAATAATATTGCGTTGTGTGTGTATATATAAATATATACACATATATTTACATATATATACATATGTACATATATATACACATGTATACACATACACATTTTGTTTATCCATTCATCCATCAATGGAAATTTGGGTTGCTTCAACCTCTTGGCTATTGTGAATAGTGTTGCTGCAAAAAAAGGTGTGCAAATATCTCTTCGAGACCCTGCTTTCAATTCTTTTGGATTTATACCCAAAAGTGGAACTGCTAATTTGTACGATAGTTCTATTTTTAATTTAATAATGTATTTTTAACTAAGGTTTTTATTTTGAGATAGTCATAGATTCATATGCAGTTGTAAGATATACTACAGAAAGATCTATGCACTCTTTACCTGGTTTTTCCCAATGGGAAAGTTATAGCACAGTATCTCAAAAAGGACATTGCCGTTGATACAATGAAGGTCCGGAACATTTCTGTCAACACAAGGAGCCCTCATGATGCCCTTTTATAGTTAAACCCACTTCCTTCCCATTTCCTCATTAACCTCTGTATTGACCTTTCTTTCTGGGCTTGAAAAATACTGTGCCACTTTCTTTTTGGTCTACATGGTTTCTGATGAGAAATCTGCTGTTTTTCAAAATGTTTCCCTCTGTGTATTAGGTGTTATTTCTGTCTTTCTGTTCAAGATAATTTCTCTGTCTTTGGTTTTCAGAAGTCTGATCATAATGTGTCTTGGATTTCTTTGGGTTTATCATATTTGGATTTTGCTCAGCTTATTGAGTCTGTACGTTTATGTCTTTTGGGAAGTTTTTGGCCATCATTGCAATTACTTTTTCAGCCTTGCCTTCTTTTTCCTCCCTTCAGTTTTTTATTTCAATTATTGTACCTTTCAGTTATAACATTTCCATCTGGCTCTTATTTATATCTTCTATACCTTTGGTGAAACTTTCTACTTTTTTCTTTGTAATTGCTCATTAAAGCATTTTTATGACTGCTTTAAAATCTTTGTTGGATAATTCTGATGTCTCTATAGTCAGTTATAGTAAGTGTTTGTATCTGTTGTCTTTTTTATACAATGTTGGAGATTTTTCTGGGTTTTGGTATGATTAATTTTTTTTTTTTTTAACTGAAGCCTGGATATTTTGCTGAGTCTCTGGATCTTATTTCAATCTTCTGTGTCGGCTGACTTTTTTTTGACACTGATCTGGCAAGGAAAGAGGCAATACCTCCTTACTATTACCAGATGCGGGTACAAGTCCAGCTTCCCCACTTGGCTTTCCTTGACATCTGGTGGGGTTCTCTTCATTATTGCTGGGTGGGGAGTGGAGTTCCAAATCCCCACTAAAGCTCCAGTGATATCTGCCTGGCTGGGAGAAGTAGGAATACCTTGTTACTGGTCCTCACACGGTCTCCACTGACACCTCCTGGGCATGGAGGAATGCTTTGTCACCACTAAGCAGTGATGAAAGTTTTGACTATCCACTAGACTTCCTCTGACACCACCCACCTGGTTATAGTCTCTTGAGAGTGGAGGTCTAGGCTCTCTACTTAACTTTGCTGGTCTGGGTAGAAATAGGGTACAGGTTTTTTCTGTGATGGAGTAGGGCAGTTATTGTCTAAGTTTTCTGTGTTCCTGGATTTCTTTGGGT
Source organism: Ursus americanus (assembly GCF_024610735.1). NCBI lineage: Eukaryota > Metazoa > Chordata > Mammalia > Carnivora > Ursidae > Ursus > Ursus americanus. The sequence goes on along the minus strand of NC_142146.1, from coordinate 24,964,035 downwards.
TTATCATATTTGGATTTTGCTCCTTTTCTTTTCCTTTGGCTGGAGAGAGCAGGTTGTCAGAACCTTCTTTTGTTTATGCCTAATGGCATTTCTGGATTTCTGCCTTCTTCAGCTCCAAGTCTGGGATATATGAGGCAAAAGGGAACCCAGGGAATGTACCACTGTGTTGTTCTTTGGGTCCTGAGTTCCCTACCTGGTCTGCCTTCTTCTTGCCACCTTTGAGAGTCTTTTAGTGTTTATTCTACATGTAACATCAGGGTTTTCATTGTACTTAGCAGGAGGCATATGGAAAAGTATCCCTTCTCAATTTTCCAAGAAGTGGAAGTCTCAATATTTTTTACAAGTACAAAGAATTCCTGGGACCAGAAGGTTTGGGAACTGCTGATTATATTCAAAAGTTCTCAGGTTTTAGATTTCATGGATATATAGTACAAAATAAAGGACTTTAAAAGGTAGTCTCAATAAAGTCGCTTTCTATTCATTACACCACACAAAATAGTAAAAAAACAAATGGTCCTCTGATAATTTATCACCATCTCCTCACAAAAGAAATGTATTGTAATCTCAAAAGTTATAATCCTTCAAAATGTACAAATATCACATCATAAAAAATTTTCCCTAAACAGTTTTTTTAATTTACCTAAACTTCCTCTGGTCCAGTGAAAACTCAACTCTACATAAGTAACCAATAGAGAGAGAGCACATGGGTGTTCCTGCTCTAGTTTACCTCTCTGGCAGTGGTGGTTTTAAACTCAAACTACCCTGGCTCATTGTAAGGCAAATATAAAATTGTGTTAAATGAAATTCTCTCCAGATTCATTTGTGAGTTTTCAGAGAAAGGTATCTTTTCACACTTGAACTATAGAATCAAGTTGCTTGTTTCATGTAGGACAGTGCACTACATAAACCCAGGTTCTGAGATAACTGTCCAATATGGTGGGAATAAGGTCCATAAGAAGGACAGTAATGGCAGAAGCTTGTTGCTATTTTTGGAAAGATGTTTATTATAAGTTTTTTCTTTCTTATGTTTTTCTTCATGTTTTTACCTAGAGGCTGTTGTAATAGGTGTATTTTTAACACTAAATAAATGAATAAATTAATTAATTAATAAAATATTGGGTCCAATCCAGATAGAATTAAGCTCTGCAGCTGCTCTCCCCTAGACACACTGACAGCATTACTCAGTCTCTGAAGGTTTCGCGAGCCCAAGAGTTAAGAGAGACGAGGGCAGAGCCCTTTGATCCTCCTGGGTTCTCTAGTGGCAGTAGAATGTTTCTCCAGGACATGGTACCCAACCACTGGGTCTACAGAAATAGGATTTGTGAAATAGTGGAGTTTCTCTATGTAAGAAGGAATCATTGAAGTTCCTGTGGCCTTGGTTTGCTTCAACGGAATTCTCTCTAGACTGAATCATTCCCCAAAGGGCCATCAAGCTAAGTGCCAATTTAATCTCAAATCCTTGAAGCTTACAGTTGTCAGTGGTGTGTCCTTCTCTAGATGGAAATAGACAGATCTAGCTTTCTGCTGGGCCAGGAAGCACTGATTGCAGGAGAGAGCAAATGCTCTCACAGTCTAATCAATCTCACAGAGCAGATGGATATGGCAATTAGTGCAAAAACAATTTTGCCAAGAATATTAACACTTCTCGAGTTTATCAAGAAAGGGTGAAGTTTCTAGTCAATAATTTTCTAAATTTACAGGAGAGTCGCTGGTGAGCAACAGGGTGTGGGATGTCTAGTCTTGTGCTCTTGCATAGGCCAATGAGGTAACCAGTAGAAATGAAAGAATGGGGTTCTTCATACACATCAAGTGAAATCGTGGAGCTCAGAACAAATGAATTTCTAGTTAATATATGCTCTAACTCTTCTAAAAACTACTGACTGATAATTTTGTTTTAACACAAGTTATTCAGAAGATGTTTTAATTCCTTTCCTTTGCAAACCTTGGCACAGTTTAGTGATCTACAGCAAAGGTTGACAAACATTTTCTATAAAGGTCCAGAGAGTAAATATTTTAGGCTCGATGGCCATATGGTCTCTTTCACAGCCGCCCTAATTCTATTGTTGTAGCATAAAAGCAGCCACAGAGAATATAAATAAATGGGCATGGCTTTGGTTTCCAATAAAACTTTATTTATAAAACAAGTGGCAAGACAGATCTGGCCCATGGGCCATAGAAGTCTAATCGAGGGCTTTGGTATGGTCATTTGATCCCCTCTAATAGTATAGATAGAATACTTTCTCTTTCCGAAATTAAGGCACTTATTAGAAGCACCAAACTTAAAAAAAGGCAGTGTTTCTAGAATGATTAAAAGAGGTCAGTTTGCATGTGGTTTCCAGGATTTCTTTTTCACTCATAATATTTGTGCAGAAGGTATTCTTCCCCTTTGAGGAATCTCACTTGCCAACCAAAGTCTTCCTGTATCTTCCCCAACGTCTTTGTCCTTCTCTTCCTGAGTCCCTCTTCCTTCTTCTAGCTCTCTTCTCTTTTTTCCTGAGTTTTATGTTTTTGCACAATCCTCCCCCTACTCCCTTTCCGTATTTCAACTTCATTTTCATCAAATAGGATGTTGTAGCATAGCCTATCAACCTAATCAAGAAGAGAATGTTAAAGCTATGAACCTTTAGTAAGGATAAAGCAGTGAGTGCCAAGGCAAAAACTATAGCTACATTTTAAGAGGTGAAAGATTTGTTGAGAGATATGTTCACTAGGGCCAGTGACATAAATTCTCTGTGCCTCAGTTTAATATCAATAGTATAATGATAATAATACATCTACCTTATATGGTTGTTATACAGATTAAGTGAATTTGCATTGTAAATGGCTTAGAACAGTGTTAGTATTTAAGTTCAGGAAAAAGGCAAAGATGTCTTCTCCATTTTTATTCAACATTGCACTGGGTGTTTTAGAAAAGAAAAGAAAAAAGAAGATATTTAGATTGCAAAGAAGATATAAAACTGTCTTTATTTTTATATGAATTGATTATCTCTGTAGAAAATGTGGTGGGGGTGTGCCTGGGTGACTCAGTCCATTAAGTGCCTGCCTTGGGCTCAAGTCATGATCTCAGGGTCCTGGGATTGAGCCATGTGTCAGGCTCCCTGCTCAGCAGGGAGTCTGTTTCTCCCTCTGTCCACAACCCCCCATAAAAAAAAATAAAAGATCTTAAAAAAAATTTTTTTTAATTAAAAAAGAGAAAATGTGATGGAATCTACAAAAAAAAGCTACCAGAACTACTAAGTGAGTATAGGCTAGGTTGCAGGATAAAAGATCAACATACAAAAAAAAAAAAAAAAAAAAAATCAATTCTGTTTCTATATTCTAGGAACAAACAGTTGGAAATCAAAAATTCTAAAAATATATGTGATAAGGTAAAAAATATGAAATAATTTAGGGATAAATCTGATAAAGATATGTGAGAACTGTACATTGAAAGCCATAAAACATTGCTGAAACAAATGAAAGAAGACCTAAATAAATGAAGAGATATATCATATTCATGGATCCGAAGATTCAATATTGTTAAAAGGCCAATTCTCCCCCCAAATGATCTATGGAGTTAAAGCAATCTCAATCAAAATTGAGCAGATGTTTTTTTGTGGAAATTGACAAGCTGAACCTAGACTTCACAGGGAGGTGCAAAGACCCAGAATCACCAAAACAACTTGTAAGAATAATAGTTTGAAGACTTTAGATTGATCAGATTACTTGACTTTAGGACATCCAGAGCTATTGTAATCAAGACAGCATGGTCTTGGTGGAAAGGTTGATAAAGAGCAAAAAAATAAATAAAATAGAAATTCCAGAAGTAACACACACATATACAGTCAATTGATTTTTGACAGAAGTACAAATGTAACTAAGTGTAGAAAGAATCGTCTTTTAAACAAATGGTACTGGAACAATTGGAAATGTAGATGCAAAAAAATTAAAAAAGAAAAAAAAAGAAAAAAATTTTTGACCCATACCTTGATACCTTGTACCATATGTAACAATTAACTCAAAATACATCATGGATTTAAATGTAAATGCTAAAACTATCAATCTTCTAAAAGAAAAGACAGGAGAAAATTTTTGTGACCTTGGACTGGGCAAATATTACTTACATATAACACTAAAAGCAAGACTTTTAAAGGCAAAAACAAAATTGTTAAATTGGACTTCACCAAAAAACTTCTTTCTGTTCTCCAGAGAACACTGTTAAGGAAATGAAAATAGAAGCCATGGATTGAAATACTTGCAAATCACATATCTGACAAAGGACTTGTAGCAAAAATATATAAAGTACTTTCAAAACTCAATAATAAGAAAACAACCAATAAAAAAAAAATGGGTAAGGGCGCCTGGGTGGCTCAGTTGATTAAGCTTTGGGCTAAGGTCATGATTCCAGGGTCCTCAGATCGAGCCCTCGTGTTGGGCTCCCTGCTCAGTGGGGAGTCTGCTTCTCCCTCTCCCCACTCCTGCTCTCTCTCACTATCTCTCTCTCTCTTTCTCTCAAATACATGAATGAAATCTTTAAAAAAAAAGAAAGGAAAAACTTTTTAAAAATGGGTAAAAGAACAAACACTTCATAAAAGAAGATATATGGATAGCAAATCACATGAAAAGATATTTAGTAGGGAAATGCAGTTTATTACAGAAATCCAAATTAAAACCATGAGTATCACTACACACCTATTAGAATGTTTACAATGAAAAAGTCTGACGATATCAATTGTTGGCAAGGAGAAACCATCAGAACTCCCATGCACTGCTGGGGGTGCTGTGAAATGGTACAACCACTTTGGAAAACAGTTTGTTAGATTCTTAAAGAGTTAAATACCTATGGTATGAGAAATTACTTTATTTCCAGGAATTTACTCAAGAGAAATACAAGCATATGTCCCTAGAAAGGCACACAGAGAAATGCTCATAGCATCTTTGTAACAGCCCCAAGCTGGAAACAACCCAAATATCCATCAACTGCATAATCGACAAAACAAATTGCACTATATCCACAAATGGTAATATTTCTCAATGATAAACGAACTGAACATGGAAGAATCTTAAAATAATTATGCTTAGTGAAAGGAGGCAGACGAAAGTGAGTGCTTTCTGAATTATTCTATTTATGTAAAATTCTAGAATATACAAACTAAGAGTGAGAGAAAACACATCAGTGGTGTCATGGGGATGGTGATTAATGAGGATGAGAGGGTGGGAGGGAGGGATCATTACAACAGGGCACAGGGAAACTACTGGGATGATGGATATGTTCATTGTACTCCCAATTGTGTGGGGGGATATCTATCTATCTATCTATCTATCTATCTATCTATCTATCTAATCTATCTATCTAGCTATCATCTATCTATCATCTATCTCAGGGTCCTGGGATTGAGCCATGTGTCAGGCTCCCTGCTCAGCCTATATATATATATATATATATATATATATATATATATATATATATATATGCATCTACATGCACACGTATCTATGTGTGTGAGTATATGTGTATGCATGTGTGTGAAAACTTATCAAATTGTATGCTTTAAATATGTGCAGTTTATTGTATGTCAATTGTACTTCAATAAAGCTGTTTAAAAATTTTGGTAGTGTACCCTAATAAATTGTATAGGACCTCATGATATGCATTTCTGTGTCAAGCATACCCTTCAATTTGTGTTATTTTCTATCTAGATTTTGGATTAATTTTGTTGTAGTTTTTCTTTTGTTGTCCAATGTTATTGCAGTACATATGGAAGTCTTAGCTAATTCTTTTTGTAATAAGATGGGGTATAAAAACACACACAAATACAAAAATGTCATATTGCATCAGGACAGTGGGACGTTAAAGGCTAACAAAAGGTTCTTTACATGTGTCACTTTAAAAAGCCCCACTGAAAGGATTGTCCATGGGATATGGACCTCATTCCATATTTCTTCTAAGTTGTCTGATCTCATTCATGCACTCACCAAACATACATTTCTGAGTCACGATTTGACTAATATAAATACATGATATTGAATTTACTTGCTCTCATACGGATGATTATAACTGTAGTTTAAGCATTATATGAAAAACTGTAGATACTAGAAAGTTCTGATGTTAGATGTGGCGTCTCATCTCTGTTTTATTATTTTTTCTTAAATGTTCAGTAGAATAATCTATTTTCAGAATCATTGTGACACATTCTGACATTGGAGTGGTTTGATTTTATTTGATGCATTACTCTTTTTCAAAAATAGGATAAATGCCAAATGCCTCTATGAACTTCAGTGTTTATAGTCCAGGATTATTAATTAAATGTAGTTCTTCACTTGAAAAATAAGGCTACTGGACTCAACCAATTGGAGTGTGATTAATTTAATGTAGTTTGAAATGTAGGAATGACTGAGTGCAGTTAACTTTTTAGTATGTTATTTCTATTTCTTGAAACACACACCCCCGTTTACAGATTTTTTTTTTTTCTCCCCAGGCTAAGAAGATTTCTGTCCTTTTTAGTTTAGCCTTTATGGGCACATTGCAAATATGCCACCTCACTATTTCTCAGGTCTATTGTAGTAGGAGCCAATTCTTCATTTCTCTGCTTCTCACCTGTTTCTGTCTATTTATTTGTGTATAAGATGTCAAAGGAAAATGAAAAGTAACACCTCAAAATACCACCTTGAAAAAGAAAATGCCAACAAATTCTTTTCTGCACCTGAAGCTTTTAATTCTTTAATCCACTATGGAATGTTGCTTAATTACATATTTTATTATGCATAACTGAAAATTATGTACTTTAGTTTCAACAATGATATGAAAGCACGTATTGTTTATAAATAAAGAGAGGTTGGGTTGTCTCTCTTTTTTATGTTACAAATATTTGTGGAATTCTCACAGGTTCTCCGTCTAAAATTGGCTTTTTGAAAATTCTCAGAGAGTTCTGAGAAAAATTTCATTTCAATATTTTCTCTAGAAATCAGAAAATTCATTCCTTTGCAAAAAGTCAGATAATGTCAGAATATCATTATGGGCAAAAACCACTGAACAGTTTGAATATTTTCATAAAAGTTTCATCTTAATTTTAATGAGTTTCACAAAGTACTTATTAATGGGAAAATGTTGCAATTGTTGAACTGGGGATGAGTCATCAGGGGTTCATTACATTATTCTTTTTTTCATATATCTGAACATTCCTATAATAAAGTGTATTTTTTTTTTTTAGAAAAAAAATATTTTGTGTATATGGTTCTTCCACCAGGACAGCACAATCTGGGGGTTAATATTTCGTACGCTTGCTCTCGATTACTCAGTGACAGACTTTTTCATATTAGCAAAATAAATGCTACATTAGATTTCTGAGAATTTCGAATGGCAATGAATGTTTTTACCTTTTCCGCATTTGGAAAATCTTTTATTAAGGAGAAGTAGCGATAGAAATGCGAGGGTAGAAGGTTTGGGTTTGAAACGAAGTGGCCACTTAAGAGCTGAACAAATCAGTTAGCCAGTTTGAGTTGCCCCCCCTCCCCACCCCGGGTCTTTGAAGGGGGCATCTCAGTGCCTCAGAGTGGGATGGAGACGGGTTGTGGCACTACCGTATATAACGCAGCATTCTGCAGATGGTGTCGCTGTTATCATTTTAAGCATATCCGAGTGCGCTGCTAGTAACAGGGCCTGAGAAGGTAAGAAGCCTTTGAAAGAGATCTGGTCAAATGTGGGCATTAAAATGGGAAACCGAGGCGAAGTAGGTGAAACCTGTCCCCACATTAAGATGCTCACTTTGCATCACTCTGCCACAGACTTGATGAATTAACAGACGGTAACTAATGGAAAGTTCTCGACATCCTCATTTAACAGATACTCTTTGTTCTTTTGTGAGTGGAATATCGGACCAGCACATGGGGGCATCGTATCTTTTGGCGGCGGGGTGTGTGTGTGTGTGTGTGTGTGTGTGTGTGTGTGTGTGTGTGTGTAGACATGATTAGATTCTTTCACTGTAATGAAAACGTATTTAAATACCACAAAAAGCAAATAATCAGTAACGGTTAAAAAAAATCAACTAATAGGACAAAGATAATGTTCAATATTTAATCTAGAGCAAAACAGGTCACTTTAGAGTTTCGTTTCCTTGGCCAGGCAACAAGTATAAGGTGCTGTTTTACTGCATTTCCTCATCAAACATCATCACAGAGAATGGGGCCCAAGTCTCGTGCTTTTGATCACAATAGGGATATTAGCAGTTGAAAATAGTTGACAGAAGCTGACTTCGTGCACAACCTTGGTATAAGGCAAGAAGCCATAATGGAACTTTTTGGAATTATTTTTGATAAAGTTAAATTTGGAAATACATGATTCATATAAGTAGGGTAATGTAAGAAAGGCTTAAAAATGTTGCTCGTCTTTTAAACATTAATTCCAAACTATTTTTATTTAACATTTGGTATTGTTAAACAGGTAATAGTATTCTGGACATACACCTTCCACCACATTTAATAAGGGTACTTTATATTTTATCAAAAATGTGCATGTTAATAGATTGTAATTTAACCTTTGTCAAAAGACATGCAAGTATTTAGTATTTACATTAAACGGACTGCCTCCGAAGAAACACCGAATCTATAATATGCCCCCTTTAAAAGTCAAAAATATTTATTTGTAAGATAAACTATAGCATCAGTATCTTCTGATAGTTTAAATGTGATTCATATTTTTGGACCTTCATTGGTTTCCACACTATCATGCAAATTTTTGGCTTGCTTCAGCAAGACAGTCCTATTTTTATTGGCTATATAATAGGGTATATACATTTTAGCTGCTCTTTTTGAAAATATCACCAGGCAGTTCAGAATACCTCATTTATTGATAATACCGTGACAATCAAGGACCTTAATATCAGCTGATGACAATAGGGAATAGGGCAGAATTTAATAATGGCATGTATGGGACTGTCATTTTTACTCAATGTTGAACCATTTGAAAATGTTTTCTACTCAAGCTATATATTTTAGATAAGCACAGTTATAGATACCACTACTTGGGAAAAAAAAAAACCAAACACTTCTTTTAAGCTCAGAATTCCTTAGGACTAAATGTTAATCAATACACATTTTATACATAATATGTACAGACTTTTTAACCAAGCGCCACACAAGTAGGGCACACGGATTAGTTACCTTGGTTTTCAAAGGTTATGTGTCAACTCTGCATATTACGTGCCAAGGAGATACTGTCAACATTATTTTTTGCATAATGTGCAAGTATTATATGGCCACAGAGTGTAATACAAATTAGTGGCAAAGTGCTGAGGGAAGGAATCCATGACAGATTCAGACGCACAAGGTTGAATATTACCCGTAAACTACCGGACTCTGCTAAGGTCTTAGCACAAAGCGCTATGTCATGGGCATGCCCAGCTTTTAAAAGTTTCTGACGTACTCGGGCACAATGAAGCTTGTTCAAGGAGTTTTACCATAGCCACTGGTAGTAAGAGGACTGGTATGAACAATAAATGACATTGGGGGAGCCGCGTGGAAAATCACCCAAACAAATCATTTCCAAATTGTGCCGTCTTCCCTGAAAACAATTTTGCTCACTCCATCATGACCATCAACTGTTTTTTGATATGTGCTTTTTATTTATTTATTTATTTTTGGTTTAAGATAGCGTTATTAGGAAGATTATGCTGCTTAAGTTGAAGTGTCTAAGTGAGACTATTATTAGTATCGTATTGCGTTCTTACACACACTCATCAAATTCATTCAAAATGTTATTTCAAAAGAAATTAGATTATTGGGAATGGCAAAATCGTATTTGCAACCCAAATTTTCCTTCTAAAAAAATTAAAAGTTCTGGCACCTTATATTCTGTTGGGCTGGTAAAAATAAATAAAATCAAAGACTACTCTTTGCTCTAGCTTTTCCCTCTAAACCCAGGGGGCGGGGGGGGGGAAGAGGAAGAGAGGATTTTGTAAAAAACTTTACGGCATGTTAGTTTCTATTTATTCATTTTTTACTACATGAAATCTAGTTTCTATTTTATTAATTCAAATTTCTTTTCCTCAAATGGTTTTCTCAACTCTAAGTGAGCAAGAATGTTTAAAAGTTGTTTTCTCATTTAATAAAAAGAATTGAAAACTTTTTCAATACAATTTTAAGTTACAGCAAACCAGCTGCCTTCAAAGCAGTTCAGCTGTGCTTCAAAAGTAAATAGTACTTTTACAGCTGAATTGGGAGTCTTCAATGATGCCATTTTAGTTTCTTAAGTAAAAGTTCAACATTAAAGCAGCCCAGTTGCCTACCAATGAGCTCATCAGTGCCTGGAAAAATGTTAGGCATAAAGAGATTGGACAATTTCAGAACCAACTATCAAGGAACCCAGATTCCCTTATTAACATCTAGGAAGTCTTAAAAAGAAGCAGAAGAGATCAAGTGAATACAAAAAACTAATAATAATAATCAAAACCCGAAACCTTGGCCTCAAATCCTTTCCATGACCATTAGCACACCTCGTTTTATATCGTGGAATGTATGGAGTTTTATGTTGCGAGAATTTTGAAGAGGTGTTTAAATTCCGGGTGTGTTATTATTTTCTTCCTTTAGTTCTTATAGTTATGACATGCACAACCAAATGAGCTCAGAGTTATTAACTTATATTCCATTTATAACTTTAAAAGATACATTGCTTACTAAGAGGTTTTTATACAGAAGTCCATTTTTCCCTACTTACTTTATGTTACTGTTAAAGGCCTTTAAAATATTTATACATTAGCTTTAAAAAAGTGTTGCCATAATTAAATATTGTGAAATAAATGTGGATGAATTCATTCTCAGCACATAACTCCTAGAGACTAGACTTACGTTCTTGGTGGCAGGTCTTCTGACCACCCTACTATCTCTGTTTAGTAGGCAAATTAACCCCAAACAGGTTATGGTCTTCATTGTTAAACTTAAAAAACGAGCATGTGTCTGTGGTTTAAATTTACAGGGTTTCAAGTGACTTTTCAATCACTCTTTTTAAAATCAGTCAAATATCATCAAGAAAATATTAACATGCACCTAACTGAGAGGGCCATCTCTGACTCTTTGAAGTTACTTCACATAAGCAGACAAACCCTACCATGTCATACCATACAAACAATTTTAATTGTGTAGTTACAGTCAATAACCACTCCTAATCAGAACATTTCTGCATAAAGAAAATTGTGATACACTTATAAAAACAACCAGCTGTAACAAAATAGCTGGTGTTTTCATAGCCATAAACTCATAAAAAAGAAATACACCTTTATACAGAAATTTTATACAGATGTAGCTTTAAAATTGATTGTAAACCAAAGGAAGACACATTGCAAACATCAATTATTTTCACATTAATTGCATAATTTTCTAAGGTGATCTATTAGTTTTATTTACCTAAGCTTATTTGCATGATAGTAAAAATTGCATACAACAATAAGAGTGAAGCTTATAGTATGAATTGCTTGGATAACATAGAGCACTTTTTATAGGCAACTGTGTAAAGCACATTTTCTCTATTTAAAACTTTTAAGACACTTTGTTTTACTGCCCATCAAAATACATTTATAAATAGAAAAGAATCAGTATGGTAACAAGAGAAGCAATATTACATTTAACGGAAACTTCCAAAAAATTAATTACAACATGATGCTGCAGATCTACAAATAAATAATGAGGACTAAATTGTGTTTCACATTTTTTTTTCATTTTTTAAAAAATCATGTAACAATGAGAATGAAAAAAATTACAGTGAACTTTTATTTCCAAAATAAAAACAAATTTGAATTACGGCAGTGCCATATAATACAAGGCATTTGTTGGCATATGTCATCTTTAAACTGCATTCCACAGTCTATAGTTCTTTTGTAACATACAATAGAGTAACAAACTCTTTTTTTTTCTTTTTTTAAAATAAGGGGCGAGTTTCCAAAGATCAGTGTGGAGTGTTACAGAAATAATTAAAGGAAGGAAATAATAATCACAGAAGTTATAATGCTTGTTTGAGGCTCCAGAATAATTAAAAAAGAAAAATCACTGGTATCATGCTTACGGGGTACACACCTTGATGTGTCCCGTGAACACAAATTTTAATTTTTAATACCAAACAATCCTCAATGCTTCACCTGGGGCTGCCCAGCAGTTTGTAAAACAGTAAAACATTTAGTGCAGTCTGTATTATCCTTTCTCAACTTTCCTGTTTGTGCAAGTTTCTGAAGATTCATTGGCCAAACAATGAACAACAAAGGTTTTCGGAGAGAATACAAGGTGGACTTCTCCTGTCGTTAGTAAATACCAGTGGCACTGTTGAATGAAAATAATACTTGGATCTCAGTCTTTCAAGTCAGTGTTAATGTCCGTGTTTCCTTCCACTGACAGCTCTTCCTCTAGCTTCACCGAGAAAAGGGTGTTAGCATTTTTGTCTTGGACACTCTCTTCCAAATCCTTGAGCAACTCCTCCTCTTTGTATTCGGCCACATCCACCTCTAAGCCGGAGTTGTCCTTCAGTTTGCCGTGGTGCTTCAGGTAATACCGCTGGTTCTGAAAGAACTTGATGATGGTGTACTTGGGCAGGTCAAGCTGCGCGGACAGAGTCTGGATGGCCTCTTCGTCCGGGTACAGGCCTACGTCTTGGATGAAACTCTGGAGGATGCCCAGGGCTTCCACGGAAATTTTCGTTCGCGGCCGGGTCTTCTGCCGGTTCTCGTCCTCGGCCTCGGCGGGCGAGGCCACGGTGGGCTGCCGCGGGGGGAGCCGGGGCCCGGCGGGCTGCTGCGCCTGCGCCTGCGGGGGCGGCGGCGCCGGCTGCTGCTGCGCCTGCGCCTGCGGCTGCTGCTGCAAAGAAACAAGCGGACAGTCAGAGCTCTGCCTTCTGCCCTGGCGGCCGGGCAGCGCCGGCCAGGAGGACCCAGGGGACTGGGACTCCCACCTGTAGCTTCTCCCACCTGTAGCTCCTCCGAGGGGGACAGGGATTCAGGACGAAAAGGGAGGCCAGCCAGATGGCCCACGGCATCAGGGGAAGAAGTCAAAATGGTAAGAACCAGGGAAGGGAGGCATGAGTAGGGTTTTGGGGGGCTACTGGGCTCCCTTATCAGAGCTCCGTGGAGCCTCCCTACCCTTCATTTTCAGGCTGGCTCACGGAAGTGAAAGCTCAGCGCGCTGAAAATGTGAGCCGTGAACTTCACCGGAAGGATACGCATCAGAAGGCGAAGACAGCAAGGCAAATTATGATGTAAATAATTAACAAAGATTTAAAATGAAGATTGAGGAGTAAGGATTTCAAAGGCATTTTAGAAAGGAGTGCTACAGAGCCGTGGGGTAAAGACACCCGTGTTTTGCCCCATTTCATCCATGGCTTTAAAGCATGGAGCGAGAAAAGTCTTATTTCAATTCCAAAGAAAATGGGATAAAGGCCTGCTCTTCTTCACCATTATCCCTTAAGACTCCAAAGGATTTCTGAGATTCTCACGTTTGCGAATTTCCTACCAGTCAGTTCCGATTTAATACACACAGAATTTCTTACCAAATTGCACTAGGCTGACACTGCAAGTTTTTTTTTTTCTTACCAAAAAATAAAAGTTTGATCCCCCATACAACGGCTAGCAAATTGTTTTGTCTATAGTAAACTCATGTGATTAGGATTTAAATTTAGTGTATACAGACACGTTTTCGTAATTAGTGTCTGTATATGTGCTATAATTTCCATACACAATTATACATAACAAATGTGTGCCACGTGCACATACCGTATACTCTATGTCCATAATTTTTATCATCAAAGCAAATCAACCTGAGTAAGCAGCAAAATATTAGAGCGTTTGTACTGTGCCTAAGCATTTCCTTTTATCCCAAGAAACAATTTTATTAAAAAACTATTTACATCTTCAAACAAGTACTATTTGTATTACTATACGTATACCTTTCTCTTTTTTTGTTTTTGCTAAACAGTAAGTTTTTCAGGCTTTCATGATTATTTTAGTGCTTGATATCCTAAGGGATTCTCTTTTCCAATTTATCTTTAATACACACTCAAGGATTTTTTTTTTTCCTAGTGGATGGATAACCCTATTATTGTTTTTAGCGCTATATATATATATATTCCCCACCCACCCCCACAGCAATACCAAGAAATAATGCAGGTGATTCAACAAAGACAGTAGAATTTTAGGACTCTGGAAGGCAATGGCATTTTCTCTTAAAGGGAAAAGCTAAAAACATCCCCTAAGATGTGACAGAAATAGGTTCTAGAGCTCCAGTTCATTCAACATGCTTCCTTAGAAATCAAGGCCATCGGGCACCAACAAACTACCTGGTCCCAGAGCTTTCCAATCTCGATTCATAGCGGTGTTCCCTCCGTAGATGAATGGAGACAAGTCCCATGACAGGACTAGCTAAGCACAAGGCTGACTCTGCTGGCACAGTGCTCTCTGGCCACCACCATGGTTAGGATGTCCTTTGCAAGTCTGCAAATTGTGACCCAGGGAGCAGGTCTTTACACCACCCCCGCTCCAGCTGGCATAGGTAGCTTGTGCCCGCTCACCTGAGGAGCAGCACTGAGCCATGGTGCAGGGGTCAGCAGGCCTGGTAAGCAAACGCCTCTAGACTCTCCTTTCCCAAGGGTGGTGGGAGAGGGGCTCTAAAGGAAAGACAAACAGACGTGACTCACCCCTAACCTGTGTTCTGTGAGGGTGAGGGCAGACAGCTATAAGGTGAAGGAAGGGCCAAGGAGTCAGAGACAAGATTCCAATTAGGTTTCCCTCCCCTCCTCTCTTTGGACAGTATCCGAGGTAGGAAGTTGTGACTGTATAAACCTCCTCTACAGAAACAGCAGTAATTCCCTTCCTCAAGGGCAGTATTGGTCCTCATTAAAAAAGTGGGTGGTATTTATAAAATGGATTTTTAAAAAACAAAAACAGGACTTGAGCTCTCACACAAAAAACAAGCCGATTCTAACAAAGATGCAGTTGCCAAACCAGAAGTGTGAAAAAGGGGGTTCCTGCCACTTTGTGGGTGGGGAGATGAAGGAAGAGGAACACAATACACATGTTGGAAAAAGTGTGCTGATTTTCCTTTTATTCCCCTGAGCAAGATGGCAGTGTATCGTTATCTCTTGCTAAAGCCTATGTTTAGACTGGCGGGAAGAAGAGAAACGCTAATTTCCGGGCTAAGTTTAAAGCTCTATTTGCTTAGTGCTATATTCAATCGGCCAAGGTGAACGAACCTGAATCTGCTCTGCTGGAACATGGATAATGTGGGGCGGCCTGTCGCCATGGTGATGCACCGCGTTGCTCTCCTGTTCATAAATGGCATCACGTTCTGGCTGAGGAAGACTGAGGAACCTTCGGATCATGGAGAGGTTCTCCCACAGAGTCCTGTTTTCTGGAGAAGGATCTTCTTTCCAGCGTAACAGCTCACACAACCACCCCTTAGAGACAAGGGCATAATAGGTCAGTTCATGCCTGGGGGGGGGTTGATATTTTCCATTAAGAGCTAAAAAGAAAAGACCCTGTGAGGTTAACTTTTTTCATAAGCTCAAAAACACTCCAATGTGCTTGAAAAAATGTTTTTTAACCTGTTCAGAGACAATAGCTGTGGCTGTCAAGGAGGCAGGCTCTGTTTCTAATAAATGTTCAGATTTGCATCTTAAAGGAGGGTCATGTTCTTTAAGATTCCAAGGGCAAGACACATTTACCACGGACTTGGCAATATGTGAAATAGAAAAGCAAAGTTGAACGTGCTTCTTGTCTTGCCCAGCTTTCTTGTCTGATGAGCGGCCATCTGAGATCCTGAAGGTCTTTAGGAAGAGACAGCACAGATTTTTATAATAATTTGTTTCCTAAAAGGGTTCCCGGAGTTTATGATTTTTGTACTAGGAAGGAAACTGTGTGCAAACGTGTGTGTGTGTGTGTGTGTGTGTGTGTGTGTGTGTGTGTGTGTGTGTGACAGAGACAGAAAGGACACGTGCAGTAGAGTGAGCAAGAATGTCATCCGGTGTAAAGCGTAATGATCAGAATGGGCGTTAGAAAACTTCTCCAAGAAACAACTTTCCAGAAAGACATCTCAGAGCCTGTTTTTTCTGCCCATTGCGGTGCACAACATATGATTCACCAGACAAGAATTTTAAGAGATTTCCTGAGCTGAGAGAGAAGAAAATGTCCAATGAATGCTAAAACCTGAACCTCTCTGATGACTCCCCTAAGGCCCCATTTTTGATCCTCAGATTATCAAGAACGGAGTGGACCAAGAGAGTACATCGTCTAACATTTCCTAATCCTCATCCCAGAGGTTCTTCATCTCGGCTGCCGTGATGGACACTAGGCAATGCGGTGGAGAGTAAGAGGGAGGCTGTCCCACCCAGACCCCCTTCGCCAAGCAAGGCAACCACCTCTAGCTGGCGTGCTGCCTGCTGAAAGCTCACAGCCATACTCCTCTCTGGAGCAATGTTTGCAGTCATCTCACCTGGAGATGACTGGACAGTTACTCCACATCCTCACTGACCCCCTCACACCCTGGGGTGGCCAGTGATTGGCTTACCCAGTGGTACAATGTCCCTGCCCTCTTCCCCCAAAGTGACAACTCACTCAACCCTTCGATTTACTCTCTGGAGATGGCCCTCCCCCTTCTTCTTGCTCCCTCCCCCCATCAATACAGACTACCTGAAACCACATTCTTATTGGACCCCTTCCTCTTCTCTATCCTCTCTCACTTCTTCCAGGTCCTTCACCAAATCATAGACACTTGATTCCCTGTCTTAGGCTCTGCTTTAGGGACTTGACCTAAGATGAAGGGGCTTCTTGGAAATTCCAAGTAAATTAGTTGGATGGGAGTGGAACGAGCAGAGTTTCTTTATTATCTGATTTTTAGAACTAGCCAAGGAGAGGTGTGTGTGTGTGTGTGTGTGTGTTGTTGCGATTGTTGTGTGGGGTGAGACCAGTGAACGGTATGACTTTTTTTCCCACCTTCCCAAACTGAACCACTGGAGAAAATTCTCCTTCCCCTTCTAACTGCAATATACAGTGAAAAGAAATAAGGCCCATTCTTCCCCAAATGGCCTATTGGAGAGAATTTAAAAGAAAAGCTGGAGAGCTGATAACATCAGCTTCCCAAGGCCCACCTACTAACCAGCCAAGGGTGAGTGACTGTTGCTAAACCTCAAGAGACCTACTAATTTTTCTGAGACATTTGTTTCTCTACTCGGCAGGTCTTGTAATTAAACAAACACATACGAGGGGATGGTCACGCAATCATGCAGTCATTCAATGCCACTGAACGCGTAATTCAAGGCTAAGAGAGCAGGCGGTAAACTGCAGATTGACCTGAGAGAATATTAGTTAAAAAATAATAATTGTGATTAGAATGTCACTGAACATGCTTCTTTTCTAACCATGGCGATTCTGTGTTTATTTCCAGAAAAACATGATGATGTGTCGTATTTCAGCTCTCCTTCTAGGAGTGTAATGTTAACTCTCGAACTGTATTTGAATATCTGAGCTATCTGAGACCCACGTGCATTCGGTGCCCCAGAGATGTTTATTGAGCTCTTATTGGCCAATATTTGCTATCGGATTGAGCCATGAAAACATTTTACGTATTCCTACATCTCAGCCATTTCTTAACACTTTACCTGTAAGTTTTGATGCTGTGCAAGTTTTAGACCTACGTCTTCCTATAGGCTTGAATATTAACTATGGTTCAGATACCTCTCCTCCCCGCCTCTGTCTCCATTCTTCAGCTACGGCAACGGGCAGGCCCCCATGCCGAAACGGAGCAAATTGCTACAGTTCTGTTTACCTTTCAAGATGTTAGAAGGTTCACAAAAAACAACAGAAAAGTTGTTTTTTGGGGGGGAGGGGAGTTTTTTGTACTTAGCTAGTATCGTAGACTATTGTAGTAAGTGCTAAATGTCGAATATCTAAGATTTTTTTTAAAGAAATAAATGCTTGTAACTAAAAATTACTAAAAGTTAAATTTTAAAAACAATTCACGTATGAAAAGCTTCTTGGAGAGAGCTGAAAAACTCCAATAATTTTTCCAATCCTTTAGAAACTTTTTAAAGTAACAGATCAGTTAGCACTCGGATATATGTGAAAAAACATGTGGATCACAGATGTTCTTTGGAAAAGAAAATCATTAGTTCTTTTAAAATGGCTAATAATGATAGCTAATTCCTAAACAATCACACTCATGCTGGTTTAACAAATATTTCAGAAAAGGAGCCCTGACTCATTCAACAAATATTTTGCTCATATTGTCACTTCTGTGTCTCTATGCTTATGAGATGGATCCTTATTTTTATTAATTGCCCATGACTAACATAACATTTCCAGTAGTTTGCTATTAACCTCTGCCCTTAAATAATACTTCTAATTCCTTATCTAAAAATAATTTGATGAATTATAAGTTTGAAGCATGTCTCTGCTAGCCTTTCAAGAGACATGATGATTTTAAGAGACTGAAATCAGATGCTTCTTAGAAAAATATTTAACGGTGCAGCTGGGAACTGTTAGTTCTACAAGGGTATTCCAAAAAGAAAAAAAAAAAAAACTAGAAGGGGGAAGTGCTTTTCTTGATGTGTGTATCTCTTAAAAAATAATGAAAAACAGACATTTTGACACGCTAGCTCTTTGTCAGCAGAGACACTGGCGCATTCCCAATTTACGCTGGCAAAAATAAGATTAATTCATTCTAATACTATTTAAATACTTGGAATATTCTGACTACCTCAAATCCTATCCATTGAGACTCGATGAATGATGACAGTAATCTGATCTATGTTTTGCACAAAGTGACTAAAAAAAGCCAAATGCTTTCTAATTCCCCAGTACCTTTTTCTAGGTCACTTTTCCATAAGTGATATTGTTAGAGCAAATAAACTTGGTAAGACAATGAACATGTCAGACTATTGTAATATTTGACAAATAATGATGATTCCCCTAAGTCCTGTATTGGTTTTTAAATGATAAATGTATAGATTTACTTGGTAGAGGAGAGACAAGAAATGAAATGCAGTACTTTGTTGCAAAATGTGAACATAATTACATTTTTAAGAGCAGTCTCTGGGACTTGAAATATTGTAAGACCATAGGCAGGAGTAGTGAGCTACTCCCCAAATTAAATTAGGATCGCGACGGTTCTGTACAGTAGAAAAGACAGGAGAGTAACAGCCTTAAAATAATGAGATCGATCCCTTCTCAGAAAACTAAAATGGTACAAGGAACAACCTAAACTTTAAATGTAGTAAATTTGCCAAGCAACATTACGCTGCATATAAAGAGGGCAAAATATAAACAGTAGCCACATGTAAATAAATTAGTAAAACTTTCAGGATGTTACTACTTTTCAAACTGACGAAGTTTAATTTGACACCTTCTGTTCTAAACCCTTTGTTTCTACTCAAAATCACGCCTTGAGCTGTTGCTATCAATCACAGCGCTCCCCTTATTACTTAAAAAAACTGGCATGAACCCTGAAGAAGCTGAAAATGCCATGCAGATGAATTCTGAGATAATATGTTCAAACCTGTTATATACAACACAAATCCTGTAAAGTTATGTATTGTAAACCTACATTTATTGAGAACTAAAAGTCTTAAATCCATCTGCCACAAAGGAAATACTGTTATGTACTTTATAGTAACCAAGAACCATCTGCAAATGTCTTGCTACCGTAAGCAAGAAAATGGTGCAGAAGATGCTAAACCTAGGACTTGCATGAAATAAATAACATTCGTTTGACTGGTTTTGGTGAGGGATCTATTAAAAAAAAAAAAAAAAGTAAGATCAGGGGGGATAAAAAGGAAAGGGAGAAAATGCAGAATGACTGCCAAACCAGTCCTGAAAAAAAGCAAAACAAACTCAATGACAACACAATGGCAATTTATTATGGTCCATGAAACACATGACTGTATGCTCATTTTAAAGGAAAAATTAGCAGTTCTAAACTCAATATTCTAATGATGTGCTTTACTGACAGAATCTTGTTGTACCACATTTAAATAAAAATCCTGGCACCTCCATCTCTCAGCTGCTAATTTCCAACCAAACTCAATCCCTGATTTCCACTCCACTCTTTTTAGAACAATTAATTCAAGTCAATTCACTTTGAACATCTTAACAGAGAAGGGGGTGCGCAATGATTTTAATTGAGTCAGAGAAGTAACCTTTCTTGAATGAATTTATTGTGCCTCTACAGTCTCACGCACGTAAAAAAGAGAAGCCCTTCCAAGGGCCTGTTCTGTGACAAAGCTGGGAGCACATAACACACAAGACAACTCGTTTTCCAGGGGAAAAGAGGCTTCAGTATTCTCTAAGAAAAAAAAGTCATTTCATACAAGATACAGAGATGTATCTATTACTGTTATGTACATATACATTTTAAACCCAAGAGCCATAAAAAAGAAAGAAAGAAAGAAAATGACAATTCTAGCTGCAACGAAGAAGGAGAAACACATTTTAAGAAACGGAAGGATAATTTGAGTTCTAAAAAGCAAAACATTTTATAGTCTGTATTTATTCCCCCTCACCCTCATCTTTTACGTGTTATTTGCAGGAGTATTTTGTTCCAATCTCTGGGGCATATAGTATAATAATATATGATATTAAAAGAAATCAATCTAAATAGGGACGTATTTGATACAAACATTTTAGTGGAAAGCATGAATTACATTTTAGCTAGTAGTAGGAACAAGGATTAAATACATAATCCATTAAATAGTACTTCCAACACAAAAAAATTCAGTATTGTAGACTAAACTACACCAGGCATTTTGAATGAGTACATTTTCAACAACAACTAACTATAAAGCTAGCAATTTATCATTCAGCAAATAATTTTCTACTTTTAAAAGAATCCGTAAGTGTTACTTATGCTAATGAAGACAGTTTTTAATCTGCCCACAAACACGCTGATAGAGGGCAATTTTTTTTTTATTTACAAAGCTGTCGGCACTCAAGGGTAATTTCATATCAGTGTTCTATAAGCTGGGGGGAAAATGGGTTCTAATTGTCAGAGTTGCGGAATCTTTCACCTTTAGCACGAAGGTTTAAAGATCTCACAAAGATGCAAAGTGACTAATGACGTTTTAAGCTACCCCTCTGACATCCCAGAAGCATTCCATTTTCACACTTTTTATGTTTTACCACTGCCTCAAATACAGTCTTAACACACAGTACTGCTCTGGGGGCCCGAATGCAGACACATAAGGGGGCTCATGGAGGGGACAATCCCGGCTTCCAGGCTTGAGGCCTGGATGCTTCACGCACCAACTTCGACCCTCTTTTTCACGAACGATCATCACACTTCAAACAGTGAGAAACAGAATAGTGGCAAAGCAGTATTGAAAGCATTTTTAAATTATTTACTAGGTTAAGAGGGTGAGATGATACTTTAAATACATCAAATTTCATCGTCTAGGCCATTTTTTGGTGGCAAAGTGGTATTGATCTTTCCGAATGCTTAAAATTAACTATTTTCCAGAAGGTCATTATTTGATTAAAGGCATTAAAGTTGAGGGCAAGAAGCGATGCACTTTTTCTTCTTCCCCATTCAAATCATCATATAATTTAATAAAAACCATCCCATCATGTCCCGTAATAAAAACGCTTATCTTAAGATACTGTTCTTTACCTAACATATTAACCTTTAAATGTTATGAAGTTCTTCAGAAAAAAAACCTTTGCTAAAGCAGATTATTCTATAACATAATGAGAGGCCCCCACCATTAACATTAATAAAGATACATGTTCTCTTCTATGGAATTAGTAGGAAATACATTAATCTTTCTCCCCAGTTTAATAACATCTACTCTGGGTATAGTGAAGAGAATCTCAGCAGGCGTCGTAACTTTTCCTGCTAAGTTAACAACGGTCTTATTAAAGAAAACATGGGAAATAAGTTTGAACAGAGACGTACCAATAAATTTTCATGCTAAAAGTAGCACCTTACATTCACTTTATTTAAAGAGGGGTTTTAAAAAGAAATATTTAGGGTCGTGAGTTCAAGCCCCATCGTGGGTGTGGAGCCAGCTTAAAAAGAAACATATTTAAATGGCATATGTGTGTGTGTATGTATCCCCAAGTACATTTATTTTCAAGGTATAGCTTCTGATATTTGTATTTGCTGAAAAGAAAAAAAAATCATGATATTTAAAAATTACTATGATTTTTATACTTCCAAACTGGAATTTTTAAACTCTCTCCAGGTTATATAAGGGACTTAATACTTAGCCAAAAATGTGTGGGTTTCCATATTGTGGAAATAGGACATATAATGGCTACCCGTAAATTTCTCATGAGTCCATTTTTGCTACTTTGTCTTTAAGAGGTGAAATACATCTAACAGAGTTTCTGGAGGTTTCTTCCCCACCCCCCAGCCCCCCACCCTGCCCCGGAGGTTTGCGCTCATACAATCTGAGGAAAAGTCCCCATTAAAATTTAGTGAATTTTGAATAATCAGAATCATTGGTAAATAATTTTTATTATGCAATTTTGCTTAAAATTTAAGCAAGTAAAAAAAGGAAAGTGGTTTTTATGTTCCCCTCTTTTCTACCTTCTCAAAGCCACGGACTTTATAGCACACATAAATATACAGTGTTTTTTCTTTTCCTACAGATTGTTTGATCCATAATAAGATCATCAGATGACAATCTGGCCAGAGTAGATAAAAACAGGCTCATTTAAAAGGGTTGTTGGGCAAGGAGATCTTACAGTTTAAAGAATATTTTCAGGAGGGAGAATCTGAGTAGGGAAAAGGAGGAATGAAGAGAAAAGCATGAAACTGTAGATAACATATTAAAACTAGAAAGAAAATAATCTTATAATTTGAAACAGAATTCCCACAGAAAGGCTGAACCTTCCTTTAAAAACATTAGATTTGAAAGATATCTAACTTAAAAGTTTAATTCTTCTTATACTTCATAAACTAACCTGCTTTCAAGATAGTTTCTTCAAAGCTTAAATGAAACAAACAAAAATCTGGCTTACATGCCTGATGCTTGAATATGGGCTTAGAAAATTAATTTTTTGTTTTTTCCCCTCAACCTAAAATGTATTTTTGACATTATAGAAGTTTCAGTGATATGATTTGGCTCCTGTTTAACATTTATACACACTGTGCCTTAATGTCTTATATTTTTTAAAAGATTTATCCATTTATTTTAGAGAGAGAGAGAGCATGTGTGCGTGAGCAGTGGGGAAGGGGCAGAGGGAGAGGGAGAGAGACTCTTAACTAGTCTCCAGCTGAGCACGGAGCCTGAGGCAGGGCTCAATCCCGGGACCCTGAGATCATGACCCAAGCCGAAACCAAGAGTCGGATGCTCAACGACAGAGCCACCCAGGCACCCCAATATCTTACTTAAGCTTTTATTCTCTCCTCATTCTCCACAGTTACTGTTGTTAAAAAACAGAAAACTCAGTACTGCCAAGTTTCATCAACGCTAGCCTTGTTTCTATCATAAAGAATCATCTCCTTTCCACCTGTCCATCAATGACTTGTCAGTCTGGGACCCTTCTTCCTCGAATTATGCTTTTAGACACCAAATATTCTTTTTAATTATTTCTGATGGACAATTATTTTGATTTCTGAACAAAAAAGCTTTTAAGTAATCATTCCTTTTCTTAACGCAGGGGAAAAAGTACACCAATGATGCCTAGAGCTTTGGTGAAGAATGAGAGAACAAGTGATGTCTAATTTAGCCTATGGAACTTCCTGACAGGTAAATTACAGGTGTAACTAAGCTTTCTTGAATCCCCCTAGCCATCCCCCTAGCCATCTTTGAGATGCCCTTGGACAAGAGACACTGGGATCACTGCTCTGGTCTTCTGTTTTCAAACCGCCAAAGTTATCTTACTGCTCAAAATGACTTTTCAAAGGCTTCCCATTATAGAGAAAATGCTCACACACCGTAGAGCGGCCCTGACGGCTGCTCCCAATAGCATTCATGTCCTAATTCACTGGACTATTTATTAGCTGTTGTCCCGCATTTCCCCACATTCTATTCTCCATCCTTCATACTAACAGGAAAGCCTTTTCTCCTTTTTCCTGCCCATCCACATACTAAGTCTCCTTCAAGTCACGCTCGAGCACTCAGTATGTCGATAGAGTGTTATATGCCACGTAGGGGCTTATGTCCGTGAACTTGAGCAAATTACCTTTCTGAGCCTCAGATCCTCCTCTACAAAGAACGGACGATAGTATTAATAGTATTAATCTTGCAGGATTGTGGCTGGTACAAATGAAATAGAACACATTCAGCCCCGCGCCTGGTCCATGATAATTACAAAAAGGTCTGATGAACTTAACTGAAAGCACTTGCCTAAAAATGGTTCACAGTATATTTGGGAGGCATTCAAAAATAACTGCCAGTGCAAGGCAGTGCATGAGAAATAAAGGTCAGTGCTGGACAAACACCAAGTGGGATCCAAGTGGCGAGGAGGAAGAGATGGGCTGAGTGGTCAAGGAAGTCTATACTGATGAAAAGTGATATTGGGGGGCGCCTGGGTGGCACAGCGGTTAAGCGTCTGCCTTCGGCTCAGGGTGTGATCCCGGCGTTATGGGATCGAGCCCCACATCAGGCTCCTCCGCTAGGAGCCTGCTTCTTCCTCTCCCACTCCCCCTGCTTGTGTTCCCTCTCTCGCCGGCTGTCTCTATCTCTGTCGAATAAATAAATAAAATCTTTAAAAAAAAAAAAAAAAGAAAAGTGATATTGGCTTGGCCTCGAAAAATGGGCAATATTTAAAATGGGGTGGATAATGAAAAAAAGAGGAAGATGAATTAGCGATGTACCAGGAAAAACAGGTAGACCAGTCGCTTTTTGAGCGGACTATGCCCACCATTCTTTTGCTATAACTCTTTACCATACTGGACTTTCTGGGAATACTTAATTCCTGTGACCTCACCTCCTGTACAGACAGTACTTCTAAGATCCATTTGTTGAGAAAGCCTGGGTTTTCATTTGAATTCCTATTTTACTACTTACCAGCCCTGGTCAAGTTATTGAAATTCTCTAGACCTCAATTTTCTCCTCTATAAAATGGGGGTAATTTTACCACTATTCATAGGGTGTGTGAGAATTAAATGAGACAATTCCTGCAAGGAGATTGGCACACAGTAATGTTATGATGAATGTCATTACTGTTTTTATTATTGTTGTCATGATCACAAAGAGAATCCAAAGGAATGTGACTATCTAGGGAGTTAATGAAAATAATTCAGTTATTACGTCCTAACCTGAACCCACTCTCTTCCTCCCACAGACTAGGTTCTCCTCTGATGTAGTTTAACTCAATTAATAGCATCACCACCCACCCAGTCACCTGGGCTGAAAGGCTGTTATTTGAAGTATAAATTGGTATAATCTTACTGAAAGGCAATGTGGAAATGTTGAACGTGGAAATGTCTAGTAATCACCTTTAAAACACAAAAGCCTTTTTTGATCCAGTAATTCTACTTCTGAGAACCGATCCTAAATAAATGATAATTAAAGAGGTATACAAATAGTTAAGTATCCTAATGTTCGTGCTAGCATTATCCGTGACAGCAAAAGGAGAATATGACTTAAACGTACCTCAATAGGGAATTAAAAGGTATGTGTATCATCTGAATAAATGTAAGACATACACACGTACACACGTACGTATGTACACGTACATATACGTGCATGTGTGTGTCTAAAGAACATGAGGCTATCTTTAGTTAACTGGGATTATGGGTATTTCTTATTTATGCTTGCATTTTTTGACTTTGCTATAGTAGCTGTATGTTTTTAATAAAAAAAAATAGCAAACAGCTTCAATTAAAAATCTGATTTTTCGGGGCGCCTGGGTGGCACAGCGGTTAAGCGTCTGCCTTCGGCTCAGGGCGTGATCCCGGCATTATGGGATCGAGCCCCACATCAGGCTCCTCCGCTAGGAGCCTGCTTCTTCCTCTCCCACTCCCCCTGCTTGTGTTCCCTCTCTCGCTGGCTGTCTCTCTCTCTGTCGAATAAAATAAAAATAAAATCTTTAAAAAAAAACAAAAATCTGATTTTTCTTGTCTGTTTGCTTTGTGAGGCAACCATCATGAATTCCTACCAGTTCTACCCCTTCAGAACGTTTCTTGAATTGGTTCCTTATTTTCCATTCCTACTGCTCTGGTTCAGGCCCGTCAGCACTTCTTCCATGAACTAAGGCTGATGGGTTACTTGAATCCAGGCCACCCCCATCTCAGCTGAATTACATTTATCACAAACAAACGTCCACACAAATAGCCCTTTGAATGGCATCCTCTTCACTTTCCTTCACCCAAAGGGCCTGGACAGGCCCCGAGGCTCACACTTCAATGAGTAAGTGTAAAAATGAAGCAAAGGATTCCCTGTAACACTGAAGTGGCAGTAAGGTCGGGGAGAGAGGAAGGTATAAAAACTGCACAGTCTGGACCCTTTAGTTGGGGGCAAGAAACCGTACACAGCTCTGTTGTTCCTGAGGATACCATGCATTGTAGCAAAGTCCAACAACTTGCATTTATAATGATGCTGCATTTCAAAAATCAGATTCAAACTGAGCTCAGCTTACCAGGTTTCAGGAGGCCGGGAAGCGCTCTTAAAGGCTTCTGTCAAAAGCAAATACATCTGATTGTTCAAAGAAGCTGAATGGGAAACTTCTCTCTTCCCAAACCCCTCAATCCAAATAAATATGTGCTCTTATACGGCAACGTTATGAAGCAAATTTCTTACAAGTTGCCTCCTGAAGTCACTATTAAAATTTTACAGTGTTTATTTTTTTATTCAAAATTGTGAAGATCATGGAGAAAAAAATGTTGCTGAATTTGCACATATGCCATGTGCAAAGAAAACAAAAAAGAACTATAAAAATGTGAGCTTATAAGATCAATCATTTTTAGGTGATGATTTACCTGATACAGTGGTTTGTTTGCTTACAGAAATAACTTACTACAGGTTATTTTAACAAATATTTCTGCCAATGCATTTTTAATTGATTTATATGAAACTTTTCAACACTGCAGATAATCTCCGAGAATGAGCTACATGTCCCATTATGCATATTTAGGGGCTGGGAATTAAAAATTTAAATCTTCCCTCTATGATATCCTAGGAAAGATAACAAAGAATTTTTAAAACCAGGGGAAGGCAATTTGGGATTGTAAAAGTTATGGGACTCATATCCTAAGAGGAACAATTAAGCGGGCAGGGTCATTATGAGCTCCCGAGCTGCTTATGATTTTGCTGATAAAGTAACACCCATTTTGTGGCCAAAACCCACATCATTTTATCCATTATGCAAACCTACTAATCAGAGGTTGGCTTAATTGAGGGACTCAAATCTTGTGATTCACAAGGACACTTCAAAAAAAGAAAGCATAAATATTTCTAGAAGCATCATGTGAATCCCAGTGACAATGGCTGGGTTATAATTTCACCAATAAAGGGAGACAAGGGAGGCTGGGCTCTCTGCACAGGCCATGTCGGTCACTCCTCAAGACCACTGATTCTGTTTGATACCTGGGGAAGGCAGGCTCCGAGAGGGCCCCGGGGGAAGAGGACAGGAGTCTGACCCTACTCTGTCTTTCTGAGCACAGAGTCCCCCTCTTCCCACCCCGACTCCCTCAGGAATGTGCTGAGTTTTGTGAGGGCAAAATTGAGAGCCGATGAAATGTGCTTCTGAATCGTTTTATCCCTCCACAAATAATTATTAAGTGCCATCTATGTGCTGCCTACTGTGCAGGCTAAGAGGAGATGTGGGGACAGAGAGACAGATACAAGAGGGAGTCACTTCCGCCAGCACTTACAGTCCAGTCAGGGAAGAAGAGCTTACACTTCAGACGGAAGTTGATATTAAAGGTGACGCCCCCTGACACAAAGTCTCTAGTCTAAGGGCAAAGGCCCTCTCTCACCAAGTCCTGCACAGTACGTGGCATCAGAAAGTCGGAGAAAAGGCTGCCGATCAGGTTTCTGGTTTTGCTGTTGTTTTAAATGTTAGTGCAATGACTCTGACCTCCGCTTACGTGCTCTGGAGTGAAGGGCATTTGAAAAATAAGCATACTATAAAATAATAAATAACAAACATTGCCCTGGTAAATTTAAGAACTGTTCAGCTAATGTACTAAAAAAATATGTTAAGTCCTCCCCCCCAAACATATAATTTATCTAATCATTGATCTCATTTCTTTTGTGCCATCGACCCTTCTGGCAAGCCGGTAAAGCCCACAGATGATGCCTTTCCAGAACAATGTTTTTGTGTGCTGAAATAAAATACCGAAGATTATGAAGAAAACCAATTATGCTGAAATACGGTTATCAAAAATTTGTGATATAGTAATATAAACGCTTCTTTATTAACACACTAAATAACGAGCTCTAACAACAGATCTGATAACTACTGTAATTTTATAGTGATGAGCAAAGATAACATTTTGAGATATCTGCAATAACTTAATGTGATGTGAAAATATCTGCGATTTTTACTGCTGACAAATTCATACCTATTGTTAGTACTAGTATGATTTATTGCCCATATTGGTAATTGAATAAAATGTCAAATTTCAGTAACATGTTAATGAAAATGAAGATTTCTTTTTCTATCCAAGTTCATGGACCCCTTGGGGGAAGGTGGGCCACAGGTTAAGAACTCCCACCACCCCGCATATATTTCAAATATTTTTCTAGAACTATCTTATATAAACTCCCAGTAGTTTAGAAAACTTTGGTATTTATGAATTCATGGAACAGATTTCCTGGGTTGTTTTGTTTTGTTTTTTTTGGGGGGGGTATTTTTGCCACTAAAGGACCATGCCTGTTAGAGATGGGTTGGAGGAAAACAGTTAATCACTAGTACGATGGTTCCCAGACTGTCCTGAGGAGCCCCAGGTTTCCATCAGGGCATCTCAACAGTGCCATGGTTGATGAGAATGCCCACCCTTACCCAGTCTTCTAGTCGACCAAAATGGGGGAAGACTTTTACTTGGTTTATTTATTTCAGTGCTGGAGGAGATTTCATTCATAAACCAATAGTTTGACAGCTTAAACATTTTTGATTAACAATTGTACTAGCACATACAGACCTGTTTCTCCTGGTCCTCTTACAAACTCAGAAAATGGGTTTATAACCCGTGCATAAAGCACCCATATTCTAATTTAGTTAACTTCATCCCATCCAAGTAACCGTTGTAAAGGTAGACAAGATTAGCAGATTATCCTTTGAGAAATTCTGTCAGAAGAGGAACTCTAATGAGGTTTTCCGAAGAGACTTAGGTTTCCCAATCAGAAAGGGATAAGGTAGCAGGGCAGATGGAGGATGGCAGCAGGGAAAGGAATAGAACAGTGACTTGGGCATGCCATGGGGTGTGGGGAGCTGTGCAAAGGTTAGGAAACCAGAGGTAAACAAATAATGGTCCTTACTCTCAGCACCACTTTTCAAAGAACAAATGGTTTTAAAGTATTTGCCTTGAAGATCTGAGGACAGGGCAGAAGGAGTCTAGTCAAGTAGAGCGTTAAAGAAAGAAAAAAAGTGAAGAGGCAAGATGGTTGGGGGGGCGCACAGGTAGAAAATAACTCCCACACAATCATCTCCTCACTATATATTATAGGTAGCACAATGCTACATTTATCCAGAAATATAACACAACTTTCTGTCTAGAAATTAAGCTTGATGGATAAGGCTTTAGTCCTTATGGTTATCCAGGGTCCAAGTTATTTAGTCTCTTTAATCAAAATACTAAAATAAAATCATTACCCATTAGGCTATTACCCTTCCCCCAATCTCCAAACACACAAGCAAAAATTAATTGCAAGCCAGGAAGAAAGAAGGCAATTTAGACAGTAACAGCTTGGCATGGACTGAGCTGGATTTCCTAATAGCATTTGTCTGTTTGTGAATGTATATTTTATTTACAGCCTTCACTTCCTTGACCTTATTGAAAGTAATTTATTTTTAGCTAATCTGCATTTCATTTAAACCACCAAATACTCCATCAATGAACCAGCCAAGTAGCACCCATAACAAGTAGCACTCGTGTTGGTACCATTAGTAAATGGGTAAACATTTAAAGGAGACATTTGGGAACGGGCAGTCCTCAGCAGCTATTAAGTGCTACAGGTACCAATTTATGAACTTGCAAATACGGGCTTCAAGATATTCCTTCAACTCAGTTGTCATGCCCTGCCTCGTTTTTCTCATTTCACTAACCTCTTCCAAACCTGGACCGAGAATATTTTTTCCGCTTTAATGTGTTATCCTTCCCAGGACTTACATCAGTCCAAAAATCGTGAAATGTTAAAGGTAGAATTTCAGGCATCAGTTAAAAAAAAGAAGCAAACAAGAAAATGTGTTTAAGGAGGAAACTCTTTACAACCCTTCAAGCCACATGGTTTTGTGGCCAACACCGCCCCGCTGCATACGAAGCCAAGCCCGTTTCCCAACTGAACAGAGCTCATCTCATCTCTATACTGCCCTGGTTCTGCTAGGTCCTTGATGATGACAGAGAGGTCATTCAGATATGTAATAATCAGTCTCAGATGAGTTCCATCAACCTTCAGCTCATGTCCCGCTGTCTAACATGCAGTTCCTACACTGGATCCCACTCAATTCTCCCCACTCTATCCCACCCATGAATGCTTTTTGGCTACAGACCCCAAAATAGCACTTTATCTGTCCAAACCCCCCAAACGAAGCCCTTTCATTATTCAAAACCTTTCCTCCTCTGTGACTCATTTTCAGACTAACACACCTGTCGGCAGTACCTTCAATCAAAATAGCATCCTCTTTCACACTTGTGCACCTGTTTCAGCAACAAACTCGCAGAAGCTGGAACTGCAAGGACATTAGACATAATCTGACCCAACCTATTTTGCCTTCCTGAAGGGGAAGTTCCGAGCCTGAGAGGTGAAACGACTTGCCCGAGGCTATACAGCGCTAGCGGGGGAAGTGGGATCGCCATTCTTTGCAATCCTCAATGCTTTCTCTGAAAGATGAAGTTTATGTCCGAGTTGTTACATAAACCATCTGTGAGTTTGTCAATTAGCTACCATTACCCTGTTTTTATCTGACACAGACATTCAGGACCACGTTCTCCCATTCCCGTCAGCTTCGGAAGACAAAGGCGAGCTATTCTGTAAATGACATTGACGATTTCAACAATGAAAAATGCAAACGGTGGGTCCAAAAGAAAATGGCTAATAGCCAGTTCTCCTTCCTGTATATTTTCATGAGGATCGAAGAACATTGCAGAAGAACAACTGCACAGCGCTAAGGAAAGTGGACTGAGCTGGGCAGGATCAAGTTTTCTGAACTACCTTCTACTGACTCTTCGACTATGATTTGTTACTAGATACGTGAAAATTGTCCTTTTATTAGACAGGGATCTAGTGGGGTCCATAAAGAAAATTATAATCTTTTTTTGAACAATGGGATTCTTATAGTCTAATTAAATTTAATGAAAAGACATGCTCTTCCCTCATACTCAAAATATTGAATATTCTCAAACTCTATACATACCACAGCAATCCCTAAACTTTTTTTTTTTTGCTCTTCTTACTGTTCCCTTTTGGATCAACAGGTGTGCCGGAAACAAAAAAATTCTAACATACGAAAACAAAAGTTTACAAGCATGGAAAACTAGCGGATGATTTTTCAGAATGTTAACGAAATCTTTCACTTGCTAAGGAACAAGTTAAGTTTCCTTTCTGTGGTGAGCTCTACCAATGACTGCAAGATGCGATGCCATCTGCATGCTGGCTTATCCCTAACATATCTTGAAGTAGCCGTGCAAAAACGTCAGGGTCATTAAAGCAAAAGCAGTAGCAATGATGTCATAAGGTATAGTTTTTTTTGTTTTTTGAACTTCCACTTTCTTATTTCTTGGGCTCATCCCCATACAACTATGCTATGTATATCAAAC
This sequence comes from Ursus americanus, assembly GCF_024610735.1. Lineage (NCBI taxonomy): Eukaryota > Metazoa > Chordata > Mammalia > Carnivora > Ursidae > Ursus > Ursus americanus. Next base: position 24,932,169 of record NC_142146.1, on the reverse strand, counting down.
CTCTTCTTGGGAATCCTAAAATACAAGCGACTGAAGCAGCGGTGAGTTGAACTAATGATTAGTGCCCGGTGCCTTCACCTCTGTGTTAAGGATTCTGAGGGGACATCTGTATTCAACAGGAAATAGTGTTGTGACAGATCGCTGAGATGGGGATTGAATCTTCCACAATATCTGCATCTTGCAAAATGACTATAAAGGCAGATGAAGAATGTGAGAAGCACCTGACCTAATAATTTGGTCTTAACTGAACTGCTTAGCATCTGAGATGGGATAAGGGTTCTAACTAAAACGCAAACATTTTTTTTTTCTTCAAAGTGATATTCCGGCCAGAAGAAAGCATAAAAAGGCAGAAAAAATGTTAAATTTCAAATTTGGATGATATCATGGAACAAACCCAAAACACACAGAAAATAGCCAGGGTAAGGGGAAAGAAAGTTCTGGTGAAAAACTTGGGCAGTGAAGTTTTTTTTTTTTTGTTTGGGTTTTTTTTTATTTTGTTTGTTTTTTTTTTAATGTGAGAAAATAACGAAGGAAGACACGATGAATTAAGGGAACAAGGGTAACAAACCCACTAGTCTCTGGGAAATGGCATCTCTTATCAGATAACAGGAATCACCACAGAATCCTAGGACGCTTCCAAGAGAGGTTCATAACTGAAGTAGTAAAACAAAAATAAAGATAAAAGAATAGGAGTGTATTTTATTTGGCATTAAAAGACATTCAACTAGGCTATAGCTATAGTTTTAAATGTTCTCTAAAGTGGATTGTGGTGAATCTTCTCTAGAGGTACGGTTCTAAATCACCACTGATCCTATTTCTTTCTCCTCTCTTAATTTTAGTTTTCTACCAGCTTATTTGCCTTCTTATGGCTCCAGTACTTTAATTTTTTTATGGCTGGATTCTTCTGAGACTGGTGATAACTCTGGCCTTATAGGGTAACCCACTGGGCCTGTACTTTCTGCCAGGTTATCTCCAAAATTTCTGTGGAAACAGAATTCACTGGTTTTGAACTCTACCTTTCAGACTGATTCTGCATATCAACAAACATCTCTAAGAAATAAATTTCCTCATTGGGTCCATTTTCTTTCTGAATTGTCTGGGATAGGGACCATAAAGCCTAAACTATCAACTTTTTCATTTTAAAAAATAAAGAGACTGACCTTTAAAAAACTATACATACCCAACAGTAAATATGCTTTCAGAACTTACATTCAAATAAAAGGTTTACCACTGAAAAAAATACAAAGGGGTAGACCAGAGGGATATCATCTCCCGCATCCAAAATAAATCTTAGAGAAAATAACGGAAAGCCCAGTGGAGAATCTTTTTCTCATTCGAGTTTTGGTGAAAGTGGAAAAAGGGGATTTGATGAGGATTTTGATAAAAGAACCTGGAAAAGCCTAGGCAACTTCTCCATTTTTACAGACACTTAACTTCTTTTCATTGTATTTTATTTTTATTTAAGCACATCTTCAACACACACACATCCATACCCCAACTCTTAAAAAAAAAAAAGGGGCCTGAAATTTTAGTTACACCACATGTGGTTTTCATTTGTGAAAAATGAACAAGCTGTTTGTGGTTAAACTGTCTAATCGCCTGTTATCAATCTAGCGCTGCATTCAAGATTTACAGGATACATCAGCTTCTGTGCCACATTAGCTGTAAAGGGGGGGTGGGAGGAAAAAGGAGGAGGAGAGAGTTTATCCTGAGGAATAATATTTCCAATGCAGCCACACTCGCACTACATCTGGTTGTGCTGGTAGCGGCAGTTAAATTGAAATATTTCACAGCGTGTGTCAGAAACATGCAGAATGGTAATTATGACAGATCTGATTAAGCCGGAGTGCCACAAGCTCCCTGGCCAGCGCCGGTTGTGCAGGTGTGACCTTGTGCGTGCCTGCGTGTGTAAATAAAATTAATTACAAGCGAGAGGGTGAAGGCTTCAGTGACATCACAAAGCGGAGAAACTCCCAAGGGGGAGACCTAATGGAATATTTTCCCTCAGTCTAATAATACAGTTCATATTGACTTGAGGTAATTAGTGGGATCATTAAAGCAGTTTTCCCGGCGTATTTGGCTGCCTGATCAGATTAGTGAAAATGTTCTTCAGAACAAGCCCTGTGTGGTCTGCCAGAGAGGAGGAAATAAAAAGCAACAAAGCATATTTTGGAATGATAAGCAGCGCTGGACTTTTACTCTAGCAAAAAAAAAAGAAATCTCTACTTCTCTCTGGAGCCCACAGCTCTAAACGTCCTGTCCATTTTAATTCTTCTGTTCAGCTTGGGTATTCCTGCGCTACATTCGGGGCTATTTCTTTCCTTTCCCCTTCCTCTCCATCAAAGCAGACTGCTTCGTCACCAAGAGCCATCCCAACTCCCAACAAATCTCTCTTAAACAAGGCCATTTTAAAATTGGGAGAAGTATCGTAAATGACTGCTTTGCCATTAACTGACCATATGGGGCCACTGGGAGAGTCAAAAATCAGGGGAAGGAATGCCACTTAGAATTCACCTGCTAAACAAAAGATTCTTTCTTACGTAACACAGAACAGAGATTTAAATGTTTATACGCGTTTGGATCTCCAAAGGCGTGCAGCGCAGGCCAGAGTTGGGGGCGAACATTCTTCCAGTTGAGCAGAACACAGAGCCCTCATCAAGAAAAGGGCCATTTGTTTGAAAATACTCTACTGAGCAAGCTCTACCTTGCCCCTGGAATATGCCAAGCGCTGTCACAGATGGCAGGCTCTGACAGTTCCCATCCGTAGCGCCGATACTCGACGGTTCAGCACAAGATCAGTGACATTCTGTCTCATTAGAACCACGCTAATTATCACAGCTAGTTTCAGGGGAAACCATGTGTTGCAATGGTCAATTTGAAGGAGTCTGTGCATCAACAAACTGGTAATAAGGATCAGACACCTTATTATATGACAGCATGCTGCCTATGATCTGATTTACGGAATCAGAGGCACTGAGGCGGCCGAGGAGGCTGGCAGTTTATGAAACAGTGTGTTTAAACCCAATTCCCGAAGCATACTGGTTGAAAAGGGAATTGTTAAAAAAATACACAAAGGCAACTGGAGTTGGTGAATCAAGCAATCAGAGGAGAATAGATTCTCTATTAACACACAACAGAAGCAGATTAAGACTCAGGAAAAAGACAACTTCATCAATTTAATAATTGTATGGCAACTCCACGGGAGGATGGAACTTGTATTTTTACAAGGTATTTCATGATAAATTACAGGAGGACTATATTTCTGCTAATCTCTAAAATGCACTTATTTTTACAGGAGTGGTCTATGACACTGTTGTGTTTTGTCATGCAAAAGAATTGCATGTGTAAAAGCTTAACAACTGTACTTATAAAAATGAATAATCTTAAAGGTTACTTTTTAAGATACCGAAGGCATTCTGGCAGCGCAGGAAAAAATCCACCTGAGATTCGTATTAGCAACATAACTTCCTCCATCCTTCTCTTAGCACCTTTCACTGATGTGAAATTTTAATGGTGCAGTTTCTTTCAGAGCTATTTTTCTATTGTCATTTTGCATAAATGCATTTTCGTAGTTCATTCATTTCATAGGGCCTTTATTTTCCTTTCTCATATGGGGAAAAAAGAACGATAAAGCTAAAATAAAACCTACCTTTACTACCCAAAACATAAAAGACAACTGTTGAGACTTCTGAGAAAACACTTTTCCTTTCAACTTGGTAGTCTGTCGAAGGATTCTATCAGTGTTACAGTTACGTGCTAAGTTTAAGCGAGTTACGTTCCATTTGAGGACTGACTGCTATTAAGAGTTAAACCCCATGGGCCTGCTCTCTCCCCTGCTCCCATTCTGTGGAGGCCTGAGCCTGTCCTAAAGAACTCACTCAACACCTGTCAAAACTGATTGTATCATGAAAGAGCTTCCAGAAAGAGTAACTCCCATGGAATATTCTTTGTCCACACTTTTCAACTTTGTCCTAACATTTTAGGACAAAAGGTGGCTTCCGATTAAAGCAGGCTCTATAGATACATAATTGGTAGACTCAGGCTTTAGAACGTGTATGCTGAACTACTTTAAAGTGACCCACCCTTGTGGTAACCACCTTCCTTGGACTTCCTCATAGGATGACCCTCTTTAAAGAGCTGGCCCAATATTCACAAACTGATTCCTTTCAAATATTGTCTAAAATTTTCCTGTGACATGTTCTCAACATGGAGAAAATGGGCTTAATGAATTATGACTATATTTGTAACAGTTAAATTATCAGGTGGGTCAATGAAGAAAACGTATTTATATGATTTGGGGGAATTAATTTTAAATTTAAAGGAAAAGAGTGAAATTTTAAATGATTTGGAAGTGGCAATAAGGTAACTGAAAACCTCCCGTCTAACTCATTTAAAATAGACAGCATCGAGTGTATAGAAGGAAAAACATCCCTTTTACGTGATTTTCTAGCCCAAAATATAATGAACAAGTAAGTGTTCTACGTAATAATTCTGGGCCTCTGTGATCAAACCCTAGATTTATAAAATATAGGCTTGTGTTTAAAATGTAGACAGGCTGATATTCAGATCCACAAATTTAGCTCTTAAAACACTGTAACAATCGTGTACCCTTTAAACTGTGAGAGTCTGTCAATATTTGTGTATTTAAAACCATTGATTTCAATAGTCCTGTTTAGCAACCAACCAGAAATATAAAGATAGGTCTGCATTTTAGAAAATTAAATCCAATATGGATTTCCAGTATTTAGACATAAGAGATTTTTAGGTGGTTACCAACACAGGACACCTTAATCAGGAGATGAATGGAACTCCGCACCCTTCCTACTCAAGAATGCAGCACGGGGGCCTCCCACATGGGTGTTAAAGTGTGTATGGGCAGGTTACACCTGGTGTTGTCTTGCTTCTCTCCTTGCTTTCCCCTCATAGTACTTCTCTGGCCCTTCCTCCGCCAGGAAAGCCGATTCAGGGAAATCTAAGCTGCATCTCCCCAAAGTCACCTCTCCCCAGTAAAAAATATAAATAAAATAATAATAATAATCATAATACTAAAATAAAAAAAAAGCACTAGATGGAGAGTGTGTAAAGAGGCAGGTTTCTCCCCAGACCCTGCCTGAAGAAAACTCGATTTGCCCAAGAGAAGGGGCAATGAGGACAATATGTCACGACTGTTCCACAGACTCCCAAAAAAGGATGTGGCACCAGAAATAACAGAAACCGTGACTCTCACATCTGCAGGGACCTCCTCTGTGTCTTCCACAGGAGCTACACAGGTGAAATCGTGTTGCAGCAAAGTCTGCTGCATGAACATTCCAAAAGCATGAATCAGCATAGAGCTTCAAAGTGCAGTTTCCCTGAAGTGTCGTTTAATTCTAACCAAATAAAAGATGCCTTCACTACCATGCTGGAGTACAGGGTGCGATCATGGCTCCGCGATTTCTTTTTCCCTGGGTTTTGTCACGATACATTCCTGTTCCCAGCAATGAAAATTACATTTTTTGCCCCATTTCTAGCCCCACTGATTCGTGACACATCCTCTTACTTGAATTTAAGACATTCCAATCACCCTCGAAGAATTTCCAAACCCAAAGGCTAAAGGCCAAAAAGATGCCCCAAAGCTTCCTTCTCCCTCCCACTCCCTTCTCTTCTCCCCCCCTCACTAAAGGCTTTGAATCTCAATGACAAAAGGGTCTGAAAAGTGAATGGAGAAAAGCAAAAGGCTTTAAATTATTTGCTCTCTTCCACTCGTTGTGCTATCTTTGCAGAGGCAAAAGCCACTTTTCTTTTCTTTCTTTTTTTTTTTAAAGCACTAAAACCATCCCTATCAGTAGCCGAAGTAATAGCAGCCAGGGTCCTGTAACTCTACGGGACTGGTGGGGTAGAGATTGCCAGGTTATATTCAGCCATGTTCAGTCAAATAGAATTTTCATCATCTAGCCACTTTACCTAGAAGAAATACCCCGTTCAATAAAGCACTAGAGAGAAATCATTTTCTAAACACAAGTGGGGATGCAGCGCTGCTCCGTCAAAGCCTTTACTCCTACATGACAGCGTCTGCAAGCCACACCTCTGCAGACACGAAATCAATGTAACAATTCGATGTACAAGGCGACGCCTATGGCGCTGCTAATGTCCCCTTGCTGGACATACACCTTAAGTCTCAGAGCTCTCCGGAGGCTTGCTGTGGAATAAAATTAGATTCCAACATCTGCCACCATTAAGGAAAAAATTCCATTTCCATCTCCCATATGAAAACACTATAACCAATGAACAGTAACTGAACCTTGATACCGTAATGGTTATTACCCAAATCAACTATTTTTTTTTAAACAGTAAAATTAGCGAATTCTGCTCTCATAATTATTTGAATGTTATCAGACTAAATGTTTGATAAAATTCCAATATGATTCACTTGGAAAAACTGCTGCTTATTTGAATACCCAGAATATAAAGTGTATTCATTTGTAGCTGTTCACATTATGTTTAAAGCATATCATCTTTTTAAAGTTTGCATTAGCCTGCTTTCCTACCCAAGCACAAAAAGTAGCCTACCTTTGGTTTTTACTTGCATATTTTATTCAGACATTTCTATGGGAGTTAAAAACAATCTCATTTCTGTTACTCATCAAAGAGAAGACAGAATACATGTGAAATGGAGGAATCCACAGAGTTGGTTTCTTTTACTGAAAATACTTCGTGCATTAGTCAGTACATAGCACGACTATGATGTGTCTAGTTTCATAATATTCTAGGACTGTAGAAACTTCAAAAAGTGATTATGCTGCCTGCCACTCAGGATACCTACCTAAAGTTTTACCCTTTAGTCTAAATGAAAAATATTTGAGATAAGTACACAGATAATAAATAAGTCACTCTGTGTAGCGGTCTGAGCCTCTCGCTTAGCACGTGATAAGACGTTATCCATTTGTGTAGAGTGCTGTATAATTTAAAAGCTCTTCTGCACCTATTCTAGCATACGATCTTCTCCCATGTTAAAAGAATCTTGGGCTCAAAAAGGTTAAGTAATTTCTCAATATTATAACACCAGTGATATAGACGGGACCATAGCCTACTTGGAGTCCTCTACACCATGTTATCTCCCCTCACCCCAACTGGACATGAAAAAGCCTGGATTTCTAGGACCCTGTGCTGATAAGAACCTGTAGTCCATGAAAATGTCAACGAAGAAAGGAAAGCTCCCGCCATTTCCTCGATCAGTTAGTCCAACACCCCTAATTCCTCTTTCCCAGAGCAGGGTACCACTTTAGTCCTGAAGCGCCTAGAACCCTGAGGAAATACTAAAAGAGGAGGACAGAGGAAGAGGACCGAGAAATTGGGGTTGGCTCTACTATTTCTTAGTCTGGTGACTCTTGTGTATAAAATGAGGAAAACCAGGCTAGCTCCGCAGGTGACTCTGAGAATTAAATGTAGGTCGTACATAACGCACGGCGGGGCCTAGCACAAAGATGGCGCTGGACAGTAAGCCAGCTCCGAGGGCCAGAGGCAGACGGCGCCGGCCGGCCTGAGATAAAGGCGACTCCAGCTCTTCCCTCTTCACACACGCTTCATTTTCAGGAACCTCTGCCTCACTCTGACAGGCCGTGGCACATACTGATCTCAGAAGTAAGTAACTCTTTAAGAAGTTAAAAATTTTGACCACGGGAAGGTCAGTCTGATTTGAAGATTTTGTTTATTTGTTTGCTAGTGCTTCTCTTTCCTTCACAAAAATTACGGCAGAACAGAAGTTAACGAGTGACTACTTTCCCTTGTTAAGTCTGACTTCCTCTCTCCGTGACATACACACTTTTTGGACTGCTTATTTTTAAGTAATCATCAATCTTTCTACCTATTTTCATCCTGAGGGTGGTGCTGACACTAAACTGAACGACAAAGGGAAAAGTACAAAACATCCTCTGTTAGGAAGGGACAGGGTATTAGTAGTTAGGAATAACTATCCGAAAGAATGAAAGTTACCAGTATGCTTGACCCCACCGCCAACAATCGGCTCCTTGGATTCCTTCTTAATCGGTAATGAGGGGATTAGCTAAGAGCTTTAGGGGTTCTGGGAAACACACCATCCTGGCAGAGACAGAGAAGCTGCCAGTCAACATTGTTGAAAGAGACTCACGGGCAGCTTTGTAGGACAGGGGTACACACAGCAAGCATGTTTAAAAAACTCACCGGAACATCACTCACATGACATTACCGACCAATCGTTGCCTCTGGACTAAACAGCTCCCAAATCGGTAACTCAGGCCAGATGGGCAGATTTGGGGATGCCGTTTAAAAGAAAGAAAGAATCAAGGTAACAAAGAGGCTGCTAACTGAAAAGAGCTACGCTGTAGTCAGAAAGGAAATGGGGAGGCAGGAAATGTCACCAAAGTAAGTGACAGATGACAAGCAATCAAATGACAGCTATCAAAAAGTTTTAATATTTATTTTTGTTCGTTTTAAGGCTGACCCTTATTACAATAATACACGTCTACTTTCTCTGTTTCTCTATTTTCAGGATTTGGAGAAAGTGTTTGGCTCCGTAACAATACAGTCTGTGATTCTTGATAAATTTAATTGGACAGGTCAGAAAAGATGCAGGATCAGAAAGAGAGGCAAGATAATATACGACTGAACACGAGATCCTCATCATAATTAGACTAAATAGCCAAAACAAGAATGTGCAGGGTGGGTGGGTGAGGGGCAAAGTGAGAGCAGGACATTTCTCCTTAATGCATAGTCTTGGCATGTAAATGAAGACATCTGAAGAAGCACACAGGTTTGAAGCGGCTCTAACATTCTATCATAATTAGAAACATTTCAAGAGCCCTGTAATTTCCAATCAAAATTACAGTAATTTCCGATATACAAGCCATGATTCATGACAGAATTTTACATTCCATGAGAGATTACGGTGGCCTGATGTATGACACGCTGAGTACAGCACTAACATAAACAATTCAGTTTAATGTTTAAACAGCACTTGATGTTTAGAATCTCACAATAAAAGAAACATATTATTGTAGAAATTATCACTTTGACAGTGATTGAAGGGTAGGCAGGCATGTGGCCTATAAGGCTATAATTTTTACAGTCCACAGCTTGAGTTTAATCATTTTTATATAACATTTCCAAGATATCCCTTCAGTATTTCATCCAGCCTATAACTTAAATAAGAACAACCTTTTCTAAAGCAAACCCCTATCAAGCACCACTATTAACTCTGATAGAGAAAAATTTAAGAGCTTAAAAAAAAAAAAAGTATGATACAGTAAATGCAGCTTACTGTAAATACTCTCAGAACTGTCTATTTCTACCAGAAGTTGACGGCAGCCAGGCTCTTTTATAAAGGAGAGTTCATTAATGATCAGGAAAATATATCTGTTTAAAATCGCAAGTTGTTAAAATCTCACCTGAGCCCTTGACTGCCTCTAAATTCCCACCTTGATAATGTTACCAAATACTGTTGTAAAGGGGAAGACAGTTTAGTATTCTTCCGGTCCTTTAAAAAGTATTCTTGGCTTTGAACGAGGATTTATAAGTAATTCTAAGTTTGTTCCTATAGATGACCCTGCTTTGATGAGCATAAATTTTCAATATCTGAACACTATACTGCTATAGGACTGCATTCTCTCTCCTTTGTTATTTTTTTTAACTTGTTTGGTAGGGACTTGTAACGTTTCCAATTCAACCGTATTCATTTATAATTCATCAAATTTGGGCAGGTTTTCTAATTGTCATTCAACCTGTATGGCTTATACAGCATCTACCTATGGGAAAGGTAAGGTCATGAATGGGCAAAGATACGTGTGGCGGGCATGCCAGTTTGTTTTAGTAAGTGTGCCTAATAGTTGTGGATGCCTGAGTTGGAACAGAAAAAACTATTATGTTTGTAGTCTTTTAGGATGGAAATCAAGGTCATCTGAGCAATCATGAAACAATAGTAATTCCAGTTACTTGTACCAGTACAATGGACCACCTTGAGAAACTGCCTATACATTACGATACTCTTCGGAAAACAACTATTAACTGACCCCGAGATTTCCTGAGAAATCCCTGGTCAGGAGAGTGGGTGTTGGAGGAAACAAAACCACGTATCTGCGACCCGAATCTCAACAACACTTGGTTTCATCACAGAGCTCCGTCAACAGTCCTGGAGACCGTGCCCTCTGGTGATGCAGGTTCATACTGAGAACAGACACCCCTCTGAACGAAATTTTCACGGGCATCGTGGATCCAAATTGTCAGTGCCTAACCGAGGTTCTTACCTGGCTTTTGGTCGCTGCAACCTTTGCAAACAGTGCTTGGGACACTTTAGCGCGCTTCATTTCCTGCTGAATCTCATCATAAATGGAAGCATTAATGTTCATGGTATTGTTCTCTGGTTTCCCATTCCTCTCAGTGGCAATCGTAGCTGTTTTCACCTACAAAACATTTTGAACATGACTGTCATTTTTCATTGGCCAAATTGTGTTGAAGCTTTTCAGGCTCGGCATCCAAACTGGACACTGTTGCTCCTTTTACGATCAAGGTGATCAACAGTGCAGTCGTTCAACATTAGTTATTACCCCGAGATCAGATTGCTTAAGTTAAGAAAGTCCCAATGTCACAGGTGATTGCATCTGTAATAAGACAGCAACTGCCAGCTGACATACAGGAATTAGAACGCCATAAAGTAAGTTTTCTGGAAAACAGAATAGTTCCAAAGACTTGAAAACCCTAAACTAATTGTTTCCCAATTACTGTCCACTGCAATTCTAACAAAGGAAATTCACAATTAAAATCATAATGCCCAGTGCTGTATCTTCACTGGGTGGCCAGTGCCTAATAGACAATTGCATCACTAATAGCTATTACATACTATGGCCTTTTTAATTTTAGACTCTTTTTTTTTTATGCCTGTTCCGCTTATGTTTCATTTAAAAAATCTTCCATAACAAAGCCATTTGCAGAGCTGCATATTTAAATCTTCTATCCATCCATGAAACAGGTAGAGTGCCTTGCTTAATCATCATAAAGGCTGGTTGCATTTTACACGTGCATGTCCAAGCTGTTCTGTATAATTATTTCATCTTTTCCTGGCACCCTTGTACATAACTATTTCCTTTTGACTTGTGGAACCAGACAATAAGAAAATGTTTCACGATATTTAACAGAACGTTACTGTAAGTTACACAAATTATATAATCAGTGACTTTATAAATATATGCAAAATGAATACTCTTAAGAATTAGTATCAGTGCCTTTGATAATAATGACAAGCAGGTATCAGCAGTAAAATGACACAAAATTTTGGGGTAAAAATAAAATCTCATCCTCAAAATTTATTGATACTATTATTAATTTTTAAAACTCTAAATTTAATTTTTATTATGCAGTTAATGTGAACCAGCCTGGAAGACTTACGTGTGAACTATGTAGTTGCTTTTTCACTAGGAAAGTGGTGAAAATGTAAACAAAAAGTTACCACAGATGCAGGCCCTTGTTTCTCCCAGCCAGATGATTCACTATGGACCATGTTTCTTAGGATTCTTTCCAGAACCCAGGTTTCTGTTCGCATATACAATGAAGTCCAGTTTGGAATAAATGAATGATTTCTTTTGTCACGAAATGATATACCCTTTTAGTCCTGCTACAGTCTTTCAGGTCTACTTCATTCTCCCCCTAGTATTTGGTATCAAAAGACGGGCAGAGGTTATCCTAAGCAATTCGACCCTCTGCACTTAAGAGAGTAAACAGGAGTCTTTAAAACATGACTTCTAACTTCTGGCCAGTTAGCAAAATAACTTAGCTCTTGCTGTCTGGAGGAGGCAGCTAGATCCTTCCACCTCGACACTACCCTTCTAAGCACTGAAAGGCTAGTGGGGGAAATGGGTGTACCACAGGCCCAGGTGAGCACACAGAAAGTAAGACAGGACAAGTGACCAATTGCTGGGGCCTCATTTGCTCCTGCTAACCTCTAAGCTGGAGACGGGGAAGGCAAGTGTGTAGGCTCAGTTTCCAGAGTCCCTCTTCAAGCTCGGAGGCTCCAGAAAGCAAGGGCACTCACGGAGGTACAGGAACGACTGGAGGCCACTAAGAACGTACACAGGGCTTTGAGGCAATAATCTGCTAAATACCACTTTAGGAGCCAGAAGAGTTAACGCATTACCATAAATTGCCTACAAAGTTGCTTTGGTGAGATTCGCAACTTTGCTCTGGGGTGGTCTTGCTTTGAGGCAGAAGGATAGATTTGATCACCCCATGGGGTCTCTTTTAATACCTATTTTTCTCACTGTTTAAATGAAAGAGAAAAGAAAAGCCATTTCAATCGCTTTGAAAATTGAATGTTATGGAAATGGGGGCATGAAGTCCAGTACATTGGAAGAAATAGTTCCTTGGTAGCAATCTGCTTAGCAATAGTTAAGAGAGCAGGCTTTGGAAACTTGTTGTTTCACTATGTTTTTATAATAATTTTCATTCTTTTGTAAAAACTATGTTTAAGAATTTATCTTTGAGGTGGGCTATAATCATTTGTTTCAACCCTGTGATTTGGTTCCTAAAAATTTCGTTAGTTTAATTTTTTTTAATGAAGCAACTGCTACTTGAACCAAAAAGCAAGAATTTCAAATCATAAAAAAAAAAATCAAATAACTGTTTCCTAGTAGCCAACACAATCAAAAGTGGAAAAGACGTACACATGAAACGTTTAAAATTTAAAAAAAAGGGCAACAATTTTTTAAAATATAAAGTAAGAAACTCTGTATTACTCATTTTAAAAATATTTAGAAAAGCTCTACTTTATCATCTTGTTGGCTCAGATATGCATCTTATCATAGATAAGCTATTAGAATTCTGGAATCACATTTTTTCCTAAACACAAGCTATTGCTTAAGGGGAACTGACTTGGACAGCTTTTCAAAAATATGAAAGCTGAATTTTTCCCCAGGTAAAAATGGAAACAAAAATCTTTTATACCTCACTCTACTAAGTACTATTTTAGCTTAGTACAAAAAAAATCTTCTTTAATCCTGGTTTAGCTTTTAATATTATATCACACATTAAAATTCATAAAGTAGTTCATTCCAGGCAAAACAAACTACTCTTCAGCTCTTCTCCGCAAATAGCACAGGAGGTAAAATAAATGCAGTTGCTTTTATCAAGGTAGGGTGTACTACTCCGTCATTACGGCGGCGCCGGGGAAGTGGTTAGGAATCGGGAGCTTCTACTATTCACCCTCCCACGGCAGGAGAGGGTGCAAGCACCAGGGTCGGCTTTATAGTTCTCTACAATTGTGCAGGACACAAATTTTCCACGAAAATTCTATTTGTTTCTTTCTGGATTGCTGAATGCATCAAACCGTATTAGAAAATGAACTCTACATCCCATACGCATGCTGGATGCCACCCCCGTGCTGCACGAAATGAACCCTACTGTGGTCCTGACTGCAAAACATACCGTTCCTTGGGGGAGGAGGCACTGTCCGGAAACACACAGCTCATGCGCGTGCGCACGCGCACGCGCACACACACACACAAGTGCAATTACAGTTGGATGTAGTCTTAATAATAATTATGATTAATAACAAAGGCTGGCATTTATTACCTTTTTATCTAACCTGCACAAAAGCCCTAAGGATTATTATTTGCCCCATGTTAAAATTGAGAAAATCTCCTAAAGCAAAGAATTTACCCATAAGGCAATGTGAGATCTAAACTGAAGTCTGTCTAATGCTAATGCTTATCTTCAAAACTACTGCACTGCACTGAAGTCATGATGTTATACAGGATTTCTTTATTTGGAAAAATTCTAACTTTTTAAAGACACGCTGGATCTGCTTTTTGGTGGCCCTTTGCTAAATCTGGCTCATTAAGATCTAATTTTTAGCAAATGGCTTTGTCATTCATTTTACAAATCCAACCTGAACTTATCTGTCAAGGTATGCAAACTATACATGCTTTCTTGGTAATGTAATATCAGAAAGGTGCTATTTTGAGGTATTCTTACTGGTGACAGAAAATGGTCCCCATTTTCAAATTTTTATCTATTAACACTGTCATGAATATCATGGTTCCATCTTCTTATACTTTTCTTTCTGTTCTTTTTAGGAACAAGAGTAATTATTTTCCAAATATGGTCTTTAAAAAGTCCTCTAGTATTTTAAAAGATGACTGCTAATGGGAAGCCATTTTATGAGCACGTAAGATCTTAAAAACATGCTGGCCAAGCAATTCATAACAAAACTTTTATCAAGTGCTAAGTTCCTGCCCATAACTGAACCTATGTTTCATCACATTCTAGAAGACTTTGTTGGAAAGAGACACAAGGGTGCGGCTACTGGATTAATTATGCATTGCTTATGTGAACTTACTACATTTTCTAAAGCACTGTTACAAAATATTCCATCTTCCTTTAGAAGAAACTAAAGAATTACATGAAGATTAGATATAAAAATATAAAGAAAAAATCATTATGTAATTCATGTAGAATTTATAACTTGATAGTTACAGGCTTTCAAACAGTCCTTATGGAAACAGAAAGTGCTAACTTAACTCCAAAAGTCACACATATTAAAACACACAAACAAAATCAGAATAAGCACACACCTAAGTAGAAATCATCAACTTTAAACTGATCTGTGGAACAGACAAGTTCCAGAAAGTAATCACTAATTATTATTAATCAAATTCCTCTTATAAACTCATCTGTATAATTTGCTAAGCATAATAAGAAAAGAAGCCTTTAGGACAGGGAGCTTTGGAGGGCTTGGGTTCCCCCAACATTTTCATAGGAGCAAAGTTTGGCAAGGGCTATTTTCTCCACCATTTCAGAAAAGCCCAACTGTCTGAAGTCTTCAAGAGTAGATCATTTCTATGGACTCTGAGAAACAAACTGAGGGCTTCAGAGGGGAGGGGGGTGGGGGAATGGAGTAGGCTGGTGATGGGTAGTAAGGAGGGTACGTATTGCATGGTGCACTGGGTGTTATACACAAGTAATGAATCATCGAACTTTACATCAAAAACCAGGGATGTACTGTATGGTGACTAACATAATATAGTTAAAAAAATATTACTATAAAAAAAAAAGAGTGGATTTGTCAAACATTTAATGTATTCTATCAGGAGAAGGTTCTCATACGTGTTCCCCTTCCTAATCTAAAAATAAAACTTCCCACCCTCTGTGAGAAACAGAAGAAGTCCCCAAGTTTCTTTTTCCCCTTTCTAAAGTGTTTGTGTTTTGAGGAGGTGGCTTGAGGTAGGAGAAAGAGCAAGAGACTTAACAGGCAATGTGAAAACTGACTCAATATTAAATTTGGTTTTCTCTTCTTTCTCCAGCCAAAAGGTTGGACTCAATGAATTCATGGGCATGAAGGTGTTAGAGAACTGTGAACTGTTATCAAGTACAAGATATTCTTATTTCTTGAATTAGAATATGTAAGTTATGAAAATGGGCTTCCAGCAAACAGGTCGGGCCTGGAGCCTACTGCTGTAGAGAGAGGACAAAGCTCACGGCACGACTGTCCCTCTTGAAGCACAAGGGACAGGACTGCACCAGAAGCTTCTCACCTAGCCAAGGGCTGTGGTGATTTCTGAGGCTGGCCTAGATCTTCCCAGGGGAAGTATCCCTTGGAATAAAACTTGGGGCCTGACTAAAAGCAGGGAAATTTCTTCTCAAAGATAATTTAGAATCTGAGTTCCTCAACAGTGTAAGTCCTCAGTCTGGTGTGACCCAGGGAGGATGTCTCAATAATCTTCTGTATGACCTCAACTCTACAGGGTAGAAGCTGGAGGAGAATCCAGCTCTCTGGGGCCTCCAGGTGGTTTGGATCTCCTGTGAGCCACAAGGGACCTCTGCCTTTAAAAAGCAGTGTTTTAGGGGCACCTGGGTGGCACAGCGGTTAAGTGCCTGCCTTCGGCTCAGGGCGTGATCCCGGCGTTCTGGGATCGAGCCCCACATCAGGCTCCTCCGCTGGGAGCCTGCTTCTTCCTCTCCCACTCCCCCTGCTTGTGTTCCCTCTCTCGCTGGCTGTCTCTCCGTCGAATAAATAAATAAATAAATCTTAAAAAAAAAAAAAAAAAAAAGCAGTGTTTTAGGGGCAAATGCGTGGCTCAGTCAGTTAAGCGTCCGACTCTTGATCTCAGCTCAGGTCCTGTTCTCAGGGTTGTGAGTTCAAGCCCCGTGTTGGGCTCCATACAGGCTGCAGAGCCTACTTAAAAATAAATAAATAAATAAAAATAAAAAACCGAAGTTCTTTATAAAGAAATCAGGGTTCGGGTCCAACCCAGGCCAAAGCCTTGTCTCAAAATGTGTTTCGAATCTTTTCATTTAAGGGGAAATGAAATGCAGTAACAGATTCCTCTTTGTCAAAATATAAAATTAAAAAAGACAAAATTCTGCGGTCTGTTTCTGTATTTGTGGTTTTGTCCTTTCTCCCCCTTCCCTTTCAATCATTTGTAACATGCATATTAAAACCTTAAGTATAGTGTATTGGTTCCCCTTTAAAAGCATCCGATTTCAACGGTTGCAAAATGTTACCAATTCAGCTGCTTGAGAAACATTTGTCCAAATCTTAAGTACCTATTTTACATTGATAATACTTTTAATACATTAAAGATTTCTTAAAATGTCATTCATAAAGTCACTGTTCAAGGGTAAAAGGTGAACAAACTGGTTGTGAGCTCTATTACGATAATATGAAGTAATGCAAAGGGATTCTCAGTGAGGCAAACTCAGATCCCTGAAGATGCACGTGACAGCAGTGAAATAAAATTCTACACACATCAGACAATCCCTTCGGAATTTGGTTAGATGGCCAGTAATATCGCATGAACAGAAACTTTTCTCCTTTGAAAGAGTTTCACTAAGAATCTGTGGTATCCACACACCTTACGTGGCTGGATCATCATTGGCTGGATATCCCAGCTAAGGGCTTGGTCTCAACCCCTCTTGAGAACAAATACAGCTACGGGTGGCTCAACCAGTTAATCAATAATGTAGGCCAAAATAAATTATATTTTCTATCCCAACTTAGCAGCAGACGTAGTCTTCAGACCCATATATAGGAGAGCTACCCAAAAGTATCTTAATAGCATGTGAAGAGAAATACCATTTAAGAATTACTGTAAATGTGGCGAAAGAAAAAACCTAATGAATAAGGACAGCAGAATCACACTTGGAAAAACAAAAGCACTGCGATCATAGAAAAATTAGAAAACAAAAACTGTATTAAGGAACTACTAAGTCAAATATTTGGATAGATTAAAAAAAAAGAAAAAAGAAACAGCTCAATGCTGAAGTTCATACTGATCTTAAGTAAGCAATTCTTTTGTTAGTATTGCAGATTAAGTGATAAGTAAAATAACTCCTTGCCCAGAGGCCTTCTTGTGTTGACTGTGGAAGCAAAGTTAACTAATGATGGTGCATTACCTCTAAACAGAACAAACTAAGTGTTAAACCAAGTCCAAAGTACAGTATTTTTTGTTTAGTCACTCTTAAAAAGTCATATACATATATATGTATATAATATATATATCTTCATTCTTTTTCTTAAGAAATATTTTATAGAAGGCTTTACAGATCAAATTCAATAATTGTGTGTGGAGACAGGTGGATACGTACATATGCAGATAGATACCATTCTTCTCTGCTAGAAACACATGACTTTCTTATTCACAATTACAGCAATGACTTCCTTACAGTCTGCACCCTAGACATTAAGACCAAGTTGATACTCATTGCATAAAATGGAGAAAACGGACTTCGGACGTTTCTACAAAAGACTCATTTCATAACATTACAGCATAGAGCTTAAGGACCTCGACAAGTGGCTGAAGATTATGTCTATTCCTTATTAATGAAGTATCTGTGGCAGTTCCATTCTTAGCGCTCAATGTGCTTTTTCTGTATTTCCATACATGGAAAGGTGTTTTGTTTTGGTTTTTTTACTGTTGATGGAAAAGAAATTAACATCAAGATACGATTTCAGGATGACATTATATTGTAAGAATACTTTGAATTTGTGTTCCATATTCAATTTTTATCCAGTTTTAGCTTACCTTAAGAGCTGTACACGCAATAAATTAAATGTGTAAGAAATACATTTGCCTATTGATTTTAAGTCTAATTCATTACCAAACTTTTATCTAGTAGTTTATACCACAAATCAACTTCTTGAAATCTCATAATTATAACTTGATTAAAAAAAATTAAAACTTGATTAAAAAAATAAAAATATAGATACACGTACACAAAGTTACCTGCATGGTGAGTTTTGTCCTTTCTAAAAAGTGCGAGAATTTGGGAAATAGAAAATGTGCCCATTTCTGGGAATATGGGTGGAATTCCTTATCAGCCCCATTTAAATCTGCCTTCAAGGATTGTATTAAACTTAATTATGAAAGATTACAAACGAGATGATGTGTAATTGGTACCAGCTGCACTTCGTATTGGAAAGCATAAATACAAATGGAATTATTTATTTATTTTTATTTATTTACTATTCAAACAGCAGTTCTAAAACTCATAGGGATAAAACTGACTTTACTACTTTTTTTTCCTATTGAGCTTTAAATGTTTCTTTACTTAATAATAGTAGTAGAGACAAACGTCCCCTTTAAAGACTACTTTTCACCCCCAAAGAACCCCCAAAAGGAAGCAACACAAAGCAATTTTCTTTCCTCTAATTAGTAGCTTATTGTTTTTATATCAGAATCACTGATTTGGGACCAAATTCTCCTCAAGCAACTCTATGAATCATTATTTTTAGAAAAATTGATATCTATTCATCTATCTTTCCAATTTCTTGTTGAAATTCTTCCTCACACATTAAAAAAAGAAGGGCAAAGAGGACAGGAGACTTCACCTGGGGGGGGCGGCTGGGCGGTGTGCTTATCAAGGGGGCAGGACCCATAGCCGAGGCAGCATTCAAGCTCCTTTCCCTTTCATCCTGGTAAATCCGATCTCTTTCAGCTTCTGGTAACTGCAAGAAATTCTGCATAGCCCGAAGGTTTACCAGCAAAGACTGGGATGCAGTCTTGGGGTCCTCTTCCTTTCGGAGGATTTCTGAAAGCAAGCCCTGCAGGGAATGAAAGGCACAGGGTGAGCTTGCTCCTTAGCTCGGCCCAGCCAGCGGAGATCCTTCCCTCTTCTTCTCCACTCTGTTTATAGAAAATGAAGAGTCAGAAGCATTAATTCTGCATAGAAATATATTAGTTACAAGTGAAGTGGTAGAGAGGAGAGCCTCAATTGTATTCTTAATTTTATTAAGCATCTGCTTTACATATAACACAAACTGAAACTGCCTAATTGGTCTCCTTCCTTTGAGTAGCTTAACTTGCCATGAAATCTTTCACAGAGAGACGATGGAGGGAAGTTAAGAATAAACGAAATGCTCATAAGACAACAGCACTGAACTGTATAGTTCTCAAGCTGCCTAGACAAAGGCAGTGGAATGCCGACAGCCCAATATGTAAAGATACAAAGCCACTTCTAGAAAAGGAGACTCCTTCTTTCAAAGAACATACCAGAAAATGAATTGTAACATACCAGGAAAAAGAATATTACTAAAGCATGCTATGTTTTCACAGTCAATATTTTAAGTTTTCTCCTAATTTTCAAATTAATGACAAGTGATTCCTTCTATTTAGCATTTAAGGAAACTATACAGACCAACCTGAATAATTCTAAATACTATCATGCCATAACTATACCTCTGGGAACAGGCTGAAATTCTGAACTTCAGAAACCATTGATTAAATCTGAAATACATAAACCCATTTTTACATTGCAAAAATCCATCACGGTATGCCCAGGAAAAGAACACTATCAAATTCTGTAGCTGCTGAATTTCTTAAGGAATAGAAGTCTTTATTAGTAATGGAAGAAATTTACAAACCATAAGTAACGTCCTTTAAAAGGTGTCTCTCTCTCTCCCCCCAAATACTAGAGCATTAATGGTCAACCAATATTTTTTTTTTAATTTTTGGAAGAAGCCTTTCAAAAATGAATGGGTATCCTCATTTTTTTAAAGGAATTATATGAAATAGAAGGATTACCAAAATTTGCTGCCCATTTCGTAAGAGCTGAGTAGCCTTTACCTTTTCTATCCTGTACAATAAATAATGCCTGGACTACCAAGACACATGTGCTTTCTACATTTAGCCAGAATATCAGTTTATCACGAGATAGCTCCAAATAAAACGCTGTCAAGATCTCCATGTCATCTGCAAATTTCACTCTCCAATAACCCTGCAGAAACGGTGGAAGGGAACATTTGGGGAAGGGGAGGCAAAGTGTCATATCAAAATGATTGAGACTGAAGATGATAACATTTGGATTTTTTTCATGGTTTTCTAGAAGTGCAAACCTAGTTTTGTTCCTAATTCCTCAAGGATAAGGTACCATATCGCCCAAATATAACACCTAAGTGCAGATAGTTTAAAAGCACTGTCCACTTTAGAAATGATTAATAGGCTATTTAAAAGAAGCTCCAACAGGCTGAGGGGGCTTACGAGTAAAATTTTAGTCTCTCACTTGGTCCTGCATCCAAAACCTGGAGAGTGGGCCCGCACTTTCAGTTTCACCATTAAAAAATGTGACTGAAGAATGAAGGGGACATGTCCTTTCATTCATAAGACTGACAAGTAATGCTGCAACTGTGTTTATACAAGAATACAACATCCAGTCAATTTAACCAAAATTCAGTCAAACAGGCAGTCAATCATCCAGCTATTTAATTTGCACAAGGCCAACTAATTAGATTGACTGTGTTTTTGATGTGTCACGCTGAAACCAAAAAATACAGGTCTCAAAAAAATGCTGGAAAAGAGGTGTAAAAAAACAGTCCCTGCTCTCTACCTTTCCCCACCAAATGTTATATATTAAAAGACGTGCTTGGCAAAGCAATATATATGAACTACACAGAAATCAAGAGACAGAAATGGACAGTACAGGTAAATACAATGTTATCGGTTCCTTGAGCGTAATAACCTAATATTCATTTTTGTCATCACAGTACAATGCCTACCACGTAAGTATTTGATAAATATTTACTACATGGATTAATTATGTGCATTCAGACCACAAAAGGAAAAAATTATAAATGAATGATAGAAACTTAAGAACAAGATATGATACTCATGGGTAAATTCTAATGATAATTCTTAATTTAATCAAGGTAAGGCTTCAATGAAAAGTTATATGGCACTTTGTAAGACGTTTATCTATATTAACCGTTCAGTAATGAAAAAAAAACAGATTAGGTCAAAAGAGATCCTATAAATATGTAGGATGTTATCGTATTTGGGAAATTTGAAATTAGACATTTATAAATCTCAAATAACAAAATACTGTATCATTTCTATTAAAAATGTTTTCTGGGACAGCAGAGAACTATAGTGAGAAAAGAAAACACATGAAAAAATACATAATAATATTCCCTATCAAGTCCTCTTAACATGAAACTAAGTCATTCCTGCATGCTTAAACTAGAAGAGAGTAGGTCACTTGGGAGAAAATTTAAAATTTCCTCCACCCATATTTTGATGTTGGTATGACTTCCCAGTTGAGCATATAAAGTGTTTTAGGGGCAAAGCATTTATTTCCACTTAATATTCTGCCTGCAATATGTTTTTCTGCCTGCAATATGTTAAGGTCTAAAGTGATATTTCAAATCCTGGAACACTCAAGGAGCTCTAAAGTAGTCGGTGTAGACAGTGTCAGGTGTTTTAGAAACCCTTGGATTTTTTTTTTTTTTTTTTTTTTTTGGCCCAGGCTTTCAATGAGGGGAGTGCCCCCTGGTGGAAATGCTTGAAAATATTGTTAGAAAATGTTTTGATTAGAATGTGTTAATTACCCCCCCTCAAAAAAATCATGTCACTTGAGAATAATTCTGGATGCAAAATGAGTATTAGAATCTGAATCTGGGAATCCATGTTCTGGTCCTGTTCAAGTTGTTGTTATTTGAATAGGTGCATTTACGGACACGAGATGTACATGGCCCCTGTTTCCTATTTCCCATAGTTAAAAATACGCTTCAGACTTAGGTCAAGGTCATTTGTAGTAATCCCCCATGAAGAGTAAGAAGTATCTAATACCAAAATTTTTTCTTTGTGCTAAAAAATCATATGTCAAGGTCATCATGTACCTTACTTGCTATCTCAGAGAATATACGAAAACACCAGGACTGAAACATATCATCAGTACTGTGCACCATAGGTGCTCAATGAATTTACTGAACAAAATCAAACAAAATCATCAGTCATTCTTGTTTCTGAAAAGAACCTGAGAATTTGTGTTATGTTGTAGGTTACCAACAACTCATGAATATTAATTTTATTGGAAATGAGAAGCTGCTTTTCATTGGGACTTTACATCTTCAAATAATGCACTATGTGCTTTATACATAAAAACATAAAATTATTCTGCATTGTCATTACATAGGGGTTAAGTGAGAAGTCTAATTTTTTTCACTTAAAGAGCGAACTTACTGATGAATTCCTAAACCTTTTTTTACATTCCAAAAAGAGTTTACAAGTTATTACAAGTAAAATTCATTAGCAACTGTAAAAGAAAGAAAAAACCTTCAATAAATATTATCGGTACTTCCAAAAGCTAATTATGAATTCTTTAAAACAGCAGATAAGCGAAAGAGACTGCCAATCGGAACAAAAGGCCTGTCTGGCCTCCCATTTGTCTCCTCTTTGAACATAATCACTGATTCAAATAGATTTTATCAGCTTCATGGGACTTCAAAGCCCTCAGAAAGAAAATATGATTTCATGAAACCTCCCTCTCTAACAAGAAAATACATCGAATATTCTTCAAGACTACCTGCCTCTGTTGTTTTGTGAATTTTTAATCACATGTCCAGGTGAAAGACTATTTTCAACTCCACCTACTACCGTGGACTCCTGCCAAGTAAGTTACAAGCAGACGCATTTATCTCTGTCGCTTGGGAGGCTAAACGAGAGCTGTCACGTTGGGGTAATAGCACCTTTTTACCTTTTATTCAATAGTGATATGGATAGTGGACTTTCCTTAAATTACACTGTGAAGAATTATAGGAACACAGTAGCAATTTCTGTTATACTTAAGCAGGCAAATTTCTCTCCACCACATAATTTACAGAACTCAAATTCAATAAAACATTACATGATGGTCCATTACTGTTATCAGTTTTGAATAATCCATCTTCATTCTTTATTTTACTGGAAAATAAAGTGTGCCAAAGACAAGAGGAGGGGGGAGAAAAAAGGGAAAAAAGCCACAGAATGGGATCAGAGTTAAACTCTGGGTTTTATTTAAAAAAAAAAAAAAGGCACTAACGAATATATTTGCTTCTATCACAATCCTTAAATAGCAATAATACAGAGAAGTGAACTGAAAAGTATAAATCTAGAAGCTTCGGCAATTATTTTTAGCCATAGGTTTCCATTAAAAAGACATCGAGTAGGCATAACTGAATGAATGACATATGCTAAAAGCTGGTATCTTCAGTACCAATTAAAGAACATATGCCCGTCAATTCAGAAGGGGAAAAGGTCCTTAGAACAAGTAATTATATAAATTTCACCATAAATTTTCAGAAAAGGTAAACTTTTTTTTAAGAGTCAAGTGTGAAAGTCTTAAGAGAGGGGTTTTAGGAGACCCAATTAGGATGATGAGAAAATTCTCCAGTTAAGAGTTAAAATATGAAATCCAGGATTTTAAAGTTGCACAGAGCTGTCAATGATGAAAACAGTCTCAATTCATGATAGTATTATCTATTATATTAGTGTTTTGACATACTGTGTATAGGGTACCAGTTTCTTTATCCGATCATATCGTAACTTCGCATTTGCGTGTACATATTTTACATTGATTTTTTAAAACTTGGAGTTGGAATTGCACATTGTAATAAGTGCACACAAAATGTGTGATGTGCGATTTAACTCTGCAGAGCTCCTTGTCTATACATATGCATTAGCATGTGTATTTTCGTACTCCACACTCACACCATACACTCTCACTCTGCACCTGCTTTTATTGAAATGCATACACTTTGAAATAAACACACTACATGCATTCATATGAATGTATAATCATTAAAATAAATGCAGCTGTGTGTGTGCGTGCGTGCGCGTGTGTGGTTTTTAAGTATGACCACCAGAAACACATGTATGCTTGCATGTTCAAATGCTCTTTCCCAAAAAGTGAACACTTAAATATACATAGAAAATTACTCTTATTTAAGTCAAACAGCTTCAAATATGGCCAATAGCCACTTTGACTGAGGATACCAATTACCAATATAAAGGTTTAAAACCAAATCCCTCTATCACCCAGGGCTCCACATAATTTTTATGGTAGTAACTTTTTTCTAAATTAGCTATTATTAATAAAGAGAGGTCGATACTAAAGCTGTCACTGTTTTTATTCCCTTACCACCCTCAGAAAAATGTAAGTCACTGTTTTTGACGTTAACCACAGAGATAACTATCTTTTCGAAGAAATTAATATGGTACAAAAAGAGAGCGAATTCTAATTCTGCCTTCTTTCTAGCGACACATCCTAGAGATATCCATGGAATCAGTCAATGTGAGAACCAAATGCAGAACAAATGGTCAACTCTTCAGAGTAATGGTGTGACATCATAACCCAAGAGAAGAAAAACTATACCGATGGACAATGACTTCACACATCCTTCAACTAACCTCTCTTGTCATTCTTCACCATATAAAATACATTCCTTAGTGCTTTAAGAAATAACAAATTGCTCAATTTTTAAAACACTTATCAGTAAATCTGTATTTCATTTGTGTTCATGTCAATGTTGTCTTTGTGGGCTTTCAACTAAATGGACAAGCATTTTACTGATCTTTTATGTAGAGACCTATTTTTTGCCCAGTACTGAGAAATACTAGCAGTTACTGCTATTTCCAAAAATAAGGAATGCTGCCAGAAACAGGATTATCTAGATGGCTGACTCTCGATTCATTCATTCACTCATTCATTCATTCAATTTTTTAAAATAATTACTCCCCAACTGAATATGGTATCATGAAATTTACCACCTAATAATGAACACATTTTTTAAGTTGTAAAAATAGAGAACTAGGTAAAATCATACATTTTTAACCTGAGGCATAACCTTCTGCAACTATCCTTTATAAAAGACAACTGATGCACCAAAAAAACAGATAAAGTAAAAACAAACACTGAGTTAGTTAAAGGCTTTGTCAGGCCTCCTAACTTTCAACCCAGTTAAGGCAAGCCAAAAATAAGTCACTGCTGGGATTCTCCTAGGTATGGAAACTGCCAACAAGGAATTAATACTAGATTATTTTTGCATCAGAATCTCATTCTTATAATCATGTAATAAACAAAATAACTTAAATATGAAAGGAAAGTATGAGTCAGGCCAAAAAAACAAATTGACAAAAGAACAGTGGTACAAGAAAGTTGAAAAGACATAATGTCCTCATTTCTAACCAAAGTTATATGTTCTCTTGGTTTTTTTAGTGTGCCTGGGCCAAAAATAAACACCATACATATCATACTAATTTCCAAAAACAGAAATTTAAAAAAAATCTTCTCATTCACAATTTAATAGAATGGATTTTTTTCGGGCTTTTCATCTTAGGCCTTCCCAAATCATGTTACCACTCTTTCTCCAGGTCCCTCTAAACATCTTCCCTGCTGATAATATCTTCACAGGTATTTGCCCAGGAGGACAAAGGTGTGAACAGAGGGGTGTATGCAGATCTCAGGGAGACGTCTGCATACTAAGGCCTGCAGGCCAAACCTACCCTGGGGGGCCTGTTTTGTGAATAGTTTTACGGAAACACCAGAACACTCATATCCATTCACCTATTGTCCATGCGGCCTAACACAGGACACTGTGACACAGCCCTTAAGGCCCTCAACGCCTAAAATGTTTGCTATCTGGACTATTACAGAGAAGATTTGCTGATCTCTGACCTAAAGAATGAAGTTTGGAGGAACGTTAACAATAATGTAAAAAGGGGAGAGACAAAGCTAAGAAACAGTTTAGGTTAATAAGCCATATGTATACCTGTATGTACCCCCTCCCCAAATGCCTGTTCAAATCAAATGGCAGAAATTGCTATTGAGCACCACCATGTTTTTGGGTCCCCCCCGCCCCCCGCAAAGTTGTAGAGGAATGCAGATTGGCATGTCTACATACTCATGTCTGATATGGGGGTAACAGGAAAGATACTAGGCTAGAAGCCCGGAGTCCTACCAATGGCTCTGACCAAGTCATGAAATGTTTCTCAATCCGTTACTACTACCAGTCTATGATCTCATTATGTAAAAGGACAGGTAATGCCAGCTGGAAATATATTTGACACTGAATTTATTCTTTCAAAGCCCCTGCGTCAAGATCCGTCTGTAGATAGTTCTTTCTTGGTAAAGGAGGTTTATGACAGGGAAAGGAGTGGTAAAGCTCAGGCACCACCAGGAATGGGCAATACGATCACCAGACAAGAAGGATTAAATGTTAGCACAGAGTGAAAGAATAAGCATTCGCAAAAGACGGGACTAAAAAGAAAGAAGAGAGAAAAAGAGAGAGAGAGAACCATCATCAAGAGAACACAACTGACCTGAGTTCTGTTAAAAGCCACACGTGCAAATACTGCCTGGGAGATTCCTGCCCGTTTCAGTTCATCACGTACCCACTGGTAGATTTCGGAAGACACCTCTGTGTTGGTTGAAACCTGTTGCTCCAAAGGCTTATTCATAGATCTACTGACAGGGGGAGGGTGGTTCAAGTATTGTTGGTTTAAGGACTGCTGGGCTAAAAGTCTATTCACTGCATACTGCTGGTTCAACAGCTGAGCCATCACCAGCTGCTGGTTGACCAACTGAGGACTGATGGGCGTTGACACAAGCCCAGGGTGCAGGTTCGGTAGAGGGGTCCGGACAGAGGGCTGGCTGCCGTGGGAGAGCTGCGCGGGGGACGGAGGCTGCTCGGCTGTGTTCCCTGGGACCGGCTGCTGGCCAAAGTTGACGTGATTGGCACCTTGCTGGGATAGTTCAGAAAGACTATCCATTTCAACTAAAGAAGACAAAAGTAAAGTCATGTTAAGCCAACAGTGATTTCTGACCATTTCCTAAACAGAGACAGTAGGCACAGGGCACATGAAAGAGCCAATTACACTAAGAAAATTTTAAGATGGAACTCAATGGCTATGTTTTTACCTCCCTCTTCTGCACAATTCTATAAACTTTGAAAGGGGGACTATCAGGTACTTCAGGTCTAATTTTATAATGCAGTTTAGACTTAAGACATAAAATTAATTATTTTCAAATTCTATGTGACTAGTTTTGGGGTCAAACTATTATACACTCTCACTTACTACTCCAGGAAGGCTTATAAGCAATGGTTATTTTAAATTAAAATAGCTTCTAGAAGAACACTGATGGCTTAATAGCAACTAGAGCTAAGAAAATACATGCACTAAAGAAAAACGAAATATACATGTACTTTTTCATGATATATATTAACTGTTATTACTCAAGGCAAAAGGTTTGAAAGGAAAAAGAAGACATAAACGTTATCTCTGTTCAATTTTTACCTAGCCATGAATATATAAAGAAGTAATCAGTATAATAAATAAAGCGATCATAATGATAAGTAATAATAACTGAGTACATATTGAACACTGGGTTGAGTATCCTATATGGTTTGCTTCATTTAATTCTAACTATCAAGGGTGACAGGTATATCTGCAAGGGAAGGAAGCAAATGATTTACTGTATTGCAAGCCAGTAAACCCAGTTTCGCTAAGATCCAAACGCTTCTTGAAGAAGCTATGGCTATCACCAGATGCTCAAGACAATCTTTCAAGGAAGGGGCGGGGAGTCATCCTGGTACAATGGTGATACTGTCACGATTTTGCAATTTATTATCACCTACCAGGATGAACGCTTCTCCCTTGGCTAGGTCCCTAATATGGATTGGCTGAGAGTCAGCTGTAAGTATGTCAAATGCTTTGCTGTCGCAAGGAAGAGACTGGTCTGATGCTCTTAAATGGAAAGGCTGAGCATGGCTGGTGTATCTAAATAGGTGAGTCTTTTCCAAATGGCACACCATGTTTCTCGTGTATAGACTCTGGCTTGATTTCAATCATCATTTCTCTTTTTATTAAATATTCAGGCTTTATATTTAGAGGAACTTATCATATTGCTATAATCACTGATATATGCAAAATATAACTAAGAATTGGGAAAGAAACCTTCCATTTCTACCAGTGATATCAGCCCAAGTGGGCCATTCACAGGGAATAGTAATTCAAGCAATTATTCCAAAAATGATGCATTGTCTTCATTACAGCTCTAAGCTATAAAAGGCAAAGAATCTGTTTTGGTAGATGGATGGCTTTGCTTCAAATATTAAAAGCTAAAACATGCTCAAAATTCAGGTTCTCGTTTCTTAAAATCTTTAGGAGAAGTCATTATTGTTGTTGTTGTTATTAAATGGATGCAATGGAAGGAAAGAGAAACAGATTTAAAACAGGGCACAATGCTACGCATATTAAACATCCTATTCCTATATTATTTGGAAGGTACGAGCACGTGAAAGAAAACATTAATAGGCATTAAAACATTAACCTTGATCACAGTGTTTGCTTTTGTAACACTAGCAAACTCGAAAGGGAGAAAACGTCATAATCTCAACGATCGGGTATAACACACAACTTTTATCTGCCATTTTTTACACCGCC
Organism: Ursus americanus; assembly: GCF_024610735.1. Classification (NCBI taxonomy): domain Eukaryota; kingdom Metazoa; phylum Chordata; class Mammalia; order Carnivora; family Ursidae; genus Ursus; species Ursus americanus. Next base: position 24,903,475 of record NC_142146.1, on the reverse strand, counting down.
GATCATTTTTAATGCACTTTCTGCATACGGCATGTTGACCTGAAGTTACACGTGAAGATGGACTGCCACACCGGAATTAAAAGTTGAGAAATGGTGTGACGAGGTCTCCGGTATGGACGGTAAAGCGGTGTGCTCACCGAGGTGCCCATCTACAGGGGCTGGGGATGAGAGCTATAAAAATCACTTGATCTCAATTGTGGAAACTATAAATACAATTTAATTTCCTTAAAAATCGGGTGTAAAAATAGGCACTTTCTCTTTCTCTCAAACAAAAACAAAACACATAAAAGCATGATTTATCTCTGAGAGAAATCACAGCTAATATTAGTTATTCAAGGGCCTGGTTAGGTCTTCACTGAGATGTTAAAAAATGACAGCTTCCCTCCTCCCGCCTCGATTTCCTGCATGTCTGACAACCAAGTCAGTTTGGCTGATTTAAACACAAACATTTATTGAATTTAATTATCTCATTATACTCATACCCACTCCCCACCCTCAAAGAAACATTCTAAATTGATCTCTAATTGGGCAATCACAAGACCTGGCTTTAGATGTGACTTTGATAAACCCCCAAATGACACATAATGGTATGTAGCCATCACTGCAACAGTTTTTTGCTTACCCATCATATCTTTTGTCTTCTTGAAATGTTTGTACCACCTTCCAAATTCTTGACATTTTGCTGCTGAGACATTTGCATAGTAAGTGCTGTTCACAATGGAAGAAATCATACTCTGCACGAAGAGGGGGGGAAACATTTGTAATACATATCGGCACAAGATGGAACACAAAAATGATTTCAATTGTGTAAATGGTTTGTTTTTTTTTTAATCAACGGAGTACCAATACGTTTCTGTTTCACACTTTGGCCTAAAGCCTCGACTTCTTAAAATTCATTAAGTAGCACATCAAATGCTTATTTAAGTAGAAAGCAAGAGTCCACTGAGACCGGTATAAAGCTATCAAACCAACAGACTTTGCTCTAGTATTCATGGAACTTCTATCAATGTCATCTATTCTTAGACTGACAAACCTTCACTGATCCCAATAAATCCAAGTACGTGAAGATGACTCCATGACTGCAATTCATAAACACTACGTCGAGATGAAGTGATTGTACTCTACATTCCTGCTACTCAACTATGGCCCCGGGACCAGCAATATTGGCACCACCTGGAAGCCTAACAGAAATGTATAGTTTTGGGGGTGTCTGTGTGACTCAGTTGGTTAAGCATCTGCCTTCGGCTCAGGTCATGATCCCAGTGTCCTGGGATGGAGCCCCACATCAGGCTCCCTGCTCAGCGGGGAGCCTGCTTCTCCCTCTGCCTCTGCCCCTCCCCCCCCACTTGTGTTAGCACAGGCATGCTTGCACACGTGCGTGCACTCCCTCTCCCTCCCAAATAAATATATAAAGTCTTAAAAAAAGAAAGAATGCATAATTTGGGGCCCTACAGCTTAGCAAGACCCCCAGGGGATTTGAGTGTGCATAAAGTTTGGGAAACACCACTTGCACCTGCTACTCCAATTAGCTGGGTTTCAACTGGAGGTGCACTGACTGCATTAACACTCTTCCAAGGTTAACTGACCACATTTAAGGAAAAAACCAAAACTATTCACAGAGATCCTCATTCAGAGAAAGAAACATTCTACAGTCTTACTGCTACCTTCAAGTACAGTAGAGTTCCGAATTTCAAACTAACCATAACATTTTAAAATATACACATTTCATGCTTACTAAATTTCTCAAGGACACCACAGAAGAGAAAATGACCTATTTTGTCATTTGTCTTCACTCTGGTTTTAGCCAAAACCCTGAGAACAAAGTCAACAGTTTAACATATAAAAACAAAGACCGGAATGACAATAATTTTGGAGTTTTTTTTTTTTTTAAACTCATTTGCAACACACAAAAATGTTTTTTTCCCAGCAAATTTTGGTTATGGTAATTTCAGTAACTTAATTGTTATTTTTAACCCTACCACCCATTACCTAGTAGCGGTTCAATTAATTCCCAACCGCATTTTAGGAATAATTAGACTTGCACCACCCACCCTTCCCCCACTCCTTTGTGTAGAAACATGAGAACTTACATTTCAGACTTCAGTTGCTCTGTGGTGAAATAGTTTACAGAAGGCAGCATTGTTTGGGAGACAGGGAACAACCAGAAAAGCCAGTTTGGGGACAAAAGTATTTTTATATCATTATCTTCTTTAAGCTACTTCTACTTAAGCTCTTTTGGTTATTATTGATTCCCCTAACATCCAATATCAGCGTTAATTTTGTAACACGAACACATTCCTTTAATATGTAACTCTTGGGGATCTTTGAAGAACTTCCAGTGAAGGATAAGCCAGAGTTGTATTATTTATGTAAAACACGGCTATCTTTCCTAAGAGGTACCGTGATCTCTCTCTCTTTTTTTTTTTTTTTGGACACTTCCTATTTTATAGTCATTTTCACATTTTATTTCTCTAAAAAGACATTCTTAATGTGCTCGTCGTTCTCTGCCATTAATCCAGTAGCTTGTAATTTTACTAAGAGCCTCCCTCAGTCCAGAGTACAAAAAGATACTTAGCAAGGTTGCCAAAACCAGAGCCAGAAGATTACCTGACCCAGTTAACAATCCGTCAGCTTCAATCACACTTACTCTATTGTAATAATGGATCAATAAAGTCAGACACTAATAAAACTACTGCGATTGCTGATGGATAATGGTGATTCTGCAAATGGATGACAGTTGATGTTCTTCTACTTTGGTCCAATTTTTTAAAACTTATTACTCTTATTCCTAGACATTCTGGCAGTTTCTTAAATGTCAATATAATAGTACATACAACTTTTAGATGTAGTTTATGTCTTAGTTTTCAAAAAAGTACGGGAATTACCTAAATTTTGCTGAGGTTTCTGACAGACATTCAGTCCATTTCAGTTTGCCAACAGTTCTGTATATGAAATTTGCTCTTTGCCACACACCTACTATGTGCCTGGCTGGTACTAGGGACACAAAGGCGGGTTAAGACACAGCCTCTGCCTATAAGAAGTTTACCATCTGTTAGGGAGACAGATACATAAACAGATCACTTCAATTTAATGTGATTTAGGAGACCAACAGTGGAAAATATACGGGGAGGACAAAAGGAAGAATACATGGTACGTGGAAAACAACCCATCTGAAATATTTTTATAACATTAGAGCCCATATGTAATAGTGCTATGTAGCTCATTATTATCCATATGTGGAAAATAATACCCATATGTGCATAATCATCAAAGCTTCCTCCTGCCCTTGTTTAACCCTAACTTGGAAGGCTCTGTCCTTAAGTGACTTTCTGGATGCGTCCTACTCTGTCAGGTGGTGTGTGCTGAAGCAACGCTGATTAATGTAAATATTAGCCTGAGCAAGACGTAAATCGAAAGGCTAATGTGCTGGTTATGACACATGCCAAAGCCACTATTTCAATCCCCTGACTTTCTGTGCTTTCAGGGGACTGGGGAATATTTGGTAATTCAGGTAACTTGGGGTAACCTTTATTTTTATTGGAACAATATGCAGTAATCTGGACAATAAACTGCTCAAGTGGCCACCGCATGAAGACTTTTTTTTCTCGCGGTAAAATTCCTACTGGAGACGTAGGTGTGGCATCTGACTAGACTGTGAGTTTCAAGGCAAGAAAGAGAGATTTCGGAATCTTGTGGGGCACAGGGCATTTGAAAGATCATATTCAGTACTGGTTCTTAAATTTAGAAAATCATAAGGAAGCACCTATGACTTGGATAACACAAATAACAAAATCAAGGGGGGAGCACTATTTTTCCCAGAGGATGGGGGTGTGCAGGGGGGTAGGCAGACCAAGATCCACATTTTTCAGGAGAGATGCTTGGGATTCTTATGTGAATCAAAAAAGACTCCGGTTTAAACAGATTACACTAAGTTGTGAGTTTATGCAGCTCTGGGGCTCCATATTCTTTTCCAGCCCAAACGTCTCGCATATACTAAACACACACTAAATATTCATTTGATGAAAGAGAACAGCTAAATCTGCATTTAAGTCCAAAATGCGCAGCGCACGGGCAGTGTAACCTTGTTCAAGGTAACTGACCCTCACCCTAGCATAACCCCGCTTACCAAATGGGAATCATAGCAGCACTCACTTCATAGGGCTGTTCTGAGAATCCCCTCATTCAGGCACCTTTTTCCATTCACTCGGCATGTATCTACTGAGCTCCTACTAGGTGCCAAGCACGAGGCAAGTTACTAGAAAAATAATGACCCGAAGACAGATACTATCTACACTGACACAGACAATAAATAAAATAATGAATGTTATGCAATTAGCACAGAGCTGGGAACACACCCGAGGATGGACTTGAGACGTTAATTACTATGACAACCCTCTGCCTCCTCCTCTTCACTGGCTTTTATTATATGATCACATTTCAGATCCGTCTAAAGACTGTGCTTTAAATAACAGAAGAGTATCAGACGGAATTTTCAAAATGATGTATTTTAAGTCAAATACATTTTCTTACGAAGAACAGAGAGCATACTAACTAAACTCGTTAACTTATAAGTTCGGTCAAGGGACAACGAGAAAACACCAAAGGAAAAAAGTATTCCCCCCATTTGTTTCAATATTCCGACCTGGCAGTATCTCGGAAGGCCGGCCTGTACCCGGTGGAAGGCCGGCCTGTACCCGGCAGCAGGCCTCAGGAAGTCAAACACCACTTCTTTGACGGGATTTCCGAGCCATGCCCTCTCCCCTCTCTGGCTAACAGCAGCTCATCTTTCAGGACACGGTGCGGGTATGCCCACTTCTGCAAAGCCTTTCTTGACTTGGAGTCCATCCGGCATGTAGCACCTCCCAGCTTTCCTCTCGCTGCTGTGAGTCTTGGGTCTTATCTCTGAAAGGCCTGGACTCACCACAGGGCTGGGCACGTATTAGGTGATCAATCAAAGGATTAAGGGTCACTGAAATTAGCCATTACTGCAGCCTACCAGAAAATCTTTTTTTTTTGGTTCCTAAAGGTCAAAGGTAATGGCAGCTTGTCCCATGAATCTTTCAAATGCATCACTTTAAGCTGTCATGACAGAACTCATAGTTTAAAGAAACTTTGTTCATTAATTTGCAAGAGATCCCTTCCCAGGTTTTTCAAAATACATCCACACAGATGTCTCGGAAGTCTCAGTGCTCGGTGGTTATGTTATTCCAGTTCTCTCTCTCGGTGTCTATTTATACAAGCTCTCCAAAGCACTTCGAAAAAGGCACAACTTGTATCTCAAGTTTTCCTATTCAGTGGCCAGTCTACGTAGAATGTCAGTATTCTGGGAATAAAATAATCAGGCTGACCGAACTCGTCAGCTCAAATCCCAAGTTCAAATGCTACACAGTACACCAACCAATGAACAGGCCCCCAGCTTCCAGTGTTGGGAAACGCAATCTGAAAGTTGGCAGAAACTGGCTGTGGGTCTCATAACCCCAGTGTGACACAATATTCTCATCCTAGGAGCCAAGTTGTAAGCTTTTCTAAGATCCATAAAGCACATGTCTGCTCCCTATGAAGAGCTCCGGTTCTTTCTGAGAGTCTGCCGAAGTTCCGATCTGAAAGAATGCCATCTTCACAGAAACCCCAGTACTCTAGAATGATACCATCTGCCACAGGCTGAGCTTCCTTTTCAGCCAAATACATTATTTATAACCTTTCTAATTGTGAAAAGGTAAGGGTGGAATTTTTCTAAAGCCTGACTTAGACAGAGTTAGAACATTCTGAACCTTTGCTCTCAAATACTGCAGGTCTCCAAAAGTGAGAAACAAAAACAGCAAAAAAACCCATAAAGGAACGGGCTGAGGTCATATCCTTTTTCTAAATATTATATATTCTTTCAAACCCCTACTAGAAAATAACTACGCTGTAGGTGTATCTTTAGAACACATTTAGAAACTGAAGGAAGACTGTTTTATTTTTCTACTTGGTCATCTTTAGTAGGCAATGAAGAGGTTTAGGGAGAGGTGAGGCCTTCTGAAAAAAAAAAAAAAGGTTTAGCAACTGGGGAAAGGCAGTGATCTGATTACCCTTAAAATTGCTTTGTTGTGCCTTTAACGACAACAAAAAAACCCACCCCAAAACAATGCTAATCAGGTTATTCAATCATTTAAACCAAAACTGTTCATGCTTTTCTGCCAAATCAACCAACCACAGCAAAATCTGTTATCTCTGATTGCTCAGCTTCCAGTCAAAAAACAGTTAACCCCCACTATACCAAAAGTTTTCCAAAATACCCTCCCAGCTCTGCGTGCTCATGGAGAATAAAGGGAAAGCCATGTCATCTTTAAAGGGTAATTGAAGTGCTGTACCATATTTGCATATTACAATATACGCTAATAAACTAAACAGCCTGTCCCGGAAGCCAGCAGCTCCCTAGCATTTCATCTGATCTCCATACTGACTTTTTGTGCTCTGTATGTACCTATTTTAAACAGGGCTGGGAGATCACGATCAAAACTTACTAAGGACTTGCTGACGGTCTAACTGAGGTGGGAGGAGGTAGCAAGAGCATCTACAAAATGGTGGCTCGCCCATGTTTAAAGCTTTCAGGCTCCATCAGCAGAGAGGGCAAAGGCTACCACATCTTATTTACACAATTATCTAAATACGATTAAACAGCTGATGGACAAATATTAAACTGGAAAATGTATAGTCATTTCAGCTTAATGTAATCCTCTTTCTGTAAACACCCAGGATGATTTTTTTCAACCAGAACAGTCCTGACATCTCATAAGCCTAAGGGTGAATAGCAAGAGATTGTTTTTGATAGTTATAAATATTCAAAAGACATGCAGACCATCTGCTTTCATAATACAGGTAAAGCAAGACTGAAATGGTGAGTGCTGTATAAAAATGATTCTTTTAACAAAGTCTTCCTCTCCTCGAAAACTATAAAGACAGATGTCAAAAACTGTTTACACAGAGCAATCAGGAGCGTGCAAAATGTAATATTCCTTTTACACACAGTGCTTGCTAAAGAGATTTTTTTTTCTTTTTCTTCCCATCTGTGTGTTGCAACACATTTCTACAAGTTAAAAACATTTTTTTCAAACAGAGATCTCATGAATACCCAAAAACATGCTATCTGGTTTCTGAATGCTAATTAATTTCAACTAAGGAATCTGAATATCTTTTTCTGTAGGAAGGAATGTATGTTTTGAATTGGAATACTCTAGAGACGGCAAGGGAAATAATCTTGCTCAGGTTTAATTCTAGAAGGCGATTTCCATGGGTCTACCTTGTCTGTAATATATATCTGCTATGTCCATGTTTTAAATGAAAGCACATTACTGCTAATGTCTTTGGCATAAAGTCTAAAATAATTGTTTTCTGAAATAAATGCCCGCACATGTAAAATGTATATACAGAAACCTTTCACTTCTCAGTCGATGCAGAGTGATGCATAAAACCCCACAGTTAATTTTCAGGACTGGAACACTAATCTTGACAGTAACCTTTTTATGTATTGTATTAATGGCACAGAGGCATTAAGCACCTTTTTATAATTTTCAATAAAATGAGCATTTACTGAACAATCTGTCAAACTGCTGGCTCCCTATTCTTTCACATTTTTATTTTTCGCGAAGTGTAACTTCATATACTCTGATGGCCCTCCTCTTTCCCCATAGTCCCGTCTGTCTATGGCCTGAATTTTCATGGCAGTTATTCTTTATATGCATGTGAAAAGCTCAAAGGTCAAACTTCAATTTTGCATCGAAAGGAATCAACTTCATATTCAAATACAATTTTAAGAGGGATTCTCAGCAAATGGAGTTTTCTCTTAATCCCAAAGGATATCAAATACTACAAATAAGTTCTAACAAAAAAGGCATCACGTGAGATGGGGACACGGAGCGAATTTGTTGAAAATTAACAGGTAGTCCCCCATGTGGTATTTGGGGGTGGGAAGGAAGGGAAATGGGTTTCAATTTATGAGAAGCAAATGGCAGGATTTCTAAGTGTAATATTCTGTTTGTGCATGTTAGCTTATGTTCCCCAAATCTTTCCCTCTGGATCCTCTGTTGCTTTCTAAGCCATTCTCTTGGGAGATACAACTGGGGCATATTCGGAACCTCAATTTGTTGAGAAGAGACTAATCACTTATAAATTTTACTTAAACTCCAGTTGTCACAGTTATGGCTTTTGCCATCCTGATGAATCCCAGTGCCTGAAAATGGCATTTTCACAGAAAGTAATCCTTGTATCATGCTAGAAATGGAAATCTCAGAACAAAGCTCGAAAAGAATACAAGAGGAAGCACAAAGAGAACACACCTAAATCTGTTTTAATTTTCTTACTGCATTCCCTAAGGATGAAAATGTGATCACTGCAAAGCACAGACATTTTATTTATTTAACTATCCAATTCATAATTTTTAAAGAAAATGTCCGTTCACTGTTCATATGGCTTTTTGACATAAAGTAATTTTACATAGGGCCGGGATAATATCCTTTGACCAGATTCTCTACTCTTTTTGTATAAGTACCTATTCTAGATCTTTCTTACCATACCTAAACCTTCTTATTCGAATTAACTGAATATGTTAGTAAAGCGCTTAAATTAGAAAGTATTTGTTAAAACATGTATTACAACTAAGGGCATGTAATATTTCAAATTAACCGCACATAGAGGCTTACATTTGTTCATCTGCAACAGGCACGGGATTGAACTAGATAATCTCCAGGGTCTCTTCTAACAGCTTTCAGAGTCTAGGAAATCTACATGTATTCCCAAACAGAGGTCCTATAGCGTCTTCTTCAATGACTTAAGAAGATTCACTTGTAAGACACATCAACCATTTGCAGGCACTCACTGCAAATGTCCCAACCACAGTTTTACTATTAGGAAGGTTAAAGTATCCCCCCCACACCCTGGTATCTTGCTTATAATGTGATTATTAAAAATACACCCATTGTTATTAAACATTATACTACTCCAAACTGACTTTTTGGAAGTTTTTCGTTAGATTAATCTAAATCCAGTGACTTTAATTTTACAGCAAAAACTGTGTTCTAAGATTTTAAACTTTAGGTACTCTATACCAACTTGCAAATTTGGGGGAATGCTTGCTTATTCTTTCTCTGATGGTCCTTGTGTAGTTAAATCTCCCAACCTCTATGGAGATTAAAATTTCTAGTATCTGCACGTAGACATAACAGGAAAAAAATAGCAAATTTGTGTTCAGTTCCAGAGGTCCTAAATAAAGGAAACATAAAGCCACAGCGTAAAAGGACTGAAGTAGTTCAAATCCATTTTTTCAAAAGTAAGTACAGTTGACCCTTGAACAACATAGGTTTGAACTGCATGGGTCCATTTATATGCAGTGGCATTTTTTTTTTTTTACAGTACTGTATTTTCTCTTATGATTTTCTTAACGTTTTCTTTTCTCTAGCTTACTTTATTGTAAGAATACAGTACGTAATACATGTAACATACAAAATAGGTGTTAATCAACTGTTTATGTGATCTGCAAGGCTTCGGGTCAACAGCAGGCTGTTAGTAGTTAAGTTACTGAGAAGCCAAAATTTGTACGTGGATTTTCGACTGTGCAGGGGGTCAGTGTCCCTAACCTTGAGCTGTCCAAAGGTCAACTGTACTAGAATTAGGCTCTCTATCTCTTTATAGATTACATATTCCTTCTCTGCATTCCTTCTTCATATGAATGTTATTAAGATTTTAAGCCGTATTGCCTGAAACTGGGGAAGAAAAGACAGTCCAGCTTTTAGCTTTCTACGGAACCACAAAACTCTCTTTGGGAATCTCATGAAACCTTTCAAAGGTCTCACCACATATACTCCCGAAAGTAACTCTTCACTTCTAGGTCGGCACAAACCCCCAGAAGCCCATTTAGGGTCCATGAATCCCCTAAGATCTGATCCAAGATTTCCCAGGAGGTTAAAGGCTAAATCATGTCGTTGATTTCTGTGTTTTACTAGTTACCTTTGTCAACCAAGACTTTCCATGTGTACTTGATAAATATAAACCAACGTCACGTTGGGATTAGGTCACAAAGCAAAATCAAATTAATCTGTCTCATCTTTATCAACAGCATGACAATGCTTCACAGTTTTGGAAACTGCCATATCCTGGCAGTCACCTCTTCAGGAGTCACAGTAAAATGGTAAAAATGTGCTGCACAGGTTGGACATCGAGACATAATGAGCCCCGTCCGTCGCAGGAGGCTATGTGTCCTGGCTGAGATGGGGCTCATGCGGAAGGACGGACAAACCAAGCCCCCGAGGCCCATTCTGGAACGGCGGGACAGTTATCTACGCTTGCAGCTCTCCCTAAATTCAGGTGATTCCGAGCCTTTGTACAGCTGACTTTAACGCATAATGCGTTTATAGCTCTAAACGGAGTCTCCAATGCCAAATGTGGACTTCAGAGCAGCAACTGAGGAATGGACATTGTGAGCCCGTACAGGGTGGTACAGACTGTTAGCATTTCTACGTTGGCAGCACCGGCATCTTTGTATATAAATCACTTGACTCTGCTTTTGAAATTTCCCTTCTTTAGATATTTTTAAATATGAGAAATGGACAAATGGAATTAACAGTAAAAAAGCAAGGACCTCAAATATAACACAACAGAGCTAAAATGAAAAGTATTAACCATGCTGAGATATACGTTTGATTATGGAAGAAAAATTTTAAACATGCATATAAATATAGTGCTAAAGACTGCGCCTAACGGTGACATATAATTACGTCTTTTACAGCATTTTTTACATCTCTGGGTCCCCTGTACCTCTAAGACCACTGTTCTGCTTAAGAACATGTAAATTTGTATATATATTCAAGACTATCACAACATGAGCAAAAAGACGAGACAGCCTGGGATAACAGAGAAAAATTTACTTAGAGAAAAATTCAGAGGTAATTTGCTCTTAGTTAGATAAATTAAAAATTCAGAATTAAGTAAAATAGGAAAAATATTTTGTACAGTAGGATACTATAGATTAGAGTATCTATAAAATACTACTAATAAAACTACCGACATAGTTTATTGGTTCATGAAACGAATACGGTGAAAATCCTATGAGGCTATGTCAGCTCCACAGATATTCCTGAGATCCTACTGTGTGCCAGGATTTACAACCGCGGTGACAAATCAAACTTAGTCCCTTTGTGACAGTTAATCACAATGTAAGCCGAGCCTAGTTAGTCTGCACATAATTTCAGAACAGTGTGGAAAGTACTGTGATGGGTGCGCAAAGGCAGGATGGAGCCCTGAGTGCAGGGAGTGGGAATGACAGGAGTTCAAGAAAAGGACACCAGACAAACTCCCACCTGAGGCATCGTTATCCTCTCTGGACATTGTCTAGTCTAGAGTACCTTATATGCTTAACTTACAAATGGGCATTTAAAGTGCAAAGTTCAGGGGTGCCTGGGTGGTTCAGTCAGTTAAGCGTCTGCCTTCAGCTCAGGTCATGATCCCAGGGTCCTGCATCAGCTCCCTGCTCAGCAGGGAGTCTGCTTCTACCTCTCCCCCACCCCCATTCTCTTTCTCTCTCACACATAAATAAGTAAAATCTTAAAAAAAAAAAAAGTAAAGTGCAAAGTTTAGCCTTCCTCCACTTCCATCTTAAAATACATGGGAACTTTATAATGATTCAAAGGATGATGTTAGAAGTGTCCCTCACAGGTGAGAATGGACTACAACACAGTCCTTTAATTCTTCTATGAATGAAATGTTCTTGGTTGTTTCCATAAAAAGTGAATTTTGCATCAAAATCTTCTATGGAGCAGCAGTTTCTTAGACTACGCGGCACCCCCAAGGGAAATTTCAAGCTCTCAATCCCCATGTTGCAGAAAAACAGCCAAAGTTACTATACACCTTAGAACTGAGCACTGTTCTAAATGTGTAACATGTATTAATTCATATAATTATCATAACAATCCTGAAAAATTGGTACTGTTATCTTCCTACTTTATAGATGAGGGAATTGAGGCATGGAGAGTCACTTCCCGGAGCTTACAGAGCTGGTAAACGAGAGCGCTCACATTCTTGACTCCTAGGTAAGGAACGCTATAAGCTCACTAATGAAGGTGATGGCACACACGGACTCATATAAAAAGTGCCAGAATGAAGTTGTTGAAGAAACACATCACTTCGACAAACAGTTCCATTAAGAAATAAGAAGAAAACAAAATCAAGCTCTGTTTCAATACCTCTCTGGAAATCCTATTGCTACGTTTCATAAAGTCCATACCTGTTTCAGGTAGCTCCACATTTTTAACCGCCTGGGAACAAATGCTGGATTGGCAGCAGAAAGGGGCAAGCCTAGGAGAACCAGTGGTACCCAGACACGAAGTCCCCTTGTCTTCTCATTTGGGTAAGAATGTGATCTTAGAAGAAGAATGTTATGGTGCTAACAAACAGTTAATCTCTTCTTAACTTTCAACCTATCACATCTGGTTTGCATCTTTAATCCCTTTGAGTAAACTAAATTAGATTAGCATTTTTATGGGAAAATATTGCAATAATAATATTTTTTTAAAGAAGAAAGAAAAAAGATGATGGCTAAAAAGGATAAAGTTTTAGTGTAAATATGAAAGAAAAAAAAAAAGACTACTGAAGGAAGTCAGCTACCTTCTCCACAATGAGGAATTCTGCAACTTTATGAATGTCCACGATGAAACTCCAGCACCCCGTAATAATTCTGCATATTAGAACACTAAATACAATCTTACATTTCTGAAGCGCCCTTCATGCAAGCATCCCAGGGTGCTTTACAATCATTATGAGTTAAAATTAAAACTGAAGCACATACAATTCCTAATAGAATCATTTTAAAAATGCTAAACAGAACAAATAACTTTTAAGTCTAGATTTAAAAGTCCCAACAGCCAGAGCGTTCCTTACTTCAATTGGCAATGAGCTGCAGAGCCGGGCTGAGGCTCTCTCCTGTTATGTTAAAGGCTTTCTTATGTTTTTTATACTCGGAGCACGTTATGATCAAGCAGTTTCCAATGAAACAGGAAAAAAAAATTGGGTGCAGGTATCTGTTTGTTTTGATTATTCTGAATTTAAGGTCTTTTGTTTATTTGTTTATGAGTCTGTATGGCCAAATCTGACATGAAATAAAGCAGGTTTAAAAAGCAAATCCAGGTAGAGCCCAACTTGAAATTTAAGTGGTAATTGTGAAAAAACACACTCCAAAAGCACTCTTAAACTAGCTCTGTTTTAGCAAGAAAATCAGATTGATGCATGATTTGGTTAACTTTTTAAAAAAACAATTAGAAAACAGCATTTAGTAGGCTTTCTCCAGGCCATATTTACTCCTAAACCTCGGCAAGTATTTATTATTCGGCAAATCAGAAGAAAATAGGGGAAATGCTCTCATGATATGGTAATTTTCCTTGCATTAGTGATTTTGAGGTCAAAGGAAACCTGTTAAGATCTAAAACAAAGCACAGGTAAAAATCTATTAAGTGAAAATGAAGTACTTACACATTGTAAAGCACTCTCTAAACTGGCATGACTTAAACTCTTTTATGTTTTACTATTGTGAAAAGATAGTAGCTATAAAATATTTGAGATCAATCCATTTTAAGTTAGATGCTTTATTAAGTTTGGCTTTTTTGATTAATATATCTGAAAGGTTACAGACAGCTAACATCAAGCTACAGTAAAATCCTTATGTATCTAAATCAGCTAAAAATGAGCCTGATATATGAGATTCAAAAAGGAAAACTTGCAATTTGGAGCACATTTTTATTCTTCTATTGTAGATTCTATATATTCTAATAGTAACACAAAGCAGATAACTCACTAAGTTGAAGGAGAAAGAGTAGTAACTGGTTCAAAAAAGAAGGCAAGAAAAAGTATCAGCAATTCACACTACTACCCATGGAAGACTGGTTTACCATTGCCTTTATGGAGCTCACCATGAATACAATTGCTGAAAATGCTTAATAAAATCCAATCAGTATCAAGTACTTCAGTGCCTGGCAAAGCGGATGTTCATAACCTTGGATTCCCATGGTCAGTAGGGTAAGGGCTGGGAAAAGTTTGGTAATTTAAAAAAGGATACGTATTTAAATAACAACAAAATTTATGTATTACATCAGGAAGGGGCAAGTACAAAATCCTACAAGCACATCTCAAACAGGAAATGTTCTATTTTTAAGTGGAGCTGGCCAGTTATATCCTCATCCATCATTAGCAGGCCAGTGGCTGACTAAAGTCTAGCCTTGCAAATAGACTCAAGAAATTCAACTGCCCACTGCTTCCAATGCAAATGCCTAACATTGTCTTGGGGGCCAAAACAAAGGGCTGGTAGCTCAATTACACCAACCGATCCAGACGCATGTGACAGGATGGGGCAGGAAGTGACTGTCATAGAGCTGCTAAACTCAAACCTTTTGGAACCTCCCAAATACCCGGATTATCCCAGAAGTCAGTCCCTGTGGTCTGAACTACCCTCTCACTCTAAGCTAGGGGCATGAAATGATGATACTTTTAAAGCAAGTCAATGGACAAACAACAGAATCAAACCCCATATCCTAAAGCAAAATTTCAGCAGTGAGAATAAATCCAATTGGAAAACTGTAAGCAGTTATCAGGACTTAGGGAAAAGGAAGTCGTTTATAAAACACATCAAATTAATTTGAGAAAGGCTTCAAAAAAAAAAAAAAAAAAGTCCTTCATCTATATGTAACCCAGAAGGATATTTGGTTAAGCTCACAGGCTCTGCGCATGAATTCTCACCCCTCTGCTTTACCAGCTGTGACTCTGAGACTCATGCAAACACTCTATACCTCAGGTTTCCTCAACTGAGAATGGGATACAAACTATCTAATGCTTAGGGTGATAGATTTGCCTGTGATACATCAAAAACACTAAATAAAAATTGTTATTATTTCAACTATTAGAGTGTATCATCCTTATTACCACATAGGAAACAGGACACCTGTCACACAGCAGAATGTCAATATATATTTTTGAATGAATAAGTATGTGAATATGTGAATAAATTTCATAGGGTCAGACTCTCACATGAAATACAATATATGAATATTGATGTTGGATATTCTCGAGAGAAGTGATTACTAATGTTTAACTATTTTCAGAAATGTCATTTCAGTCTTAAAATTATGAAACAATAATGCAAAGTGCAGCTTAAAAAACATATTTATAGCCTAACTGATAGCAATTTTTAAATTGTTGCTCCGCTGTGTTATGCATCATACAGACTGAAAATCAACTGAGCACAGAGGTTTATTAAATGTCTATGGCAATGACTGTCAAGTTTCACAGAATCAGCGTGGTTAAATGGTAAGCTCCAGGAGGGCAGGGTGGTTTACCTGTTTTGCCAATACCTAATGAAAAGCCTGGCATATATTAGATCCTTAGATGCTGTCAGGAAAAGGAAAAAGGAAAAAATGATTTACTCAATATGACTTCTAAATGGAATGTTCAAACCTAAATATATTTTATATATATTTTGCTGCTTGAAAATAAAAATGACAATTCTCACTTACTTCATGAAGGACTTGGGCCTAGAACGACGTTTCCTCAGGTGAGAAAGTGACCCAGTGCCTTAACAATGTGACAGTTGTGATGTATGAGTGAGTGTGTGCGTGTGTGCGTGGTAGGGGAGGGGTGGGGTGGGAAAAATGTACCTAGCAGATTAAAATTTCTCAGGAGTATCTTACCTAAATATTTTTAGCAGACATTAGGCTGGGAGAAGTAATAATTGACCTTTTACTTATGGTACTTTTAACAAAATGAATCTATCCTTGTACTGAATGTATACATATTTATCCAGTTCTTAAGTTGAATTTCTAAAACTTCAGGGAAAACCAAAATGAAAATGAAATGCTTTATTGTAAATCAAAATGTTTACATTATTTAACTCCCCATTTACCCCCCGAATCCATACTCTCAATGTTCTCATGACCACAGGCTTTCCTGTCCCCAAGCCAGATTTATTCTCTCCTCCTTACTTGCGGTTCAAAATACAACACCCAGCTTATCCAATCACATTCACGGAAAAAGGGAGAGTAACAAGAAAGTGACCAACTTCAGATCCATAAGGAGCTAAGGTGTCTTAGCAGGTTTTTACAAAAATAAACACGTGGTATAAAAACTTAATAGATGGATGTCAATCTATTCGGGCAGATTTATGATTTAGGAAAGTAGTAATAGAATAAGGGCATAGTTATAAATCAAACCTTTATGCACCCTTATGGAGTTCCTGCATCTGGAGAAAACCTTGCAAATGTTATCAGACATTATGGCAAGACAAGAGAAGTATTCATTTTAAAATCAACACACTCTAAAATTTATCACTGGGAAAGGACTTTTGGGTCGGTCACTAACCAGCACTTTGACTTTGATCTCCAGGGCCACTGGCTCCTTCATCTGTCCAAGGAGGAGTCTGGGTAGGATAAAACCTAGTTCTAAGATTCCAAGGACATCTGCACAGCAAGTGTGCAGGAATCCTCCTAAGAGCATTGGAGGCAGGGCTTGTCAGATACCCCAGGCACATTCCCGCTGGATTCCCACTGGTATCCACTCCCCGCTTCTACTCTGTGAAGGGAGCTGAACTGAGGTCTGCAGGGTGGACATCCTGCTCAATGTCACAGTAAAGGACTCTAGAGCTATACTTGCTCCTGAGATATTTTATCATATTAAATAAAACTCTTAATGCACGGCAAAATGCGGATGCCAGACTGTATGTTCAAAATTCTCAAGTGAATCGATCAAACCTCCACAGGGGGGTAAAACAAGCCTTAAGAGTTAGCATTTCTTGATGTTAGGTTCCATTTTGTAGAAGACTGAGGCAGTATTTTTCTTGCTAGGCATTTTTCACAATGCCATCATCCTCTACGGTCTCTCAACCACAGGGGAAAGAAAGAGGAGTTCTGCCAAGCTCGGCATATAAGTTGGGCTTAGGCCTTACAGAGCTTGGATTTCTCTTCTTTAACTAATAACTTATGAAAGAAAAGAAAATAAAGAAGCAAGTGGAAAACAGTCCATTATTAAAACTTCCTGCTTTGAGTATCAAGATTCATGGACTCATTCTAGAGAAAAAAATAAAAGATGACACAGCTGAGTATAAAATAACTCACTCATTTAAAAAGAACAGGTTGCATTTTTTTCATCATATTAAACATTAAATTAATTTCAAATATTTGTTGCCGCTGGTAAACTACACTCAGTTTTTGTCAAAAGATATTTTTAAAGAAAGGACAATTGTAATTATAACCCATGTTGAAGTTAGAGCCTAGTTCCACCGCTCACTGATTACGGCAGGGTCTACAACTACACACAGACGCACATTCCTCCAAAGGCCTCTCTACAGAAATTCACCAATGTAGGACTCTAAAACCAAGCCCCGAATTTCATTTTGTCATTCTGCTTAATGTTATAATTGTCTGTATTCAATTCATTTCCCATGATAACATTAAGTAAACTCACAATTATATTTAGAAGCTATAGTGAGGTGGAGTTTACTGGCTGAATGTTGATGTCATTTAACAATTAATTCTCACTGCTTCTATCAGTAAATACTCGTACTAGCATCCTCTTCTCCAGCTCACAGTAAATGCCTTAAATCTTTGCCTGAATTTACTTCCAAAATCAATGGGACATTTAGCAACATGTAGATACATGGCCTTCCTGTACTGGGTAAATGTTTACGTGCATTTTAACTCTGAGTTAAAGAAAAAAAAGTTTATTTCTAGGACGTTTCAAATTTTCAAATGCTAGCAACCAAGTGACATATTATCTGGAGTTGTCTGCAAAACCTAAAGTCCCCGATGTAAGAGTCACCTGCTTCATTATATCATCCTATTGATTTAACTGTGTTTAATTAATTTAAATTACTTTTATTTGATGGTTATAAATTCACATCCTCTCTACTCCAAAGATGAGAGAAGGAAGATAGAAGGAAATAAGCTAAAATGACAAAAAGAGTTTGCCCTGAATTCCAAGAAATTGACACTTGCAATATAGAAAATATTTTACCTATGGCTATAGCCTACCTTAAAAGAATATATATAGAAAGCCATATTTAAGTATCAACTTAATTCATTTGCTCTATTCCTACAACTGCTAACAAATATCAAAGTAAAGCTGATGGACTGTAACCTGAGACGCATGGAGTTTCCATAAAACAGTAGCACAAAAGCCCACAAAGCTTCCTTCCAAAGCTCCCAGTACCCTTGCGACCACCACACTGGAAATACAATTTGGGAACATCTCAACTGCAGAAATGTTTATAGCAGAATCACACGATTCACATTCAAGGGACTGAAGCCTAACATTCAGAATTACATTTTGAACTTGAAATAAAAGAACTTCAAAATGGGGTAAAAATCTAGTTAGATCGTACTTGAATTATACTATATCATGGGATGACCTCACATGGGTTTGACACTGAGGGATGGCATTCTAACACAATTACATAGTGACTACCCAGGCAGCCCATTAAGAGCAGGTTCATAGCACCCTTTTTTATGTGAAATCAGCTGAGCATTATCAAAAATGATGTCTGGTTTTAAATTTAGAGACGGGGCAGTCTCTATCTAGAGTTTTAGTTACGCTTCACCACAATTCATTCTAAAATATCAAGTACAATAATAATAAATCTTTGTCTCATTTCAAGAATCTCTGATGAGATGACAGGAATCTCAGAGGGAAAAAAAAAAAAAAAAGATTCCCCCAAAAAACAAAACAAAAACACAGTAAACCCAAATGCCACAAACCTCGTGACAAAATCCCAATAAGTAACTACTCAACCTTTGGTTACAGGGAAGAAACTTCTTATTTTTGTACTTGTTTATACGAAATGCTTTTCTCCCCCTTTCTGTAGCGAACAAAATATCCCAAAACCGCACTCTTATTTTATTCAGGTAGCATGGCGAAGTTTTCCATTAACACTCTCACTGCCATTCCCACTCACCAAAGGTTCCTGGAAGTTATACCACCTTTACTCTTTCCTAAATAAGGGCACTCTGGAGAACGCAGCTTCCATGCTCAGAGCACTCAGGAGAAGCATCTGAAAACAAGCTAGCACAGTCTTCTACTGAGCTGTTTTTCCTTCGCTCTTTTCCCCCAGGGAGAAAAAGTGTAAAGGCTCTGTCCAGAATAAATCAGGCATACTGTTTAAAGTCACCAGTGGTCAAGCCACTTTGCGATTTTGACAGTCTTGCTTCACATACCAGTTGCTTTAGACTATGGAGCCCCATCAAACCTCAAATCAGGGCTGCCCAGGATGGCTTATTATTTATTACATGCTATGCTAAGTACCTGTGAAAGGGGGCACTCCTTGGCCAACGAACTCTGATTCATATCTTTCAGTAAGTCCTTCAGAGCATTCCTTACTGTGGTGTGCGACCATTGCTCGGGAGGCAAGTCTTCTAGTTTGGGGCAACTATTTGAGACATAGATTAGAAAGGGGATTATTACAAGATTGCATCCCGCTGCAGAACATTCCTTTAAGACAGACAGATTTCATTTTGCGCATCAAACAGATGCATCTGGAGATTGCTCTCGGTCTCCTGATTGTTCCGATTAGTTAATTACTTTATACAACACATCTGCTGTATCGATGCATGAATTATACATCAGCTGCCTGTGGTGGCTATTTTTTCATGTTACTTCTACCTTCCTGCTCTGATGCGCTTGGGAAGACAATTTAAGGTGTACTGCTTTCTCACGAGCCATCGTGAAAAGCATTAACGTATTAACCGTTTTCCTTTCGTGACTCTGCTCATACGAATTAAAATGGTAAAAAAATATAAATAAATAAGATCGCGGCAATGGTGAATAAGGCATTCTTTCACAAAATGTACACAGATGGCACTGTTCATGATATGCAAAAATATTTTTCTCTTAAGTAAACTTTATGTAAAATGCCTTCTTGTAATGCATCATTTAATTGACTAAATATAAAAAGTCTTGTCTTTTGATATCCTGCACAAAACCTACAAATTTCGGGGGGGGGGGCTGCTTTTAAATATACATTGAAGTTAGGAAAATAAGGCAGAAGGGATAAAGCAATAAAATCAGCTTCTGAAACACAGGGTAGATAAAAATGAAAGGCTGACCAGAGACGCTTTATTTCAAAAGATCAGGCACATAGAACGTTTTGCCCTAGAACTGCTGTCCTGACTCACCTGTGTAACTGAATTTTCAATGTGACCACATGATACACATCTTGAAGCATATCTGCTACCGTAGCGTCAGGGGCATCTGTCACATAAGACAGTGGAACTGGATTCCACTTTCCAACCTGGATTAGCCCTATTCCAGATAAAGAGAATACGTCACTAAATATTTTACCTTTCAGATAATACTTCTCGTAGAAGGTGGTGGTGGTGGTTTTTTTCATTGCCCCCACCGCAAGCAATATTGTTATTTCTGTTTGAATGATTCCCTTCCCTCTAAAAGGCAGGTCAATGAAAATATTCACAGCTTAGCTTTCCAAATTGTGAAATTATGTAAATGACTGTAGGGTTGTTTATTATTTTGGAAATAAAACCCCATCAATAAAACCTATGCATAGGCCACATTTTCCTAACTTACAGGAAGTTCTAATAAGACATAGCTGAACCAGTTCTAAATGGCTTTACGATTTAGATAAGATTCTCTATTGCAATGGGAATCAGCATTGAAAAATACTTTACAGCCCATAAAACCATCAGAAACAGAATAAAAGAAACAGAACTAGATATTCAGTCATAAATGCAAATTGACTCTCAACAGTCCATCTGCTCAAATACGCTCCTCACTTCCTTGTGGGTCCTCAGTGGAGCAGATTATTAAGGTCAATAAGCATACTAATGATTCAGCTGAAGTAATTTAAAAAAAAAATCTACCTCGACATTCCACACAAGCAAAATGTGTGTTAACTAAACCAAACTGAATTAAGCCAATTTTTTAAACCCACAGTCTATAAGGAACCAATGTAACACACAGGCTACAGTTCTTTGAATAAAAATATTCAGTGCTTTCTCTGCAAAGTAAACAAAGGATGCCAAGCAATTTTTCCAACCCCACGTATGCATTATTTACCTTTGGCCTGGGCAGCAGAGCTATGCGAATAACCCAGAGACAGCAATGCCATTTCTATCAGCTGGTTGAAAAGCATATCCTTTCTCACCAACACAAACTCCGCATGCTCCTCCTTGCAATCATATTCAATGGCGTTTTCATAATGTTCCACCACGCAGAACACCGGTAGCATGGTTCCTATCGAAGAGACAGAGGAAAAGAGACGCAAACCAACAATCTTCAGGAATACAATCTGGGGGGAGGAAAAACTAGACCATGAAAATAAATCTTCCCAATAGTGAGAGAAGGGGAGACTGTGTTTCCGAGGCAGACGGGGCACAGAAACACAAGCACGCACACGCAAACATATACACTCTTTTATTGTTTGAAGTTGGAAGAGAAATATGTAAATAGAATATGAACTTGGTCCTAAGATAACCTGGGCTCTGCTTTAACATTAACAGTGAATTTTCTGAAATCAATGAATGCAGAATTACCTTTTTGATCAAAGGATAATGCTGATGGGAGAGAAGTGTCTCGTCGGATCTGCTGTGAGTGGTATACAGGGTGCAAATATAACTCACTGTAGTTGTCTTCCGAAGAACCCACCTTGGTGCTTCCTACGTGCTTTTGTTAATATTAAACTTCTCCTGTTTGGGTCCAGATTAGCTTCGATGCTAACATTTTTAGCATGTTCTTCCTTTTTTAAGATCTTTACTTAACAGCTCCATAAAGGAAACACAAAACTTAACCAAACTGATGTCAAAATATATGATTTCAATATGTGCACAATGTAAATAAATAAGATCAATTTTTATGGCCACTCATTTAATCTACCTAAAAAGATATCACAGCAACCATAGGTCTTGAAAACAATCTCTGTTACATGGTATGAGACAGAGAAAAGGAAAGTGGCCTCAGAATGACATGTGAGGATAAAGGAATCTGCATAGATTTGATGTGTTCTCTCTTTATTTACTTTAATCCCGTGTAATAACTCAGGAGCCAGATGATTAATAAGCACAGGCCACACCACCGTGAGAAAAGAGGCTTCTAGAAACTGAAATCACGGAATGCTGTAGGACTCAAGGTGTTTATGCAGCGCACTGTCAGACTTCCAGTGATATACGGAAAAGGGTTAAAAGCAGATGCATCCGAACTGTACTGTGGCAAACTGCCAGGAGGGCATCATCTTTAGCATAAATGATGACAAGGGTTACTTTAACAGGGCACCCAGGATCCCCAATTAGTCCTATAACATTAATGCCTCTATAAGGCTCTGCCCTCTGGACTCACAGAACCCTACCAACTTCTGCAGATTTCTAGTGCACACCAACCAGGGCTCAAAATCAGGATTTCCTCCTGACATCAGGGATGCCCTTTAAAAAGGCTCTACTTTCTTGTTTATGCTGAACAAAAGCCGGCAGTAAAACAGCTACATTTTTTCACATGTGCATCCTCACCAAAGCCTGAGTGAACTGTTCGCTAGAGATTCTAGCTCCAACAAATAAACCCCTTTTGGTTTACTTAGAAAAGCTCGCAAACTCATTCGGAGGTACCCAACAGGCTAGGCATGAAAAACAAGCCGCAGAGCTTGCCAATATTCTTGTCATTCATTCATCTGTTTTATACCAGAGAGAGAACCTGTCAGGGATCAGAAGAAGACTTGGGAAGACCACAGCAAAAATAGCAACATGCAAACTGGTGATTTCTTCCTTGGCTTGAAGGTACTTTGGCAAAATTTCCCAAACAAATAAACAAAAACACCCAACCTCTTTTTCTTAAGTAGTGCTCTCTCATCTCAGCCACAATTTTTATCTAGCACCTGTCAAACAGAAACCATGCGCTTGAAAAAGATTTAAAAAACACAAAAAACAAAAACACATCACCACCACCAAAAAGCTTTAGTAATTTCGTTGTTTGAAGCAAGCTGAGAACCTTCTACAATTAAACTACATTTTTAAAATAAGTCACTATGAAAGCAATGTTTAAAAAAAAAAACACAACAACATTTGAGCAGGAAGTGAAATTACTGTACTTTGGTTTCTCCTCCCCCTGTTCTGATGGCTTCAAAGAGTTGGGTTAGTACAACAAAAACATACGCATTGATTTTTCCTCTTACGGAATGATACAGACGTGTTCTACTATATACTCCTCAGACCTATGAAAATAACTCAGGCTCCACTAACTGCTGAAACATAGCGGATTTACTTTGGACTTTATTTAGAGATACCCTATAGATAATTAAGGTGGCTACTGAGAAAGTGACAACAGAATCATTTAATGACAAATCTAGCTGTTACACCTTCTAGCAAACTTGTCACCCTTGCCTTCCTGATACTGCGAGCAATGCTGAACAGAAGCCTTCTCTGTACTGTCTGATTATTGGTGCTAGTGTTTGGCGAGACTTCCAACTACAGCAACTTCATAACCTTCCAGCATTAAAAGGGGAGTGCACTGGTCACTGCTGAATGCTAAAAATACCACATGATTTAAACCTGGAGGCAGTCTTAGAAGCTTTTGCTGAAGGTTTATGAGCCTGTGTAAACAGCACGTCTGCCATAAGGAGCAGTGAAGTCTGTAGAATCCTTGTCTAAAACTGTCCTGGCATTAAAGTTTGCTGTGCAAATATCACATAATACCAGAGACAGCTGAAATCTCCTATTTAGGAATTTATGGAACTTATATGTTTGCAGGCGTCAGAAAGTCTTTTTTATAGAGCCCCAGTGCTTCACAGTACAATATTAATGCACTCAGTTTGAAAAGCTGTAATAAATTATATTTTTAATGCTCTTACCCTGGCTTTCTTAAGATGCATACATTCTTGGCAAACAATCAATAAATAGGGTAATCATGAGTAGAGGCCAAAGAATTTGCTGAAGTGCTGTTTTTCCATTTTTAATAGATAAAGATCTAACAATACGGACTGCTGTGTCTGTTCATTTCAGGATCAATATATTCTTTGTTTTCGCCAAACCAAGAAAAAAATAAATGATTGTATGATAAATGCTATGCATCAAACACAATGAAATTCCTCTGCCTTCTAACTTTATCTACTCAATATTCTTGGTTGCTAAAAGATGGCATTTTTATCCTTCGCTTAGCAAGTGTAAGGAAAAATCTGAATCCTAAACACAGTTATTCACAGACAAAATAAAGACCATTATGAGACACACATGTTACACCCAGCATAGGCACTGATTTACATAAGCAGCAGTGCTGAACACGAAGTTGCTAAACTTCATCAATTTAATATTAAATGGGCAGAAAGGAGTCACACAGTTACACATCTTCCCTTTGTCAACTTGCCTAAGTCTGCCCTTCCTTTATCAAAAAATACTCAACCGTAGCAAAAAATCAAAAACCAGAATCATCAGGCTTTTCACTGCTAAATAAATAAATTTGCTCTTAAGAAAACAAGCCACAAAAAAATGACATCGCAAAACTTCTATATCATATCACATAAGATTCCCATTATCTCTGAAAATGACTTATAGCTAGTAATCCTCTGATAAAACCTAAGGCAGTCCTCAAGCAATCTAAGTGTCTTAGTCTTAATCGGGGTTAGTTTAAGCAACAGCCACGTACATATCCTCTACTACAATAACACCTCCTCAATGGAAGCCCTGTGCTACGAAGGCCATTGTATTTAACTCAGTCCTTACCATCAAACACCCAACGATTCCACTCTAATGTAGGGTAAGGTGCTCCAGTCAAGCCCAGAGCCTACACTTTCCAAACATGACTGACTGGCACTGCAGCGTGGAATGTAACTAATTTCAAACCAGAAAGAGAATCAAGGAAGAGAACATACAAAGACAGGTTCTGCCTCTCCACACACACCCCCCTCCCGTGAACACACACACAAAGTGGCCTTGAGTAGACACAAGGGCTTGCAGCTTTCCAGGATTTGGCTCGAAAGTATTTACCTTTCCTAAGGTTGGTTTTCATCAGATGGCCCGAGTGTTTTAAAGGCACTCCCTGCATTTTTGCACCTGTACTCCCAAGCCTTCCTCTTCCTAGCGGGCTCCCGTTCTGCTCCAGGCGGGCAATCTTGGCTGGTGGACCCTTCGGATCGCTCACATTGTTAGACATTTCTGAATGTTCTTTCCCCTGAGTTGCCTCGTTCAAATGATCCATACTCAGTTACCCTCTAAAGATCACCTGCCAGAATTTAAAAAGAAGACATGTTATAATTGGATGGGGGTCTCTCTCTCTCTCTCTTTCTCCCCCACCCTTTCTCTATATATATATTATATATGATACACCAAGTAAATGTTTTATCCCTAGCTATTTCTTTCCACAAATTTAACATACTCGTAAAATTGCTTAACTAGGTAAATAATATACTGCAAATGTTACTATATTTTTAGATAACAGTATTACATTTCCATTCAAGTTAACAGAATAATTTGTGGAAACTAGCTACGCATATTAGAATGAAAAGGTAATTTGTCACCTACCAACAAAACTAAGTTGGGGGAAATGGGCTTACTTTTAGAACAAGAATTACCACAAGTATAGCTAAAAAGGAAACAACATTTTTATGTAGTCCCAATTTTTAAAAATTAGAAACTTATTACAGAACACAATAGTAACACTTTCATCAAGAATGGGAAGATTATCACAGTCCAAAATATTAATTAAATCTGATGTTCAGGTTTACATTTTTACATATAGTTTAATTTTTATGAGGAAATATATGTATATATATACCATCTCAAAAGAAGGTAGCAAATATCTGCTTTTTAAACTCCTCATTGGCTTTACAGGTTAATTCACAGAAAAAGTTTTCTACTGTTTAAGTTTCAAGAATTCCATGACCTGTTAAAGATCTAGTCAAGTCCTGGCTCACACATGTGATTGGATCACATCGCCCTTAAGAAAATGGAAAGAAATGGAGGATTTCTTCAAATACTCCAGGTGCTGAAGCATTACAACTTATGTGTTTTAGCGTTAATATTTAGGTGTCCTTTAGTAATAGAATGCTGTTAATAATTTAAATACAAAAAACTTGAAAATACTTTGTGATATACATATTAGATTGAAGTGCCAAACTCACTTTTTAAAAAAACCTCAATGATTTTGGTAAAACACAGTCACCAGCATTTAAAAATAATCTTGGTACGCAAGGAAGTCAGCATCTTAATTGACTTCAGAAAAAACATAACAGATAACTGTTTTCTGTTATATTATACATTGGACATCAATTTTCATACTGTTTTAGTACAATAACAAAGTCACTTCTAAACGCAGTTTTAATTGAACTGATCAGAACAGGTTTAGCAGAATTATTTTATAAACTTTCTTGGTACTTTAAGTATGGAACTCACCAATACTAAGGGAGAGGGGATCATATTTAGAAAAGCCAACGAGAATATAATAATTACCACTTTCTTCCAGCTGTCTGGTAATTCAACATATCTTGTACTCTTAAAAAAATATATATATATATATTGTACCAAAGAAGCTACTGAGATCTGTGTTTGTTGAAAGCCAGTTTGTATTAGCATGGCCTTTCTGTAAGCATTTTTTCCCTCTTTAACCATAGATTACTTTGTCCATTATAATCAAGAAAAGAGGTGAAGGGGGGGCGGAGAAATGGTAATCTGTAGGTTTAAAAGCAACCTTAAGAATGCCAATTGAAGAACTATAAAGTTTGAGAAATAATGGCGATTTATCCTTGTACTCTAGGGTGGCACGCTGAGAACTAAAGGTTTACCGTTGATCGAGGTCCCATCTGTTTTTGGTTATGAGGTTCATTAACAATAAATGTGCCTCTTTTAACCACTTTTTATCAAGATTACTCTTTTCCATTATATTAAACTACAGTCTAAAGCCAAAATTAGAGAGCGATGATTATTAACTTATTCAAAACACTGTTTATAATGTTTCATGTGGATTATAATACAGAGCTGCTTTTTCTGAAATTGGTTGCCTTCCCCTAGAGCAGAAGATGAATTTTAAAACATACGATTTGAAAAGAAAATACTTAACCCGTGGGGCAATTTGAGAAGAAAAGGGGGGAGGGGAGTAGACAACAGCATCAAAGTTAATGCTACAAAACATATTAAGTAGTCATGAAGTTTAACAGCATTATAAGCTGTACAGCAAATGAAAGTGATAGATTATAATTTAGTTAATGTATTGACAATCAAAACATCATACAGGTCATGCAAAATTATCCTTCCAATACCCACCTATAAGAGTCTATTAAACACTCAGTCATCTTGTAAAAAGCTTTACATTATAAAGCAAAATTACATGCACATAAAACACCCAATTTACTCATTTAAACTCCATGCCCAAGGCTAAAGTTCACCAAACCTCAGTTTGGTATTGGAAAGAGCAGCCTCCACGGGGCCTGCTGGACTGACAGCTCGGGAACTAACTACGGTCTCAACAGATGCCAGGCTGAGAGTTTCTTTTGAGTTACACATTTTAAAACGCATTTTTAGTGTAAAGTCTGGTTGGCACACAGAATGCAGGCTACTTTCTCAAAATCCCATTTCCCTGTCCATAAACCAAGTCTATATGGGATAATTACTGAATAAAACACTGAACTCAGACACAGCTATTATTTCCTCCAAAAAGAAAAAGAAAAACACGAAATTCCGGTTTCGACCATCTATTTTTTGCAATGTGGGATCTTTTGCAACGAATTCCTTGCTGGATCGCCTCGTTCGCCCCCAAAGAACCCCATAATCACATTTTAAGAGACTGTGCCCTTATCCATTCCATATGGCCGGCACGATCCAGGCCAAGCTTTCACTGTGACCTTTTAAAGAGACAAAGAAGCAAAGTACTATCTAGAAACAGAAACACTGCAGTTTTACTGAGTGAAATTAGCAAAACCGACCTGAAACTCACCACTTCAAAACTTGACAGCATATAAATAACAAAAACAAAGGAGATTTCCTTTGCAGCCCGGGTTCTTGAAGAGAAGTTCAAGACTGATGTTTTCTATGTCCTTTTTTTTTTTTAATTTAAAAAAAAAAAAAAAGCAGCAGACCTGAAGGCGACTTCCCCTGAAATTGTATTATTTTCTCTTCCCCTACCCCCGCCCCACTAAGCGGGGGAAGGGCAGAAATAAACGTCTAGAAGAGTAGCCATGGGAGAGGGGGTTAAAAAAAAAAATCACAATTCGAAAAACAACATATATGGTTTGTAAAATGTCTAACCTCAGAGAACGGGGTTTTCGATGGGGGAGGAGGGGAGAGTGGGAAGTGGGGAGGAGGGAGAAGATAAAATTGATCTGACAAGTGATTCGTTGGGGGGAAAATCGTAAAAACAAAGCAAAACCCGTTATGAGCTGTACACTGTGGTGGTGCTGGGGAGGCGAGGTGGTGACTGAGGATTCTCTTAAAAAAAAAAAAAAAAAGAAACCACTGCGGACAAGGTCTCCAGAAAGGAAAAAAAGGTCCCCTCGCTTCCCTCCCTCCCTCCCTCCTGCTCGCTCGGGTTCTTCGGCGTGAGGACAGAAAGTCTACTTCTGGCTGTCACTTGCAATATTATTCTCCAATAACCCCGGAGAACGCAGAGAGGGGAAGGCCACCTCGCCTCCCTTCCAATCGCCCCCACCCCCTCCCCAACAATTGCGACTAATTATTAACAAACCTTAAACTTTCTTCCCACAGCCTCGCACCCCCAACGAGGGCATCTACCGGGGGACAGCGAGGGTGGGGGGCAGAAGGTCGCGGAAAGAGCCCCGGAAAGGCACTGAAATGCCACTTTTGATTCGGCCCTCGCTGATTGCAGCCCCGAGGACCCTCTCCCAGCCCATTGACGCGGGGCTGCGAGCGCCTGGGGAGCCGAGTGAGTAGGGAGAGAGAAAGAGGGTTTGGGGGGAGGGGGAGGGAATCAGAAGGCACCCCCAGCCACCTCCACCGCCTCAGCAGCGACAAACTCCCCGCCCCCTCCCCCCAAAAAGTCGCCAAGCTCTCACTCAGCCAGAGTCCGAGGTAAACAACGAGCACCACAATGGCACTAGGACTTGGGGGGGAAAAGAAACCCAGAAACCCCAACAAAACTGATGAGGAGTTTCCCGAAATGCAAGAAGGGGTGGGAAGCGTCCTCTGGAGTCGCCCCGGCTTTATGCTCGGTCCCCGGGCCGGGCTAGAGGGCGGCTGTTGCTGTTGTTGTGACGAGGCCGGTTGTTGCTGGGTGGCACAGGGAGAGGTGTGTGTGTGTGTTTGTGTGTGTGTGCGTGCGTGTGAGCGCGAGTCCCCGGACGGGGCTGCTTCTCTCTCTCTCTCTCCCTCGCTCGCTCTCGCTCGCTCTCCCCCGCGCTGCCGTCTCTGCCCCCATTAAATTATTAGTTGACTCATCCCGGCCGCTGTCGCCGCCGCCGCCGTGCCCAGCTCGGCTCCGCGCGTCCGCCCGGGCTGCAGCCCTCTACGCCGCTGTTCCTGCTGCTGCTGCTGCTGCTGCTGCCGCCGCCGCCGCTGTGGCTGCCTCTTCTTCCTCCTCCTCATTTTAATACAAAATCACCCCGCTCGCAGCCCCAGCCCCGAGCACGCAGCCTCCTCCCGGCCGCCCGCCGCCGCCCCGAGCCCTTCCCCAGCGGGGCCGGCTCATCCGCCGCGTCCGGGGAGCGGGAGCGAGCGAGAAAGTGGCGGCGGCGGCGGAGGAGGAGGAGGGGGGAGGGAGAGGAGGAGGAAGGGGGTGCGGAGCGGAGGAGGAAGGCGGCGGGGGGGGGGGCAGGGTGCAAGGAGAAGGCGGAAAAGGGATGGGGATTAAAACCCGGGCTGGAGGGCCGGGATTGGGGGAGGGGGCGGGGGCGGCGAGTTAAAAAGCAGAAAGACAAGTAACTAGTGAATGAGTGAGGGAAGGGTGGGGGGGAGCGCACGATTTCCGGCCCCGGGCGCGCAAGAATTTGTAATGAGCTTGATTAGAGTGAGGCGGCCCGACATTTATTACACACAATACCGAGAATAACAGGGCGCCGTGCGAGGGGCAGCGCCGGCCGCCGCCAGGCGCGCCGGGGAGGGCGCGGAGGGGAGGGGAGAGGGGGCTTCCCTGGCAGCGGCCGCCTCGGCGGGGAGGGGAGCGCGCGGCGCGCGGGCGGCAGGGGCAGGTGTGCGAGAGTGAGCGGGGAGGGAGGAGGGGCGCGACTGGCGGGGGGCGGGGGGGGGGGGAAGAAAGTGCCGGGGAGGAGGGGGCGAGGGCCAGGGGGGAAACTAACCAACCACCCACGCGCGCAAAAGCCACAGAAAGGAGTACGACGGGAGCGTCGCGGGCGGGCACCGGAGGGACAGGCCAGGCAGGGAGGGCGCACTGGCCCCGCGGGAGAGGGGCCCGGGCGTGCAGGTGACCGGCACAGAGTACTGAGGTCGGGGGACTTCAGGAAGTGGCTGAAGGGGACAATCGGGAGGTAGATCTCTCCGGAGAAGCGCGGAGGGTACCGAAACGATGCACAGGAATAAAGGCCGGGAGCCCTGAAAAGCTCTAGAGAATATTTATCCTCAAAGGAGGTTGAATCCCAAACTATTAAGAGCCGACGTTAAAAAAAGATGAGTAAGAGCTTTCTGTATCTAGTCGGGGTAGCTTCAAAACTCCCTCACTTCTGAGCCATAGAACACGTTAGAGGAAGAAATACGTGGCCCACAGTGGCCAAGTCAAACAAAATTTGGGTCACTTGAAAGAGATGTGATTTATCACAAAGGAGAAGACGCCACCATTCCTAAATTAATTTATGCCGGGTGAAAGAAAAGTTTGGGTTGGTAAATCTGTCGTAGCAATAAATACTTCTGTAATCTAGGGTAAGTTACCCAGTTAGATTAATGGTCATTAGCACAGAAGTATGATCCTCTTATTTAGATAATCTATTAAATACAATTCCTATAAAAGTGAAGAACATTACAATCTCATTCAAAACAGAGATGCAGCGTTTATCGCTTGGGTTTCAATACTAACATCTTAGAACCCTGAAGGCAGTTAATCATTAAACAAAAACAAAAATGTTGTAAGAATTATTTTTTCAGAATACACTAGTAGGGAAAAGAGAAAAATCAGTCAGATAAACATTTTGTTACACATAAAAAAGCAACAAGTTAGCACAAGTACTGAGATAAGAGGGAAATATGCAAATTAAGCTCTTTAAAGCTACCAATACACTCTTAGAGACACTGTTTACATTAGAAATCTAAGAAAAGCAGAAGGTAAAGCAGGAGATAAAGTATAGGAAATAATGGGCTCCTGGGGAGAACAAGTTTAGGAGAAACACAATGAAAATATATCACTCTAATGGCACCCAAGTTTCACCCACAAACCGGATAGGTTAGTCAAAATCGAGGAAGGCAACCGTGAATCTTGGCACAAATAAACCCAAGCCTTGAGCAAAAGGAAGAACATGTGATAATAAAACACAAAACACAACATCAAAAACAAGAAAATATAAGGCAATCTTTACCAAAACCCCCAAATGATAGATACCACATTTTTAAAAGCTGAAACGTGAGGAAATAATGGAAGAGGATTTTTTAACTAAAGTATAAGAAACACAATCAATAAGGAAAAATACAAACATGGCAAAAATGTAGCACGGGTGTCCAAATTGGTATTGTGGATGGAAGTACTTAAATTTATTTTAGAAAGATATTTGATATTTAAAAGAAAAAACACAGATAGCCAGCTATCATCAATAATCTCTATGACAATGACTTTTGCAATGACAGGTTAAATTAGGAATTTCCAAGATGTATATTTTAAGGGTTGCTTCAAACTGGTGATGCCTGACATGTTTCCCTGAAACCTGCTTGGTTTTCAGAAGGAACAGTGCATTCTAGTATCACGCTGTGCAAATTTACAAATAGTAGCCAAATTTTTAGAAAATAGACAAAACTATAGTGGACTACAAAACAAAATTTATCCATGCAACCTCAGCTCAAGTGAAATATTTTTAAAAAGAAAAGAAAAAAGGGAATGAAAGTTGTTAGATAATACAGAACTTGAGCAGAGAAAAGACTAAAAAGGGCTACTGAAAATATCAATATTAAGACACAATGGGATAAAATACCATCAATATGCTTATCCTATCATTTACACAAACAATATAAGACAAAAAGATCCTGATTGCCTTACTGTCCTAATGACTTGGCCAATACTGAGTAACTAATGGGAATTAAAATAGTAATTTTAAAATTTGAACAGCACCTTTTATCCAGGAATTACAAGCTAATTCTTAAACGTGACCTAAGTGTGTAATACGGATGGACGTGGCCTTGGAAAATGATAAAATAAATGAGGATAGAGACATCTAATAATGACTTTATTATAAAGAATACCGATATAGTACAATTATGTACACAATCACATAAATATACTAATTTTCCTTCAAGTACGTTATTTCAGAACTATATAAGAAATGACACAAGGAGGTTTATGTCCTCCAAGTGGTACAGTACACTGATGAACTTAATTACTATATAGTATATCTCCCTCTTTAGCATACTTGTAACCACTGAGCATTGGCCAGTGGAAACCCAGGTTAAAATAAAGAAGAAAAAAAGATAATTAGGAAAATAGCACCTTCCTAGGCATATGGAAGAATAAACTATTATGCTGGAGGGGGAAAAACATCAATTTATTCTATACAGGCATCTTATATTTGGCAATAAAGATGCAAGCAGGTATAGAAAAAAGTTAAAATAAACTTTATAAATCTAGCTATCAAAATAGAAAAGCTCAGGAACATGAAATATTGCAAGTCAAATACATGAACTATTTAACATGTGGATGTACAGTTAAAACAGTGCACCAATTTTTTTATCACATAAGAAGGCATTCAAACTGGCTACACAAAGGTAGCAAAGATAAAATATTGTAAAAGATATACAAGATTTTTTAAAAAACTTAATAATGAAAGGACTACTGCATATTTCAGATGGCATCATATTAAGATAAATATGCAGGCAGATATCCGAAAGCATTAAAACACATTCAGAGTTCTGAATAGCACATACATTTGTAATAAACAGAGAAAGCATTTAGAATTTGAACGCTTTTAAGATATGGCAACTCCGCCAGTGACTGTGTTAGCAAAGCAATGCTCACCACCATAGCACTTTCTAAGGACATGTTTTGTTTTGTTTTGTTTTTTTCATCTTTTTAAATTCAAATACAGTTGGCTATCTCCCTACACTCTTAGAGCAGCACAATTTACGTAGCATATTGCTCTTTTTATCGTGTCAACTCTTTGTTTTTTGGCTTTAGCTGCAGGTGGTGTTTTCCATATATGAATTTCTGGGAATATGGTCTGTGTTGGCCATATAAGGATGTCTATTTGAGCCATATGTTTTGCTGTCATGTGTCTCATTTTGTCTGTCTGGAATGTCAGGACTGATTTCCACATCGTTTCTTGAATGGACCAAATACAAATTTGTAAGAACAGAGAGGAAAAAGCTGGGGCTGGAACTCAAACAACTTTGTCAAAACATATATTGGAGAGGAAATGCAATATCCTGTAAACATTTGCACCCTTCTTCTCACATCTTATCTGTGACTGACATCATCACAACTGCACAATTTAGGAGAGAATCTACTTGATCAAGTTCAGAAGTTTGCAGTATATGCGGATGCATGAAGCTCAATCAAACAGACCCCGTCTTTGGAGGTCCTGGCATGGCACATGTTAGCTGCCCCACTCTGAGAGCCCTGGGTCCAGCCTTGAGCTTGAGGAAGGGAAGGTGTTCTTCTTGCTCTTCTTGAATAAATGGAACTCTGATTAAGCTTTCTGACTAAACTCACAAGAAGGTATGGCCACCATTTCTCATAGCCTCTTGCATTGCTCCTTTATAACAGTCAATTGATGATTTGGATAATTATTAGCTTAATAAATGTTTCGCATACTAGACTGTAAGCCCTATGAGAGCAGAGACTGTCTTGCTCACTGCCATATTACCAGGAATTCGTACGCCGTCCTTGCAATATTTACATTACGAATAAATAAATGAGAGCAAAAAGCTCACGGTGTCACTTGCAACCAGCCTCCACTGCTAAATGAAATGATAATTCCTTTTAGAGTTCACAGGAGTAAGGAGGCGGTAACCCGTGAGGAAAGGTGGCTATAACATTTAAATCTGAAATCACTGAAATGAAATGCAATTTACAATTGAGTGCCTCAGTCACGATTCATATGTTCAATAGCCTCATGTGGCTAGTGGCCACTGTGTTGGACAACGTGGATCACAGAACATCTCCACCACTGCGGGAAGGAAGTTCTACTGGACAGCACTTCTCTAGAGGACTTCTACTAAAGACAACCAAGCAGATTCAGGACCTAGCCAGGAAGAGTCTTAGAGGTGCTGAATGGCTTTCAGACATTCGAATGATGTCCAAATCGAAATCATTTTCCATTTTAGAATCAGCCCGTAGATCTATCAAGTTGCATGGAATGGGGCTTGTGTGTGGCTGCACACGAATTTAAGACGACTTTCTAGACATGTCTGTATTTGAAAGGGTCCTATTGTACATTTGGAATAATATGCATTTACCCCAAATGCTGCTTTCCGTGAACACTTAAATACCTCATAGGTGAAGTTAAAAACCACAGAGTCATTTCCCACCCTCATACCCACCCCCGAATTAAATAAGCATAGTTGCCATTAGAAATGGCCCTTTTGGAAGCTTTAAAGTAGGTACCTACTTAAACTGGGGGGCAGGGGGGTGTTCCAGATACTAAACAAACAATGGTGTACTGCAGAAACCAACTGCAAAAGGCTTGAATATGTTTCAGGGGAGATAAAAAGAGAAATGATAATGGACTCTAAATATGGGGCTTAAGGTTTTTTGTTTTTGTTTTTTCCCTAATAAGTGAGGTTTCAGTTATAGCCAGACTGATAGTGATCAAAAGTTATTTCCTGATTATTCTGGGGTGGATGTAAATCCCCACTAGTAGTTTGTGAGACGGCTTTAATAAACAAGGGTCATTATTAAAACTGAGCAAACAAAAGCCAAAGCTTAAGCTAGTTTGGGGAGTGATGGATAAGGGAAATGAATAGCCATTATAGATGCCTTCTAAAACCTGACAGGGTATCTGGGTATTTTACCCAGAAATATTACCTTTTTTAGCAAAAATTTATTGAGCAACATTTTTGTTGCCCTTTGTTGAAAAGCTCCTTTTCCTTCCACAGATGTCCATATGGGTCATAACCTTGACAAGGCACAATGGCAGTAATTCCATCAAAACTGGTATCTCTATTTAGGAAAATAGAGTAGGGATGGAAAGGATTGCTGTCATTGCTGTTGATCCTCCAGTGTTGATATTACTACCAAAGTACTTGACAGTTTCAGGTTGTCACACTTTTCCCCCACTGCTTCTGGAGTGACCCTTCCTCCCCCTTCGCACCTGGGGACCTCCCTTCTGCCATATCCTCTAATATGCAGCTTGACTGCACCTCTTCTGTCTGAATCCTTCTCCAGCTTTTTGTTATTCCCTCGGACCATCCGTCATACTACCTGTCCTTCAGTGGGACATTCTGTATCGACCTGCCTGCTGCTCCGAATGGCAAGTCTGTAAGCATTCTGAGGGTATACTTAGGTCTGCGTCCCTGGAGTCTCTCACAGCGTCATCACGGGAAAAGGGATCCAAGAACTGTTCTTATGAGAGAGTGCTCGTAAGAGTCTCAGGAAGATTCTCAACCACCTTAGAAGGTAAAGCCAGGCGCCAGGATCAGAAGTTAGCTCAGAGGCTCCCCAAATTTGCTGCACATTGACATGACCTGAGGAGCTCCTTCAACAATCCAGATGCCCAGGCTGCACCTCACTGCAAAAAAAATCAGAATGGCCGAGAGTGGGAGCCAGGCATTTGGCTGTTTAGAGCTCCCCAAGGTGATTCCCATCCATGTACAGCCAGGTGTGGCATCTACTGGATACGGTCATGTTTTGGAGATAGGAAGTCAAATACACCTGCTAGGACATCTTCCAAGTGAGCTTTTTACCCAATCCTGGAGTCACTTGGAAAAGTTAAGGCTGTTCGAGGAACCAGCACCGGCCCCCAACTTAAGGAATGTATGTGCAGGCGAGCCACTTGTTTCCAACAAGCAAACAAAAAAAGGTGGGAGCGAGCTATTAGAGCATTGATCTGGTGAAACAGGGATGCTGTGTGAGGAACCACGATAAATTAGCATTTGGGCACTTGCTTGAGATTTACTGAGGTGCCAGAAATCCTGTGCAGGTATATGATTTATCATTACAGACAGAAGTGACTAACCACAAAATTACACATGGGAAGTAAACCTCTAAAACCAGTCTATTATTTACTGGAGCCAGAACCATCCTGGTTTCCTCTAAGTCTTTTTTTCAACATAGATGAGCACAAATTTTTCTCCCAGAAAACTTCAACCTTGAGTAGGTTTCCCCTTAAACAACTGAAAACTGTTCAGCTTATTTCCAGGCTAAGTTCTGCACTTAAGCAGAACTGAAGTATCCACATTGTCCATGCCAAGGAGCCAATGGCAGGGCGTCACAGCCCCCGCAGCTGTGCCACACTCTCCGGAACCTCAGGGGATTTTAATTCCAGTGAAGTCAAACAGCAACCGTTCCCAATCAACCTTTAGCCAAGATGTATCAACCAAATCTTCTTAGTGATGTGAATGTTCTTGCTAATCTTTCTTGGCTTAATTGGAGGGAGGAACAGTTTGAAGTTACAAGAGACCTAAACGTTTGTCCAGATCATTTCTGGGGGGTATCAGCCAAAGGCAACACCTGATATAGTACTGCCATCCCCCTGGCCACAAGGCACTGGACACAGGTTGTCCATTAGGAAAGCAAGCCACCACCAGCAACAACTACATCACACCCGGACGATGATGAAATGCCACTATCATGCTTGAAATGTGTTGCAGTAAAGGAGAAGTTGAATAGAAAAACTAAAGTACACTCTATTTGGGATGATGGATAAGATCGGGAAGCAGATTGTGATGATGGTTGCACAACAGTGTGGGGGTAATTAATGCCACTGAATCGTACACTTAAAAATTGTCAAATGGAACATTTTATGTTATGTATCTTTTACTCCAATAAAATAACTAAAAACAAAACAAAAGAAAAAAACTAAAGGAAAACAATCTTTCATATATTCCTAAAATTGGCAGATACATATTATCATGAAAGCATCATGCCAAGCAGAAAAACAAGGAGCTACAACGTACTGAACAAACCTCTCCTCACCGCCAACCTTCCATTGCTTTGTCCTTACCCGCCAACAGCCACAGTCCAGTCTATGCTAGATAATTAATTCATATGATGAATACCTGACCCAAAGATAATTAACACGGATTGGTAATTAGAGACCAAGATCCCACCCAAAGTAGGTAATTTGATGGTCTTCTGATGCAAGAAAATGGTTCTCTTTTCAGATTTTATTCTATTCTATGGCATGTTAGCAAAAGCAGAGAAAGAAACATAGACAAAAACAAACAAATAAGAGTACTGTTAAGTCCAAAAACTCTTTTTGGGTGTTTTCAAATGAGTAAAAATTAACTATACTCATGAAATAGGAGACCCTCCCAATTAAACAGCACTTAAGAGTGTCGAACACTTACACGCAGTACAATCACGGGTGTGCAGCAGTGTGAATAAGAGTCAGTGTAATAATTTCTAAATTGTCTCTGTATAAAGACTTCAGATTCTATTTTTTTTTAAACAAACGAATAGAACGTTTTGGTTATAAAGAGCCCAAATGGCTTTCAAATTTAATCACTTGTTAGGGATAGTAATCAGGATTATTTACCTCTACATGCAATAATATCTAATACCATCTTGTTCCCATAAAATATTGTCCTATATTCTGTTTTCTATCATCTATTCTTACTGATTTTATATTAGGGACTTTAATGATGGAATTTTCAATGTATTAGAAATTCATGTATAAATTACATCTCACTGAATTCTACCTACATATGTATTTTCCTGATGGATGCATGAGTAAGGAATATGAACAGTGAAGCCAAATTAAAATTACATATTTATTATGTATAAAATCATAAATAAAATACTAAAAAATAGCTGCACAGTCCAGCTGTTGCTAGAGCATATACGGTTACCTATTTTGTAGTTGCCTTTTTCTTAACTCATGTGTTTATTGTGGGATTTAATTCATTAGATAACTAACATGGGCTATAAATATACATGCAAATTTCCAGCTGATATGAAGCAAAAAGTTGATAAATAATGCTACAGTATAACTTTAAAAACAGAACTAGTGAGCCTTGAGGCTATTTTTTAATCATTTATTTTTATTTATTCTGTAAAGACTATTTTCATTTGTATTGTTTTTATATATATATAAATACACTTAGGAGAGAAACAAACAGCATATTTATGAAAAATTTTGATGGGGACCAGCTTGTAACTGTTTTGAGATTGTACTGCTTTAAAGATGGACAACACCCACTATTCTATTATTTCTACAACTGAAAGAAGCACCACAGATTCACATTATACTTGATGAAAATTAAACTTATCTCTCCATAGAAGTAACAAGGCTCCCTAAAATAACTTTCCAGGTCACTTTGCACAAAGGGGTTTTGTCACTAAGAATTGACAATACCGCAAGCAAAGGCATCTTTGTGGCTGGCGTATGCCGCAGTTTAAGATATAAACCAAATCTTGGGGCATTCTCAGTGGGTTTGGGAAATCCAATTGTTTGGCCAACATCCGAGTATGAATAAATGTATATATCTAATATACATGGAGCATAACATTATACATGTTCACAGATAACATTTGTTCACCATAGAAGAGAATACTACACAATTTAACACTAGTCTACCATAGTTTCCATCAGAAATTCTTAAAAACCCACAGTTGTTGTAACACCTCTATTATTAAGCAACTCCTACAAAAGAAGAAAAATGACAGTGGGAAGAGTAGTGGAGAAAAGGCAAGGAACCGAGATTTGGGTCTTGCTTCTTCCTTTTTGTGAGCCTGCTGAGTGACCCTTCATAAGTCAAGCAGAAGCAGGTTCTGTATCTACAGAGCGATGGAAAAGAATCTGATCATCTTTAAGACCACATAAAAAATTCTCTGCCCTCAAATGTAATTAAAAAAAATCAAGTTCACTTTAAAGAGAACATAAGATATAAGGAAATTTCTCACACGCTACATTAGATGTTTATCTCTATATAAGAGACAGGTGTCAAACAAACAAATAAGAAAAAAAAAAAAACCCACTAAGGCAAAGAGAAACTTTAACTCACCAGATTCCATCTGTTACATTTGAATTCATGCATAATTGATTATCCATGACTGGTAAGTTCTTTTCTCACTAGCCGACCACAGTTTTCTAAACATTAAGTATTAAATCACTACTAAAGTAGACTACATTTTAGAAACAGCAAGGGCAGAATAAGAATATTTTAAATGAAAAATTACATGCCGGTTAATAATAATACAGCTGACCTATGTTTAAGGGAGAGAAATTTTAATCATGTGCATATTAAATATTAATAGCCTATTCTGTTATTGTTATAATAAGGTTAAGTAGGCTTCTCCATGCTTAAGGAAAGAGGGAGAAGTAGGAATGCATAATGGTGCAAAAAGATACAGAGACAGCAGACAGACATAAGGAAAATGTGTCAACAATAAACAAGAGGAAATGAGAAAGAAGGAAAAGATGAAGGTGGAAACTAATCTCTATGTGTCATTATGACTGCCAGAGTACTGGCAAAGAAGCAGCATCCTTTTATTTCAATTTTAATCATTTCTGAATTTTAATACCCGGCTCCTTTTGTAATTCTCCTGGCATTCCCCATATGCCTCCATCCCAGCCAAAACACCAGTGTAAATTAAATGGCAGGCAACCACACCACTGATGTAGCCTCCCCAAAGAACCTACCAGGTGACCAAAAGCAAAAAAGGTATGTCTACCTTACATCCCTGAGGACCTCTAGCCAATTAACTGGCTGAATGTTCCCTACTTTCTTTAATTTTGAAAAGAAGGACAGTAGTTAGGTAATCCACAGATAGAGGATCATTAAAAAAAATAAAGCAAGCCAGTAGTAATACAATAATCAGTGACCATCAGGGCCTGGAAAAATGAGTTTGCTCTCACTGGCACTAAGGAGCATCACATGATTATTTAATTACAGCTCTAATTTTTGTCTCGTGGATGGCAACATATCAACAATTAATAGGGCAAATAGAGGAGACTGTTTTTAAAGAGACAGAATGTGCATGATAATGTAAGAGGTCACACAGCAGTGTACCGCTGGAGGAACACTTCCTTTTGTGGAACTAAACAGGACTGTCTTGCAAATAGCTCCATACAGGTCTTAAAAAGAAAATAAATTTAAAAAACAAGAGTGTTTTTTAAATAACTTTCTTTGAACGTTTCGGAATGTTTCAGATGCATTCTTATTGCAACTCTAACATCAACTGTAAGGAATGAAGTGAAATCTTTGTTAATATAAACACCCTAACTTTTAAAATATTTTTAAAACAATGTATATAGCTAAATGAAAAATTCCTTTTTCAGCAATAATCATGACAGATATTTATTCCGTGGGATCCGGGGTGGGGGGGCAATCATCATTTTAGTGAAGAACAGGTAGAGGTCAATCAGCCATGGGCCACTAGTCTGTAGTGTTTTTGGTCCTATGATATCAGGAGGACCATTGCATGCGTGACCTCACTGCAAGGACCTTAGGGGAGTGCTCTCTGTTGACGCCAGTGCAGCCTGTTACTACCCCAAACACCAAAGGACCATGAACCTCAACTGAGATTCTTCACCTAGTCCTGAAGGTCAGAGACAATGAGGATGAAACAGACCCTGGTGCTATTGTCAAGAAATGATAGAGCACATAGTTAAA
Organism: Ursus americanus; assembly: GCF_024610735.1. Classification (NCBI taxonomy): domain Eukaryota; kingdom Metazoa; phylum Chordata; class Mammalia; order Carnivora; family Ursidae; genus Ursus; species Ursus americanus. The sequence goes on along the minus strand of NC_142146.1, from coordinate 24,862,613 downwards.
GAAGAAAAACATTCAATTATCCAGAAAACTGGGACATGTGTAGATTAAGTGTCCAGATAACCCCAGCAAAAAGAGAAAATTAGAGGGAAAAAAAAGTCTCTTTTCCCATTAAGTCATTCTCAGCACAAGCTAAATTCACTATTTTATTATTAGTTTAGCAAATCTTTAATGAGTGCTCACTATGCAAGGCAAAAGATGCTAACTGTGGAGTTTCTCCTATTTTATAGAACACAACAGACATGCATCTTACACTGAATTTCTTTTTTGTAGTCTTTTACTACCTTGTAGAAATAAATAAATAACAGCAGCACCTAAAAATTTATGAAGTGGAAATATTCGTGGACTTTAAAGTGCCATATAGTATAAAGTTACAAGGTCTACATATCCAGATTAACCAGGGGAAATCAAATAGTTAACCAATTTAGTAGCATTGTCTAAGAAAGGCTAAGTCCAGCTTTAAGCTCTAGCTCCAGTCACCTTTGTTCCGCCATGCCAGTAGCCAAAGCAAAGCCACGGGCTGAAGTTTGGAAAAGGAAATAGACTTAGAACTACCTCTATGATCAAGGGCTCAAATGTATCTTAAAGATCAGGTTATAGAGAATTGTAAGAAAACATACCTTGGCTAAAAAAGCAGTGCCTCACATCATTCTACAAAAAGAAGTAGGAAGAGGTGCTAAATCAACTCAATAAGCTTTTCATGGCTTCTGTTGGCCAAAGTCATCAGAACATCAGGAAATGTAGGCGTCTCAAAATACAACGTGGGAAAGCTAAAACTGCTGAGGGGCAACAATTTCTAATGCCACTGGCGAAAGTGACCAAGTCAATAACAATGACAAAGAAAGGAGAATAGAAAAAAGAAAGAAAGAAAAAAAAAAAAAAGAAGAAAATTGTATATCCCGTGAAAAGTTTTAAAATTAAGTTGTAGTAGAAAACATTTTGATGATTCTGGACCAAAAATCTGACTTTATACATTCTAAAAGAATATTTTTAAAAGAGTCTAGCAAGCAGCAGCTTGTATGTAAGAGTATACATCATTCTTTTTTAACATGACTGTTAATATACAGTTAACATGTCTCAGAAAAGGCTGTAATTAACTGTCTACTGCTCTAATAACACTAATAAGCATACAGTATTATTAAAATACAATGACTCCATACAAAGTAAGGCTGTCATTTTTTTTTAACTTTTAAGATAATGTTCTAAATTGTTTTTGAGTCCTCTTAAACCACCCAAAAGAGAGCCCACCTCTAAGGACTTTTTTAAAAGAATAGTTATTAAAATATTGTCCTTTCCTTCCACAGTCTGGAGAAATCTGTCTAGCATTAAACAGGACATCCAGGTATCATTTCAGCTGGTGAAATTACAATGGAAAAACACCTGGATTATTTTCTCAATTCTATACATTCTTTCAAAATTTAAAACTCTAAGCAGTTTAATTTAGCTCTTCATTCACTGATAAAAACATTTTATCAGTGAATGGGGAAAGGTTTGCTATATCAAGAATTGCATAGCCCTGCTGTTAATCCCCAATGATCTCCATCGTCTGGTTCACTGGAACAGGAAAACTCAATTGCATTCAACATCAAACAGCTAATTATGGATACGCTATCTATTCAAGACTATCTCCATTTCAAAACATATCTGCATACACTAGGTTCTATTTTATTTATAGTAATTATCACAATAAAATATTTATAACATAAAACCTCTTTTACCTTACAGTCCTTAATATTATAAACATTAAAAGGCCAAATTGTCATTTACAGGCTCTTAACGGCATATCTGAAACCATTGAGTAAGACTAGAAAGGAACCTCCAGCAATCAACTCTACTATATGCCTGGCTTCCTGGAAAACAGCATCTCAAGAATTCCCTCTCACACAGATTAACCACCTTTTCCTTAAATATCTCAAGGAAAGAGGGTCTAATAATTTCTCCTGGGAGCTGCCCACCATCTTTCACCACCCAAAGAAGAATGCCCACTGAAGAATTTTTGTTGGTATCTGGTCCCAGATCATCTCTAGCTGAGAAAAAGCCACATCCCAACACAGAGATGTCCCCCGAAACACTAAATGCCTGTCTCTCCTCCCTGTGGCTGTAGCCCTAATTCTCCCTATGAAACTGATAGGAACTTTTTTGGCACTTACCCTCCAAATGTCAGAGGCTGCTCTCCAAATCTAGCCCTATAGGAAAGCTCTCCAAGAGTAGTCTTTGATGAGGTGACAATGACGAAGTTCTCGCTGGCACTGCTAGCAAGGCAGAAGCATCCCCAAATGAGGTGTTACCAGTTGCCTGTGAAGCAGCTGGACCATTACTGCAGCTCTGAGGGTGCGTCACAAATCAGGTCATAGCTCTGGGTAGAGTCCACCCACTTCACCCGGTACAACGCCCTCCACTTCCTGCACACCTGGGGGGAAGGGGTACTGAGGAGGGGGGCCAGCGCAGGTCCACAGACATTCTAGTGAAGGCACAACCAGGTGCAGCCTGACAGCTGCTTCTTCTAGCAAGCATTTCGGCTTCGTTTGGGGGACCTGCACCCGGAGGTACTCAAAAATTTGTGCAACAATAAGCGGGCTCTAAAGTGAGTGATGAGTGTAATAAAATATTGCACAGTTAAGTGTTTTACCAGCAAGATCTTTCCTCCACTGGAAACTGAACCAACTCTTAATTTTTGATTACAAGATACTTCACTACCAAATGTCAAATAACTGGACTGAATAAATTTCAGCAGAATCTAGGGACATAAATGCTGGGGTACCAGTTAACTAATTTTCATCTCTTACAACTAAACTAGACCATCGCATAAACCGAATTACATCCTTGAAAGTCCATTGAAAGAGGTGATTAGAATTTCTATTATGAACCTTCAGACAGCAACAACTGTGGAAGTGATACAGAATAACTTGAAAGAATAAAAATAGGCCAATATGCTGGAGAAATGCTCTGCTACTAAATCTCACCCTGAATATATATACACACAATCTGTATCTATTTACTCTGAAATGAAATATCTGATCTTAAAAAAGACTTTAAAAAAATAAACAGCAAAAGGTACCGTTGGCATAAGTTCAAAAGTACTAAATAATGTGTGTTAATGTGTTGATCACACTCTACGAAGACATCAAGTTTAAATAGACTTACCATTGAGAATAGCACTTAGGAACGATATATAAATTACCATAGTAGACACTTTTTCTTTGGTATAGTGAAGAAGAGAAACTTTGTGTAACAGATTTGATTTATATGCTGTATTAAGACCACATTCTGCTCTGATGTCAACGGAATATGTGATTAGTGATTGACAACTGTGTGTAGATGATGGTGTAAGAGCTACTTATAGAATGTAAGTGAAAATAAGCATTTTCTCAAGTTAATCCTAAGTTTTAGAATTCAACTTTCACAGTATTTTGATGTTTCCAGGGGTCTTGGAAAAGAAGGGACTTTTCATTTAAAAAGAAAACAACAAATGCATTTAGTATTATTCTGGTAAGAAAGTTGAAATCTCTCTTATCTTAAGGTTGGCAGATGAACAAGGAGACAAACAAAGGGGGCGAGAATATTTTCAGAGGAAAGCTAACAGTATCAATCAATCAGTTCATCGATCAATGTGCCCCACCTTGTAATCACATTAGCAGATCTCCATTAACAACTGAAGCATTCCATCTAAGACTTGGGGGCACCACCCTTTATCAAAGTTATTGTCTAAGTAATAAGATAATTTAAGAAACCTGTCTGGAACTTCGCAGAAAGTTAATTTAGCAAACACTCACTTCAATACGTTTGCACATATTTGTCCTGAGGTTGCTCTAAGATGACTATTTTTTAAGTGGCATGCAGACTCGGGGGGGTTTTGATGTTGAGGTATGTATAGGAAAAGTGCATAGCATTTCTCTCGACGGGTTCTCGCACGACAGAAATAAGAAGATGATATTACTCTTCTTTAAAGTTTTGCCACTGGTAAATGATAAGAAAAACTCCTCTCGACCCCTACCCCCAGCCAGGAAGAGTCTGAAGCCCTGGATTATAGTACAGGTAGATATTAAAACGGAGACAGAGCCGTTATTTAGTGGTGACAGGAATATAAATATGTGCACTAACCTATAAACTGGTATTTACTTCAGGAAGGTAAGTAATATTTTTCCTCTGATTGCTGAGCTGTCAGTTTAATGCAGCGTAAATAAACAGTAGGTGCCTGCTAGCTCGAAGTAGGAAGTGTTCATTCCACACGAGGAACAGATTACTGAAGCCTGATGTTCATCATGCTGAAACGTAACTTTCATTTTACCAGAAAATACACCCTACCGTGGATGATTTTTCGTGCCTGATCTATTAATTAACTTAACTCTGTTCTGTCAAAATGTAAACCAATTTGTTAAAATCATCCCAGAGTTTTGGAGTTTGAAAACCAAATCAATTTGAAAAGCAAGAGTAAGGACTATTCTGTAATCGGATCACAAATGCTAAAAATGAAGGCTAAATATAATAAGCATAAACTATACAAAACGAAAACAAAGTACATATTTAAATACAGAATTTAACAATCTGAGTTACCGAATTTACTCAAAAATCTTCCTCCTTTGCCTAGTAAAAGCAACTGGCACTTTTAATATTTCACAACCTTGTGCTACTTAGGTCCATTCAATATGTATGCTTTTTCTGCTGTCTGAAATAACTAAAAGTAAACCATTCATAAAAATCAATCACACTCTCTAATTCTAATTGAAATATTACTGAACTCTCCTGAGAGAAGTGGCAAGTTTGAAGATCAAATGATGATTCCCTTCCTAACAGCATTCATGTAAAACGTGGGTTTCTTCCCATTTTCTATATACCACAAAGCTATGACGGTATATACTGCAACTAATTTTTTCCTTATACACCAGCATTTAGCAAAATCTTTCATGGCATTATTTAAAATGGGAACTTATCTAAAAAGGACAGAAGGAAACCTGGAGAGGTTTCTATTTACAATATGGACAAATTCTGATAATTAAACAGTGGACTGTAAAGGAAAAAGTGGGGCTTAAAAAATGATATTTTTGCATTCGATAACAACATGTCTAGACATGGTCTGAAGATTGATTCAGTCATGTGCATTTATTTTATATACTTCATCAACCCCAAGTAGTAATATAAGAGTCATCCAAGACAACACGTCTTGGAAGAAATGATTTGTTTGTGTAAAGGGCATATCAATGTATGGCCCTCTTGGAAATTTACAGAGCAGATGAAAAACCACTAGAGTGCTTTACAGAGTCCCTGCTGTATATCCATGTTGTGTTTAGCTTAATAATGTTTGTAACCAAAAGATTTTTACAATAATGAGGAACAGGTGCCTGTCACCTGACCTTTTAGGCCTAATTTACAATCCACAACCTGTCACATGAAAAAATAATTGAAAATCTCCTTCAAATATTTCAGTCTTTGCTAATTTAACGTAGTCTTTCTTAACCATCATTCAGCACACCATAGCTTATTCAGTCACAGGTTCATAGAGCTGGAAACAGACTTCTCTGCAGAAATAAACCAATACTCATTTTGTTGTTCTTGTTTAAGATGCTGGGAGACAAAAGAACTACTTTTGTAGATTATCAACCAAAGAATATATTAATTTATTACAACAACTAAACAAAAGGCATTCCTTGTGAATACTTTTACATACAAAGAACTATTATTTATTACATATTTCAGCTTGTGGGAAAATGAGGAATGCATTGATTCTGGAAATAACTATTCAGACTTTTGGAAGTTCTTTAGGTCTTCTTTCTCTATCTCTGTTTTCCCCCTTCTCCCCCTTGCTCTCCCCACCCCAACCACACACACATTTTAAGGCACGAATTACTTTAGGAGGGAAATCCCTATCCTTTTTTCATCCATCATTTGTATTCAATATTCAGAAAGGAGTACAAAATTGAGCAATGATTTTTGTTTCTCTTGCATAATCTTGTTACACATAGCCATACTTAAATTTAACAATGCTTTGTATTTTATAGCCACTGTTTACATATTATGTATTACATATGACTGAACAACTCTACATTTAAAATATTGTTTCCATTAGAAAAACTATGCAGTAATAAGTGTCAAATGGAGATGAAGAATAAACATGCCTGGTATATTTATAAAATGCAGAGTCACTTAAAATGTGCACAAATAGGATACATATTTTGCTACTGGTACATTTTACACAGTATACACATGGTCTAGAGTGTATTTAATAATGTGCCTAACCAAGTTAATTAAAGTATTTATGTCTGGTGACTGTGTTAAACACTTGGAGAGGTAGTGAAAGATACAGCCAGTTACTTCTGCTAACTAAAGTTGAAAATTATGCACTTATTATAACCTTTTCTAACAATGTGAGAAAAACAGAGTAAATATATTAAATTTGTTTCACAACAGATGCTTAGGTTGTTAATATTTAAGATGCCTATTCATGCTATTCCTGTCTGCACATTTGTCAAAAATGTAAGCTTGAATGCTAATGTTTGCCAGCAGACTGGAGCAGCCAGTATATGAATGTACTACTGTTCTACTCAAATAATATGCAATAGAAATAAAGGACTGCTGCTAAATCATAGCATTATAACCCCACGGCAGATTAAAGGTTTTTAGAGCAAACACCTCAACCTTGGCTTTTTCCAGTCTTAAGGTACGGTTTTTGCTGTTGTTGTTGTTTGCTTTTGCAGCTACGTTTTACTATAGAATAAATCTTACAGTCCTGACACCTCAGAAAAATCCACTTTAGATAGGGTGTTAATTTCAGTAAAGTTTGAACGGCACGCGTTACTCCCTCAGTAGCACAAACACTGTAGATTTTAGGGACTGTTTAGGACAAAACCTGACACCTACCAGTCGCCTTTCACTCATTTCTTACCCCTCCTCTGTCTTCTTGGAAAAGTCAGGTCCCCTGGCCTCCAAGGATGCAAGCAAGGAACCCCAGCCAGTCCCGGTAGAATGGTTTTCTCCTGAGAATAGGACGTCTTTCTGTTTTCCCTGTCTCTTATACAACCGTGTAGAGTCCAAGTCTTACAACATTTGCCTGGAAATCTGGAATGCAGCGAAGGAAAGTTCGCCGAGGAAGGGCGCAGGGGTCAAAGTTGCCAATCAGGGCACTTCGAGAGGCGATCCTGTGGTTGACACTAGTAAGTGAGACTTGCAACGCCCCAGTGGAAGTCTGGGCCAAGACCTCCAGCAGGAGCCCTAAGCCCCTCTCTGTCTTATGGGGTCATCCCAAGAGTGCTGCTCAGTGCATTTCCCCGGTACACGCGTGTCACTCCCCGTACCTGCCACCTGCCCGCTTTGTGCCTCGTATCGTGGTTGCCCAAACCCACGCTCCGCCGCCCCGGGAGCCTCCGCAGTGAAGCGCTCGGAGAAGGCCGCCACGCTCGGGTCGGGACCGCAGGAGGGAGACACGGTGCGGACCCCGAGGCCGCACCTGTGATGTCTCGGTCCTGCTAAGAGGGCAGCACCTCTTCCTGCCTCCAGCCCTACTCCAAACCTACATTCACTCCAGGAGCCCCTTCAGGACCCACCTCACTGCCGCCAGCGAGGGCTCGAAATGCGGAGTGCCGCGGCTTTCAAAATCCCGGCTCCAACTTGAGCGCCCGGGTGCCCAAGTGTTCCCGGGATGGAGAAGTTGCCACTAACTTCCTAGGCCCCTCTCCGCCGCCGCTCCCAACCAGCCGCGCGGGCGGGGGGCGGAGGAAGGAGGAGATGGACCGGGGAAGGATGCTGGGCTTACTTGCGATCCGGCGGGGAACGTTTCCACTCCCCCAGCCTACTCCGCCGGGCACGTTTCGGCCAGCCCAGCTCCGGAGCGCACAGAGAGGCTCTCTATCCCTTTTCCCGTTTGCTTCCTTCGGTCTTTTCGGCTCCCCTTTTCTCTTCCAAGAGGGGTCATACAGACGACCTGAAGGAGTTTGTTCAGCCAGGGTCTGTCGGGCAGGTGTGTTAGGGTGCCCACACCCTGGGAGAGAATGAATGGCATCTCCAAGTCCCCCATCCCGGGTGCTCTCCCACGCTCAACCGGCCCACCCCTCCCGGGTTCGGCTGCGCACGAGAGAAGGGGCTCGGAAGACCCTTGAAGCCGGACGTCCACGAGAGGGGAGCCGCGCCGCCCCAACAAGGGGCGCCGTGGGTGGGTGCTACGGAGAAGTTTGGATCGATTCCGAAAAAAGAGAGAGAGAGAGAAACGAAAGAGCAAGAATAGGGGGGAAAAAGAGAGGCAAAGGAGCAGAACTCACTCAGGCATGGGCGTTGGGGGCGGCGGTGGCTGTCGAGTGCGGGCCCGCGACCAGGAACAGCTCCCCGGGCGGGCGCGCCGGCGTCGGACTTCCGAGGCGGCGGCTTCTGCCTCTTGTGCCGCCGCCGCCGGAGCTGCGGCTGCCGCGGAAGTTAATTGCAACTTGACTTCAAGTTGTCTTCTTTCCCCATCCGAAGTGGGCGTTTAAAGGGGAGAGCGAGGCGAGGAGCGAGCTAGCGAGCGCGCGGGGCCGAGGGAAGGAAGGGGGGGGAGGGAGGGGATGTTAACGGGGGGGGGGGGAGGGGGAGGGGGCGGCGGCGGGGGCGGGAGGGGGAAGGGGCCGGCGGGAGCTGCTCTCCGCTCGGCGGTCGCCGCGCCCGCAGTCTGGAGGCGCACCGGAGCGGCCGGGGCGCCCCCCGCGGGAGCCCACAGCCCCCCGAGGCGCGCATCCAGCCGCGGCTCCTTCGGCCGGGCACGCTGCGCCCAGGGGCTCGGAGGTCCCCGCGTCGCCGCCGCTCCCGAGCTTGTGCGACGCGGGCTGGCCGGCGGGGCGGCGAGGGCCCGGCCCGCCTCCCCAGCGCCCGCCCCGGCTTCTCCCCCTGGCGGTGGAGCCTCGGCGGCCGCCGGCTGCACTGAGCGCCCCGGAGCCCGAGCCGAGCCGAGCCCGAGCCGCTGCCGCCGCCGCCGTTGCCGCCGCCGCGCGCCGCTCCCAGGCTCCCTCCCAGCGCGCCGGCCGGGGTGTGGGGGGCGGCGGGCCGGAGGGACGAGGGCGGGCGAGAGGCGCGCGCTGGGATTGGCGCCGAAGACCGGACCCTCAGCCGCTAGGGGTAAGTGTGGGCGCCTGGGAGTACGCTTAGGGGTGCGCGGCGCGGTTCTCGACGCCCGCCAACCCTGCCCCCTCACCTCTCCCGGGCCCCCACCACGCGCACCCCTCCTCTTGCCGCCTGCGGCTTCCTCTTGTTGTTCGTTGTTTGGCTGGGCTTTTTTTTGGGGGGGGGGGTGAGAAGCGGGTGATTGTAGTGTGTGTGCCAGCGGAGGAGGAAGTCAGGTGAGAGGGCCCTACGCACCCCCCCAAAACCAGCCCGCGTGGGGTGTATCGCTCCCCACTAGGGGCATGTGGGCCAATTTTTTTTTCTCGTCAGTATTCGGTCGAGACGATCTCTCCTAGGGGGCCTCCTTCCCTTACAGCCTGCTCTGTCCATCTCCCTCCAGCCTACCCTCGCCCCTCAGCACCCATCCAGGAGTGCTGCACCCCAACTGAGGAGCACGTGGTGGAGGGAGAAGGAGGGGGGCCCTCTTGCAGACCCTCACCCCGCGCCCCTGCCCATTTGTTTAATATGTATCCTCCCGTTGGCCGCTGTACTTCTTTAAAATCCACTGGGAAAAGACCCTGAACTGAGGTCCAGTTTCTCCAAAAAGCTGGAAGCAAAGAGGGCAAGTGATGAGAATTTAATGACAGGGGGTTCGCGGAGGAGAGGGGCAAGGGAACCTTCCCAGAAGGTGAATGAAACTCCAAAAACCTCTGCAACAGCAGAGTGACTTTGAGGTTCAGGAGACCAGGCTAAGGAGAAATGAGAACTCCATCAACTTTGCCCCTCTCCTCCTGCCATCCTCCACCCCAACCCCCACCCCGCCTGTAGGAAGCTAACAGGTCTTTTGTTTTGTGTTGTGTCGTCTTTGGGAAATTTGCATTGAGTATGACAACAGAAAATTACTACTGTTTACTCAAAGTTAAGGGGATTGCAGAAAGGAAAAACAGTCTACTTTTTTCTTCGTGTGTGTGTATGTGTGTTTGTGTGCGTGTGTGTAGTTGTTAGGTTTGTAGCTCGAACTGCAAAACGTCAGTTTGTAACAATAAGGACTGTAGAGCCGCCTCGGTGTATTTTTAGAAGCTGCACTTTCCTGAGTTCCTTTCACACAAGGCTTGCTCTCTCATTAAGTCCCCATACATAATTGTATTTAGAGAGAAGGAAACTATGGAAGCAGGAGGGAGATTGCTAAGATCTCCATCCCGCCAGCGCAGAGCACTGTTTGCAGTGAAGTTCCTGGAAAGTGACTGTGGGCTGAGAATTCAGTTTTTCCTAAAAGCTCTGTTAGGTCCTCTTCTGTCAGATGTCTATGAATAAAGCACGCTGGGAAAATCCTCATATTCGTGCAGTCTTATTTTATCTTTTACACAGTGGTTGATTCTACTTTCAAGTCCTGGTAACAGCACATCAACTGTGCTGTATTTTTGTGTGGTTTTTCTAAATAAAGGAGGATAGCGCATGTATTCTTGCTGTTTCTGATATGCCAGTTCTTTCCTATCAGTGGTGTTGGATTCACTGGAATGTCCGTCTCTTTCAGTTGATTGTCACTTTATGCAAAGACAACAATTCCAAAGACATAAGAATATAAAAAGTTTATGAATTAGTGTTGTTTTAGAGAACTAGCCCCTCGTTTCTAAGATGCAAGTGCCCACCTCAACTCCTGGTTCTGTAAAGCAAAGCAAAAAGGTATAAATGGGCAAAAACAAAACACAAGTTTTCCCTCCTGGACCACTTCCTGCATCCACAGGACCCAAGAGACAACGAATCTCCTGCCTTAATTTACCAAAATGCTGAATTGCCTAACTAGTACAAATATCTCCATCTGGGAATGACATCAGGTTTGGAATGGGAAGAATAAATTCTCAGTCTTTAATTACTGCTTATTAGCAATTTCTTACAGCAGGCGGCTGATTCTCCAATTCTGAAAGGCTGAAGTGAAGCTTAACAGAAATTGAAATCCATAAATAAATAAATAAATAAATAAATAAATAAAGTGGTTTTTTTTTCTCCCTTACCAGTCTTACGTACTCATTTATTTCCCAAAGTTATCAACTAAGTTCCCTGAATCTGAAGTATGATACGCTCCCCTGCATGAAACCAAAGGAACATTTTGCCCCAGCCTTTTGAATTTGCTTTTTTCCCCCTAAATAGTCTTGAACAGAGAGCTCACAGGCTCTATTATAATACAGAATTATGTAATGATGCGTACAGTGCATTAGGTAACATAACTTGATAAACTCTTTTGTAAACCTTGCCCCCTGGCACATAGTAGGAATACATTAAATACTTACTGAATTAAGATGTTAATGAAATATTGTAATTGGCCACAAATTCAATAGTACTAGGATAAGCCTTTTTTTTTTTCCAGAAGAAAAAGGTATTTTGCCTGAAAGTTATTAGGCTAATATATTTCTGCTCCTAGATTTTTTTTTAACAAGTCCAAATCTGATTTAAATGGTCAAAAGGCACATAAATATGAAACATATCAAATGGTCAATAATAATAACTAATGTCAAAAGCTGATTATTTTCCTAGGAGAATAGACAACAAATCCTGCCTACTAAACAGTGTGAGAAAGATGCAAAGGAGGGATAAAACAGTATTGTCCTGCAGGGAATTTGTTTGGTGGCAAGATCACATCAAAATGTGAAAACACAACTCACTGTATCAGTAAATGGATGAAATCAAAAGAATATTAGAGAAAATAGATTTTTCTTTTCTTTTTTAGACCAGAAGAACTAGACATCCTGAAGTTCCTGGTTGGAATGTATTTTTGAAGTTAATTTGTCAGGTCAAACCTTCAGGGGCTACCAGGGCAGACACCTTGAGTGAAGAGGAACTCGCCGCTTACCGACATACAGGCAGAAATTTTATCTACAGAATAGTTACCGCAGGGTAAAGTTCAATGTCTATTGCGTGTATAAATGAGAAATATCCTAAGTAGTTCATTCCATCTTTGTATACTTTATTACATTTTTTTAAATTGAACAAAATTGATGCAGACTTCCCTCAAACTTTCAACCCTAAAACTCCTAAATCCTATAAACCCTAAAACTTCCAACCATTAGTCTCAGTTCTGCCAAACAGAGCAAATCTGTTATAATAGTTAGGAGAGGCTATCTTATGCCAGAATAACAAACAATTCCAGTGTTTAGTGATCTGCAATGACCAAAGTTGTTTTCTTGGTCGTGCTGAGAACGTTGCAAGTCCACTGGTCTGTTCCATGTCTCCTCATTCAGGGTCCCAGGCTGACAGAACAGTTGCCATCTTGAATGTTTCATGTCACTATGGGAAGAATAAAGGTCATTCAGAGGGTGTCAGGGTGGCACTGAAATGCTGTGGCCAGAAGTGACACACAGCATTTGGGCTCACGACTAATTGGCCAGGATTAGTTGCCGGGCTCCATAGAATCATCACAATAAGGCCAGATAGTACAGCCTACCTTGTGCCCCAAAGTAGAGAGCTATGGTGCACAGCTTTTAAGGACTAACATACTCTTAGTGGCCCTTGTGCATTGATATCCTCTAGCTAAATGATCCCACCTGCTCCTTTGTGGCCTAAGTGTTTCATTCTTCAGGGTAAACTCTGCTGGAGAGGCCACCACATTATAGGGAGACAGGCATGCTGTGACTTCTTCTCCATCTATTCTCTCTTTGAATGCAGCACTACCATCCTACCCCTTCCCCCCAAATTGCGGTGCCCCCATCAATTTTAAGTCATTCTTTATGTATTTCTTGATATTATATGTATTTTATTTTTTCAAGGCTTGTTTTCCGAGAAGGGGTACCATGAACAGGAACTTTTCAGAAGTGTTATCTGGGGGAAAAAAATGTTATCTGAAGATGTCACGATCATTATCAAATTTTGAAATTTTGTCTTGAATAGTTACTTCCCTTATTTTAAACATCAAAATTTTGCAACACAAATAAAAACTCTCTTGGAAGTATTCATTCATTCATTTAGCCATCTTTTTGTTCATTCAATAAACACTCACTTATTGATGGCAGATACTCTATTAAGGACTGTGTATATGGAGACTATTAAGAGTTCTTCTTGTTAAGAAACACATTTTCCGGGGCACCTGGGTGGCTCAGTCGTTAAGCATCTGCCTTTGGCTCAGGGCGTGATCCCAGAGTCCTAGGATCGAGCCCCACATTAGGCTCCTCCACTGGAAACCTGCTTCTTCCTCTCCCACTCCCCCTGCTTGTGTTCCCTCTCTCGCTGTCTTTCTCTCTCTGTCAAATAAATAAATAAAATCTTAAAAAAAAAAAAAAAAAAAAGAAACACATTTTCCAACTGGGCACACAGAAAGAAAAGTCATTGCAAAGCTAATAGAGGCACATAGTGCTATGGGAACACTTGGGAAGAAGCAAATAACTCTGGCAGGATTTAGGAAAGTTCATAGAGGAATTGAACTAAGTCCTGAGGATAAGTGAGACTCTTCTAGGCAGAAAAGGAAGATAAAGGATATTTCAAGCAGAGAGACCAATATGAGTAAAGGTGTTCCCTAACACCAAGCTTGGTGTTTAGGGAACTACCAGGAACTCAGTGTGGCTGGAACATGAGATCTTTGGGAAGCATGAAATCAAGCAACTACAAATTGAGAAGAGCCTTGCAGACCAGCTAGATCCCATTTATCAGATTGCAAACTCCTCCGTTTACTCTGGGCCAAGCATGGGTACAAGTAAGCAAAGAAGACCAAGTTGAGACCATAAGCAGTGGTGGAGACTCTGGCAATCTGGAGAATATATTCCCTGTCCAAATGGGATAGTCAACGTCAATGATGCTGAATGTCAGGTCTTCCAATTGAGGTTACTTTTTTTTTTTTTTTTTTAAGATTTATTTAGAGTGGGCGAAGGGCAGAGGGCCAGAGGGAGAGGGAGAGAGAATCCTCAAGCAGACTTCCCACTGAGCGGGGAGCCCCCCACCCCCACAGGTCTCCATGCCAGGACCCTGAGATCATGACCTGAGCCGAAATCAAGAGTTGGGGCTTAACCAACAGAGCCACCCAGATGCCCCTGGTCTTCAAGTTGTTAAAGAGAAGTTGCTAATTTGGTTTTATATGAAAAATTGAAATATTAAATGTTGAGAACTTACCCACATCTTAAAGTACACATGTGGGGAGAAAACATGTCTACGGATGAAAATGAGCATAAAGACCTCCAGTCAAATGTCTCCTACCGTATGAGATAGGGGGTCATTAAAGATCGTGAGGACAGGAGTAACACCAACAGAAAACTCTTCAGAAAGATCACTGGGAGGGCACCCAGCTGGCTCAGTTGGTGAAGCACGTGACTTTTGATCTCAGGTTTGTGGGTTCAAGGCCTGTGTTGGGTGTAGAGATTGCTTAAAAATAAAAATCTTAAAAAAATAGATCTCTCTGGTGGCAAAGTAGACAGGAAAAGTCTGGAGCTTGGGAGGCTGTAATTGATACTCAATAATATCATTTGAGGGATGATGCAAAGCCCTTTATAACACTGCCTTTTTTAAGTATACAACTTTCCATGTATATGCGGGCATCCGATAAATATTTGAAGAGCTAATGAATGAAAGAGAGAAAAGCTAAAGTTTTAGAAGGAGGGCACATTTTTTGAGGACTCCTTATGCCATATGCTTCCTTTGTTAGACTTAATTTTTCAAGAGCACAATGATCTTACATTGATCATGTGTAATTTTTGTATCTCTCTGTGATAAATATTATTGGTTTTTAAAAATGCATAAATCATCTAGAGAAGGACATAAAGATCAGCACAGCATCAGAATATTATCTAGGACTAAGCTTACTGATCCTACCTTGTAAAGGAATGCCAGCTAAACACATGACTCTTGCACCAGGCCCTAAAAGTCTGTAGTCCCAGGCTTTGTAAAACGACACTACACCCTTTTGTGTAGCTTATGCATATTTATAGTGAAGGCCAAACTCTGTATAGTATAGTGTGTGTGTGTGTATATATATATATATATATATATATACACACACACACACATACATACACACACACATATATACATACACACACACACACGTATATATGTATATTATATATACAGGGGCACATCCATGTTCTTAAAGCCACTCAATTCATTGAACAATCAAGTCTTTAAATTCTTAGCAATTTGGCTCTACAAATTGTAACTTTTTAGCTCAACTTTCTTGAGGTATAATTTATGGACAATAAAACCCATCCATTTTATGTGTCCCATGAGTTTTGAATACAAAGAAGCAGCATGAGCAGATTATAATATTTTAAGTGAATTTAAGGGAAAAAATAGACAAAATTTATAGACATATAGGCAAAGCAGCCTTAGGGTGTCAAACCACCTGGATTCTAATCCAGGTTCAACTGGTCACTAGCATGACCTTGGGCCAGTCTCTTAGCTTCCGGCCTCAATTTCCTCATGCCTTTGGTGGGGATTATCCTTGTGCTCACCTCCTGGAGTTAGCAAATGCTAGAGCTTCAACAGGGTTAGTGGTCAATAAAGATTATGTTTTCTTTTGTTAATGTTGTTGTCATTATTATTCTGATAGAGAGGAAATCCTGGGATGTAAACAAGAGGACAAAGTGAATTGACTGGAATGTAAGGGGGATAGAAAGAAGCAAGTACCTCCTGGGTGACTCAAAGTACCTCCCAAGGGGACTCAAAGCCAGAGAATAATGATGGCCTCCATTTCTGGAATATTTATTTTTTACTGAAACATTTTGGAAGAAATTATTTTTCTATTAAAACAGCTACACACACAGTGGAATGCTTTTTCTCTTCTATAACTTTTGTGGAAATGTTTGCCAAGTCCAGAACATATTCACTAGTAACATTTATCTTAAAATTGTTAAAGCACCTCCTATTTTTATATGCTATGAATGCTGCCCAAATGTAGACTCTTTGCCATTAGTAAATGTTTACATTTTAGATGAAAGATGTGTTGGAGTAGGGAAAAAGTAATAGAGCATGACCTTGGGGAAATCAAGTCACCAGGAAGAAAAGAGGAGAACTGGATTCTAGTTCTGATTCTGTAACTAACCAACTGTTTTGTTGATGTCAACAAACATCAGGGTGGGGATTGTTTGTTCTTTTCACCCCTAATTTCCGCATACTGGTAGATCTCAAACTTTACTGTGTCTAGGAATTAAATAGAATGCTTATTTAAAATGCAGATTCCTTGGCTCCATGTCCATAAATTCAGATCTGGTAGAAATAGAGCGGGGATCCAGTGATCCATGTGGATTCGGGAAACTTGGGTTAAAAGGGACAGAAATCCAAATCATAAATGAAAGTTATGTTTCACTTTTGATTCTCGACCCCCCTCAACACACACACACACACACACACACACACACACACACACTCACACACACACGTTGGAAATGCAGCGTAAGGAGTGCTTTAGGCATAATTAGATCTATCTGCTCAAATAATGTCACCAACTATCTCTTGCTTCTGCTTTCTTCTGTGTCATCTTCTGCTTTAACTTCATTCTTAGTCTAGTTTTCCTTTTACTGTAGTAAGCTAGTCCTTCCAAGCTTCTATTCTTCTGATAGAGAAACTCCAACAAAAGAGCACTTTCTTTCTCAAAATTTCCATCAAAAGAACTACACCTGATTGTGATTATATCAAGTTGTATCATGTACTTATACCTGCACTTATAACCCTGATCAAGGGCTATGGTTCTTTAACTCACCAGTCTTGGGTCAAATGCCCACCTTGGATTTAGGGGTGTAGCCACCCTACGCAAATTGTGTAGGCTGGGAATGGGGGAGGTATTGTTCTCTGAGATAAATTGGAGATAATTATTCCAGAAATAGGGAATGCTTATTAGCCAGACCTATAAATTTTCCATCCACTACTGTACATTTTTTAGAAGTACTTAGATGAGGATGAGCCAAGTGCTATGGTACAAAAGGATAACAGGTGTGCCAAGGTATTGAAACTTTCAACCTTAAAGATGACCCACAAGAGCCTGGGAAGGGCTTAGGATGCTCAGAGTTCCTGAGCCAGTTGCCTCATACAGTTACCCCAGAGTTTTTGGCAAATATTAAACATTTTCTATGTGTGC
This sequence comes from Ursus americanus, assembly GCF_024610735.1. Taxonomy (NCBI): domain Eukaryota; kingdom Metazoa; phylum Chordata; class Mammalia; order Carnivora; family Ursidae; genus Ursus; species Ursus americanus. Next base: position 24,845,506 of record NC_142146.1, on the reverse strand, counting down.
TGTGAAGATGATTTGTATGCAGGTCATCTGTGACTTGCACATTGGGAATCAATGGATTTCGAAATCACACTTTGAGGTCATCTTAAATATACAATAATATTATTTCTTTTGGATTTTCCTGAGACAACTTGGAAGCTGATTTATATGACTGAAAGGGCAGTAAAAGTTCCAGGTATGGTACACAGAAGAGAGACAAACAGACAGGACCAGCAGTTGAATCCTGCTTTGACTTGGTTATTAGTTTTGTTTTGTTTTGTTTAGTATTCCTGGACATAGGTAGTTTGTTCCATCTAATAGATATAGTCCTAGCCTGGTTCTCAGTATGCCTGGCTCCTTTTAATATTTGGAACATAAATGGATGCACATTATACAGACAATGGAAAGGGGTAAACTGGCAACAGCATGAAACAGAAAACGGATTTGACTGTTAGTCATGAGATATATTTTAGGTATATTACATGCAAGTTTATGGAGGAAGTGAATTCTGATGAATGAATTATTAACTCATTCTTTTAAGTGAAGAAGTTACTATTATTTTCTTAAACTCATTAATAAAGTTAATAAAAGAAGTCTGCCTCAGCATTTTAGTATTGAGTCATTAGTTTAGTTTTAGATGGCTTCAGATGATCCTTCCCCCAACTTTCCCCTCTGCCAAAGCAACCCAATACACAAAAGAAAGTGTTTTCAACAAATGGTGCTAGGATAACTAAATATCCATACAGAAAACAAACAAACAAAAAAAACCCTTCATCCCTACCTCACACCATACACAAAAATTCCTTGCCAGTGGATTATAGCTCTAAATGTGGAATGAAAACCATAAAGTTGTAGAGGAAAACATCACTTGGAGATAGACAAAATTTCTTAGATAAGCCATAAAAGCAATAACCATAAAAGAAAGACTAGATAAACTACATGTTAAAATTCTTAATTTCTCATCAGAAGGAAAGCAGGGGGAGGAGTAAAGCCTCATGATTAAAAAAATCATTGCTACCAGTAGGATTTTCTCTCCTATGCATTAGTTCAAGTTCTTTTGACTTGTAAGTGATAGAAGCTGACTCTGTGAGCTTAAGGAAGAAGGGAAAAGCACAACTGGAGTTTTTGTGGAATCCAAAGTCAAGGGTGCAATGGGATTTCAGGAATAGATGTATTAAGTGCTACAGGGAACCCAGTCAATCCTCTCTCTCCATATTTCTTCTCTGTCTTTCTCATGGCAGTACAGTTACCTCTTCTCCTCAATTACATAGCAGATCGTGATTGCCAGTTGTTCTTGAACCATGGATGCTTCAGTCAAGCCACCCAGAGAAAGGCCCATCTTTCTGTCTTCACAATTCTTAGGGGTGAGTCTGATTGGCTCACTTGGATCTGGTGACCACCCATAGTCTAAGAAACTATGACCAGAGACAGGATGATGTTTAAAAACATAGCAACTCCTTTCATCCATGGGAATGTAGGGTGAAAATAAATAGCATTCCAGTTGATATTCTCTCTACATTTCCTCTTTATTAGACAAAAGAGAGTTGATGGAAGTTTGTACTTGGTCAGTTTTTAATGGCTACTAGTTTTGGTGTATTGATACACTATCCCTTTGTGTATCTAACGTTGCATCTCCACATCTCTACCAGTTGGCTAATACATATTAAGGACCATAAACAAAATTAGTCCATTTTAAAAATGGACACATTTATTTGTAAATTATTAGCCAAGATCTATTCAAATGCAGACATGCTTTGTTCTAGTCTGGATGTACAATAAAATTAATTTAAATAACTTTAATCAGCTTCAAAAACAACAAATTCCAAGACAATTAGGTTAACTTTAAGAACTCATATTTATTAAGTTAACAGATGGTAAATTAAAAAACAATGAAGCTAATTTTTTAAATCATTCATTGAATTTAAAAAACAGACATTTAACAAAACTGTTTTTAAGCTGTTTTTTCATCCCAATATGCATATTTTAAGATTCCAATTTGGGGAACTTCGGGGAAGACACAAATGAGCTGCACTATAGGAACATTCTTCCAGTGAATTACACTTTTTAAAGGATTTAGAACCACCTGGAAAAGAATTTTATGAATCAGCAATAAAAATATAACAAATAAGCATATTCTAGAGAGTGGGAAGAATGAAAAGTCTACTTCATCAATTCCAGTTTGCCCTCTAACATGCTCCTATGGCCTTCTATGTTGCTGGCCCTGACACACTCTGGGAGTTTCCTATGCTAGCGGAGTGAAAGTTGTTCCTGGCCAGAATTGTGTTTCTGCATTTTAACGGTCAAACATAAGACTTCCCTTTGATGGCTTCTTGGGCCTTGTGCACCAGTGACTTGAAATATGTCGTAAATGCTAGAAGTTGACTCTGCAAACTTACAGGAAAAAGGGAATTTTGTGGGAGCACATTGAAGACCTGGGGTCTTTTTCTCTTGGGCTCCCACTTTGTTGGGTCTCTTGGCAGTTTTTGGAAATGGAGCAATGAACATATCCCAACACATGAAGGATACCAGAAACTGGTTGTTTCCATAGGAAAGTTCAATCATTTCTCCCACTTCCTGTGGTTTTGTAGATGGAATTAGAGGTAACATCATGGCTACATTAATATACATCATTTGCATTGTACTTGCTATTATTAGTTTTAACATGATGGCATATTTAGAACTATAGCTATATATGTAGACATGCAGTTACTCCATAAAAATACCCGGAATAGATTTGTTTGATCAGCTGGTTGATCAGTTAGTGTTATAGTTTTTTCTTTACTTGGAGAGTTGCAAACTGCAATATAATCTATTTTATGGTCCTAGTAACACATCGTCTAAGATCTGGTTTTGCTTTATGTTGTAAGTCTTACATTACTTGATTGGTAATGTTGAGAATCGTATTTACTTGTTTTGATAGATCAATTTATTGGTTACAATTTGAGTTAAAAACAATTAGAAATATAAAAACACATTTATTATTGAAATTATGGTAGTCAAATTATCTTATTATTGTGCATTTGAAACTACTTAGCCCCAGCCCCTTTTCTCCTTGAAATAATTGTTTTTATAATAACCTTCTGATAATACGAGGCTTTTTAGGAATGTAATTATAACAATATAGCAGGAGGGACTATATTGTTTTTAATTAAACAAGAACAGGTAAAAATAAGAATAGATTGTGACTAAATGAAAAATTCAGTAGGTGAAATTTCTGTTTTGCAGAAATAGAAATTAGGGATACAGAAGAAAAGCTTCATAACTAGTCTAAACATCCAAAGAAAATGAATAAAAGTTAAAAGGGTGAAAGGAAATTGGATAGACAAATTATGGAGGTCTAACTTAGAATGTAAGCTCCTTGAGAGCAATAAACATCTTATTATTGTAACCCTAGCCCGCAACAGAGGGCTTACCACATAGTATATGCTGTTAATATTAGATAAACATTTCTTATACTTATGAATAAAATAATGGATGTTCCCCTAAAACTAGAGCAGGTGGATCAGAAGTAAAAATCAAAGTTTACAACAGAAGAAAACTCTGTATATAAAAACTGCACTAAAGTTGTAAGGTTTCTTTTGAGGAAAATTAAGGGGTAGAGATAAATGGCTTGTCACAGGCTGGTAAATTTTTAAATTTCTAGAACAAACAAAATTCCTTCAATGTCTAAGAAAACAGATATCTATTTTTGTAGATCGTCTTCATATTTCTTTTACGGAACAAGAACATTTCTAAGACCAAATGTAAATTTTTACATAATTTTAAGCAAAACAAGTTTGATTCTTTAAGTTTTATGCCTACCTGATTATTGGCTCATACATAAGAACAACAGAAGAACATTTTTAAATCAGGAAGGTGTCAGAAGGTATAACAACTAAGAGTACTTTCTGTAAAAATTGCAAAGAGATATCGTCTAGATCACTAAGTGGTCAGATACATAAAAAATCAAGAACAGGGAATACCAGGAAAAAGCTTAGTGCTAACTAAGCACTGAGGGTCAAGATGAAGTAATAAATGAATAAAATATAGGGGAAATTGAAGGGAATTAAGAATTGATGTTAATGATTAGATGTTTTTCTTTACTAAGGGAGCAATGCTTCCAATAGAATAATCTTATAAAGAAGTTTTTAGAATTTAAAATAAGAGTCTGTAATTAATAACCACAATGTGGAAAGAGGACATGGAGAACACAAAAGCATTAGAAGTTGCTGTTTTATTTTTATTTATTTATTTAAAGATTTGTTTATTTATTTGAGAGAAAGCACGTGGTGGGGAGGAAGAATGGGGGAAGGGAGAGGGGAAGAATCTCAAGCAGACTCCCCACTGACCTGGGAGCCTAATGCAGGGCTCAGTCTCACAACCCATGAGATCTTGACCTGAGCCAAAATCAAGAGTCAGGTGCTTAACCAACTGAGCTACCCAGGCACCCCTGTTGCTTTATTTTTAAATCATTAGATAAGAATGCATTTAAGGGTAGTTGTGAACAATTTAATATAGATACTAGTTGAATGGGAAGGAGAATATCTATTTTATAAATAATTGTAGGAGATAAAACAGTTCAAAAGACAAAATGGAAAGGAAACAATAAGGAATTATTGAAAAGAAGAAAGTATAAAATAAGTACAATCAAGCTAAAAAATTATGACAAGTATAAATGTCTTAAATTTCTCTATTCAAATGGAAAGATCTCCATATTAAATTAAAATGAAAGTCTTATGATTTGGTGGTGCTTGGAAGAGTCATACTTATGGGGCGCCTGGGTGGCACAGCGGTTAAGCGTCTGCCTTTGGCTCAGGGCGTGATCCCGGCGTTATGGGATCGAGACCCACATCAGGCTCCTCCACTATGAGCCTGCTTCTTCCTCTCCCACTCCCCCTGCTTGTGTTCCCTCTCTCGCTGGCTGTTTCTATCTCTGTCAAATAAATAAATAACATCTTTAAAAAAAAAAAGTAGAGTCATACTTAAAGAAAAATGACATGGAAATATTTTTTAAAAGGGCAAAGATTTTGCAGCCTAACATGGTCACAAGCAGAATTTTTTCAAAAAAAAAAACAGTAAATAAGACAAAAAGGACTATTTTACAATTATTGTTAATGTAATATTAGTAAAGGAAAAATGGCACTGAAAAATAATGCATTAAATAAGCTTAAACCTAAAATAACTTAACATGCTTTTTAAAAATGCAATAAAGCTCATCATAAGAAAATAATGAAAATAATGTATACCCAAGCAGTGCAAAATTAGAGGTTAAACTAATAAAATATTTCATATTGGTAAATTAAATAAGAAGTAAATTATTATTTTCATAGATTGTTTTGTAAAGTGTTGGATAAAATTTAATACTTGTTCCTGATAAAATGAAAAGAAAAATAAAATATTTTTAGCATGATAATAAATATTTTTAACTAATAGTATTAAAATTAATGTAAAAATACTAGAAATATACATGTTTAAAAACAGGGATGGGGTAGAAGTTGGTATAATCATTCTGCCATAATAATGTTATTAAACATTATTTTTAAAGTCCTTATCAATATATAAAACATACTAAAGAAAGAAGACCTCGGGGCACCTGGGTGGCTCAGTCGGTTAAGTGTCTGCCTTTGGCTCAGGTCATGGTCCTGGTGTCCCAGGATCAAGCCCTGAGTTGGGCTCCCTGCTCAGTGAGGAGTCTGCTTCTCCCTTTCCCTCTGCCCTCCCTGCCCCACTCATGCTGTCTCTCTCTCTCTCTCAAATAAATAAATAAAATCTTTTTCTTAAGTAATAAAAAAGAAGACCTGTAAAGAGTGAAAAAATATACATTATCATTATGACTGGAAAAAATTTTTATAGCTTGAAAACCCAAGGAAGTGGAAAAGATGTAAATAAACTTAATAAATTAGTAAAATATTGGCAGACATATGACTAGTAACATAAATCAGTTATGTTACTAATATTTCTAAATATTAGTAACCATTAGCTTAAACATAAACCTCTAAGAGAGATTTATTTATAAGAGCAACAAAATATATAAAACTCTGAGTTTAAACAGAAATATGTTACCTATCTAAATGAAACTTTTTTGAGAGCTCCAAAGTATAGGTTTAATGGGAAATCTAGCAATAATGTCTCTTCTGTTTTTCACATTTTGAGGTAATGGTGAGAGGAACTTGATTTTGACATAAATCTGGAAAAGAAAGTATGCAAGAATAGTGGAAATCAGTTCTCAGAAAGAAAGGTAATGAGGACAGACTAGTTTCATCAAATATTAAAGTATATTATAAAGTTATAATAATTAAAACCATGTGATATTGGCAACAAAATAAATTAATGAGGCAAAATATGTGGTCAAAGTAAATCGTACTTTATATAATAATGGAATATTTGTTAATGTCAGAACACAAATCAATGGGAAGGAAAAATATTTTATAATATATGGACAGATTAACTGAAAAAATCAATTTGTATACTCATGATACATGTATAATACAATAGCAAAACTCAAAATGTAGGAAGTCTAAAGGGATTTGTTTTTATAGGTTTAGAATACTGTAACAAATTGCAAAGTAAAGATAAAATATATTGGTTATATTAAGACAGCAATAAAACAAACAAACAGTAGGCCAGGTACAATTATTTGAACATAACAAAAGGTCAATAATCATATTATTAACAGAAGTTCATACAGACTCCACAGCTGAGAACTAATACATGAGATAAGAATAGAATCATGTATGAGATGACTAAAATCACATTTCACAAAAGATGAAATATAACACATTTGCAAACAAATAAAAACATTCAGCCTTACTAATAATCAATTGAATATACACTAAAACAAAAATAAGCTGTATTTAGGTTTAATCAATTATTTTAAAATTAATGTCAAGGATTTACATTCCCAGCTGTTACAGATTATTTTCATTTAGATCAACTTATCCTCTGAGAGAAAGTGGAAAACCTGGATAAAATCTAGCAAATATTTGTTTAAAAGCATCTCAGAGATTCAGGGCAGAGAGGATTTGAGAGGCAGAGAACCCAGAGGGCAGGGAATCCAAAAGAGATCTCATATAAGATCTTACGTAACTTCCTGTTAGAAGCTAAGGTAAAACCCCACTTGGGAAAGATTTGATCACCCAGAGGTTCAAATTATCTCTACAATTTTTCATATACAATGTCTGGCAATAAAATTACCAGCCATATCTGTACCAGATCATAGACTTTAAAATATCTGTGATTAATAAATTAACAAAATTAGATGAGAAGATAGGGAATTGTAGCATATTATTGGTAACTGTGATAAAAATCAAATGGAAATTCTGGAACTGAGAAATAAACTGACAGCAATTAAAAACTCAATGGATGGGTTGAAGGGCAAACTAGAAACAGCTGAAGAACAGATTGATGAACTGGAAGGCAAAGCAATAGAAGATTTAATGTTAATACCTAAAGTCAGCAAAGTACACTGGAAAGTGGTTTCTTCTTACATAACTGGTGGCATATAAATCTATATAATACTTTTTGGAAACGCTTTGGCAATGTAAATCAGATATTAGAACAAAAAAGATTCGTCTTTTGACCCAGTAATCTTATGTCTGGGAATGTCTATTAAGGAAATAATTTTTAATGTGAATCGTTTTATGTATAAAGGTGTTTACTACAAACTTACTCATGATACTAGTAACTGTGCAGACAATGTTTTAAGTGCTTTACTTCAATTAATGCAATTAATCCTCCCAAAAACCCAAGTAGGTGGAGGTGGTTACTGCTAATACCCTCATTTTACAGATGAGAAAACTGAAACATTGAGAGGTCAAATAGCTTGCTCAAGATTATGTAGCTAGTGAGTAGAGAAACAAACATTTGAACCAGGCTGTCTGACTGCACAGCCTGCACTTGAACCTGCCCTGGGCTGTTGGAAACAACCTAAATAGCTAACAACTGGAGACTTGTCAAGTAAGTAACATACTCAGTCTGTGTAATATTATGCAGGAATTAAAAATGAGCATCATGAACACTTTTAGCAACATAGGAAATACTTCTGATATAATATGAAGAGAAAAAAATCAAAATCCTAGAACTATGACAAATAAAAAAATATGCATATAAATATGATTGAAATCAAATATCCCCAAAGGCTAATGACAATTATATGAAGTTGGTAGCACTTCTTCCTTTTCTCTTCTTCCATCTTTCATTTTCTCAAAATTGTGTGTGTGTGTGTGTGTGTGTGTGTATACACAATTATGTTTCATATATAAAATACCACTATCTATACAGAAAAAGGAGTAGAGCATATTGGGTAAGAGCCCGGGCTCTAGAGTCAGACTGCCTGTGTCACTGCTTACTAGGTGTGTGACCCTGGTCAGGTTGTTGAACTTTTGTTTCTGAGTTTCTAAGCTTATCCTATAAAATTTGGATAATTATAGTACTTATCTCATAGGCTGATTGTGAGGATTAAATATGCTTGAAATGTATTTAGAACAGTGTCTGAAAGTTAAATATGTCAGCATGATCTAGTATTGTTATTGTTATTTTACAAAGAAACCTCATCGTTTTAGACCCTGAGTGACCAGATAAAAATGACAGTTCCCTCCTGCCAGTCTTTGATAGGCACACACATTAGCAACAAGTTTTGCTTCTATATATAGATCTTTGTCCTTTCTATGAATTCCCCAATGCAGAGATGTCAAGGAACCAAGAACCATTGGCTGAGGGGGCACTTCTGAACTCTTTCCAAGAAAGCAGTGTAATCAAATGTCTGAGATATGTTTTTTATTTTAGAGAAGTTCAGCCTCACTGCTTGTGTCACATCTGTGAGGACAAGAGTGATTGAAACTGCCCATTGAAGCCAATATTATACTAACATCATCTTCAGTGAATTAGAGAAAATATTTGTCTATTTCCCTAATTTTTACCCTTCTCTGGATGAGTGACTTTTTACCAGCTCCCTGATCTGACAGTTTGAGTAACAATAGAAAACTGTTTATGAAACAGGACATTTGTCGTAACTTAATTTTTCTGAATTGAACACCCCAGGAAGCCTGAAAATGTGCTTCGAAACTTTTTTCCACCTGGCAGATCCAAAAAGTTCAGAAGATTTTTATAGAATTTCCTCATCCCTTAAAACATTTGCATTGAAATCGTAAACAAACAAAAAATCTGTTAGATGCCAAGATTCACTGTTAGCTGTCTTAATGGCTAATGAATATAAGACCTTGCAATAACCCTCACCAATTAAAAATTAACAGGTACTTGTCAGGTAGAATATTGCAGTACCTATAGGAGGAAAGGATGCACATTGGTGTTTCATACATTTGTGAGAAAGATCACCTTTGATGAGTCTGTCTGGTTTCCAGGATGTTGCAGGTCTCTGCTCTTACAAGACTTTGGCTGCAGAACCCAGGGCTGAACCCCTCTAGGTGTTAGCTGTTTCCTGAATGCTGTCTGTCTCTTACCTGCCTCTGTCAAGGCCCTGTGATGTTCATTGGCAATGTCCTTTGGTTAAACTCTCTAAGCATTCTCAGCTCTATGATATGGTCAATGTCCAACAAATCACCTTAATGTCTGAGCTTTACATTGTTGCTAAAGTTACTGTGCCTTTTGGAGTTATTCATGGAACTGGATCTATCTACTGGATAAATCTATCCTGGATCTATTCTGGATAGATCCCACCCCCACTTTGTTTCAGGATTTATCACAAACCTTTCCAACTCTTTTTCCTAATAGGCATGTTCTGTTATAACACGATACCACTTCTTAAGACAGATTCACTGTCTAAGTCACAGGCCAGCATTTCACAATTAGTGGTGACTGGTCACATGATAATAGTGAAATTCCTTTCCCCTTTTGCAGAAATGGATCAAAAGATTCAACCAGCAAATGGTGAATCAATGGCAAGTCAATAATAAGGTGAGAGATTATGTTACTAAAGGATGACCTCAAGATTATTATTATACAATGAATTAATTTCTTATGTAGATAAATGCTGGACCATTTATTATTGTCATAGTATAACTGGAGGTGATTTCATGTGTTCGTAATGCCACATGAGGTTAAATGGAATTGGGCATGGTCCCCTCTCTAACATGTTACCAGTGTCTGAATTTGGGGACATTTCTAAACAATTCTGGGCTTCAGGATCTCCACTTGAAAACAGGAGCAATAGTATTTATCTGTTAGGTTATGAAGGCATTGTTCTAACATTCTATGAATGTTAGAACAGGCAAACACCTGACACCCAGCAATCACTTCTTGAGGGCTAGTCCTCCCTACCCCTATTTATGGAGATAGAAGATAAAGAGAGAAGACAGAACTCTGCTTTCATCTTCAAATATATTTTTCTTCATTGATTATCTGATGAATATAACCATTGACTCGGAAAATAGGTAGAATTTTCATCTCTCCAACCTTCATTCTTTTTTCATTTCTTAGAGCTTTAATGAGCGTCTACTATAAGCTGAGAGCTGAGTGCTGTGGAAGACAAAAAGGAGAGTGATCCTATTCTCATGGAGATTGGGATCTAGAAAGAGAGGATATATATATATAAATGCCAGTAGAGAGACAAAATATTGCCTTCGTTTATTAGAAGGAGAAATTATTTTAACTGGGGTTATCACAGAAGGCTTCATGGAGGAGGTAGTGATAGATCGGGCTTTAAAGACGAGGTATAATTTAGGCAGCAGTGAGAGAGGGAATACAGTGAACCAAGACTGAAGTAGCATGATTGGGTGGGAAAAACACTAACCTGGGACTGGAAAGACCTGGGTTGGCAATACCTCGGTTGAACTACTCCCTGGCCTTCGATTTCTTTATTTGTGAAATGTGTAAAATAATCTCTGCCCTGTTGGTCTTTCAGGGGTCTGGAGAAGATCAGAAGGGAGCCTGCACGTGAGATCTCTTTGGAAACCCTGAAGCACTCTGTGCATGAAAAGCGTAAATTTTTTCTCTCTTCCGTTGTACCATAAACTCCGTGAGAGCATTTGACAGGGTCAGTTATGTTGGTCTTTAAAAAAAATGTTTGAGGAAGTATATCCAGACAATCACACTATAAACCTTAAGTCGTTATGATTTTTATTTGCCAATTATACGTCAGTAAAGAGGGGGAAAGTTTTGATAAAACAATGAAGCATTGATTGAGTGAACGAATCCATGAATGTTATGGACTGACGTGTCCCCCCAGAATTCATATGCTGAAATCCCACTTCCTAATGTGGTAGTATTAGGAGGTGGGGCCTCTGGGAGGTACTTAGGTTTATATGAGGTCCCGAGGGCAGAGCCCCACGATGGAATTAGTGCCCTTACAAGAAGAGGAGGAGACTCCAGCACTTTCTCTCTTCAGCATGTCATGATACAGTGAGAAGGCAACCATCGGCAAGCCAGGAAGAGGGCCCTCACCAAGAACTGAATCTTCCGGTACCTTGATCTTGGACTTCCCAGCCTCCAGAATGGTGAAAAATAAATGTCTGTTGTTAAGCCGCCCAGGTGTGGTGTTTTGTTAGTCGCCTGAGTGGACTAAGACAGTGAGTAAATAAATGACTGAAACAAAACAAAGGCACAGAGGAGGAAAACATACAATATGAACAAGGGTAAAGGGTTATCTTTGAAAATATGTGGTACAGCCAGGGGTTAGGAGTGTAACCCAGAGCTAGGGGGGTGGATGGAGGGCCGCGGTCCTCAGAGGATGTTCTGTGGACCAGCAGCGTCAGTATCATCTGGGAACTCGTTAAAAATGCAAGTTCCTGGGCCCCCACCCAGGCCTGTGGAATCTGAAACTCAGGGGTGGGGCCAGCAGTCTGTTTTAGCGATCCCTCTAGGTCATTCTGGTGCAAAGAAAAGTTTTAAGAACCATTACTTTGTACTAACATGGGGAGTTTGGAAATTATTCTGCTGTAAATTCAGTGTTAATGAAGGTTTTTAGCTGTGGATGGATATAATCAGAGCTGTATTTCTAGGATGATGAGGCATGAAGCTTTGCCTAAAAGAATTTATGGCTTCGATGTAAAAAGCACCACTGGAAATACTGGAAAACACATTGTATTTGCCAAGCCCCAGAGTGAAAGATTTTGATTTTTCCTGATTCCAAATAATATCCACATCATCAGCGAAGAGGCAAAGCACAGCAGGCATTGCTCCCAGGCCCTGGAGAAACCTGCTTGGTCTACAGAGACCAGGCAGGATGAAAAAGTTTCTGTGAAAATACACGAGATAACTGTCAAATATGGTCCTAACTGATCTTAGCGAGGCCTCTTAGTCCTGAGCAGCTGTGGGGAAACACGAAATGGAACCTTCCACACCACGACAAACAGGCAGCTCTTCCTACTATTGGCCTAACTAGCTATACTGGCTGAAAACGCAGCTCTATTTAGGGCTGGTGGAGACAGGTCTGCCAAAGGGGAGGGCATCGTGTGGAAGAGAAATGAAGAGCCTCAAGGGAAAGCAGTTACCTTAAGAGAGAGTCTAGAAGCCCAAGATGCCAGTGTCAGGTGGGAGAGAGTGGAGAGGAGAAGGATGAGGGCTGTTCAGAGAGGTTTAGGACTGCTGGGATGACCAGTCATCTGGGTTTGCCCAGGACTCAGGATGTTCAGGACAAGCCCTGTCAAACCAGGGCAGTTGGTCACCCTAGAACTATGCACCCTCGCTGTGTTGAAGATCTGGGGAGAAGACTTTGTGAAAGCAGAAAAATCGCTTCTCTAAAGCTTGTGTCTCAAAATATTGTCTACAGACTGGCAACGTCGGGGTCACCTGGGAGTTCGTTAGAAATGCAGCTCCTCAGGCCCACCCTAAACTTACAGGATCAGACCTGCACGACAGCAAGAGCCCCAGGTGATTTGCATGCACACGGGTTGAGAAAGACTGCCTTAGAGGATCCTGTGAGCCCAGCATGGCTTCCCCCAGTTAAAAAAAAAAAAAAAAAAAAAAAGGAGCACTGGTGGGGACCCGAGAGAATTTCTTGGCTGTGATAGAGCTTAGGTCCAGGTTGGCCAGATTCTAAGCTGTAACTGCATCAACCCTGCCTGGGAAGGAGCAGAAGCATTGAGAAGGTTATATGCGAGGGGTGCCAGGAATTGAGAGCAAAGAGGGAAAAGGACAGTTGACACAAAGTAGCCAAGAGGGGCCTCCTGACCTATTCACAGTAGTTGCAGGAATGCAGGAAAGCCAGAAATCCAGCAATCGTGTGGTGAGAATAAAGCTAGAGAAATACTCTTCTGTTAATACTGTGACCCTGTTTTGGTGAAAAACAAGCTGATGTGGGCTGGGAAATGAATTATGCTTGAAAATGTGGAGTCACAGCACTGCGGGTAAGCTTTCAGAGAAAGATAAAAAAGGAGCACCCACTAGAAGTATCCAGCGTTAGCATCTTGGCCTCCCTCACTTGCATCTCACTCAGAAATGCAAAGCAAGTTTAGTTTTTTCTTTGTCTCTACCTGGTCTGATCATTATGGGTTCCAGCTCTGCATTCTAGCAAGAATAATTTGCACTTAATTCATAGTGTTTCATTTTTCTCCAGCTTGAACATGATTCTTTGATTTTAAACATTCTAATGTGCAGCAGAATCACCTAGAGGGCATGTTAAAACACAGATTGCTGGGCCCACCCCAAGGTTTCTGATTCAGTACATCTGGTAGCAACTTAGAATTTGCATTTCTAAGGAGTTCCCAGTTGATGCTGATTTTATTGGTCCAAGGAACACACGTTAGAACCTCTGATTCAAACTATTCAGCATATTATTCCCATCCAAAGGTCATGGTTTCAAAAGTCTTAGATTAATACTTCTCAAATTGGTTGATGTTTCCGTTCCATCTTGGATCAAATACATGGTCTTCCTACATTAGACGAGTACGCAGCTCGTGGCACAAACCACTCGCAGGGCCGGCTCAACACATCTGCGCTGGGCTGTAGCTTGTTCAACAAGACACGTCCACTGGTCACGTGCTAGGATGTCCTGGCAATGCCAATTTGTGATAAAAAAAATTTGTAGATACCAATTCTCACTTGTATTTCTCTCACTCCAGACCAGTAATAATGTATGGACTGGCACTGGCCCATGGGCCGCATTTTGAGGAATGCTGTTTAGATGACTCAGTCTGTCTCAGATTCTTTACCTTCTCTTTCCCAAGGTAACATTTGGGTATACAGGGTGGCGGGGAGTCTTATTTTATCCCTGTGGCACCCCTGTAACATGCACCATCCTCTAACTACTCAGTGATCCTCGGATTCATTTTTTCTCTGGAATGGGGACCATTGAAATGCAGCTAGGTCCCATCTGGTCTTTAGGAATGATGTGTGATGCCATAGCCCTGAACACGTCCCCTAGTCCCCAAGTTCCATCCCTGTGGCCTCTTTCCCTGCTCCTGCACGGCCACTGGTCTACCAGTAGTCTCACTGGAGAGGTAAGAAGTTCCAGGGACTCCTGTTTCCCACATAAAGGCCATTAGGAGGCAGGAATGCCTTCTTTTTTTTTTTTTTTTTTAAAGATTTCTTTATTTATTTGAGAGAGAGAGAGAGAGAGAGAGAGCGAGCAGCAGGAGGGGCATTGGGAGAGGGTGAGGAGAGAGAATCTCAAGCAGAATTCCCACTGAGCATGGAGCCCCACTTGGGGCTCAGTCTCATGACCCCAAGATCATGACCTGAGCTGAAATGAAGATTCAGGCACTTAACCGATTGAGCTACCCAGGTGCCCCGGCAGGGATGCCTTCTAAGTCCTATGCATCTACCACCTGCTGCCGCCCCTGTTCAGTTGCTTCCAAGCCCCACGGGATGTGATGCTGAGCCAAACAGTCCGAGCCCCCTAGAAGCAGTGGAGTGCTGGAAGGCGCTCATAACCTAGCCAATTGTTAGTTTCTCAGGAATTGTGCACTCCAGTTGTTCAACATGGCCATAATTTAAAATTAAATGTTAAGAACATGCATTTAAATAAGTTATATTAAAAGCAAAGGTAATTAGTACTCAAAATCATCTCCTATTTATTTTACTACATTGGACTATTAACCTATGTTTAGCATATGCGTGTGGTGGAAATAGTATGTAACAGCGTACTAACATACAGCTTTTCTAAGCTCTGTTCAGTGCTGTCATGTTGACAGCTTCAAATCAGCCAACATAGGAGTATTTGCACCATGGAAGTGAGCAAACATTATAAATCAGGGCCCCATTATCCCTCATCTCCACTTCCCCAAGGCCAGTTGTTAAACATTTACCAACACACCATTGCTTGGAGCCTAAATCTGGGAGTGAGCCACTAACCCAATGGCTTCTGGTCACCCTTTACTTACCTACATGTTACAAAACTGCTCTTCCCCTGACGATTAGCCCCTAAAAGGTGTATGTGGAAGAGAGATATTGATGACTAGAACCCTGATACCATCTTATCTACTTGCCCTACTTCTGTCTCCCTTCTCTCCCTTCCATCTCTTGGGACCAGAAGAAGCAATCTTCTGACTTTTTATTTCCTCCACAGCATATCCTTATACATTAAGGATAAACATTCATGGCCTAACATTACTCTCTTGACATTCTTTCCTCAAAGTATAAATTTAGTCTAGTCATAAGAAAACATGAGATCAAATTGAGAGACATTCTATGAAACTTCTACCTACTCCCCTTCAAAACTGTAAGATCATGAAAGACAAGGAAAGGCCCGGAAACAATCATAGCTTGGAGAAGACGAATGTACTAGATTCAATGTGGTATCACAGATTGGACCCTGGAAAAGAAAGAAAATTGGTAGAAAAACTGGGGAGATCCAAATAAAGTCTGAGTATGGTACCAGTGTTAATTTCTTTAATTCCAATTATTGTATCATGTTCTGTAAAATATTAACATTCTGTGAAGTTGGATAAAGGTATATAAGAACCCTATACTCTATTTGCAGCTCTTCCATAAATATACAATTATTTCCAAGTAAAACTAATGAAGGGAAAAATTCATGACCTAGGTAATAGGTGGAATAGATATCTTTTCTATTCTATGGAAAAAACTTACAATCTGCATCCACTTGCTTTGTGATATGCAAAAGGGGAGAAACATAGGGATGGTAGAAAATCTTTTTCTCTTACTGAAGCTTGACTTTCAAGTGTTTTATCTTTTGAAGAATAAAAAAAAATTTTTAGATGTTGTAGGTTGAGCAATAACTCTTTCTTTCCCTTTCTTTATAATCTTGCTGTAATAAAAAGAATCCCCCCGCCCTGAAACTGATGTTTTCAGACCACGTAAAAGGTCAAATACATAGAAAATAGGTGAATATAAATTGAAAATACTACCTTTATTTTACGCAGATCTGAAAATGGGCCACTGTTCACACAGCTACAGTTCTTTCTAAGTGGGAGGATAGCCAGGAAGGGAAATCCCTGAACAGGGAGGAATAATGTGCTCTAAGGCAGTGCTTCTCAAACTTGAATTTGCATTTGCTTCATTTGGGGATCTTGTTAAGATGCAGATTCCTTTTCAGTAGATTTGGGGTGGGGACCCCAAATTAGTCTGATTTTCTAGTAACTTCCCAGGTGATGCCATGCTGCTGGTGTCTGAGTAGCAAGAGTCAAGGACCCTTTCTGAGGAATTTCCTCTTCCCTTGCCACAGTAGGCATAAGGAAAGTACTCGCTGCCCAGAGGCTTAAAGACACATAGGAGATGCTCAGTACCTCTGTAAGACCAGAAGTAAAATAAACCAGTTAAAACAAAGAAGAAACATATTAATCAAAATAGGACATTATTGCACATACTGAGATGGGGTGAAAGAAGGACTTTTCAGGAGGTCGCTGGACTTGCAGAGCTGTTTTTGAAGTTTAACTGGAAGCCCCGAGTAAGTCATTTATGTAAGTCATTCCCTTTCACTACATAAGGAAAATTCAACATTTTCTATTAAAGAGGAACTGCAGCTTTCGGAATTCCTGAGTTGTACAGTGCCAATTTACGTGAATCTCTTCCCTCCTCCAAAAGTTTCTAATGATTATAGTTCCTGGAAAATAATATGTCATTTTTTCAATGCATCCTTTAAACCTACAAAAAAGTTCTTCCAAAATTTTACGCTAGAAAAACAGGTCATTTGCCTGGATCAAAGAGACAACTTATGCTAGTCAAAAAACCATTACTAGGGGCGCCTGGGTAGCGCAGTGGTTAAGCGTCTGCCTTCAGCTCAGGGCATGATCCCCGCGTTCTGGGTTCGAGTCCCACATCAGGCTCCTCCGCTGTGAGCCTGCTTCTTCCTCTCCCACTCCCCCTGCTTGTGTTCTGTCTCTCTCTGTCAAATAAATAAATAAAATCTTAAAAAAAAACCAAAACCATTACTAGGAGGAGAAAGTGTTATTCACGTGCACGTGCATGTCCCCCCCACCCCCCACACTCCCCGTCATTAGGAGCTTCCAAGCTGTAACATGCACCTACAGAGTCTCTCTCAGCCCTGAAACGAAGGTGTTTTTCTGGAAGACTTGCTCCGTGGTCCTGTAGACCCTCTGGCGATCTTATACGTTACTTGTAAATGTCGTGGTGAACTTGACCAAAGCAGATCTGGCTTTGCTAATCACTTATTCATTCTTTCAGCCACCATTTCTTTATTTAAGAAGCAAAATTGCTTTGTCTTACAGATACATATTATCCAATTTGCAGGAAATATAAATAATATTGCAAATAGCAAAATGAGATCCAGTGTGCGGATTCCTGCATCCTGGTGGGCACAGTCCTATTTAGTAATAGCTTTCCCTTGCACTATTGCCATTGCCAAACAGACTGCTTATGCGACCTTTGGCTTTCTTAATGTCTCTTCGGGGATCAATAGAGTGTTTCTTTTTTCCTAGATGCCAACTTCATCTTCTTTATACTTCAAGAATACAGTATTAGTTTAAGAATACTTCGGAAATACAGTGTTAGCTTAAAGGACCACTCAATTTAAAGCAACCTGGTAGAGATTTCATCACCCATGATTGATAGAAGAAGAGTAGAAGAAAAATGTAGGTTCGTTTTATCCTCTGCCTTACAGATCTTTGAAAGAGAAAGTGGACTGGTTTTGAAAACTGTTCAGTTTTTGAAAGTAATTATAGCCTACATCATTCTTCTGATTTTTATGTGTAGATATGGGGACGTTATGTACCAACTACTTCTTTCAGCACTTGTGTTCATTTTTCTCTTGAAATAAATATTAATAATTGGAAATTAGAGAACTGCTGTTTTAATGTTTCAAATGAAATAAATCTGATATGTGAATTAACAACAAAGACTTATGTCTCAAATGGAAGAACAAGTCATGAAACCAATTTAAAGTTCAAGTCCAGCTTCCATGTTGGATTTATACTTTCCTTTTTCTTGGCTGTATTGGTCTGTTTTTAATTTTAATGTTGTTATTTTATTTGTTATTTTTGTCATTTCGAAACATAAACTTGTCTCAAATTCTTTGTGCAGTGGTGAGTGTATAAATAAGTACAAATAAAGAACTACCGATCCATTTCTACTGTGAACTTTGTTATTTTAAATGTGACAACTATTTCTCAATTGTTTGTGCACACGCAAGTGTTGGCTGAGCCAAATTCTTATGTATAAGAAAAATTGATGACTCTGAAATAAAAGTGCAAAATATTATCTCTCATGCAAATAATGCCAATAATATCCAAGAAAGCAAGAAAGCTTACTTAAAAAAATAATTGTCCGAGGGCACCTGGGTGGCTCAGTCAGTTAAATATCTGCCTTCAGCTCAGGTTGATCCCAGGGGCCTGGGATCGAGCCCTGCATCAGGCTCCCTGCTCCGTGAGGAGCCTGCTTCTCCCTCTCCCTCTGCCTGCCACTGCCCCTGCTTGAGCTCTCTCTCTCTTTCTCTGTCCAATGGATGAATAAAATCTATTAAAAAATAATTGTTCTTGACAAGAGATTTATAAATAGGAGCCTAATGAATAAATTTCACTATTGTTCTTCTTAGTTGCGGCCATGCCCCTTCGGACTTCTTTACTTCAGATGACCTTGTACTTTCTCTGCAACTCACACTAAATAATGTGTGTTGTTTTGCATTTTTTATATCAGAAAGCAAAATATTAAAAATTAATCAGAGTTGCAGAAAAAAGTGCACTCGCATAAGAAGAAAAAAGAAATGTAACTTTATTTCATCATCTTCTTAGAGATTCTCTAAAGGGGAACATGGTTCCTTTAAAAACTTGAAATGATACATGGTTTGAAAGTTGCTTAAACTATCACTGATTGCCACGGTGAATTGGCACAACTTTGGGCCACGACCATTTAAAAAACAAACACAAAAACCTTAAACCGTGTATAGGCATTTTCACACAGAGCCATTCACTTTTAGAAATTTATGCTAAGGAAATATGAGTATGCTCACAATTAAGCCTAATAATGTTTGTCATGGCACAGCATATATTGGGGGACAATCAGAAACACCCTCGTGTCCAAACAAAGAGACTAGTTTAATGAATTACAATACATCCAACCTATAAAATTCCGTTCACCAGCACAAAGAAATAATGTCGGAAATGTTTAATGATGAGAGAAACAGGAAACATTAGGTGAAAAAAGTTAAGTTAGAAGACAATTTGTCTAAAATGATCATATACACACAATCCCCATATGTACACAGATGGTATGTTAGACAATACATTGTTAACAGGTTAATTATATCTCAATAAAGCTGAAAAAATATTAATGAGATCTGTTTCTGGGTGTTGGGATTATGGACTTCTTTTCTTTTTGTTTATATTTGCTTGATTTTTTCAACATGTGCGTATTGTTTTTAATAAGAAAAACAATGATATTTAACCTTTTAAAAATCAGTGAATTCCATTAATGCTCTCCCACGTGTCCTTTGAAAATCTGAGAGCTTTATATGTTAAGTTCTGTAACAGGTAGTTGATTTTTTAAAAATGGAAATAGATAGTTGTTTTAAAACAAATCAAGTAGGGGTCGTGTAAAATATTGTAGTGACTTACTTTATTAATAGATAAGCCATTAATATCCTAATGAATTATTTCCTGATGAGACATAGGAATTGTCCTGGCAGGAACTGCCCTGGTGAGACATAGGAATTGCCTGGGTTACATTTTTCTGGAATACCATCAAAACCACAAGCAATTTGCATAACTATTCTAACTTTGTATCTTAAGCAGTAGTTTTTCACATTCCTGCATAGATAAGGTAGCTCCTGGAATCTTCCCGGTGCCCAACTATTGCTTTGAAGACTCAGTAGAGTGGTTGATTTGTTGATATGAATGTTAAACTGAAATATATTTATTAAATGTCTATTAAGTATTTAAATGTTGCTAACTACTGAGCACACCAGAGAGTGGAAGATACAGCCTCTGACTTTAAGGCGCTACAGTACTATTGGGAAATAAATAATCTGAAACAAATAGAAACAATTTTAAAAAGAATATAATCCAAACACTAAGTTAACTTAGTGTAAAGAGATAAGAACCAGAGTATTTATAAAAAACAAATGATAAATGTAGGCTCAAAGTTTGGGAAAAGGTTCCAGGAAAAGGTGCGACTTGCCCTGACTTTGGAAAGCTGAGTGGGATTTGGGCCTGAGAAAGAAAGGGGGAAACATTTCTGTTAGAGGGTGAAGGTCTAGGGTCCATAGGACTGAATTTGTTAGTTGTGGCTCCGGTACGCGATTGGTCAATCGGAGTTAGGGATTTGGTTAGCTGGGGGGGAGGGGGGGGATAGAACAATAAGGATATCTGGCTGGAAGAGGTGAGGTGGCAGAGAACAGGGTAGGATGCCTTATGCAGGGTAAACTAAAGTTAAGCTGAGAGGTGTGTTTTCTTGCTTCTCCGAACATGCTCTGAGTCCTCCACCCCCTTCTCTGACTGTTCCTTCTCCGTCTTTTCTTCGGATCCCAGCCCCCTCTCTCTTCCACCTTTGAATCTCGGGTTTCTCCTTGGTCCTTCCAGCTTCTTTTCTGACTCCGTGCTCTCCCCGCATGAGAGTGGAGGCTTCAAAACTATCTAGTCCTGTGGGTTAAAACATCTACATAGGTCCTTGGAGAAGTGATGGCTTCTAGAGCTGGGTCAGGGATAAGACAAGATGGCCCTGCAGGGTCTTACAGGACCAGAAAGCAACGCAGTACTAAGGTTGGGGGCATGTTGAGAGGACACAGGAGCCAATCTGAAAGAGCTCTCAGTGGCCGAAGCCGAAACCATTTCAGCCGCAAAAGAAAATATCGGTTTATGAAACAGAATAAAATGAATACTCAGAAGTCCATACCAATATAAATAAATTATTAAATAAATCAGTAAATGGTGGAGAAAGGACAACTCCTCCTCACAGAAGAGTTTCAATTAATAAATGTAAAAGGAAAGAAGGAAATAGCGAGTGATCATTAGAACACTAGTAAACACTGTTGTAGCCAGGATCCACCTATGTAAGCTAACATTAGTGGGCAGAAGTTGAAAGGGAAAATAGATATTTGCATAGCTTCAATGAATGTGATATCATTCCCATGCATAACTTCAATCTGATCACAAGCAACCAAGTGCAAATTTGAGGGATATTTTACAAAATACCTGACCAGTATTTATCGAGAGTATCAAGGTCGTGGAAAACAGTGATAAACTGAAAAGCTGTCACAGACTGGGGAGATTAAAGAGACACAACCAGTAAATACAATGTGGAGCCCTCAATTGGACCTTGGAACAGAAAAAAAGGACATTAGTGAAATGCAGTGAAATCAGAATAAAGTGTGTAATCTAGTTACGGTACTGTGCCAATGTTAATTTCTTACTTTTGGTCATTGGTCGTGTAAGATGCTAATGTTAGGGGAAGCTGGGTGAAGGGTATAGGGCAACTCTGTACTATCTTTGCAAATCTTCCATCAATGTAAAATTATTTCTGAATAAAAAGCTTAAAAACAAAGTATCTATGTACAGAGAACTCCCAATCCTCTGTTTCTCTAGAGGGATCTTTCTTTTTTAGAATCATTACACTCCTCCTATCCACATTTAAAATCTTTATCCTATTAGGGGTGCCTGGGTGGCTCAGTCAGTTAAGTGTCTGACTCTTGGATTCAGCTCAGGTCATGATCTCAGGGTTGTGAGATCAAGCCCCGAGATGGGCTCTGCGCTCAGTGGGGAGTCTGCTTGGGATTCTCTCTCCCTCTTCCTCTGCCCCTCCCACTTGTGCTCTCTCTCTCACTCTTTCTCTTTCTCTAAAATAAATAAGTAAATCTTTTTTTAAAAGTCTTCATCCTCTTAGTCCTTACATGTTTTGATTTCCTCTTCTTTTTTTAAAAAATATTTTATTTATTTATTTGTCAGAGAGAGAGAGAGAGCACACGCAGGCAGGGGGAGCAGCAGGTAGAGGGAGAAGCAGGCTCTCTGCCGAGCAAGGAGCCCGAAGTGAGACTCAATCCCAGGACCCTGGGACCATGACCTGAGCTAAAGGCAGATGCTTAACCTACTGAGCCACCCAGGCATCCCTGATTTCCTCTTCTTAATAATAACAACCCCTGGGTCTTCTGAAGAATTTGTCAGATGGAAGTGCATGGTAAGACTCTCTTGTTCCTCCAAGTCCAGAAATGCTGGATAAAATAGAATTTTTAAAATGAAATATGGAAGTAAATTCAAACGGAAGGGAATCCCCAGTGACAGGGCAAAGGGTAATGATCCATAGACACGAGGCCCATGAACCTAAGGCAGGGGACTGAAGTTGTAATGCCGTTGCTGGGACAGGAAGTGAAAGGTCAGGTCTGTGTCAGCTAAGAAACTAGAGAGACTGGAAAACTTTAACCACTAGCCTAGAGAAGTGTCAGGGAAGTGTGCCCTCTGCCAGGGGTCATAAATAGGAAAAGAATCACTCATAAGATATCAAAACTCAAGCCTATACTTTCTGTGGTTGTGGGATTCAAATTTATACTACCTACATGGTATATAGAAGTCAAGAAATTAACGTAGAAACTTATGGAATGGGTAAAACCCCTGTAGGCTTAACAGGGGAAAATGCAAAGCCACTTTGTAGGGACGCTTTCATAATCTTGAGCACAAGGGTCTCCCAGGTAAGAACCCCATCGGATATTAGTTTACTACCTAAATTACAAACTGCCTACAGAAACAAATAATCGTGAGAAACAAAAGAATCAGGAGCCTAAAGCCTAGAGAAAAATAAAACAATCTAACTATACTATTAAGTAAGTATATTAATTTGTTTAAAGAGAAAAATGAAGATATAATACCGTAACCCAAGAAGTCAGGGAAAGTCAGGGAAACTAGGAAAAGAAGATTTTAAAAAGTGAAATTCTAGAAATAACATATCATCCCACCTCAATGGAAGTGTTACACAGTATATTAGACATCCTTGAGAACAAGAATTAGATACTAGGAAAGAGATCGGAGGAAATTTCAGAATAAAGATGAAAGAAATACAGAGAAGAAAAATTTGGAAGAGAGTTTGAGTTGTGGAGGCTGGAAGAAGAAGGTTCTATATTTTTTAAAAAAGATTTTATTTATTTATTAAAGAGAGTAACCGAGAGAGAGAGAGAGAGAGAGAGAGAGCATGAGCAGGAGAAGGGGCAGAGGGAGAGGGAGAAGCAGACTCCCCACTGAGCAGGGAGCCCGACAGGGGGCTCAATCCCAACTGACTGAGCCACCCAGGCACCCCAGGTTCCATATTTTTCTAAAAGCAATTCTACAAGGACAGAATAGGGGGAAGAAATAATGTTTACATTTTATTCATTCAACTTCATGGCCAAGTGTATATATCCAACAGATACGGAACAGTTGGTCGATAATAAGGACCTTCTGTATTCAGTGTAGCCCCATCATTAGCGTACCACACTCAACTCATCTCTCTTAGATTACGCTGATGCCGACTGGATAGAGCCTCTCTTTCCTTCATCGGCCAAACTATTTTATTACCTTCCAGACTCAGTTGAAGTTTTGACTTTCCTATAAAGGTATCTCAATGACTGTCTCTCTTTCTTAAACTTCTATATCATTTTGGATCTGAACCACCCAACGAAGTACTTAATTATGTTCTACACCACTAGTTGAGAAATAATGACAGCTAAATACATCCTGCCCATCGCCTCTTTTTGTGAGGTCCGCAAGCTAAGAGTGGTGTTAATATTTTTCACTGTTTGGGGAAAATCAAAATATCAATATTTTGTGGCATGGAAAAACGATATGAAATTTAAATTTTAGTGTCCCCTTCAGTGGCCAGTGAAGTCGTATGGGAATAGCCATGCCCCTTCATTCACGTATTGTCTGTCACTTTCTCGCTACAAAGACAGAGTTGAGTAGTTTCAGCAAAGAACATATGGCCCACAATGACTAAAATATTAACTTTCTGGCCCTTTAAAACAGATGAAGTTTGCCAATCTCTGTTCTACACTATTTGCTAATCTGTCATACATACGAATCTTGCCTCTCAAATTTGCTGGAAAACTACTTGAAGTCAGGAACATTGTCATATGTTTCTTTTGTCTCCCTAGCACCTGACTCCATCTAGGGCAGTTATGGATTTTCTTTAGCAAATTTTGGCATGTCAAATACAAGATTTTAAGAAATGCATTTGACTTCATAATGCAGAATAGATTAGGGGAAAAAAGGAGGAATGATAATAGCTTATATGTGTTAACTTAGGCTTGAAAACAGATGTTATCGTATTTTGGGACTGTGATATTACATGACCTGGTTAAGTGCAATGTTACGGGATAGGGTGGTAGAGGCATGGACCCCAAATGAGATCCTGACAGGTGGCATAGGCCAGGAGGGAGAAGATGGGAGGAGTTTCAGTCTGGCAGACAGAACGTGAGTTGCAGAGGGTTTAGCCTCACACAACCCAGAAAGCATCGGGCAATACAGACCAAGGCGCTCTGGAGAATAAAGTTGGGCAGAGCCACAAGATATCTAGAGGTTTATGGGGCAAGTAGGTACCAGGGAAATAGGCTGACAGGACCGTATTCTGTCTGAGATTAGGGAATAGAGACATTAGCCAAGCTGGGGCTCAAGGGAAGAGACTGGAGAATCGGATAGTCAAACCATGGTGCAAATCTGAATGAGTCTCATAGGCACAACAGTCTCAACATCAGGCTTTTAGCTGAACTAGGGGTAGAGACACTTAAATGCCGAGTCCTAGAGTATTAAGTTGGATCTTAAATTCTTTCTACCTGAAATCAGATTTGGTTCTGGAGACTAGGATAGGGGATGCCATGTAATATATACCCTAGCTCCCAATGTACGGCAGCATCCACCTTCACGCCTGAATTACGGCCCATGAGCCATAATGGAATGGCTGCAAATGTGACAAACCATGCTAGGTAGGGCAGGGCCTCTGGCGCACTGCGCCCTGTCTGTGGCAAGGGAAGGAAAGATTTGACTGCGAGAGATATTTGAAACAAAAAATTGATCTGCCACATTCTTCCTAGAGTTCAAGAAGAGGTTTGAGAAGGTGACAGTATCTGACAAAATGGAGGTCATACAGTGCAGCAGACACATCAGGGCTCTGCCCACATCCCCTTGGTATTCACCTCTATGTGCAGAAGGCTTCTTACTGTGAACACCTGCACCGCTCTGCAAGAAGGTTTGTTCTGGTGGTAAGCAAGCTCAGTCGTGAGCACAGCTGTCAACGGCCCCAGAAACAGCCCTTAACCAGTGATGGCCCGTGAGGTGGGTACACTCCCCAGCTTCTTCATCCCTCACAAAGGACAACGCTGAGGCATGTTCAACATCTGTGTCCAGTGCAGTAGCCACTAGCTACATGTGGCTACTGAGCCTCTAGAATGTGCTTGTGTGACTGAAAAACCGAATTTTCCATTTCATTTCATTTCGAGTAATTTAAAGTAAAATGATACTCCAGTTATTGGAACACTTTTAAGGATAAGTTTGGAAAAGCTTGGCCGTACGGGTGTACTTTTCCAACTATAATTTTACAAACTCTAAATACATATCAAGATGAAAATTTAATGTCCAAGTCAAGTTGTCCTGTAAGTATAAAATTGACTTCAAAGACTTATTCAAAAAGTTTTAACATCTCAATAATTTTTGCATGTTGGAATGTAATATTTTGAACTTAGTGGGTTGAAAAATTATTAAAATTATTTTCACCCGTTTCTTTTTACCTTTTTAAATTCAGCTACTAGAACATTTAGAACTACAATTCCCACTGGTCAATGCTGGTCTACTCTCCACGTTCTCCCCGGGTTCCACGGCAGGATTGTTCTCCTGTGGCCCACAGTGGTAACTGGCTTGAAAATACACCCTTCACTGGTTTCCTTTCCTGTCTCATTCTCCTGCTTCTCTACTAAGTGTCCTGGGATTCCCAAGTTGCTTAGAATCCTTGTCTCAGGGTCTGCTTCTTGAGAACCCAAACTAAGACCAACAGCATTAACAGCAGGAAAGAATTTTAGAGATGAGCTGTTCTAATCTCTTAAATACATCAATTTTAAAAAATGATGTTCAGAGAGGTTCAATGAGTCAGCCGAGGACACTCAACTATTTACCTGCGTGCATTCAGAATTTGATTTCAGATCTTGCGCTTCCAAATCCCTTTATTTTCTCATCATATTACATTGCCTTTTAAAGGTTATTGGCAATTTTGAGAACGTGATTTCAAAAAAGAAATGGAGCATTTAGGACGCACGGAATGAAATCACAATAAACAATTTAAGTTTGCTTTCTACATGCCCATTAAACCCGCTCAGGTGGTAGTCTTTCTCTGCTCCTCTTTAAAAACCTGGAGAGGCTCCTTCACTCTTCTGGTCTTTCTCATGTAACTGAAAGTCTTCTGGTCACAATTTCATCTGAGAAATTAGTGTATCCAGTCCTGATCTGAATCCAGCTTGATTTAAATTAGCTCCTCTTTCTTTCCCTACTCTTCTTCCTCCAGCTTGCTAACTAGTTTATGACCGGGGGCTGGAACAGAGAAGCAGTGCCATTTTAAGATGCTGATACATTTTTTTACGCCTGGCAGACATTTACAACTGACACTTTCTCTCGTAGACACTTTGCTAGGTTCTTTAGAGTTTCCTCTGCTGGTCCTCTCCGACTGAAACTCCCTTGATGTGGTAGTGTCTCCTTCGGCAGCTACCCTCCCCACCACCCCAACCCAACAGACTGTCTCTCAACAGTCTGCTGCACACACAGTCTCTCTGTGGTCCTCGGGGGAAGGATTTTAAATTACTCGAGTCTGACTCACCTACTCTGGGATTTGTGCACCTTGAACTTACTGTCAGTGGGAAGGGCAATCACCTCCCCGACCAGCAATGCCTCTTCTGCTCCCTTTGTGCAACCCAAGCCCCTTTAGCTTTCCCATACAGGAGTCAAGGAAGGTCCTCTGTGTCCTCCAACTGCAAGGAACACATGTCAAGCTGCAGTTTAACGGGTCTCAGTGAAGCCCCTCTCATTAGGTTTGGGGTAGCGGATAGGGGTAGTTCTCCCCTCCTTCTTGTGAACTGGACTCAAGGGCAGTTCTCTTTCAAGTTATCCCCCTCAAATTCCTTTTCCATCTCCCAAACCTGATCCTCTTATAACCTTGGTGTGGGTGAGGGGCTCCAGGAAATCCGTAACCAGGTTTCAGCATACCTCCTTTGTAAATTTCCATATGGTCTTGCACCTCTTTTGTCACATGGCATTACTCTAATGTGGTAACTCAACTGAAACTACCAACTTATTTTATATGTTGATAGAGCTGATATATTACAAAAAATTGTGCTGGGAATAAATGAAATAGACATGGTTAACGTGGACCTTTTATCATTGGAGCATGGCAATGAAAGAAAGAAATAGGTCAGTGGATAGGTAATTAGTAGCTAAAGCAAAAGGTTAGTTTTGGGGTTTGTAATTATTTTAAAAATAAGATGTAGAGGCCTTTACATGTTTGAAAAGATACTGGGTAAAATTACAGAGAGAAATAGTGTTTTACTGCGGAATCTTGTTTTTTTCTTTTTTGACTTCAACTGTGTGCTTTTTAATGAAATAAATAAGTGTTGGATGTCTTGAGAGTTGTGTGATTTCCTTTGATAACTGCTAAGACACCAGAGGTTTCAATTGTTTTTGATCCTCTTTGATCTCCCTCCACTACTCTTTTTTTTTTCAGCATTGTAGCATTTTTACAATTTTTATATGAGACTGAACAATAGAAGTTCACACTGTCACTATAATTAATTTGAAGACTGTGGCTGTGTCTACACAATAAAATCACTTGCAACCATCATCTTCATCTTTCTTTCAGGAGATTATTTTATTTGCATGTGCACAGCCCAACTGTAGCAAGAGCAAGCAAATATATCTTCTTCTCTTCCCAAAAGAAATAATTAAAAAATATTAGACCATTTCACAGTCTTGAAGGTTAGCATTGACGTATTTCAAACAGCATTCTTGTTTGGAAACTTACACTATCTTTTATAAGAATAACAAATTGTGTAGCAACCCAGCTCCAACTGTACCAAACTCTGAATTTCCTGTTTGAAAATAAAAACACACAATGCCCAAGTTGGCAATATTTAACGGGTCCTTTCCAGTATTGTTTAGAAAACAAAACAGCTGGGCTTTGTTTAGATGGATAATTCATCAAGGATTTCCACTAATAATCGTGTCCAGTGAGTTCAGTGGGAGCATACTCAATCTTGATGCCGTATCAATAGAGAGTAAGCCATGACTGTTTCCTGCAATTTTAGCTTTCAGTCAGTATCAGCCTTGTTTTAAAATGAACAAAGAGGAAAAGAAAGGGAAAAGATGTAATGTTAATAGGTTTCCTTTTGTGATCTCTCAGGGAGAAGTCTTTTTAAATAAGGGGCTTGAACTTGACCTTCTTCAATGGCACAAAGGTCCAATGCACAGTTTTTAAACTTATATTTAAATTTTAATAATTTTACATCGAAGGAGGTTAGAACCAGACTCTCAAAACTTAATCCTTAAGCTTTCAGTGTAACTGACTGGCAAAGAAGAAAAGCTTAGGAAAAAAGTCTGTACAAAGTACATAAATATTGTCCTGATTTCTGTACCCCACAGAATCAAACTGTATTCAGGTCAGCCTTACCATGTATTTGAGTTTCAAAATACCATTTAATATAGAATTAGAGTGAAAAGAAATTCTAATTTCATGATAAATCTAGTTTTAGGGACCTAGAATAAAAAAAAATCATATCCTCTGTGTTGGCAAAATGGTACAGAAAGAGGCACTGTCACCAAGAGAGTGAAATTTTAAAAATCTTTCTGGAAGGCAGTTTGGCCATTTCGATTGAATGCCTCAGAATTCTGCATAAAACCTTTAAACAAGCATTTTTACTTTGGGGGATTCATGCTAAGAAAACAGTCATAGATGTTTGCAAAATTATAGCTACAGGATTTTTATGGAAGTGTTTTTGGTAGAAACAAGAACTGAATAAAACATAAATATTTAACAACAAGGTTTTATTTAGCCACTAAAATGATACTAGAGAAATATTTAATAGCATGGAAAAGGTAGAAAAAGCTGATTAAAAACAGTATGCACAATGTGATTTCCTTCTGTTAAAAAGAAAAGATATTTGCACCAAGAAAATATTGGTTGAAAACAAATAGAAGTGTTAACAGCAGTATCTTTATATGATGGAGTTATGCACACCATTTTTTGCCAACATGGATATTATTTTATGTTTTTAAAATTAAAATGCATACTAGGTGTAGAAAACTCAAACCAGAGGAAAGTAAAATAAAAATAAATAAAAATCATAAGCCCTCCTCCCTACAATTGCTTTTGGGGGAGCACACACACACACACACACACACACACACACACACACACAGATTTCTATGTCTTGGTTTCAATAGTCAAATATTCAACAGTATATCTTGGGGAGATTTACATTGATCTACTTCATTCTTTTAAATTGCTGCATAGTGTTACATAACAGAAATATGTAATAATCTTCCTTATCAATTACTCTCAACCAGTCCATTCTGTTCCACCAACAGTATCTTTAGATTATTGACCTAAACTCTTCACTTCTCATCTTTTCCAGAGTAAATACTTATTACGTCACTGGATTCTTCCTCTCTTTTTTTGCTTCTATCCGAGAAACAACTCTCAATGGCCTATGACCAAGCAGACAAGCTCTGCTGAAGAAAACCCGTATGTGGAATTTAAGAAAAACAAAACAAAAAGCAAAACAAAACAAAACCAAACCCCAAAGAGACAGAAAAAAACAAAAAACAAAAAACAAAAAACCACAACCCAGACACTTGGGGTCTCTGGGGGGCTCAGTGGGCTATGCATCCAACTCTTGATTTCGCTCCGGTTTTGATCTCGGGGTGGTGGAATTGAGCCCCACTTCATGCTGAGCAGGGAATCTGCTTGAGATTCTCTCCCTCTCCTTCTGCTCCTCTCCCTGCTTGTGCTCTCTCTGTCCCCCTCTCTCTCTGAAATAAATAAATAAATCTTAAAAAAACGACGACGAGAAAACAAAGAGACACCGCCCCACACAATCTTAAATACAGAGAACAAATTGGTGATTGCCAGAGGGGGTGCTGGTGAGGGGACGGGTAAAGTAGGTGAAGGGATAAACAGTGCGCTTACAGTGATGAGCCCTGAGCAATGTACAGAATTTTTGAATCATTATATTGTACACTTGAAACTAATGTAACACTGTATGTTGATTACACTTCAGTTAAAAAAAATTAAATAAATAAAAATAAGTGGAAAAAAAAATTCACCAAAAGACAGCAGTAGACACTCAACCCTACCCAGCTATCCTAAGTATTTCTCTGGTTACATCACCCTCCCCCTGTCTGCCACAATTATGTCAAACTGCCTCCATTCCCTTCGAATGTCAGGTTCTCCCAATCTCCTCCAGCTTGCCTCTCAGAGGTTGGTGGTGCCTCTTAATGGTTTTCCAAGGTATACAGATGCTTCTTCATCTCGATATCATGGTTATTTCGCTTGACTTGTGGAATTAATTGGTGCACTTTTGTTTGTTTTTCCTTTTTCTAACTATTAAAAGGACTTAAAAAGGACTTAAAAGAAATGACCTGTTCATTGAGGGTTGGACGGCAGCATTTTGGCACAGGTCTTTTGTAGTGGTAAGGGGGATAGGATGTGTGCGTGTAAATCTTTGATTATCCTCCCATTTTTCCTTTAATGATTGGTCTATCCCAGTTCTTCTTTCTACCTCCTGAGTTGATGTTGCTAATTTTTGTCTTCTTAGAATATGTCAACTTGAGCTAGATCAGGGTTTTTTTACCCTTTTTTTTTTTTAAAGATTTTATTTATTTATTTGACAGAGATAGAGACAGCCAGCGAGAGAGGGAACACAAGCAGGGGGAGTGGGAGAGGAAGAAGCAGGCTCATAGCGGAGGAGCCTGATGTGGGGCTCGATCCCATAACGCCGGGATCACGCCCTGAGCTGAAGGCAGACGCTTAACCGCTGTGCCACCCAGGCACCCCTTTTTTTACCTCTTTAAAAAAATCTTTTATTATGCCACAGACCCCTTTTGTGGTTCAAGTCTATGGACCGCTTCTCAGAATCACATTTGTCCTCCCCGAAATTTGACTATTATCGTGAGTGGAGTCACGTGATTTTCTGTGCCTTCCTACAAATAATGTATGTGTACAGGGTGTGGATTTTTCCCCCCTAATTACGTGTATGGTGTTCTCACAATGTTATTCTCAATATGCTCAGTATTTTTATGGAAAGCAAATGCACAAAACCTGTTTGTGTGATAGCCTATGTGAGCTTGCCTTTACCTCCCAACTCCGTGGACGGAATGGGGATGGAAGAAGAAACCAAGTCAAGAAGAGCCTCTGTTGCTCAGAACCTGCAGCACGCATGGCCTGTGTCCCTGCACCATCTGTGAATGCTAATAAGTTACTTGAAATAATACTTCAAACACTTACCTTAATCATGTGATTTGCTGGAACTTGCAAGGCTTATACTTGTAGTCCACTCAGTTATCTGTGTCACAGAACACCGTACTGTCTGAGGGAGAGTTAAAAGTTCTCATTTCAACTGTCCAGTTTTACAAAACTTTAGCAAGTAAGGGAAAAATCTAATCTCCTTTCAAGTATTCATGATTAGAAGTCGATAAGATGGGGCGCCTGGGTGGCACAGCGGTTAAGCGTCTGCCTTCGGCTCAGGGCGTGATCCCAGCATTATGGGATCGAGCCCCACATCAGGCTCCTCCGCTATGAGCCTGCTTCTTCCTCTCCCACTCCCCCTGCTTGTGTTCCCTCTCTCGCTGGCTGTCTCTCTCTGTCAAATAAATAAATAAATAAAATCTTAAAAGAAAAAAAGAAGTCGATAAGACTAATAGACTGTAAAAGGGGTGGCAGAGGCACCAATGTGAGGATGTGGATAACCGGGCACGTTTGTCTGAGGGGACGATCAGCTCATTTGCAGGAGCATCTGTAGGCAGACACTTGGAGATCACGTACACTCGATAGGCTGATCTAATGACCATCCTAAATGATATTTTCACATATGTACACCAGCTGAAAAATGAATACACATTTCCGTGATTTGTACGACGGAAGTCCCAGGTATTGTTCATGCCGTTATGTTTATTACTTAGCTCTATCACTGAAGCTCACGCTGAAACTCAGCTAGAGGTTTGTGGGAATAAAGATAGAATTTATTTTGCCACCCGAGATTATAGACTTGCTGGAATCGAGACTCTAGAGTTCTGAAATCTAGATTTACCAAAATATTGATATAAAGAAATAAAAAATATAATATTATTTTGTGTTTTTTCCATGCCTGTTTTTAAATTAGTCATCATTTTATTTAGGAATTCAGGAATTTCTAGGACATAAGAATTCCAGAATTTTCATAAATGTCTTAGACACTTAATGATCCTTTAAGTCAAGAGTGTAACTGCTTTCTTTTTTGCTATATTCCCATTTCTTCTATGCTTTTCTCTTTACAATATATCTCTATGTGTGTATGTACGTATGTGTGTGTGTATATATCTCTCTGTCTGTCTGTCTGTCTGTCTATTGCCTATTTGAGTACTGCATCAAGTACTTCATATATAAAAAGTTTGTGGATCTTAGGTTGCCTGAGTCTTGCTATGTCCCCAAATGTTTTTTCTTTTACTCTTATACTTGATTGATAATTTTGCTGGATGTAGAATTCTAGGTTCAAAATAATTTAGTCTCAGGATCTGAGAGGAATTTTTTCCATGGTCTTCTAGCATCCAGATATGTAGACGCTTCACCTGCATTCTCATTTCAACTCCATTCCTTTGAAACTGAAGAAAACTCGTTTCATATTTCTGTGATTTTCGTTTGTATGATTTTTCTCTTTATCTTTGAAGGTGAATTTTCACTCCATTGAGAACATGGCAACTTGGCAATTGATATCTCTTTTAAATGAAAGATTTGCATTTCTTTTTTCCATCTCAGGGAGATTT
Source organism: Ursus americanus (assembly GCF_024610735.1). NCBI lineage: Eukaryota > Metazoa > Chordata > Mammalia > Carnivora > Ursidae > Ursus > Ursus americanus. The sequence goes on along the minus strand of NC_142146.1, from coordinate 24,812,237 downwards.
TCTGCTATTATTTTTGAATTATTCCAACATTGCATCTTCTTCATTCCCCCTTACTGGAATTCCTATTAAATAGAAATAGAAACTTTTGAATTGATCCTTTATTTTTCCTAATGGTTTCCTCACGCTCCGCATCTTTATCGTCTCTGTATGTTTTGAGGGAATTGCTTGGCTTTATCTGCCAGGTCACTAATTTGTTCATCAGTTGTGTCTATGCTAAATAACTGGAAACCACGAGAGCTACAAAATTGGAAATCGTGAACATTTACGAGCGCTTTCTTTTTTAACGTATATTGGGTTGCAGATTCATCAGCTCCATTGGATTTTATATGCTAATGTTTCTATCTTCCTCAAATTCCTCACTGAGCTCATTTACCGTTTGCACCTTCTTGTGTTTCCAGTGCTGCCATAGACATATTTTACTTTCATTTTTTCCCTCTGTGGTTTGGAAAGGGAAGGAAGCTAAAAGTTTTCATCAACCATCTTAAATCTGCAATCTGTTTATTGGTGTCTAGTATGTGTCAAGTTCTATGTTAGTCACTGGGTGGCCAAAGCGGACACATAGAGATCCCAATCAAGTGGAACATCATGAACATCTCAGACAACAAGCATGCTTCTCTGAGGCACACAGGAAAAGGTGGGAGACAGAGGGGAGTAGTCTGAACAGCGAGTCAGCGTTCAGGCTCTGAAGGAGGATGGATTTGATTTTATATGCACTAAGGAGTTAGCAGGGATTAAAAGTTTTCCGGAAGATAGTTTTATCAATACTGTGGAGGGTGAAGAGGAGAAAGGCGGGGCTGGAAAGGGAAAGCCACTTAGCAGGCAATTGCTATAGTCCAGAAGGATCATGATCGTCTGACCTTTTGTAATGACATCAGAGACAGGAAGAGGAGCGTGACGCACCTGACCCAGTACCTCCCCTATATGCACTTTTATTCAAAAACAGCAGATCTTATGTAAAGATCTACTTGAAATTAACCAACCACAATGGTCACCTTTTTGTATTTTATTTTGTTTTGTTGCTTTTTTCTTATCTACACTGTAGTCAAAAAAATAACTGTCAGTACATTTCTATAACTTTACCATTATATGTCATGTGGATTCAAATCACATATTTCATGCATAATGGGTAGATCAGGGGACTGCTAGAAGCTGAAGGTGTATTACAATTATGTGGGAAATTTGAATATTAGTGGCAAGGAATCATGATCTCTTCCACACTGTGAACTCAGATAGCTAGATGTGATATTTAGAGGGTAAGATAATTCATCCCTAAACTCCAGGGTGGATTCCCAAGTATGTGCTGGGCAGTTGAAGAAGTCAATGTTCCCTGAAGAGTAAGGACATTCCTAGTTCAGGGATAACCCATTACTCTAATAGTAGAATTTACAAAAAGGTCACATTTCCCTGACTAGAAAGGTAGGGAAAACTTAATGAAAGTGTAGTAATAAAAGTGATGAAAGTATTTGCTCTACTCACGGTCCTATGTCTGACAAAACACTGAGGTCATCCTGGCAAGACAGATGTGGAGCAGGTGTTGAAATTTAAATGGATGAGAAAGTGATATAGAAGCAGTGAATCAGTAATGGAGATGGATGAGGCCATCAAGGAAATGGGTGTATAACAATGTATTATGAATGGGGCTCATTCATAATGAGTGAATGAGTGGGTGAAAAGGCTGGGTGGCTCAGCCCTTAAGCATCTGCCTTTGGCTCAGGGCGTGATCCCAGGGTCCTGGGATCCAGCCCTGCATCGGGCTCCCTGCTCTGCTGGGAGCCTGCTTCTTCCTCTCCCACTCCCCCTGCTTGTGTTCCCTCTCTCGCTGGCTGTCTCTGTCTCTGTCAAATAAATAAATAAATAAAATCTTTAAAACAAAACAAAACACCCCAACGCATTATGAAAATGCCTTTCAGTTCTTTCTTTCAAAGTTTCCTAACATCAAATTTAGGGCAGAGTTTTCAGATTCAAAATTTCGACTGTAAAGTAAACCCAGTTTTCTCAGACTGATGTATTTTGTTAAGGTATTCTTTTAAAGGTGAGTTTCCCCACATACATATCTGTCTATAAACTGTCAAACAAAAGACTTTCTACAGTCTAATGTACAGAAGTAGGCATATTTATATTAACAAAAATACATTTGAAAACAATTATTCTAAATATTGTAGTACAATTTAAAAATTGCTTGAAATTTGTACTATGAATTGATACCAAATAATACTTGTGCTCAACTTTATCCATTGGTAGAGTGGCTTTTACTAAAACATGTTTTTTACTTTTTCAGATGGTATGTATACAAATTTACGAAAGTCAGCTAGTATTTATTAGGTACCTCCCATGTATCAGCTACCACTGAGCAAATCAGATAAAATATCCCTCCCTTGAAGAGCTTATATTCTCATGTAAGGAGACAAATTGTAAGCAATAGACATAGTAGATAAGTTAAATAGTTAGGAAGAAGTGTTATGAAAAAAGTAAAAAATAAATAAACAACAAAAAACTGCCAGGGTAAAGGAGTTCAGAAGTATGGGTGGGATATTGCAATTTTAAATAGGTGTTCAGGGTGGGTCTCACTGAGCAAGAAACATCTGACTGACGACATGAAGAAGGTCAAACACTCAAATAGGAATATGAACTATTGCCTTAAGTACTCTGCAAAGAGAAATTTGTTTTCAGAGAGAAATCAGGATTTATCTCCTACTTAAATTGGCAAATCATTCTGATTTGTCAAAATCCCAAATACGCATTAACTCCAGCACATTCCCTTAAATATACTGAAGTTTTTTCCATATTAACGTCTAACTACTTCTTTTGGAATAATTTCAATATATTAGTATGTATCATAAAATCAACATATTTGTTTATCCCCATCCAAATCGAAGATGCAGTAATTCCTCTTTTTAAAAAAAGTCTTATGTAAATCCACAAATGAGGTATTATACCCCTGAAATGGTTGTTTAATGTATATATGTATTTTTAAATTTAATTTTGTTTTATTTAATTCAGTTAATTAACATATAGTGTATTATTAGTTTCAGAGGTAGAGTTCACTGATTCATCAGTTGTATATAACACCCAGTGCTCATTACATCACGTGCCCTCCTTAATATCCATCACCTAGTTACCTCATCTCTTTACCCCCTCCCCTCCAGCAACCCTCAGTTTGTTTCCTATGGTTGAGTCTCTTTTGGTTTGTCTCCCTCTCTGATTTCGTCTTGGTTTATTTTTCTCTCCCTTCCTCTATGCTCCTCTGTTTTGTTTCTTAAATTCCATATATGAGTGAAACCATATAATTGTCTTTCTCTGATTGACTTATTTTGCTAAGCATAATACCCTCTAGTTCCAACCACCCTGTTGCAAATGGCAAGATGTCACTTTTTTTGATGGCTGAGTAATATTCCATTGTCTATATAATACTACATCTTCTTTATCCATTCATCTGTTGATGGACATCTGGGCTCTTTCCATAGTTTGTTTATTGTGGACATTGCTGCTATAAACATTGGGGTGCAGGTGTCCCTTCGGATCACTACTTTTGTAACTTGGGGATAGATACCTAGTAGTGTGATTCCTGGTCATAGGGTAGCTCTATTTTCATCTTTTTGAGGAACCTCCATACTGTTTTCCATGGCTGCACCATCTTGCATTCCCACCATCAGTGTAAGAGGGTTCCCCTTTCTCTGCACCCTTACCAACATTCGTTTGTTTTTTGTTGTTGTTGTTGTTGTTCTTTTTTGTCTTGTTAATTTTAGCCATTCTGACTGGTGTGAGGTGGTATCTCATTGTGGTTTTGATTTGCATTTCCCTGAGGATGAGTGATGTTGAGCATCTTTTCATGTGTCTGTTGGCCATTTGTAGTCTTCTTTGGAGAAATGTCTGTTCATGTCTTCTGCCCATTTCTTGATTGGATTATTTGTTCTTTGGATGTTGAGTTTGATAAGTTCTTTATGGATTTTGGATACTAGCCTTTTATCTGATAAGACATTTACAAATATCTTCTCCCATTCTGTTGGTTGTCTTTTGGTTTTGTTGACTATTTCTTTTGCTTGGCAAAAGCTTTTTATCTTGATGAAGTCCCAATAGTTCATTTTGTATCCCTGAATTGTTTAAAAGCATCTTCAGAGGCGCCTAGATGGCTCGGTCGGGTAAGTGTTTGCCTTCCGCTCAAGTCATGATCTCAGGTTCCTAGGGCGGAGCCCTGCATGGGCTCCCTGCTCAGCAGGGAGTCTGCTTCTCCTTCTGCCCCTCCCCCTTTCGTGCACTCTCTCAAATATATAAATAGAATCTTTAAAAAAATAAAAATAAAAAATGCATCTTCAGCCACATCTCAAGCTGGACTATACTTGAAATCATAAAGGCTCATGATTTCTAAGAATGATATAAATTGGCATGGGGATTTTGAGGGGATATAGGGCTCAAAATAGTTGGAAGTCTCTTAATTTTTAAAAATTCAATAGTTTTTCATTTCAAATATGCAACATGTTTTCCCTTTTCTCATGTGTTCCTCTTCTACCTGGACAATATTTGTTTGCTGAGGCTATAAGTGCCTCTGCACTGACAGCATCACAGTCAGACGGCAGGTTCAGTCTGATTGTACTGAATAAGGTGCAGTGATTTGCACTCACTCTTCATGAGATACTAATTTCAGAGGTTATTGGAATAAACCCTATGCATTATATAGGTTTGTCTGTTTAAAGGTGTCTGTTTTGGGGGTGCCTGGGTGGCACAGCGGTTAAGCGTCTGCCTTCGGCTCAGGGAGTGATCCCGGCGTGATGGGATTGAGCCCCACATCAGGCTCCTCCGCTATGAGCTTGCTTCTTCCTCTCCCACTCCCCCTGCTTGTGCTCCCTCCCTCGGGTGGCTGTCTGTATCTCTGTCGAATAAATAAATAAATAAAATCTTAAAAAAAAAGTGTCTGTTTTTATGACTTTCTGATTATTGTCTCACTGTGCTAAATACTAAACTACCTCTTCTTTATTTAGTCATTATTTAAAGGAGCTATGAGCCTGTGTGTGCCAACTTTTTGATTTAGTTGATTAAAAGAAACGCTCATTTTCTTAATCACAGTTTGCTGGGCCTTGCCTAGCTCAACCTGCGGCGGGGGGGGGGGGGGGTGGTGGTGGATTACAAAGCAAGTAAATAATTTGTACGAGTTTTTTTAAACTTTCGAACATTGAAAGTAAATCTAAAATTGTACCCAAATAGGCAATACTAATTAAGTGATGAAGTTGTATTTTAAATACATAATTCAATGGAAAGAAATATTTTATGTCTTTTCTTTGAAAATCAAATACTTAATTTGTGCTCTTATTTTTGGTTAAGAGAATTTGTACACTTACCTCAAAGAATAGTACTAAGTAGATAGTTTCTGTTAATAAGACCAAAGGAAATAGAAACATCAATGTTTGCTCAGCTCTGTGCTAGGTGCTATGTGGAGCAAACAAAAGTGCCAAAAAACTTCATTGCCTTTGAGTGTGCATATGTGCGTGCGTGTGTGTGTGTTTCAGTGTAAGGGGGAAAATAAATTCTAACCGTACTGTAACTTTGTAGCACTTAAACAAAGCAGGTCATACTACTCTTTTAGTTATGCGTTGATGTACGTGTTTGCTGTGGTGGGTATGTGACATATTATGTTAGCTTTTCTTGAGGTGGTTACACATCTTGCAGTGAATGACCTCCTGGTTTTTTGTATGCATGCAACTAACACTCGTATTACGCTTCACTAAGATTTAATGCTTTTCAATTGAAAAAATCTACTTATTATGCTGTTATTTGTTTAACCCCTACTATTTTGCTCAGCTCCAGAAATAGAAATGAATAAGATGAGGCCTTTGATCTCGTTGAACTTCTAGGTTATTGGTGGAGGCCAAGGGGCTGCAGACATCAGAATCACAGAGCACTGATGGAGGGAATACCAGCTACTATGAGACCTGGTAGGAAGACGGGTCTAGTTCATCCACCCCATGGATGGTGGAGTCTGAGCTGAGTCTCAGGGGAAAGTAGGACTTCGTTAAGTGCAGAAGGTATAAGGAAGGCATTTTAGATAGCGGGAACAAAGTCTACAAAGCAAGGATGCAAGAAAGAACATTTGAAACAAGTGTCCTTGTTAAATGCAATGGCATTTCTGCTCACAAAAATATAAGCAAAATTGAGGTGCCAAGTTTGGATGATTGATATCCCATTTCACATCTGAATTCTTACAAAATCCTTAAATATGAAATGTGTACTCCCTTGCCATTTTTTGAAAAGCTGAATGTTTGCACATTTTTCCCTTTTGCCAAAAGTAAACTCTTCATGGTGAGCTAGAGTTTTCCTTCATTTTCCTAATTATACCCCATTAGGAAAAAATTACACATTTTCCTAGATCACTAAATCACATGAGCAATTTTATACATTTCTTTGGAATTAGCAATACGTGATGGGGAAAAATTCTGCTTTGGTCTGGAGCCATCTTCCTGAGCCTGTTAGCAAATTCGAGACCCTCATGCCTTGACATCTGAGATACAGCTGCCAACCTCATCAGGAACATCATCAGTACAGGATGTTCTCTCTGTCTCTCTCTCTCTCTCTCTCTCTCACACACACACACACACACACACAAATAATTAGCTTCATGCATTTTCCTTGGGAACAAAGCCACTGGTAGGTTTTCTTCAACAAAGCATCATGTTGGACATTATATGGTATTTTTATACTTTGAAAATAACACCTAGGGATTTTCATTTAGTATACTCAGTACAGAATCTGTGAACTTATTCTCTTGGGTCCAGGTAACTGTCTCTCAAGGTATGATCTTAGACTATCTAGGTCAGAATCTTCCAGGATATTTCCAAAAAGTAGAAATTTCCTAATTCTGTGCAGGGTCTATTGAACCAGGTTCTCTAAATACGGGCCCACATGGAATATTTTCTGCAAGTCTCCAGGTGATTGCCGATGCCCTCTAGAGTTTGTGAACCACTGGTGTAAATCTTGCATCCCCTTTGGCCCAGGATTAATGTTTTAGGGCCAAAAGTAAGTGAAAACCAGTAGTGTATCTTTGACTTGATCCACTGGGCTTAAAAAGACTATCTACAGCTCTGAATTGTAGTCTTTCTTGATTTCAGGATTCCTTCTAACCATTATGGAATACAAACATCGCAATTTTTTTGCACATACAATACTTTCAGAAGTCCAAAGCTCGATTTTATCAACCATAGGGCTATTAGCATTTATTTCTCCCTGGTACATTTCAATTTATCTTACAGAAAATTTCTTATTCTTTATTGATTTATACCTCTCAAGATTCCATTTGCCTACAGTTTTTCTTTTTTTGGTGTTTATGATGGACACTTAAACCTATTTAAATTATTTCCGAGCTACACCTCCCTTTGAATGCCATAAACATTTTTTTGTGTCACCAAAATGTCTAGTGTTACTTTTCCTCTACTTCTGATTTTAAAAAATGTCCCTGATTACTATTCCTCAATATGGTTTTTGCCTATGAGATCTTTATCGCATTAGACAGTGTATTAATCCCCTGGCCATGTTGTAAAAATCTCCTTTTGCGTCCGCCTAGGTTTATAACTGGAACAACAAAGGGGCAGAAGTGATTTTTTAATGTTTTCTCCCATCCTCTGCTTCTCCATGAGGAGGTGAAGAATGAACGGACGGGATGTTGTGAGACGTTTTCCAGTCTCATCGATGCTAGGAAATCCAACTTATATGGGAACCCCAAATTAAGTGTGATCACATAGAATAGCCAGAGTGAAATCGAATCCTCTCCACTGCTTCTTTCTGAACTGTTACCCTATTTTCCAGGGTTCTATTGGGAAGTAAAAATTACTATGAGTATCATGATAGAAAAAGTCTACTATTGGAAGATCATACACAAATTTGGGAGAAGATGAGAAGTCCAAAAGGAAGACTTGAGGATCAGATAAAAACCACTAGCCAGCCCTTCTGACACACTATACAAAAGAACAAGTGAGAGCTTACAGGAAAATCTGGAAGCTGAGCACATCCAGATGCTGAAGATGTATTATGGAGAGCTGGCGCGGAGGGCATGCAAGCTGTTGCCTCAACTTCTGGTGGTAGGTTTGGGGTAGCCGTTGATCAGCAGGACCAGCAGTTTGGAAGAAGAACTGGACACAGGGTAGGGGGTAGAGCAAGGATATGGTGGAATCCACTGACATCTCTCCATCTATTTCTCACTGCATCTAACCATGACAGCCTTCCGCGCATAATGGCAGAGCTTCACCTCCACCTATCAAAAATGTCATGTGAATTTCTCTTTGGGTCAGCTTTAGTCTGGAAAGGAATAAAGGATGAAAGGAGGCTCTGGGAAAAGTCTTCCAGCATAACCAAGTTGACAAGTTATCAATACAAAACCTCCACAATCATTATCTCCTTGATGCATAGCGTTTTATTGTTCCAGGCATTACATTTTATTTCCTTTCACAATAATCACCAAGATTTTGTCTTAACTCACTTTAAAACAGGTAGAAAGCCATAGCCTACCTCCTCCTCCACTTCTGTACTTTGTACTTTGTTGCTACTGGATGCAGTTTTGAAAGTTCGTATCCAATCTACACATACACTCTTGAGAAGCTGTATGGAGTCTCTGAGGACACTAGGAACCGTGTCTTCATGACTCTCACTCTAAGTCACTCACCGCTCTGGATCTGATCCCCCACATTTCGTACAGGAGTCTCTTGATAGTTGCACACATTAGGTCCAAGCCAGGGAACCGTGTTAGTCCTTGCTGCGTAAGAAACCACCCCAAAACTTGGAGGCTTAAAACAAGAACAATTCCTATTTCTCGTGATTCTGTAGGATGGCTGGTTATTTCCTCTGCTGGTTTCACCCAGGTTCACTCATGAGGCTGAGTTAGCTGGAGAATCAGCTGGCCCGCCGAGTCCAAGGGGTCTTCACTCCTATGTCTGGCACTGGTGTTTGCTCTCGGTTGGAGCACCTCGTCTTTCTTTCATGTGCCCTTTGATTTTCCAGTAGGCTAGACTGGCTTCCTCACATCAGGCCTAAGGCAGCACTCCAAAACAGCAAATTGGAACCTGTAAGACCTCCCAAGGCCTAGCTTCAGATGTCACATAATGTCACTTATGCACATTCTTTTTATCAAAGCTTTTTACAAGGCAAAGCAAGATTCAAAGGGAAGGAAAATATTCTCCACCTTTTATGAGAGATGACAAGTGTTGCGGCCATTTTTTTCAAAGTGCTGTACCAAATTAAAGTTGAAATTATTTTACAGTTAGTTTCTTTAGTAAGAACCCCACTACTGCTACCACCACCACACACACACACACACCCACCCACCCACACACACACACTACCTAGGAATTCTTTTATCAGTGGTTCTTAGCTGAGGTGATTTTTTTCACCACCTTTCTCAAGGGACGTTTGGTAATGTCTAGAGACATTTTTGATTCTCACATCTGATGGTGGGGTTGCTACTAGAATCTAGTGGGTAGAGGCCAGGAATATTGCTAGAAGTCTCATAATTCACAGGACAGCTCCTGATAACGAAGAATTATCTGGTCCAAAGTACCAATAGTGCTGAGGTTCATTAACTTTGCCTTATATGAAATATAATTCTAGCAAGTTGACAGAGTAGAACTTAGGTCAAAAATAATACCTAGAGGTATTCTTTTTACCCAGTCTGAAATGATTTCAAATTTTGAAGGGATCATAAATTTTCTTTGGGATGTAAAGGGACTTTAGGCATTCTGCCTTTCTAACATTCATTATTTATGAACAAACCATTTTAGATACAATAGGAACCACTCAAACCCTTCTTTAAGATTCTAACTGAAAACAAAACTTAGATTTTTGAGACTTTCCCTATTAGTTTTAATTTTCTACTCTCATTCTGGCTTCTAACCCAAATCTAAGGGATGTGTATACACACACACACACACACACACACACACACACACACACACACACACACAATGTTTTACTTCTGTCAGAAATCTTTCAAGGGCTTCCCCACATTGTTTTAAAGGCTGACAGTATGTATTAATTGACCAACGCACTTGTCTCATTAACTCAGGAATAACAATTTCCATAGAATCCTGTGATCTTTCAAACTGCATCAATGGATAAAGGCTGATAGAAGTTAAAAAACCTACCATGGATTCTCCACCACATTGTCCTCAGGGAGGTTTAGATTTTCAAGGTTTCCCCTCCGGAAGAAAGGAGAGTACAATTTAAAACAAAACGAGATACATTGGTAATAACACAAAACAAGTTAGAATTGAATGCAGGAAGCAATTGGCCTTCCTTAAGACAGAGAAAAATTAAAATGCTGAAATGGGAAACCATGGACAGCTTCTCCGCTGAATTTTTAAATAAGAATTGAAAAAATAGAAATGGGTTTACTTATGCGCCATAGCTGTGTTTCATATTCCAATTCCAGTTCTGGAGCTGCTCTTGGCTTGGATGGTCACCATGTTGGCTAACTCACCTTTCTTACCCAAACACACTACTGAGATCTGCTCCCCCTCGAATGCGTGTGATCACAGGTAGCTTCCCTTATCGACAAGGATGTAGTGACATTTCCTCTCAAGTGACAGAGGCTGTTTATTGTCCCTGCTCCAAAACGGTACTTACTAATGATGGTAGAGGGTAAAGATTTGAATGCTCTAATAGACATTCACTGCATCAGCTCAGGCCTGAAGATTTTTGTATAACTGAGAGAGAAAAGGGAGGAAGAGAGAGAGAAAGAGGAGAGAGAGAGAGAGAGGAAATTCTTATAAATTCAAGAACCCAGTAAGATCAACAAAATAGTTCCCCTAATCTATGGATGAGACCAAATTCACAGCTATAATTAAGATCACTTTAGTTGCCTCAACAACAGATTAATTCCTCTTTTCAGCTAAAGGGTTGATGCCATGAAAGCAATATTTTACTTGAGAGAAATTGCTGAAATCTGTCTGCTTAACAAAGCAATTATTGATAACTTGCAATTGCTTATTGCTGCCCAAATTATCAACTTGTTAGCAAAAGCAGTCTCGTGTCTCAGTAGTGATGTGTACTTCTACTTCAGGGAAGACCGACAAATAATATTTTGTCATAGAGATAAGCCAGAAAACAACAGGCCTTAAACTCTGAGATGTCATATCTGCATCAGCTGGAGGGGTGTTACCCAAGTACTGAACACATTGTTTGAGTTTTCTGCTTGGGAGTCGTGACCTTTGGCCTTCAATCAATTTCTCACTTCTGAATAACAGTGATGGATAATGGAACCAGATGTCTTTAACTTGTGGTGTCACAGAAACAATATCTTTCCCTGGGAGACCTTAACATAGAGGGGTCTTCCAAGGAGTGGATAAGTGAACTCATTTTGAAGTGCTCTCAGAATGCAAACATTCTCTTTGCAACCACGGCAGACAAATACAGACATCCCAGGCAGGCCTTCATCAGCCTTGAAGGAGTCGTTTTTTTGCTTTTCGTCAAGGTTTTTTTCTTCCCCACACTCAAAAGTAGATAGCAGCAGTTTCTGGTGACATTGGCCTCTAACTTGAGTTCTTGAAAATCTAAACCACTAGCTCTGAAGTATTCCTGCACCTAATCCCCACGGGATAGCAGCCCTCAAATGACTCACAAGGATAGCTGTACCCTTCAAACCACTTTAAGGCATTTCTTCTTTTAGACTGTGCCAGTAAGAAGAGCGCAGGAATCAGACTCCTTTCCAGCAGCCACGAGCATACCACCTGACATTTATAGAGTGTTGCAGCTTTTCAAAGGACACCTAAATGCTTTGCAGAGAGGCAGGAGAGTATAATGGTCAAAAACTTAGGCTCAGGGGTCAAGGCGACACATATTTTCAGTAATATACAGGCTCGGTTTCTTTATCTGTAAAATATTAATAAGAGTCCCTAAGTTGCAGCCTTATTATAAAGATTGGAGGTATGTAAATAAGTCAGCCGTGTGGCTGCACCCTAGTTAGCATGCAGAACTGGGAGCTATTATTGGTACTACCATAATGCAGGTGGCCTTTTCGCCATTCGTGTTTCATATATTTAGACCTCAAAATAGTCATTATAGATTCATTGCTAATGCACAGAATTAAAAAAACAAAATCCACATCAGAACTGACGTCCCTGGAAAATTTGCTCCACATTCCTGCAAAGGGAACACGGAAGAATAAGACAGGCACTAGAATCATCTATGACCAAATAAACCACATTCTCATTAAACGCTCCTCCAAGACCATGGATTCCGGCTGACCTCTTCAAACATGGTGAACACCGGCTAAGAACACGGAGGGTGTCAATTTCGAGCTGGAGTCTAACATTCCTATAGTGCTGACAGCGCACCAGCTCGTGCTGAAACAGATCGACTCTGCTTCCTATTTCTGTGCTCCATCCCATCAGGAACACCTTCTTTACGATCCTTTTCGGAGGTGCTAATTCACGAAACAAACAGCACACGTTACCCCAGGCACCGAATCCTTCAGGACGCTCCCAAGTTGCCCATATTCCTTGGGAGAGTTTGGGGGCCACAGAACGCCCAACAACTGTTTCAGAACCTGCCACCTGGCGTGCCAAAGAATTATGCACAAGAAAACCCTGGCGGGAAAATGCAAGATGCTAAACTAAGCATCTTAAAGAATAGATGTGAAAGGACTTAAAAGCTTTAAACCACCCAGCAAAATTCAAATTAGAAATGGATAGGTAGTCGCATAAAGGATTTGAATTAGAATACAGAAATAACGAGCCGAAGCCTGACATTCTGGTGTGGCAAAGCCATTCACTGATTCTGAAATGGAGCACTATTCTGATACTCTACAGTTTATAGAAGTCCCAAATGCCCAAATTGGAACTTAGACGTGTACAAATGAGGGGGAATCCTTCAAATGATAGGCTCTCCTTGAGCATTTAAAAATATGACAGATCTAAAAAATTACATGCATGTACCTTTTATAGGACTGCATCACATTTGTGGAAAATCTAAGCCAAGGTTGTCCTAAGCAGAGGAGCTTCGAGCACCGCGTTCCCCGTCTAGTCACAGATCGGAAAGGACAAAGACGACTATCCCTGGACCGAATGTGCCTCTGCCTCGATGTCATTCCAGAACTTCGAACCATTTACCTTTTTGTGTTCTCCCAACCCTGGCCACACACACTTTCTTTTCTTACTAGCTTTTCACTGAGAAAACTTGAGAAAGAAGTGAGACTTCAAGAGATTGAAGTGTGTAAGTATGTCCACCCAACACGTTTAAGAATACTCTGCCATTTGCAATTTCCATCCTGTCCTTCCCTTCTCTCTATAACTATGGTTTTCCGTCTGGTGTTAACATGTTAAAATGTGTGTGTGTTTGTGTGGGGGTGTGTGTGTTTATGTGTTAGAAGGTTCTATCATTGGAGAATACTGTTTCTGAGATGGCATCTCGGGTGAGGTCATATTCTTTAAGGAGTTCTGCTAATTATCTTGGTATGTTTTGCCTGAATAGAGATAAATATGTTTATTCACCAAGGTTTTCCTGACAAAACTATAACTTTCACTTAAGGTTTGCTTTTCTCTGACTCTTATACACTTCCTCCTTCCACCTCCATAAACACATACACACACATATTGTACAATTCTGGAATGTCATTTTTTTAGAGTCTTCTAAATCTTTGAACTCTTCTCTCTTTCTTTCTTTTTAAAAAATTTCCTTTTTCTTTCTTTTCCCAGGACCTGTATGAACCCCACCCAGAGTGTCCCTCTAATCCTCTTGTTTACTGTTCTAGTCATGAAATGTAATTTAATTTATTCAGTAAGCTTGCTTTTTTTCCTCCCAAGAATCTCAAAAAGGAAAAATCATAAAAATTGCTCCTGTTGGTCAGAACTTCCACATGTGTCAAAGCTCTGATCAGGAGAGAGAAAAGAACCAATCTTTCTTTTAATGAGAATTGAATGACATACAAATTAGGGTGAATTTGGGACAGAAATAAGATCTTTGGAATTTTTCAGTTTTTTTTTTCCCCGAAAAGAAATGGTTCTTGAGGACATCATCTGGAACAGAGAGTGCATTATTTTTTTTAAATAATTATGAAGATGGCCTGAGTAAACCTCTGGTTCTAGAAAATTCCTTTTTAGAGTTACCGTAAATACTGAACAGTGGTTCATGAGTCATGGGGATAAACAAGTGTTGCACAAGTCATTCGCATGTGCCTCAGTGATCAAATTTTATTTCAGAAAGGACATGCCCTGTAGGAGTTAAAATTACAGTATGCCGGGAAATCCAAGATGTCACCCGAATCAGAAAACACTACTGTGATGCAGTGCTGCTGCCATCTGCACTTTGGGGGTCTATTTTTTGGACAAGGAATCTGAGTCTTCTGGCAAGCAGGATGCACATCAGAGTACACATGAGCCGTGTCTTGGTGACTTCCGCCTGAGAGCACATGCACAGCTTCCTGTTTTGGTCTGATAGCTTCCCCTGGGCTTTCATAGATGCAAAATTACTCACACAGCGATGGGTTGCCCATGCAAAAAAGTAGGTGTCTTATTTTTGGAAAGCTTTATTTCACATTATCGTTGTCGTTTTATTCTCCTAACTCTATTTCCTCTTGTATTTTACGCTAACACTTAAAATGTCATTTCAACTGTCTGTGGGAAATACTTTTTTTTCCCTCTCAGGCTTATTCCTCTTGTTATCTATTTTCTTTTTTCTCCCTTGGTGCTGCTCTGATATCACTGCTTCATTTGCTTACAATATTAATGACCAGCTAAAAATGCCTTATGATATACATTGTTAATTCATGTGGTCAACCATTTAAAAATATTTGTGAGCCTTTCCTGTCTCCCCACGTACATCTACCCTGGTACAAAGATGCCTCAAATGTTCATTTTGCTTTCAAGTGGTTTATAGTTTGGGTTGGGAGTTATACTCACAGAAACTGTAGTATAAAATAAAAAATGATTGGCTCCTAAAAAAAGGTAAAGATGAAGTACTGGGAGGAATTTTCTCATGTACCCTTTTCGGCCATGGTAGATCTTCCTTTGTGAAGTGTCTGTTCAAGTCTTCTGCCCATAATTTCCCATTGGATTTTTAAAAAAAACTTTTGAGTTGAAAGAGTTGTTTATATAGTCTGGGTGTAAGTGCCTTATATGTCTGTATTTATCCCAGGATGTGGCTTGTTTCTTCATTTTCTTAAGGTTTTAATTTTGGTGAGGTCCACTGTATGTGTGTATATATGTATCTATAGATATATAGATATTTTTAAGTTAGGACTTTCTGGGGCCCGTCAAAGGAATTTTCGCCTTCTGTAAAGTTGTGAAGATAATATTCCTGACACTCCTGTGTTTTCTTCAATGTCTACGTTTACATCATAAATCACAAGGGAAATGTCGTTAGGGAAATGCAAATCAAAGCCAATGAGTTATCACTACACGCTCAGCAGAATGGCTAAAATTAAAAAAACTGACAATACGTACTAAGTGTTGGCAAGGATGTGGAGTAACTGGAATCATCACATACAGATGGTCCCCAACTTTCAATGGTTCAATTTAATTTTTCGACTTTACGATCAGGCAAAAGCAATATGCATTCAGTAGAAACAGAACTTCAGATTTTGAAATTTGATCTTTTTCCAGTTAGTCAGACGTGGTGGGATCCTCTCTCCTGCTCCCGGGCAGTGGCAGCGAGCCGCAGCTCCCAGGCAGCCATGCGATCACGAGGACAAACAACCGATAGGCTTAGAACCATTCTGTTCACAGAGACCATTTTGTTTTTCACTTTCAGGAAAGTATTCAATTAATTATATGAGCTATTCAACACTTCACTGTAAAATGGACTTTGTGTTAGAGAATTTTGCCCAACAGTAGCCTAATGTAAGTGTTCCTAGCACCTTTAAGGTAGGCTAGGGTAAGGGTTGATGTTTGATAGGTTAGGTATATTAAATGCATTTTTGAATTAGAGTATTTTTTTATTTTTTATTTATTTTTTAATGTTTTTTTTATTACATTATGTTAGTCACCATACACTATATCCCTGGTTTCTGATGCAAGGTTCGATGACTCATTAGTTGCGTATAACACCCAGTGCACCATGCAATACGTGCCCTCCTTACTACCCATCACTGGTCTATCCCATTCCCCCACCCCACAAGCCCTCAGTTTGTTTCTCGGAGTCCAACTTACAATGGGTTTATCAGGAAGTAACCCCATTGTAAGTAGAGAATATCTGTACTGGTAGTCGGAATATAAAATGATGGTATCATTTTGGAAATCAGTATGATAACGTCTCATATAGATAAACATACACCAAACCTATTGGTTAGCACTCATACTTTTAAGTTTTACCCGAAAGAAATGAAGACATATGTCAACAAAAAGACGTACAAGAATGTTCGTAGCATCCTTATGCATAATAGCCGATCATCTGTCAGTAAAAGAGTAGATAAACACTGATTTATTTATACAATGGAATATTACTCAGCCATAAAAAGACATACAATACTGATATACGTGAATAATATGGATTATTCTCAAAATGTTCACCTAAGGAAGTCATAAAAGAGTGTATGCTGTATGATTTCATTTATATGAAATTCCGGAACAGATAATACCCTTTTGGGATAAAATAAATCAAAGCAGTAGTTACTCTCCAGGGTGGACTGACTGGAACAAGGAAGGAGGAAACTTTCTGGGGTGATGAAATTGTTTTATGTTTTGATAGAAGTGTGAGTTGACACGAGTGTGTGAATTTGTCAACACAGTGAACGTACACTTAAGATTTCTGCATTTCTTTGTATATAAATAAAACCGCCATAAAAATAGTGACAAAAGGCCTGAAGGGCTAAAGGGAACAGATGATTGGTTAGAAATATGACATTTGGGTTTAAGAATGGTTTCTGTACTCAGAGGGCCCTGAATTCAAATCACAGTTCTGAAAATTAATAACTCTATAAGCTGGGGTAAGTAACAGAACTTCCTGGAGCTTCAGTTTTCCATTTGCAGAACTGGAATAATTTCTTCTTTCAAGAGACGTTGTGAGAATGTTTGTAAAGGGCTAATCACAAAGGCTAACATAATGTGCTAAATTAATGCCACTTGAATAATTCTTTTTGTCCCTTTATTTTTTCTTGTTATTATTGAGTGAAGTGTCAAATATGATTGTGAGGTTTTTGAGTTACAGTGTTTGGGAAGATGGTACATTGTTAAAACAAGTACAAACGCACTAGCAAGGTCATACCTGAGAGACAATATACGAGACCTAATGAATTTGAGTAGAGATGTTCTGAATCTAGTCGGCAATAAGGGGTCTGGAATTTGGGGGAGAAATCAGAAACAGAGCTTTGGATTTGAGCTGTGATGAACTGGTAAGCCAGATCTCGGGCGGGGGGGGGGGGGGGGGCTGGTCAGGGAGAGCTCTGATATGTGGTATTTGCTGATTTCCATGCTGTGAATACTTCCAGCAAGGCCAGTTTCAAGTTACGAAAGCAGTTTGCAGATTTCTGGAGTATTTACCAATGAGCTCTCTCCAGCTGGTGCCTGACGGCTCTAGTATCCCAGTAGATCCGAGTCATTTGCTAAAGCTGGGGGGGGGGGGCGGGGAGATACAAATCTTCTCCCATCCTGTACCACGGCCTCTTGCCTTCAGAATAATGATATGTTTGGGTTCTTTTGCTCTGAGTCCCCATTTCTGAATGTCTCTCAGCAGCGCACACCTTTTTCTGCTGTAGAATGGAAATATCTTCTCATCTTACGTCCCCTGCTTTTAAAGAGGGCCTCTGCAGCACAGGGTATACCCACTCCCCTGTGGACATGATACAGTTTCTTTATCCTTTTATGATACAGAGGCTGCTCTTGCCGGGGATACGCAGTGGATGCGAACCTGGTGGGGGTGGGTTCAAGGACAGCGTCATCCTGTAGAAGAGCAGCTCCTCACTGTCTCAGGCAGCTTCCACTGCTGGGCTCCTGCCTCACTTAAGATTACAGCCCCTTTCTCCCTTGCTGGAGAAGAAAGGAAGACTTCCAAGCTGAGTTCTTCATCTCTACCTCCCATCCCACCCCCGACCCAGTGCATAAGTCCTTGTTCGCCTGAACTGCAGGTGTAGACAGGGTTCAAGTCTCTTTCCAGGGGCTGTTGGAACGCTGACAAACCATGGGATGAGGTTAAGCTCATATTTGCTATCATCGAGCTGTCCGTAGCAATAAGGACACTTTGTCAAAAGTGCGTGGGGACTAATTCTTAACCCACGGACCAGCTAAGATGCTCTGTTAAGTGTACCTTTCCAGAAATTCTTTGTCCTAAAAATAAGTATTTTTGCACAAATGCTTCTTTTCAACATTATTTATTACAGAAAACTAAATTAAAACAACCTATACGCCCACATTTCCATAGTAAAATATGACATACCTATTTAAAACAACATTATGTACTTCTTAAATTTCTTTATGACAAATTTTTTGTTCACACTATGTACGGAACTATTTACCGTTTTAAGTCTGTTAAAAATGCAGAAAGAGAAATCACTGGAAATAAGTTTTTCAAACTATTAACAGTGATTTTCTTTTGGTGATCAGATTATGGGTGGCTTCCCTTTTCTTCACTGTGTACTTATGTGCTTTTCCAAATTTTCTGTACAACAAGCAAAAAACGGTCTTTAACAAATTCTTAGGACTCCAGAGGTTGCCCTTGTATTCTAACACCTTTGGTTTATCCACTCTAATCTTTTAAAGTTAAAAGTCCATTTGAAGTACACAGTCACAATACTTCTAAAACACATAAGACACATGTTTTGTGTCATAAAGGTGAGGGTCCTTCAGTCATGCATTGTGGTAGCGTTACCTCTTTGGTTATTTCCTTCTACACTTCAAGAAAGGAGGGTAGTTAGAAAAATAGGAGCCTAAGCTTTCTCCACCGCAAAGTCCTTTTGATTTGTAGGTAATTCAAATCTTCAAACCTTCAAGAATATGTATTATTATATTCTTGAGTTGTATTTTTTGAAAAGCAATTTTACTATGAAAAATTTCAAACATACAGAGGAGTTGAAAGAATATTACAGTGAATACTCAAAAATCCAGCAATTAGATTTGTAATTAACATTTTAATATATTTGTTTTATCCCATATCTACTTGTCCATCCATCAGTCCATCTTATTTTCTGATACATATCAAAGTAAGTAGCAGACATAAAGACATTTCACCTTTAGATACTTCGTCATGCATATCTTTAGCTAGAATTCAATATCTTTTACATTTCTTGTCTTTTAGGGTAAAATTTATATGCAAAGGAATACATAAATCTTAAATAATCATTCAGCAAGTTTTGACAAATACATATACCTGTGTCACCCAAACTCCCAGGAATTTCTCCCATGTTCCTTCCCAGTAATCCAGGCACTGACCCTCCCAGACCCGACCATCGTTCCGATTTGATTCTACCAATTAATTCTTTTTCCAAGGCTAGAACTTCATATGAATGGAATCCTGCATCACGTAGTCTTTTGTGTCTGGCTGCTTTCATTCAGCATGTCTTTGAGACTCGTCTATGTTGTGTTTCTTGTACAAGACTTTTTGTGCACACCTGTTTTTTTTCTTTTGAGTAAATACCTAGGGGTAGAATTGCTGAATTATAAAGTAGGTATATATTTAGTTTTATAACAAAGTGCTCAACCTTTTTCTAAAGAGGTTGTACCATTGTACATTCCTACCTATAATTTATGAGTCTCATTTACTCCATTTTCTTGGCAACATTTGGCGTTGTCTGTATTGCCAGTCTTTTTACTTTTATTTTTAAAAATTTTAGTCATTCTCATGGGTGTATAGTAGGTAAATTGTATTTTTTAGGTGTGTAAATACTTGTTTGTCTTCTTTGTTGTCTAAGTGGGAAAAAAGGCAGCAGCCAAGTTTTGCTCCGAGAGATGGGGCCTCACTGAGTCTACAGAACATTGATATTGACACAGCTCCGGCATCTTGTAAGAAATGATTTTTCTCCCATGGGGAAATCTCTTTTCTCAACATTTGAAAGGTATTTACTATAGGCTCCCTTGATAATTATCCCCAACATGATTGTTGGCCCCCACCTCCTAAGTCCTTCTCTTCTGCTTCTCCTATGTCCCATTCTCCTTGGACCACATAGAGAGATTACAGAGTTGCTTCATAGATTCTGGGTGTCTCTGTCAGGTAACTTGTCACATGCTTCCTTAAGATATAGGCATTTGTGTCTATCCCATGTCTTGTGTCTCTTCTTAATCTGCAGACATTTTGAAGAAAGGAGGATGTTTAATTCATCTTCGCATAGTCCCCTGCACACAGTAGGTACTCACTGGACATTTATTGAATATGTGATTGAATGGGAGGTGATGCAGTAGTTTTGAGCACAGATCTGGGAGCCAGACTCCACTACCCATCAGCTGTGTGAGTCATATCTTCCTTGAGCCTCAGTTTTCATTCAAAAAATGAGGATAGTAAGGATACCTACCTTACTGAACCAAAGTGGGGATTAATGAGATAATTTTTTTTAAAGATTTATTTATTTATTTGAGAGAGAGAGAGAGAGATAGAGAGCTTGAGCGGGAGGGGCAGACGGAAAGAGAGAAAAAATCCCAAGCAGACTCCATGCTGACCTACTGTGCCACCCAAACGCCCCCAAGAAAATCTTTTAAAAGTGTCCAGAAGAATGTTTAAAACAAAGTAAATATATATAAATAAAATTAACCCAACTCTTCCTTGACTCTTATATATAAGATCATAGAAAAAAAACTGACTTTCTAAATCTATATCCATCCTGTGATATGAAAAATTTCCTTAAAAAAGCAAAACAAAACAAAATCCAACCCGACAACAAACAATTGCAAGCATTTAACCCAACACTACTTCTCCGAGTACTCTAACCACGTTACTCAGAATTCGGTGAACAGTCTATTTACCTGTAGTGATTCTATAGCCTTCAATCATATGCTTTTCACCCTCCAGAGTTTTAGACTAAGCATGTTGGTAGCATTTTTTTTTTTTTTAATCTTGGGCCTTACATTGTCTTTCTTGAAGTGCCTTGATCAGATGTGCAATGTTGGAGAGGTAAACTTTATTCCCTGTTTCTTTTAACTAGAAGGATAATTAAATCCTTAATGGTCCCCAATATTATTTAACTTATCTTACATTCAATTGCTTTATATGAGAAAGGGGTGCATCTTTAAGAATAAAGTGAACAGGAATTATTAACAGTATTTATGGTCAATAGGACCTACCTGTTCTGAAAAGTCATGTCATACAATCTTGAAAGAAGACTTAGGGATTTTCTTTTGGAAGGATTTGAAAAGAGACACATGGAAGGGTCCTGAGAGCGACTTCTTAAAGAGGAAAAGGCCAAATGATATCCCAAATCTGTAGTCCCAGTGATAGTGACTCTCTTTTTCTTGATGGGGCTGGATTCCATAAGGAAACATTTTGTTTTCTGAAGCCAGAATGCATGCGTCTGTCTCCATAAACATGGAGAAAACATGCCCATAAAATCAAAGGAGAGCATTGACCACTGTGACCTGTTAACATGTTTCTCTGTGTCTCTTCGGATGAAAGATTTCAAATCTCACCATTAATGTGGTGAGAAGTATTGAATTGGAAAACACTAATATTGTCTTTCCAGATCGATTCGTCCTCGGTTGGTCACCTCAGAGCAGGAGAGGAGATATTAATGGTCACCTTGGCTGTTTTCCTGTGACCTCCAACATGCTTCACATTTTTAAATTGAATCTGGATCGGGGCGTCTGGGAGCAGGGAGTGGAAATCCACAGGGTGCAGAGTCGAGTAAAGGCTAGATGTGTCCATTTGGTATTAAAAGAATGCTTTGCAAGCAAAAAAAACAGCTACGGTGTTTGGTAAAAATGAGCGTCGTTTTCCCCCACTCCGGCATCTGCTTGCTTTCACAATGGCCGCAGTGTTTTCTTTACCTGGTAGGTGGCCTCTCCATGTATCGATGAGGCACTGCGTGAAAATGTGCCTCCTTATGTTGGAGGGAAATTTGCTTTCACTTCTTTCCCCTGCTCTTCTGTGCCTCCCTTTGTTCTAATCATACACGTGAGGAGAAAAGCCAGTGATAGCAGCAACCATTTCCTTCTCCAGCCACTTTTTTGGGGTTAATAATTCAAACGGATCTTTTACAAACTCTCATTTTATTCTTAGAAATGGCCTTATTGCTAACAGTCTGCTCTCCAGCTGTACTTTATCAAGCCGCAGATCTGCTGTAAAATGTGATGACTGGATTTCATTTGTTTGCCGCCCCCTAAGAATTCATTGCCCACAGTGCTTCGACTGCTGTTCTAGGAGATGGTTTAATTTTTGTGGTACATTGATTGATAACTGGGCTCCCTGGTAACATGGCCTTCCTTGAATAGGACCGCTGTTTTCTAGGTCTCAGATCCCCTGAAGATGCTACATAACTCCCTGTATGAAACAAATCTTCCACATCCTAATAGTAATATCCCCAATCCCCAAGTGAGCAGATAACACATGCAAGTGCTTGTAGGTATCTTCATGCCTGCAGGTGACACAGATATGGGAAGGGGAAGGTCCCTCAGGTCTTAGGTATGATGGAATCAGAGCCACAGAAAGACAAACAAGCAAACCAAACGGGAAGATGTGCCACAATTCTGAAAAGTTGTCTAAATTGGTCTCTATCGAGTAATAAAATCGCAGGCACTTCTTCACTCCTTGACTAATTTTCTGTTGCTTTCAGGTGAACTATAGAATCCCTGCTATGTACCTTCAAATTAAAAAAATAATAATAACAACAAAAGAGAGGGAAAAAAAAAAGTTTGCGGAGAGGAGAATGGTGAAAATCAGGAAAACAAAGGGCAGGAGGATCAGGCAGAAGGATTCGAGTCGCCAAGCTGTGGGACCCATGTTGTCATCGATTTACGAAACCTCATTTTTAAACAAAACTTCACATAATTCTCTTTGATATGCCAAGGCCAAGAGACTTCATGCTTGCATATACCTCGAAGAAGGGCACGATGATATAGGTCCTAATAAAATCAACACTACTGAATAGTGAATTTGCTAAGTCTGCGGCATGGAAGAAAGCTGGGGGTTTGGTAAAGCTTTAGCAGATAATCTTGCACAAAATAAATTCTTAGAAGCCTACCATGCCTAACGATTTGGGTGAAATCCATTTCTTTCCAATTAAGTGCATCCAATGCCTAATACACATGGAAGTAATGTTAAAGTTGGAAGGTCACAAGTTCTAGTCCAACACCTTCCATTGCTTTGGTAATGATCAGGCATGGTCCTCCTGTGGCCATTCTTGTGCCCATTCCCAGAGCAACTCTTACTGCACTTATCTTCTTTTGTATCTGGGGTCAGTGAGATGGGTTAGGTAAAACTATCTCCATATTTATTTGGCCTTGTTCCTTCATTCCACCAACATCCAGTGGGCACCCACTGCGCTTCTGGCACCAGAAGCTGGGGATTCAGTAGTTTTTTGAATAAAACAGAAAAAAAACTTCTGCCTTCATGGATCTTGTATTTTAGTGAATGAGACAGAGAGGAAACAAAATATGTAAGCAAAGTAAATGGCATATTTGATAGTGATAAGGGCTAATAATAAATAAAGGAGGGAAGGAAGGGAAGATTTAGATGGAGTTGGTGAGGGTAGCAGTTCCACTGAAAAAGTGATTTTAAGTAAAGACCTAAAGAAAGTGGAAGAACTAAGCATGTAGATATCTGAAGGATCAGTAATCGAGGCAGACAAAAAAGCAAGTGCAAAGGCTATGGGGCTGGGGCATGCCTGGCATTTTTGTGAGGAAAAGCAAAGCAAAGAGGCTGGGATTACTAGAGTGGAATAGATAAGAGGGAGAGTTATAGCAGATGATGTCACAGAGGTAACAAAGATGTAGGACCTTGTAAATCATAGAAAGCACATTGGCTTTTGCTTTGAGTCCCCGTGGAAACCATTAAAGGGCTTTGTGCAGATGATTGAGATGATTTTTTTAATAGGATCACTCTGGATGTTGTGTTGACTGAGAATAGTTGGAAGAGGGGCAAGGGCATATAGAGGGAGATCAGTTAGGAGGCTACTGAAATTATCCAGACAGGACTGGATCAGAGTGGTGGTGGTGGGGGTGGTAAGCTGTCATGTTCTGGATATACTTTGAAGGTGGAGATTTTTTTTATTTTTTATTATTTATTTATTTATTTTAAAGATTTTTTTTATTTACTTGACAGAGAGAGAGCCAGTGAGAGAGGGAACACAAGCAGGGCGACTTGGGAGAGGGAGAAGCAGGCTTCCCACTGAGCAGAGAGCCCGATGCAGGGCTAGATCCCAGAACGCTGGGATCATGACCTGAGCTGAAAGCAGATGCTTAACTACTGGGCCGCCCAGGAGCCCCTGAAGGTGGAGATTTGATGATGGCTTTCAGAATAAGAGTAGAGGTTGGCATGCCACCAGGATATTGATCTGAATAACTGGTAGGAGATTCAGTTAAGATGGGGAAGACTGGAGAAAGAAGGGGAGGGGGAGGGTATGCAAGGGTGTGTGTGTGTGTGTGTGTGTGTGTGTAAAGATCTGATCTGGGGCATACTAAGAGAGATCTTTCTATTAGCTATCCAAGTGGAGTTATCAAATAAGCATGAGGACCTGTGAGTCTGAAGTTGAGAGAGAGAGGTCAAAGTTAGAGATGGAAATTTGAGGTTCATCAGCATATAAGTGATATGTAAAGATCTCATGAGACTGGATGAGATCATTTAAGTCACTTCTTTGAGAAGGGGTCTGTGGATTGAACCTTGTGCTTCAGGGAGATAAGGAGAAATCAACCCATGAAATTGAGAAGGAATGGTTGAAACAAATACGATATTCTGGAAGCCAAGCGAAGAACACGTTTCAAGGCAGAAGTAGTGATCAGTTGTGTCAACTCTTCCTGAAAGGTCTAATAAAATGGGAATCATTAGCCATTGCATTTAACAATATAGAGTTCATCAATGACTTTGAGAAGAACTTAATTCTGTCAGGCTCAAGGTCTAAATAATCCAAGACACCTCATCAACCTCTATGGATTAAGTAAGAAAATAGGTTCAAATGTAAACAACTTGTTCAAAAGCAGACTGCAGTAGAGAACAAGATATTGAAGAAAAAAAATCTAAATTCCTTACTGGCAACATCCTATGAATAAAAGTATGAAAATGATGTGATATTTGAAACAAACAAATAATCGAACAAACAAACAAATAGAACATCATCCAGGTAGGATTACCATAGGTAATAGGCTTCAATAGAAACCATGACAACGGGGGAAAGAGTCCTTGTAGAAACTCTGTGTGTGTGCCCGTGCGCGTGCGCGCTCTGTTCTCTCAGTGTATTTGTCATGCTGTGGCCTTGGCAAGAGCAAGAGCTAGAGCTAGGGAAAAATAAATAAGTGATTCCTTATCTTTTGGAAAAAAACAAAACTAATCTAATGTAAGTGGTTAAAAATCCTCTCTATAGTTATCAATTTAAATGTAAAAATTCAATTAAAAAGGGGTGGGGTTGCGGTTGTGGGGGGGTGGGGATTTGGTAGAAAGTGTACTTACGCTGCAGAATTGCGGGGGGGGGGGGGGGGGGCAGGGTGAGCTTGGCCAAAACAAGAACACATCCCTTCAACTTGTAGAGAGCCTCAAACTCAGTCTGATTGGAATAAGAATTGGGAAAAGGGGAGAGAAATGGAAGGGAGGGATCAGATTAATTTTAAAATCGGAAAAATGTAGATCTTTGCCCCGTCAAACGCAGGAAAGACCAATGCATATGGAAAATAATGATGATACTGCTTTACATTTGGAATTGCAGTTCTTGGCAGCCTCAATGAACTGAAATACAGTTTTTCAAAAGAAAGTTGCCACAAAGCTCACGTGGGATAGGATAGACCCGGGACTGCCTCGCAGGGCAGAGGGGAACATTAAACATACTGATTCTATGTGGTTATCCGGGTGCCTCTTAAGTTAGGGCCGGCGGATTTACTGACTCGCTGCTGACAGATTCAGGAGTCAGGAGCAACGGGGATAATACACAAGAAGATGAGCCATGACCCATGAGAGAAACAAGTTACTTTAAGTCTTTCAAATAACCCCTCGGGAGTGCTGAGATACATTAAACCCCACGCCTGGTGGTCTTTAGCTCCAAAGCGTCTGCATCTGGGCTTTTAGGCCAGCCTGACATAGTCCCACACGTCACACGCAATGACTCCACGGACTGGCTGGTGGCTTGAGTGCTCTTCGACGTTCTAGCCCTGAATCTGTCTCTGGGAGAGCCCCAGCTCTTCTCTTCCCACTCCAGCTCCACAGTCTGTTTGTGCCTGTCCCTTAGGGAGCTGGGTCTCATGTCTCTTTTTCCAGGGTGACTCGTAAGAGGCCTGGTTCCAACTTCTCAAGACCCTGTCTCTGGTCCTAGCTCCCTTGCAAGGGAGGGGAGGAGATGAGACACGTTGAGACCACATTTTCTTAGGGCAGAGCATAATTTAAGTCCACAGGCTGGGAAGTTTTCCTTGTAGGCTCAGTAGCACAGAAACAAGGTGAAGGATGGCAAAGCAATTTCTAAAGAACGAATAATTGTGAACTATTTTGGAAATGCCTATGCCACCTGCTTAAAACCTCCTTTATTTCTGGTAATTCACTGAATGATTCACCATGCCCTACAGTTCATTTACAGTGTGAGGAGTTAAGGAAGTTGCCCTGCTTGGAGATTTTTTCCTGTTTGGGAACATATGTCCACCTGAGCGAAAATCCCTACTATCTTCCCTGAACTGAGGTATTCGCATAATTTGCACTACAATGAAGTGAGAATGATAATTATATTGGTGATTGTCTTAGATCAGGATCCCAGAAGCAGATTCTGAGATGAGGATTTGTGTACAGGTGATTTATTTAAGAAAGTTCTCCCAGGAGAAACCTGTGAGGGAGTGGGGGCCTCAGGACAGGAGAAGGGGAGAAGTCGAGCAACATGTCTGTTTCAGGCCAAACACCTTAAGGGGGAAGCTTCGGCCTGATTCTACAAGGGAGCCCTGCAGTGGAAGTTGCGCTGTCTACCACAAGGCCGCTGGGAGGAGGCTGGGCTTGTTTGTTTACTCTTTCATCATCAGTCCCTGCGGAGATCAACCCCAGGGCCATGTACACTCCCAGGGACTTCTGCTCCAATAGCCCTAGGCTAATCCTCTAAAGGAGAGCCCTATGCAGGAGGCCATTCGAAGTAAAAGCCACCAGAGCAGGAAGGAATGCGCAGAAATGGTCAAAGGAATTCCAGAGGATCTGGGTGGGGCACTGCAGCGTTGCCACGTCGTAAACGTTTATGGAGTCTTTGCCGGTGCCCGGAAGCTTTCTTTTCTTGTAGTATATCATTTAGTTCTTACAATACCCCTATGAATGATCTCTATTTTACATACCAAGGGACTGAAGTGTTAACTTGTAAGAATGTTCCAGAAGGGTAAGTGACAGAGCCAAGACCCAAATCCTGTTCTATCTAAAGACCATGTCCACAGTTACTTGTCTTTCCTCTTATGTTCCTTTCCGGTCACTTATTATATTCCTTATTACTCCCCTCTTTTCTCTCCTCCTATTATATTCCAATACTCCCTTTAGTTATATTCCTTGACAAAAGTGTGCGTTTCAGTTCAGGAAGGGATGGGAGAATTTGGGACAGGGTAAATAGAAAAAAGAGAGATGATAAAATAGTTTGTAATTATGAGTGGGGCGAATTCTGTGTCCAGAAGAAGGGAGAGGGAATCGAACAAGGATCTTCATGTTCATGAAGGGCTTTAACACAGAATAGACTGACCAGCTGAGCTCAAATACCTACAGAGTAGAAGAGAAAAGAAACCTCCTTGCTTTTACAGCAGGAGGATTTAAGGTTGAGTTTTAGGAAGTGCTCCCTTGTCTGAATGGCTATAGAGCACTAGAGTGAAATCCTATAAACTCAAATTGGAAAGAAAAGAAAAAGGGAAGAAAAGCAAAGAAAGAAAGATGTGAGCCCAGCCTGCCACGCTGTGCAAATGTATGAGATGTTACATTGAACACAGCTGCTTCACACCTGCAACCTTCCACGGAGGGGGAACTGTGAATTAAAAAAAAAAAAAAAAAAAAGCAGTAAACTTCACCGGAGCCCAGGATGCTTAGGAACCTGGTGGTCCTCCAGAAACTATCATATTGTTGGTGCCAGGGGAGAGATACGTATTGATCTGGTCTGGTAGTTTGCTTCTCAATGGAAGCACTTTGTTTTTTCACTTTTGTGGTTCCTTGTCTCCCAAAGAAAAAAAATCTCAAATGCTGTTCCATATATGTAAAAGAGCATTTTATGGTGAAATACAGAGAAATAACATTTGTAATGCTACAGTGTGGCATAGAGCCAATGACTGGGTAGCAGAGGGAATGGACTTGGATAGCTTATCTTGCGAAGTGTTACATATCTTTCACTAATCTGTTGTTTTGTTGTTCTCTGTCTGTCCACTGCTTCTGCCCTCGGAGCGGGGATTTTCTGTGTAAGATGACTCCATTTAGATTTCTTAAATATTTAAAAAATTATATACCCAATGATGCATCTGTGGGGTATGTCCTGCAGCCAGACTGAACTCACTATTTTATAATAGAGTGCCTACTGAAAATTCACTTAGTAATGAATTTATCTTTGAATATATCATAAGAACCTATTCATAAGATAGATCATATATCAAAATATCCTATATCAATATACCCTATATCAATATATCATATTCATATCTTATGAATATATCTTTCCCATAGAAAGTCTGGTGTGAATGGTGGATGGACTTATGATTTGGGGATACCATTGTAATCCCACCAAATGCACCTGTGAAAGTACTAGTTTTCAGCTACCCTATGACTAACTTCATACTTCGGAGCTAGTGCAGAAACTTCAGATCATTCCGATCGTTATTTCTCTGAAAAAGTGAATCCCAATTTCGGATTTGCAACCCCAGGAATATCTCCATCCTACCATACCTCTCCGTGGAGGTTTGAAAGGGGATTTTCTACACACTGGGCGAGGCCAATAAGGAAAAGTCAATTGTTCCCTGAAATCCATGGCTGCTCTTCCTCCAGCCAGACTGGTGATTTGTTCTCTGTGAAAGAGAATCCCCTAGTCTTCCATTTTAAGAGCAGCCATTCACAGGGCTGAAGAATTCGTACAAGAGTAATCATTATTATGACTGAGCACTTAATATGCCTCAGACACGATTTCATTCACTGTATGGATATTATCTTATGCAGCCTTTATAATAACTTTGGGATGTAGGTATTACTGTCACCATTTTACAGAAGAGGAAACTGACTTAAAAAAGTCAACTTGCCTGAGGTTCTAAAAATAATAAATGATGGAATCTGATGGAATCAGAGCTCTAGACTGCCTGACTTTAAAGCCTAATCATTTCATGGATGTTGTGGTGGGCATTTGTTGGTTGCATCCCCGATATTTATTCTCCTTTACCATTATTCTCCTTTGGAAAATTTAGCCCTCACTACCTGTCCCCCATACTATACCACATCATACCATAGTCATTTAGATTGTGTAAGATTAAGCCCAGACTGACTTAAACCAACCACTATATTTTATTCCTCTTTGCCATTCCTCCTGCCATATTGTCTGGTTCAAAGATGAGTAGGTAACTCAGTCAGAACCAGTGAAATCGAATGACATGTTTACCAGTCTTCTGGGAATGAGAAGCTCCCATCTTTAACTGTGTTCTAGAAGGATATGAAGTCCTGAAATGATGGCAGTGTTTTCTTATCTGTAGGAGAGAGCATGGTTCTGCTGGTGTAATCACCAAACAGTTTGGGTGTGAAGCCACTCGGGCCGAAGACAGAAGTCAGAGAGAGAGGGGATTCAGGTTCATACTGGCAATGATTGAACTCCTGGATCAAGCCTTACCTGAAGTAAAAGCTGCTTCAGGACTTAACTGCAAATTTATTTGCTCAAACGGCCATTTGTAGTTTGAGTGACTCTATAGGTTTTGTGGTAGTTTCACCACAAAAAAAGTTGTGACACAGGCATTGCCTAGGAAATGTACCTTCATTAAATACACTTACAACTTCCAAACCTCTGGTTTGATGAAATTGACTTCAAGAGTCACATTCCCGAGACATTTCAACAACCCAGTTAATGAAATTAAATTACATTCAGGCTATTCTTGCTAAGTGAGAAAAGATGTCCCCTTAAAATTTATGAAGATTTTGAATAATACAGAATGAAAACAAAGAATGTGTTGGTTAATGATCTTAAGTTAGACAGAAAAAAACGTAAGTAAATGATGCTATTCTCTGATAATTCTAGTTAATCAGAGTTTTAATTTCATAGGGATAATAAAATCTGGGGTCTGGACTGGTGTTTGAGGAGCAAAATTTCAAATTATTTACATATGGTCAATTAAAAAATGTATGTACACATTGGTTTCTCATCTGAGGCAATATATTAATATATCTTAAGCAAAGGATATTTTCCTTTATCTTGGTAATTATTCATTTTGCAGTAATTATCATTGGTCCCTTCCCTGACACGTCCACATACTACATAACTATAGTTCTCAAGGTGCTATATGGATCACATATAAAACCAAGTGCCTATCATCGTCCTCTAAATTAAGAAACCAAGAGACTCAGTGAGGGAAAAACCAAACAGTACAGAGAAAATAGGAAGGTGGACAGAAGTTGAGGCTCATTTTAAAGGTCATTTCACTGGAAAACAAAGTTTAAGCTTCAGGCCCTTACTTGCGGGGGCCCCATTCTAAGGCTGTGGGATGGACTCTAGCGATGTGTTCTTATAGCCATAGGATTTTCCAAAATTCTCCAAAGCCAGATATTTTAATTGCAATTGGTTAAGACAGTTGTCTTTTCTCCCCTCTAATCTGCGCTGGCCCATTATATTCTACTTGGGTTTGATAGCATTGGAGTAACTACAGAAATTTTGGGGCTCTCGCTAAGGGAAAGTTCTATTGGGGCTACATTTCTTTCTTTCTTTCTCTCTTTCTTTCTTTCTTTCTCTCTTTCTTCCTTTCTTTCTTTCTTTCTTTCTTTCTTTCTTTCTTTCTTTCTTTCTTTCTTTCTTTCTTTCTCTCTCTCTCTCTCTCTCTCTTTCTTTCTTTCTTTCTTTCTTTCTTTCTTTCTTTCTTTCTTTCAAGATTTTATTTATTTATTTGACAGAGAGAGAGAGAGAGAACACAAGCAGGGAGCAGGGACAGAGGGAGAAGCAGACTCCATCCCAGGACCCTGGGATCATGACCTGAGCTGAAGGCAGACACTTTACTGACCGAGCCACCCAGGCGCCCTGGGGCAGTATTTCAACAGGGATGTATTTACGTGCATGACAAACACTCCATATCTAACATCACAAGCCATCCCAGTATAGGATCGCCTTTCAAGAATGAACCATTCAGTTAACTGTGCCAACTCACCAGCCATTGAATCAAGAACCTTTCAGGTCAGAGGTTTTTCTCCTGATGTGAATGGGTGCTAAGGTGTCCAGCACTGGAAGTATATACATAGTGAGGAGAAACTCGGGTTTCTATGGAAATTCTCCCAATTACCAGAAATGTAACATTGCTAGAGGAGGATTCAGTTCTTATCAATATGAAGTCAAATGGGAAGTCTGCTTCTGTCAAGAACACAATACATAATGCTGCCTACGTATTTACTAATGCTGTATGCAGGTCAATAGAGGAAAGACTGAATTATCTTTTTGTTTTCTTATAGGCAATATTATGAAATTGTCATGAAAGACAGGAACAAAGATTTTGCACAAAAAACTATTTAGAAATGTGTTTAGCGATGTATTAGTAAATATAAACATCATTTTAATAAATTTTGTGTAATTTGTGATGTTTGCCAGCTTTAGAAAGATTTTCTGTTTTCTTATTCTGTATTAATATTCAATTCTGAGCCTAATTTAATATTTTATGTTCTATTTTTCCTTTTCTTAAATTAATATCCTCAAATAAACATTCTTTAGGCCCCAAACACTTGGATCTGACCTTGGACTATTCAAACTTTAGGTAAAAAAGAATTAGTTCGGGGCGCCTGTGTGGCTCAGTTCGTTGATCATCCAAGTCTTAATTTCGGCTCAGGTCATGAACTCAGGGTCATGAGATCGAGCCCCACATCAGGCTCAGCACTGAGTGTAGAGACTGCTTAAGATTGTCTCTCTCCCTCTGCCCCTCCTCCCACTCTTTCCCTCCTTCCTTCCAAAAAAACAGATAAACAAATAAAAAAGAATTAGTTCAACCCCTAGATGAGTCCTGTTACCTCCCAAGGTTACAGTCTGATCACCATAGGTATCTTCTCAAGTCTTCATTAAAGGGCTTCTGAATTCCCTGTGTGCCTGGGTGGCTCAGTGGGTTAAGTGGCTACCTCTCAGCTCAGATTATGATCCCGGGGTCCTGGGATCAAGCCCCAAGTTGGGCTCCTGGCTCAGTGGGGAGTCTGCTTTTCCCTCTCTCTCTACCCCCTGACCTCAGGCTCTCTCACTTCCACTCTCTCTCAAATAAATAAATAAAATATTTAAAAAAGGGGTTTTCTGAATTCCTGTATAAAAGGAAAGATAAAATTTACTTATTTCATATTTAAAAATTTAAAATCAGCTTTATTGAGGAACAATTGACATAAAACGAGTAGTGCATATTTAAAGGGTACAAGTTGGTGAGTTTTGACTTATGTTTGCACCCACGAAGCTGTCAACATAATCAAGATAATGGAAATGCCCATCACATCAAAAGTTTCCTCAAACTCCTTTGTAATCTCTTCCTCCTGCCTCTGCTCATGGCCTCCTCCCATCCCCAGTCAACCACTGATCTGTTTTCTGTCACCATAGGTTAGTTTGCATTTTCTGGAAATTCTTATGAATAGAAACGAACAGTATATACTTTTGGGGGGGTGGATGGGATCTGGCTTCTTTCACTCAACATAATTATTTTGAGATTCAGCCATTGGTTGCTTGTATCAATGGCTCATTCATTTTTATTGCTGGGTAGTATTCCAGTTGTAGTGTTTGTTTATCCATTCTTCTGTGCTGAACATTTGTGCTGTTTCCAGTTTTGGGCTAGTACAGATAAATGTACTGTGAACGTTTGTGTACAAGCCTTTGTTCTGGCAAACACTTTAATTTTCTTAGGTAAATATCTGGAAGTGGACTGCCTGGATTATATTTAGGTATGTTTCACTTTTTAAGAAAATGGTCAAATGGTTTTCCATAGTAGTTGAACTATTTTACATTCATTCCTAAGAGTAGTGTTGAATGTTCCAGTTGGTCTGAATCTTGGCTAACATGAGATATGGTCAAGCTTTTTTTTTTTTTTTTTTTTTGTAATTTTAGCCATTCTAATAGGTCTGTTATACTATTTTATTGTTGTTTTAATTTAGTACTGTCCAGGATCTTTTATGTGCTTATGTGCCATTTAGATCATCTTTGGTGAAGTGTCTTTTCAAATCTTTTGCCCACTATTTGTTTTATTATTGAGTTTTAAGAGTTCTCTTTTTTTTTAAGTGTATATTTTGGGTATAGGTTCTTAATCAGATATGTGATTTGCAAATATTTTTTCTAAGTCTGTAGCTTGTCTTTTCATTTTGGTAACAGTCTATTTCAAAAAGCAGAAGATTTTAATTTTGATGATGTTCAAATTGTCAATATTTCTTTTACAGATTGTGCTTTTGGCGTCATAACTAGGAAAACTTTACCTAATCCAAAGCCAAAAAAGTTTTCTCCTGGAGGTTTTATAGGTTTAAATTTTGCATTTAGGTCTATGATCCATGCTGAGTTAATTTTATGATATGAAAAATGGATCATACATATATACATAGATCTGTGTACATATCCATAATATATATATATATATATATAAAATTGGATATATATATATATCCAATTATTCCAGCACCATTTGTTGAAAAGACTAGTCTTTCTACTCAATTGCTTTTGAAACCTTGTCAAAATCATTTATCTGTATATGTGTGGGTCTATATCTGGACTCTATTCTGTTCTTTTTCTCTATTTATCTATTTTTATACCAATACCAAACTGTCTTAAGTATCGTAGCTTTATAATAAGTGTTAATTCCCTAAATTTGTTCTTTTCCCACATTGTTTGGGTTCTTCTAGGTCCTTGAATTATATCCTATTCTTACATCAATTTCAAAATGAGTCAATTTTTTATAAGAAAGCCTATTGGGATTTTAATTGGAATTGTTTTAAATCAGTGGATCACTTTGGAGAGAATGGATTTCTTAACATTATTGAGTCTTCAATGAACACGGTATCTCTCCCCACTTATTTAGAACTTTTTAATTATTCTCAGTAGTGTTTTGTAGTTTTGTGCACATGTCTTTCATGTCTTTTGTCAGAATTATCCCCAATTATTTTATTTTTTTGACGGCATTGTTTTTTAAATTTTAATTTGTGATCGTTATGGCTGATATTTAAAAATCCAATTGATTTTTATATATTGATTTTTTTTCCTGAAACATTTCCTACACTCAATAGTTCTAGTAGTTTTTTATAGATTCCAGTGGAGTTTATACATAAACAACATGTTGTTTGTGAATAAAGACAGTTTTATTTCTTCCTTTCCAACCTGGATGTCTTTTATTTATTTTTCTTGCTTTATTGCACTGACTAGAAATTGCAATACAATATTGAAGAGAAGTGGTGCTTTATTTCTAATCTCGATAAAGCTATATTTAAAGTTTTTTAGCTGTATTTTTGTAGATGTCCTTTATAAAACTGAGGAAGTTCCCTTCTTTTCCTAGTTTTCTGAGAGTTTTTATCAGGAATGTATGTTGAAATTTATCAAATGCTTTCTTCTGAATATTGAGATGGCCATATAGTTTTTCTTTATTTCTCTTGTTTATTTATTTTGTTATTTTGAAATACACTGATAATTTTCTGTTGTTAAACCAGTCTTGCATAACCTGCCACACTTGGTCCTGATGTATTATCTTTTTATGTAATGTTGGATTTAATTTGCTCAAATTCTGGTAAGAACTTTTTAATCTATGATCATGAGGAATATTGGTCTGCAATATTTTCTCTTGTGATATCGTCATCTGTTTTTGGTATCAGGGCACTTCTGGCTTCATAGAATGAGTTGAAGAGTATTTCTCCTTTCAATTACGTGAAAGTATTTGTGTAGAATTGGTATTACTTCTTCCTTAAACCTTTCGTAAAATTATCCAATGAAGCCATGTGGGCCTTGGCATTTCTTTGTGGAAAGTTTTTAAACTACAAATTAAATTTCTTTAATAAATGGAGGGCTATTTATGTTACCTAGTTTTTTCTTGAGTGAGCTTTGGTGGTCTGTATCTTTCAAAGAATTTGTCTGTTACCATTAAGTTATAGAGTTTAGTGGTATAAAATTGTCTTTAATATTCCCTTTGTATTTTGATATTTGTAAAGTCTGTAGTGATATCGCCTCTCGCATTTCTGATATCAACTTTAATGTTTTCTTTTTCCCTGATTAGTCTAGAAATCTATCAGTTTTGCTCATCTTCTCAAGCTTATGAATTCTTTCAGCTTTCATATGTCTGAAAAAATCTTTATTTTGCTTTCATCTTTGAAAGACCTTTACAATAGGTATAGAATTCTAGAATGACAGGTTTTTTTTCCCTTTCAATACTTTGCTTGTTTTTTTCTCTTCCATTGTTTGCAAAAAAATCTACTGTTATCCTTTCCTTTGTTCCTCTGTGCATATTTTTTTCTCTGATTGCTTTTCAAGTTTTCTGTTTATCACTGGTTTGATCAATTTGATCATGCTCTGCCTTGGTATCATTTTCTTTGTTTCTTTAGCTTCTTGGACATCTGCGTTTACAGTTTTTAGCAAATTTGGAAATTTTTCATCCATAATTTCTTCAAATTTTTTTTACTCCCATCCCCCTTGTGACTCCAATTATTCATGTATTAGACTTCTTGAAGCTGTCCCACACTTCACCAATACTCTGTCCAATTTTTAAAAGTTCTCTCTTTACATTTCATTTTGGATTGTTTCTATTACTACACCTTCAAATTCACTAATCTTTTCTTCTGCAATCTCTAATCTATGGTTAATTCTAGAAAGTGTATTTTTCATCTCACACATTGTAATTTTCATCACTAGAAGTTTGACATGAATCTTTATTATACTTCCATGTTTTTGCTTAACTTTTAGAACATATGGAATACAGTTATAATAACCATTTTAATGTCCTTCTCTGCTAACTCTAACATCTGTGGCTAATTCTTACTCAGATTCAATTGATGGATTTATATCCTCATTATGGATCATATTTTCCTGTTTCTTTGTGTATCTGGAAACTTTTTTTCTTTGAAAGAAAAGTGTAGTTTGAAAATGTCATCTCATTCTCTCCTGGCTTGAAAAGTTCCTGTTGAGAAATCTGCCTATAATCTTATGGGGGTTGCATGTTAACTCCTCTCTTTTCTTTGCTGCTCTTAAAGTTCTTTCTTTGTCTTTAACTTCTGGCAATTTAATTATAAAGTGTCTTCATGTAGCCCTAGTTAGGTTCAGCCTATTTGGGATCCTTTGGGTCTCATGGACCTGGATGTCCATAATGTTCCCCAGATTCAGGATGTTTTCAACCATTATTACTTTAAATATACTTTCTGGGCTCTTCTCTTTCTCTTTTCATTCTGGAATTTGCATGATGCATGTATTGTTTCTTTTCATTGCATCCTATAATTCCTGTAGGCTTTCCTCACTCTTTTTCATCTTTTTTTTTTTTTTTTTTTTTTTGGTGCTCCTCTGTCTGGGTAATTTTTAATGTCTTATCCTCCAGGTCTCTGATTCTTTCTTCTGCGTGGTTGACTGTACTTTTGAAACTCTCCGTTGAACTCTTTAGTGCAGCTATTGTATTTTTCAACTTCAGGATTTCTGTTTTGTTTCATTTCTTTGATGGTTGCTATTTCCTTGTCAAACTTCTGATTTTGTTCATGCGTTATTTTCCTAATTTCCTTTAGTTGTCTGTGTTTCCTTGTAGGTCATTAAACTCCCTTAAGAGATTATTCTGAATTCCTTGTTTGACATTTCATAAACCTCCATTTTTTGTAGAGTCAGTTATTGGAGTGTTACTAGTTTCCTTTGGTTGTGTCACATTTAAATGATTTTTAGTGATCTTTGACTCCTTGCACATTGATGTAATTGGGCTCCTCTTCCAGACCTTACAGGTTTGTTTTGGTGGAGACAGTTCTTTACCAGTCAGCTTCAGTTTGCGTTTCTGGGTGTGTTTGCTGGTAATATCCTTGGGCTGATGGGGCTTACTCTTATGCTCTAATTTTGGGTGAGGCTACACTTCAAGCTCTGAGGTAGAAGACAGGAGGGTGTGCTACCAGCTGAGAACACAGTGGGGTAGGACTCTGGCTTTGTTCCTTATCCAAGTAATGCTGGAGGATGGGCTCTGCGGTTGTCTGTGTTCTCTGGTCAGACTTACTAGATGGTAAAGACTGGGTACTATATTTAGTAGTAGACAGGACTATGAATTAGCTTTCTTGCCATGGTAAGGCAACAGAACAGGACCCAGGGCCTGTGTGGTTCATTGTCTGGGGATCCAAATCAGGCTACAGTGTACACTGAATTCTCTGGTTAGGTGAGGCCACTGGCTTGCTCTGCAGGCAGAGAAGCAATAGGCTGTGCTCTCTGTTCAAGTGCCACTATATGTAAGGCTCTTGAATTGGCTCTGCAGCTTTCTGTGTGCGCTGGTTAGATTCTCTGATTGGACAGGCTGAAGGCTGTATTAGCATTGAGCAGGGCTACAAATTAGGGTTCCTGCCTGGGCCCAGGAGGAGAAGCATCTCTAAAGTCAATAAAGCTCTTTATTGTCTTAACTGACTTGTGCCCCAAGTTTCCTGGCTAGAGAGGGCCACTGGCTTTGTTCTGCAAACTATCAGCTTGCCTGCCCTCTTCTAGGCTCAAGTGTCGCTGGGCCAATACAGCTTCTAGGAGTTGTTGCCAGCTCTTCCAGTCAGAAAAGGCTGGAAGACACTATCAACAGTCAGTGAGGCTATGTCTCAGCTCCTTTGCCTGGATGGTAAGAGG
The DNA here is from genome assembly GCF_024610735.1 of Ursus americanus. Classification (NCBI taxonomy): domain Eukaryota; kingdom Metazoa; phylum Chordata; class Mammalia; order Carnivora; family Ursidae; genus Ursus; species Ursus americanus. Next base: position 24,774,277 of record NC_142146.1, on the reverse strand, counting down.
ACAAGCCACCTGGGCTTCTCTCAATTCCCAAATGGTCTCTCCAGTTAGAAGGGGCTAGAGCTACCCTCAGCCTTGGCTATGAATTAATCCCTCTGCCTGTGAGTAGCAGAAGACCACTCCATGCCCAGTACTGGCTTTGCTCAGTGAGTGATCAGCTCTGACCATCCACCTTTTGGCTGAAGCTCCGCTGGCCTTCACTGCTTCCAAGAGTTATCACCAGCCCTTCTGGTCAGATGGGCCTGGATGCCACTCTCCATAGCTGCTGGAGCTGTGACTCAGCACCTTGCCTGGGTGTGGGCCAGCTGGGCTCTAAGGCAGGAAACGCTCCTCGTTTGAGGATCTGAATCAGGCAGATCCACACTCAGCCAAGTTCCTTGGTCAGAGTGTAGCCCCAATTTCATTCAGCAGACAAGCAGAGCTGCCGGTTGGGATTACTACTTGGGCGCTGCAGGTATGACTCTCTGTCTGCCAGGTTCCATGTGCTGGCTGCTGCAAGCCCCTCCCCACCTTCTCCATCACAGTCAGATTCCCAGAGATTAAGCCCCACAGATTTTCTTGCAGTCTGCCTGATGCAAGATCATGGTAGGGGCTCCTACAAAGCAACCCCAATGCTGGGGGGGGGTGTCACCCTCTGGATTCCCTCTTTCCACTGGCAACATTGGAGGCTCAGGGGAGGCCTCTCTGCATGGTGCTGCACTGTCCTGGGGGAGCGACGATGCCGTCAACATGTTGCTGCTTCTCTTATTCTTCTAATGCAGTCTGTCTTGGTCTCTGCGGTGACGGGGAGTGCTTCAGCCTCACCCCGTGTTCTAGGATTTTCTCACTGCTGTTTTGTTCTTGAATAGTTGTTCTTTTTGTGAAGGGAGGAGAGTCAGGAACAACGTATTTTGCCATCTTGGTGATGTCACTTCCCTGGACCATTTGACTGGGTGCCAGACATTGTAAATTTTATCTTGTGGGATGCTGATGTATTCGTGTTCTTATAAATACCCTTGAGCTTTGTTCTGGGACAGAGTTAAGTTACTTAGAAACAGTTTGGTCCTTTCCAGTCTTGCTTTTAATAATTGCAAGGCAGAACGAATGTAGGGTTTAGTCATGGGTTAATTATCCCCCACTACTGAGGAGAGATCCTTCTGAGTGTTTTAATCAATGCCTTGTAAATCTTGAGGTTTCCAATCTGCCTGATGGGTACAGGCATTGTTCTTACCCCTGGCTGTTCACTGGGTACTGGTACTTCTAATTGTCTGGGATGATTCTTTCTTTGGCCTCAGGTAGTTTCCTCACATATTCCCACTGATCTGGATTCAGCTGAGTACTCAAGGGGGACACTCTGTAGATATCTGCGGTGCTCTCTCTCTGCACCTCTTTACTGTCTGGCCCTCTATCCTGTGAACTAGAGCTTCCCTAATCTCCTCAGACTCTCACCTCTATCTCCTCAACTCAAGGTGTCAGCTCTAATCCACCTGGGCGCTCCCTGTCTGGATATGCCCTGGAAACTTCCTTGAGGTAGTAGGTGGAACAACACAGGGTTCACTTCACCTGTTTCTCACACTTCAGAGATCAGTATCCTTCATTCCCTGGTGATCCAATGTCTTGAAAATCACTGCTTCATGTATTTTTGGTTGTTTCTGGTGAAAGAGTAAATGGGTTCTTTTTTCTCCATCCTGGCCGGAAGCAGAATTTCTCATTACCTGATTTTTTTTTTTTCCCCTCACACTAGGTTCTTTAAGATCAGAATAGAAAAGTAAAGAATCTTCCACGGAACTCCCAAACACTTCAGGTATGCAGCATAGGTATTTAACAATTAAACAGAACGGTAGGCCAGTCTCAATTTCAGTTCATTAATTTGCTAAAGAACAAGAGGGATCTGCGTGAAATTCCTAACTCAGATTGCCATGTTAGCCACTGTGTCAGGAGGCTCGAGAGCTGAGCTCTGGAGAAACAAAATCCCTGACAGTTGTTGATGTTTTTGTAATAGGAGACTTCTGTTATTTTAGCAAACAGAAAGACTGCATAAAAATGTCAAAAAGAAACTACTTTTGAAGAAAAAATAGAAACTGACTCACTAAAGGGACCTATTGGGGATAATTACCCAGGGCCTGTGGTAGATCGGGAGGGCTGATTTAAAGTTATTGTTTTTGCAAATTCTGCAAAAACCAAAAACCAAACAAAGATTTTTTTCCTGGCTTTGCGAGTAGTGGAAAAATTCCTCCCACAGCCATAATCTCATGTAAACTGCTCACGTGGATTTTTCTCTCTTTCTCAAAACTCCTTTTCTCTAATATAGAGCACTATTGGCTTAGGACAAAACACTAAAACTATCCCTTGCAATAGTGTTTTGATTAGTGATTTGCCGTCTGGTAATGTACTATAGGGACTTGAGTTTGTTGGTTTCCTGCTGGCCTGGGTCAGCAAAGCCTGAACTTTCTCATCTGACACCTGTTCAACTCTGAGGATGCTGATTAATTCATGGTGGAAAGGTATCAATTTCACAACTTAGACTTCTGCATTCCTGAAATGCCCTTCTCATGGGAGACACTAGATGAGCTTTGAATTAATTGAGGTAAATAAATATTCAATCCTTTGGATACCATTACATTCTCTTTCATTCAACAAAAATTTCTTCCCACTTGAACTTTATCACCAGTAAAAATATATTTAAAGATTGAATTCAATTAATAATATCTCAAGAATTACCATATTATCTTTGAATTATATCTGTGCCTTTCTGGCCACCCAAATACTAGTCGTTCTTAATGTATATAAATAGACCTTTACTTAAAAATCAACCATTCAGTTAAAAATTGAGAGATCTTTGTTGAAAGAAAATTTCAAATAGAATTTGAATAGATTTAACAACAAAAAAGGTTAAATATAAACACTAAATGCAAATAAGCATGGGATAATTGACTGGTTTGTTAACAGTTTTGGAAATGATTCTATCTACTGTTACTTGAGAGTTTCCAGGTCATGGTTCAAGTTAACTTCTGATAACTGCTGTCATGTTCCCTAACTCTATATTTCCTTTGAGGGTGAGCATCCTGGGTTGCCAAAGTTGTAATCAGATAAATACTGAGCAAAGTGTTATGAAGCATAATTCCCACTGGGGAAGCTCTGGGAGCCCGTGTAAGTTATTCTGTGTTAGAGTAATCCCACCTAAGGAGTAAGGGAGTGACACCATATATTTATACTCTAACATTCTTGAGATATTGCTTGAGAGTTGCTCCTGGAGGCATGAATTCCAAAACTTCCAACCTGTTGGACTCATGGTAGAGTGAGTTCCATCAATGGGAAGACACCCCTAGCAAAGAGTTGCTGATGCTAGGAGCTGGAAGTTGGGCCAAGGGCAAATGGTTACTAACAGGGAGGTGATGTGGGAGAGGTTCTGACACCATATGCTATAAAACTGCACCCAAGAGAAAAGGTAGGACATTCAGGACAAATGAGTGTTTATTTTTTAAAAAATTCCAGAATAGTACTTGATCTCTTGTGTCAGTTGGGGTAGGATCGGTTATGCTGCAGTTAAACAGTGACCAAGTATTAGTGGCCCGGCGCCACGAAAGTTTATTTTTCACTAATGGTTGTCGGGGGGGATTGTGTTAATTCAAAGGACCCAAGCTGGTGGAATGGCCACTACCTCAAACTTGGCCAATGATGTATCAGAGGGAAAAGTAGGGCCTTCCACTGGCAATTAAATAGCCTGACCAGAGTGACCTGTGTCAACTTCCATTTACAAATGATTACCCAGAACTAGTTACATGGCCCCAACCTACCATAGTTGGGTACATGCCATCTACCATGTATCCGGAAGAAGAAAGAAGCAGATGATTAATGACTTCCACATACCAAGACTAACAATAATTTCAGATTAATCAATGACTGCCATGAAAAAGTGGCATTAGCAGAATAGAAGAAAGCCCGAGTGAGTTTTGTGTACATTTAAAGTGATTTCGAAGTAACCTACAAAACCCAGAAACTATAAGGGAAAGAGACTGACACATTTAAATATATAAAAGTTTTAGAAGTTTGATATGACCAAAAAATACCATAAAAAAATAAAGAGTCAAAAGTCCAAAAAAAAAGTTTTAATGGAGTAGAGTAGGTGCTAATCTTCTTACTATATGAAGAACTCAGTAAGAGAAATTTAGTACCCAGAAGAAAAATGAGCATGGAAAATGGCATTTCGGAAATAATGGCCTTCTCGTGGCCCATAAACATATGACATACAAAATAAAATAAAAGCACTGCTTTTTAGTTATCATTTGAGCAAAACTGCGAGGGTATAATGAGACCCCAGCATTCTCATACACTGTGGATAGGAGTGCAAACACGTTCAACCTCGAATTTTATTTGTATTTTTGAACATATCTACTCACATTTTAAATGCACATCCTCTTTGACCTAGTAATTTTTTGTCTAGGATTTTAATCTAGGGATAAACTTGAACAAATGGATCTAAATTTATGTACGAGTATGTTCAATGGGAAAGTATTTGTATTGACAACTCTATGTTAAAAAAAAAAATCCCTAGATCAGAGGTTATTTAAATGAATTACAGTACATACTTGTAATGGAATATTACGTAGCCGTTGAAAAGCATGAAGTAGATTTCTCTGGGCTAATATGGAAAGTCTGGAATGGATTATTAATGAAATACAGGATTGCCAAAAAAACGTAATGTGGTCCCATTTGTGTACGTCTTATGGATGCATAGAAAATTTATAAAAGAATACATGAGTGATTGTTAAGAGCGATACCAAGTGGGCAGAGCTAACAGGGCTCCAGAGAGGTAGGCAGGGGCTGTAGTGGGCATTATATAGTTCTTGGCCAAGAATGCTTATTCTTCCGCCTTTTGATAAAATCATACCCTTCTCTCTCACTCAAATCATATGTTTTGGGCAGGTTATGTATCACTGTGACTCCAGACGGGAGCATAAGGCCCAAGCCTGGTCAAATGACCCATCCAATTCCACTAGCACACTGATCAGTCAGGGACATGATGAGTTACAAGCTGGTCAAGTCGGAGTCAGTCTTGGGAGTTGTTCGTGAGATCCTGGGAATATAAACTCTTTTTTCTGGATGTGAGTCTGGAAAAAGGTACATTGGAACAGCTATGCCACCTGAATATTATGATATATATTCCGAGTAAGATCCATGGACATTTCAGTTAAATAAGAAACAAACTAATATATGGATAAAAGATAAAATGAGCCACTTTTTTTTTTTTTTACCTTAAGCATTAGGACCTGAGATGGGTTTTTCTTTTCCTTTAATATCCTTCCATTCCTTTAATATCCTTCCATTCAGTTTGTCACTTTTGTAGTTAAATGTATTTTATAAATAAGATGATTTTATAAATAAATAAATACTTTTAAAAGACACGTACCCTAGAAAGCTTGGTTATATAACTGAGATATTTCTAATGTAATACAAAACAGCTGTTAAAAAAAGAATGAGGTTGATCTAGGTGTATTCACATGGAAAAAAACTCCAGAACTGGGAGAAATATTCAGGTTTCCGACAACGATGTAGAATTCATTTCCATTTCTGTAAAAGGAAAACTATTCTTCGGTGCATGGAAATCCTGAAAGCTAGGCAGCAAATTAAATAATTGTTTCAAAGTATCGAGTTACGGGAGCAAAGTTCACCTCCCACTTTATATGCTAATGTTTGGAAATAGTTTATCCCTGCCTTAGGTGATAAAGGCTTCAAGTACCAGGTTCCTGTCATCTCTGGAGATAATCTCTAGCTCACTTTGCTCATATTAGGTAATACATAAATGTTTGTGGAGTGAATGAATATGAAAAGAGGAAAAAATAAAATGAATTAAGAAGGGGATTTTACCTCGAATAAGGAATGTTCAACAAGTCTTCTGTGCCTGCCCGGGGCACATTTCAAGTAAGTCACAAGACCCCGCAGAGGACTGGGTCCTTTGCAGATGAAGTTATTCTGAGAATAAGAAAGGATTTATGTTTTGTTGTTAGAGATTTCTTTCACAGGGGTGGTTATCAGTCAGGATAAATTAGGGCTATGCCCTGTTAAAACTCTAAAATCTCAGTGGCTTAAAACAACACAAATTTATTTTGTGTGCCTGCTACACTTCCCAAACAAATTAGCACTGGGACTCCGTCCATCATAGTCACTCAGGAACCCAGGTGGATGGAGGCAACATCTAGAGTGTGGATCCCCGATCACGGCGGAAAGAGAGAGGAGCCGCGGCAAACCTGTGCAATGGTTCTCCCAGCCGCCGCCTGGAAGTGACTTAGCTCGACCATCCTTCTGTTCCACTGGCCCACGCAAGTGCCGTCGCTACATCTCCCTTCAAGGAGACAGGCAAGTGCAATCGGACCGCGTGCATATTCTGAGGAATGGCGGGCGGGATATTTCCAGGGAAAATCACCCACATTTACATAGTTTTCAACATCCTCCTTCCGTTTCGCTTCTCTTGAGGCCAATTTCTTTTTTTTTTTTTTTTAAGATTTTATTTATTTATTCGACAGAGATAGAGACAGCCAGCGAGAGAGGGAACACAAGCACAGGGAGTGGGAGAGGAAGAAGCAGGCTCATAGCGGAGGAGCCTGATGTGGGGCTCGATCCCACAACGCCGGGATCACGCCCTGAGCCGAAGGCAGACGCTTAACCGCTGTGCCACCCAGGCGCTCCTTGAGGCCAATTTCTTATGCTTGTATCCCAGCCCGTTGTCATAAAGTGCTTCCCAGAACACATTCTTTCTCTTACTCCATACCCACAGTTGAGAGAGACAGAGACAGAGACAGAGAGACAGAGAGACGCTGCCTGCAGCCAAGCTGCTCCTTCGCTCTTCTCCTACTCCTGCTCTCACCATGAAAGCAAATAATTATAGTACATTCTATACTCTTAGGTGACCATGCTTAAGGTTCTATTGATTTCTTCACCTTTAATGAGATAAAGAGGGCACCTTTTACCTATAGCAGTGGGTTAACAATTTTCTTTAAAATAAAAATTCTCTTGACTTTTTAATTGTTATTTGCCGCAAATACAAAGCAAGTTGGTACCTTGCCATGTTCCTTGAGGTGAGTGTTGGGGGTGGGGGGGCGCTCAGTAAATATTAAGGGGTGAGAACACTTACCGTGATTAAAACTATGCTTGCATTTGAAAAAGTAGATCTTGTTTCACAAGCCCTGAGTAACAAGAGCTCAAATTTCTTTTAGTTATCATGTATGATATAAAATATATAATCTGTTGTGAAATGGGCCGCCCTAAATACACTGCGCTGTTATCTTTACTGCCTAATTTGAAGTCTAGCATAGATAAGCTCCATGCTCATTTTTGGCATTATTCTTACATTCTTTATTTTTAAAGGAATATTTTTTGTTTGTTTTGTTTATAGCAGAGATGTCCTTCTATATATTTTCTGCTCAAGTGTCACTTATTTATAATAAAGCAACTTAAAGTTCCACTGCTAAATTCACACCTTTAGTAGGAATAAATTCGAAGTGACCTTGGTAAACACAAATGGAAGCAAAAAAAACACAGAGTATTATATTCTCCAAGAATAAACTTAACACTGTGTATTCCAATCAGAAATAACAGGCCATTTTCAACCATGGCATAAATGACTACGGCTTCACTTGGAAAGCAAGCTAATTCTTTGCAATGATATTTATTTATTTATTTATTTATTAAAGATTTTATTTATTTATTCGACAGAGAGACAGCCAGCCAGAGAGGGAACACAAGTAGGGGGAGTGGGAGAGGAAGAAGCAGGCTCATAGCAGAGGAGCCTGATGTGGGGCTCGATCCCATAACGCCAGGATCACGCCCTGAGCCGAAGGCAGTCGCTTAACCGCTGTGCCACCCAGGCGCCCCCTTTGCAATGATATTTAATTGCCAGGAATCTATTTGTCTAACAGCACAGGAATGATTGATTAAATTATGATGTCATAAAAGAATATTATATTTACAAGTAATTTAAATTATGGGACAGTGGAAAAGGCAAGAAATACATAAATTGTCAACTAGAAAAGAGATGCAAAGGAGAGAAATACAATACATTGTAATAAGGATGATCTTTGGTTGCTAGGGTCAGAGGTGATTTTTATAATGTTATTCTCTTTCTTGTAAGTTTAATAACTTTTTCAAATATGTTGGGACAGTAAAATTCACTAATTTTATAGTTAGGAAATTGTAAACTTTCTCTGTCTCAAATCCCAAGAATTTGTCGCTGTTGCTGCTGTTTGTTGGTTTCACCTGCATTAGGTCAGATATTTATTGGATTCAGTTCTGGGTTTTTGAGCCAAAAAAGATCTTCAGAAGAAGGAAGAAGATGGTAGAAAAGAAACATGAAGATGACTCAAAGTTTGGGAAATATGAGTCAAGACTGTTAGACCTAGCAGAGAGCTGGCTGGGTGGCATTTAGGTAGATGATCGATTCTTTTTTTTTTTTAAATTTATTTATTTGACAGAGAGACAGCCAGCGAGAGACAGAACACAGGCAGGGGGAGTAGGAGAGGAAGAAGCAGGCTCCCAGCAGAGGAGCCTGATGTGGGGGGAAAGGGGGGAAGTTAGGCAGTGAAAGGGAAAATTGGGGTGCTAATTAAATATGATCTCACAAAGACCTGATTCTGAGGTTCCTTAAGGAAGGGCCACAAAGACCCAACCCCAAGCAATAAGGTTTCTAAGCCTGGCAAATTGATGTATAGCAATGAAGACTGATTCTGAACTCTGGGATGTTAGTATTTTGGATGCAATTGTTATTTCAAAAAGTTAAGCATCATCTATGGAAAGCACTTCAGCTAATCTTAGAGAATGTCTGAGGTTAAATGATTATAATTTACAAACACCTCTGCAGAGAAACAGACCCTTGGTTAAATACCTTTGCTCTATTAATGTTGGAGCAAAAATTACTGATCATTCAATGTATGTTGAGTATCCACAGAGAGCTCATTTCCTTTCCACAGGTCTATCAGCAATATCAGCAATACTCGTATCTTCACAGAGCATACTGTCTACTGTACATGTGCACACTAACACACACAGAGTTGATCCTCGTTATTTGCAGATTCTATATTTGCGAGTTTGCCTACTTGCTCAAATTTATCTGTAACCTCAAACTCAGTCCTTGTGGCACATTCACAGTCATTTGTGGACGTGCAATTTCTTGTCACTGGACGTGCACCTTCCCAGCTAAGGTTAAACAGGCCAACGTTCTGTCTTCCTGTTCAGTTCTTATACTGTAAACAAGTATTCTTTTTATGGTCTGTTTGGTGCCAAGTTTTTTTTTTTTTTCCCAATTTTGGTAATTTTGTTATTTAAAATGGCACCCAACACAGCTGAAGCACGAAGTGCTGTCTAGCTTTTCCAAGAGCGAGAAGGCTATGATGTGCCTTATGAAGAAAATTCTGTGTGTTAGATAAGCTTTATTCAGGCATGAGTTCTAGTGCTGTTGGCCGTGAGTTCAATCTTTAGGAACCAACAGTTTATATCAAAGAAGATGTTTTTAAACAAAAACATACATAAAAATGAGGTTATGTATTGATTGGTTGATGAAACTGTTGTGACCAGCGCCTTGCAGGAAACTAACCTTGTATTTCCCCTACTAAAGCTTGTGGCTCAACCATGATCTCTGGTTGCATTCTTATCTTCTGTATCCTTCCGAACCTCAAAGTCTTCTTAGGTTTTTTTTGCCCCCTTTCAGCTTTTGGGGCTCAGAAAATCTTGGTTACTTTCTTTGTGCCAGGCTTGACTAATATCAGGCTTCAGCAAGTTGCCTATGAGAATACATCTGCAGATTGGTTCTTGTCATTCTATAAGGCTTGAGTATTCCCTAACTTGGTACTAGTTATGAAGATACTAGTCTGCTCTGAAAACCATAAGAAATAGATTGACATAAATAAAAAAGAATGACAGTAAGAAGTGCTGGCTCATGTGCAAAGCAACTGGAATTCTAATACTTTGCTCGTGGAAATGAAAAATGGTTCGGTCAGACTGGAAAACAGTTTGGTAGCTTCTCATTAAATTAAACCTATAATTATCATACGATCCAACATTTCCACTTCTAAATATTTGTCCGAAAGAAATAAAAATAGTTATCTATCAAAGAATCATACGCAAATGTTCGTGGCAGCTTTATTCATAGTTGTCCCAAATTGGAAATAACCCAAATATCCATCCACTGAGGAATGGGTAAACAGACTGTGGTCTATAGATACAATGGAATACTACTCAGCAACTAAAAGGAACAAAATACACTCTACCAAGCAACACTATAGATGAATCTCAAAAACGTTAAAAGTAGGGGCGCCTGGGTGGCTCAGTCATTAAGTGTCTGCCTTCGGCCCAGGGCGTGATCCCAGGGTCCTGGGATCGAGCCCCGCATCAGGCTCCCTGCTCTTCCTCTCCCACTCCCCCTGCTTGTGTTCCCTCTCTCGCTGGCTGTCTCTCTCTGTCAAATAAATAAATAAAATCTTTAAAAAAACAAAAAACAAAACAAAACGTTAAAAGTAGTTCAGATCCAAGAAATTACATACTGAATGATTCCCTTTATGTGAAACTAGAAAAGACAAATCAAATTTAAACAAACAGAAGTCAGAACAGTAGTTGCCTTGGGCAAGGGGTGTTGGTGTGGTTGGCTGGGAAGGAGGCAAGAGAACTTTCTGAGGTGAAGGAAATATTCTCTCTCTTCTTTGTGATAGTAGTTGCATGGGTTAATAAACTAGCCCAAACTCAACAAAATGTACACTTAAATTGGGTACATTTTAGCGTAGGTCAGTTGTAGATCTATAAAGTTGCTGAAAAGTAAACAGATTGGAAGCTCAGTTTACTTCTTTATTGACTTTGGGCTCTTTTGGTCCTCCCGTTCCTGGAGAAAATGCATGAATGCCTTTGACTTTTGGAATGGGAGCAGGGTTTTGAACTACAAAGGAAAACCCAAGTTAATATCTTCAAATTTTGTACCCTTTATTCTGATGAAAGAAATATGAGGAGAGACCCCTTTCCAAAGGTAAGATAGAAGATAAAAGGTCTAAACAGAGACACCCCTTAGTCATCCAAAATGTGCCAAACCAGTGAAACGTTGGGAGTGCATCACTGAGTAAGACATTTGACTGCAAGCTTCGTGACGATGAGGGCTTGTCTATCTGGTCGATGTTGTATGCTTCCAGCCTAGCACTATATGCTTCAGACACGCTTACTGAATGTGTCGAATGAAGACATGTTCCCTCTTGTGATGCATATTGAAGTCTACTGCAAGAGGAAGGCACTGATTGATGCCATTTTAATAGAAAAATCATTGGTAGATGATAACACATTCAGTACTATGGTTGTAGAGAGGAGGAACAACTAGCCCAAACTAGAGTTTCTGGAAAGGCTTTATGGAGGGGATGGCATCTATACTGAGGAGAATGAACATAAAGAAAGCAGAAGAGAAAAAGTGGAATACGCCAGGCAGAAAAAGAGCTTATGTGGGACATAGAGATTCATTCGCTTATTTAAGGAATATTTACCGAGCAGCTATTATGTACTAGATACCGTTACAGATTCAGAAGAGTGAAGCTGAACATGGCAGAAAATAATCTCTGTCATCAGAGAGCTTATATTCTTGTGGGGGAGACAAATAATTTTTTTAAACTATTTAAACATAGAGTGGTGTTGATAAGAGAAATAAAGGTCTTCAGGAAGAAATGAAGCAGAATATGAGCCATAGAAAGAGATGGAAGAGGTTGGTGTTCTAGTTTATGTAGGGTTGTCACAGAAGGACTCTTTCATGAGGGCTCTGAAGAAAGTTAGAGAATAAGCCATATGGATACAGAGAAGAGCTCTTAAGGAAGATGTGACAGCATGTGAAAAAGCCATGAGGCAGGGCATGCTAGGCATGGTCATGAAGGGTAAGGAGGCCAGTGTGGCTGGAGAAGAGTTGGCAAAGGGGAGAGTGAAAGGAGATGAGGTCTGAGAAGTAATGAGTTCAGGGCAGCAGATCATATAAAGTATTATGAACCATTGTAAAGAATCTGGATTATACCTAAGGAAAGTGGGAAAAGGTTCGATAAAAGATATGGTATGACTGACATTGAGAAAGTATCACCATGGCTTATTGGGGGAGAATAGACTGCAGGGGACAAGGGTGAAAGCAGGGATACAATTAGGAGTCTATCACAATAATCTGGGTGAGAGACAGTAAATTTCTGACACAGATCGATTGCAGGAAAGATGCTGTAAAGTGGTAAGATTCCAGATAAATTCTGTAGGTAGAGTTGGTAGGAGTTCCTGCTGGCCTGCATTTGGTGGTATGAAAAGAATAGAAACGTCAAGAATAATTCTAAGGATACAGGAAACAGCACAGGGTGTGAAGAAATGCAAGGAATCTGTTGTTGGAAAAAAAATAAAGGATAAGACAGAGTTATGGTGGGATTCTGCTACAAAAATGGGTAGAAAAAAAGCCACAGAGAGACTTGTGCACGCAGTAGAGGCATTTTGTTGGGAATGGGAAATCTTTGGAAGGGTTTCAGCAAGGGAGCTGTGTGTGCAGATAGTGGTTTTCAATGGCACTAGCGTCTAGATGGGATTCGGAGACAATAAAACTGGCAGTACGGGAGCTGGTTAGGGGGCTCTCATAATGGCCTCGCAAAAGGTGATGGGATCTAACTTAAACAGAGGATATGAAAGTGTGGAGAAAGGAATGGATTTGGGGAGATAGTTAAGAGACATAAAAATGGACTATCTGCTAGCTGATTGGATGTGGAGGATGAGAGAAAGAGAGAGGATTCTAACTTGACTCCTAGGTTCAGGCATGGGTGACTGAGAACACGATCACAGCGTTAAGATGAATCAGAAATATAGGAAGAGTATAAGGATAGGTTTTTGAAAGAGAGTGATGAGTCAGTGTTGGATCTGTTGAATTTGCATTTCCTGGCTGTATCAAAGTGGGTAGACCAAGAAGGAAGCCGGCTATATGAACCTAACACTCAGGGGAGTGCAAGGCTCAAAGCAATGGAGGTCTAAGATAGCAAATAGTGCAACACTTGCTCTTTTGCCTTCCATGTGATAAGTAGAAATGACCAGTAGGAGCCTTTTCAAATAATTCATAATTATTATAGGACTATTCAACATCATAGAAATATTCCAATATGACACTATTCCATCTATCTGGATTCAACTTTCATGTTCCTTTGGGGAAGGGGTGTAAAGGCATATTATTTTAACTACTGCATGTATGCCCACAGTAATCCACTAGATAGCTTGTAGGGATGAATGTGCTCTTTGTCCCTGGAAGCATGAGAGAAGTTAGGAGAGAAGAGGGACAATGTGCACGCTGCCAGGGGAGAAGTGCCATAGAGGTATTGCAGGTCCATATTAGGACATTTCTTTTTTCATGATTGGCTTCCCCATAGGTGATATTATTCCTAGCTTTGTTAGGATGTGCTGCATACAACTCTAATATGTTGATCCTAGATATAATTACCATGTTTGTTAACTCTGCTACCCCCACTCACCTGGCTGTGGGTTATACAGATATGCAACTTAGACAAGTCTCATAGGTTGGCACTGATATGGTTCAGCGGCCATCATTGAGACTTAAGAGTCATCATCAATACATTCTACACCTGGACCTGATGATTTTGTAGTTCTCACCAAATGGCTGGTGATAACCCAGGAAAAGCCTGGAAAGGAAAGAATAGAGGCAAGACAGAAATCCCGGGGATACTACTATTTGAGAGCAAGGCAGAACGGGAAAAGCTTATGAAAGAGATTAAGATGGAATGATTAGAAAGAGGAAAGGAGAAGCAGGGAGAGTGTTGACAAGACCAACAAGGCCCAAGAAAGCTGGCCCTTGCCTGCCTCTCCAGGACCTTCTTTTTTTTTTTTTTTTTTTAAAGATTTTTTATTTTATTATTTGACAGAGATAGAGACAGCCAGCAAGAGAGGGAACACAAGCAGGGGGAGTGGGAGAGGAAGAAGCAGGCTCATAGCGGGGGAGCCTGATGTGGGGCTCGATCCCATAACGCCGGGATCACGCCCTGAGCCGAAGGCAGACGCTTAACTGCTGTGCCATCCAGGCGCCCCTCTGCAGGACCTTCTATGACTTCTCTTCTGAACACTCAGCTGAAGACACACTGGTCTTCTTGGCATGAGGCATGATTAATCCTGTCTCTGAGACTTCGTGCCTGCTATTTTCTTTTCTCCCATATCTTTGCAAGTTTGATTCATTCTAGTCACTCAAGCGTCAGCCTATATAAGTCACCTCTTCAGAGAAATCTTTCCCGATAACCCTAAGTGAAGGCATTTGTCACAATCTGAACTTATCTAATTCATATATTTCTTTTTTTTATTGCCTTTTTTGAATACACCAGCATGTTCACCCAATAAGAGCCAAAAATCTTGTCTTTCTTCCTTGTAGAGGTATTCCCAGGGCCTAGGGCAGTACCCACCACAAAGCAGGTGGTCAGTATCTATTTATTGAATGATCGAATGTTTCAAGTCAAGGAGCAAAGTGCAAGAAGAAATTTAAGAAGACTAAATGAGCAACAATGTGAAATAGCAGAGAAAGATCTAATAAAATTAAGAGGTATCCATTGGATTTGACACAATCCCTGTCCTCAAACAGCTTTTGTTGATGGCACAAAGCATAGACCCCGGAAATGTACAAGGCATTTAAAAGCAGCATACCATGATATGATGTAAATGGCACATGAGTGTGGAGGCATCGAGTGAGTGACATTATAAATACTTTTTAATTTACTCCCGGCATAAAAGCTCAGAGGTCTCCTTTGCTCTGGTCTTAAGCCACCCACTCACCGCTCTGGGAACCAGGAAAATGGTGCCGATATTGAGCATTGTTTGAAGAGATGCCTTTGGTGCCTGTTGGCTTACAAATATTTCAGTCATGTCTGTTTTCAGGAGGGTGAAGTGCAACTGTTTCAGCTTTTATTACTCTAAGGTTCTGTGGCGACTGTTGATCATATTTGTCAGCTGTAAAATTTTGATCAGCTTCATTTTAGAAAGAGATCACTCACGGAATTTCACGATCATCAATATGAACGGGAAGTTTTGCATTAGAAACAGTTACTTGAACATTATTATTCAGCTGGATAGTGGGTTTTGATTACTTAAATACGTCAGTTTTTTATAGAGCTTAACAGGTATTCCATCTGCCTTTATAAATTATTTAATGTTACAGATTTTACATTATGGGTGACTGTGCATGGGCGGGGATGGGGGTAGGCAAAATCTGGTCCTCAATGTCATTTGCCCTTACAGGTACCTTTGAAGACATCCATTGTCTTGTATGATCTTAAGTGATCTCTGTCCACAATGACTGTGACATTCATTGTCTCATCTGGACCTCCGCTGTTAGTTTACTTGGGTCACCGCGAAGACACGCCTTCTTCCAGTATGCACAGTCACTTCCGGTGCACTGGTTCTCCTCCCACCTCTGAGCCACACTGACCAAAGCCAGCGATCTTCCTTCTTGTCTGCCACACCGTAGAGTGGGAAATTCTGATGTTCTGCCTGCTCAAATGTACACAGCAGTCCCTTTTTCTCTTGGGTTTTGTCTCCTTTGGCTTAACCTAGATTCTACAGACTTCTCAGGGGTTTTGTCTACTGCCTTGGGCTTAGCCTAGCAGCATGGACAGCGACACTCCTGTGGGAGAACCCTGAAGTCTGTGCTAGGATTGCATATCCTTTGCTCCTACCTTCATAACATTCAGGGAATGTTTTCTAAATTGGGCATGGGGACCTAGGGCGAGCTGTGTGCTTCGTCTCGATATTTTATCCTAAATCTTTTGCTAGGTCGTGACTCTTTTCTACTCCTCTACCTCACCGTTTAGGCTTTTGAATCAAAGAGCTGGGAAGCAATGATTTTTTCCTTTGTTTCCTTGGTGTCATACCCTTTCTCTGAAACAATTATGTAGAAATAGCCTAGCTGACTGAACAGTGGGAAAGCCAAAGACATGGTAAGAGACCACTTGGGGTGTGTGGGTGGGATCATGCTGGCTAATATTTTAACATTATTATTCTATCACTCAATTAAATGTCAACTTTTTATTTAAAAATAAGAGTTCTATGTAGTCAAATCATGTAATTTCCATTTCAATGCCTCATGCTCTCCATGTACTAACAAGGAGATTAGTAAGAATTCAAAGGGAAAATTAAGGTAGTGAGGTAGCAGAATAGATACTAGATAAAACCTTTAATTCTTGGATTTTTTTCTGATTTCTTCACTGAGTTATTCTTTGTGTTTTGGGTATGCGAATGTTTACAGTACTGATCTAATCTGTCACCCACTCTCTCTGAAAAAATGATGAGTACATTAAGTAAACAAGGGTACTTGTTTGGTGAATTTCATTCTCAACCTCTCCTGGCCTCCTCACTCTTCCAAAGCTCTGAAATCTCAACCCTTAAGACACACACGTGTACATGTAAACACATACACATGGATCCAGACACACATATGCTGGAGAATCATTTGAATTAACAAACTCCTCTTTTGGAGTACAAAAGCAACTCTACTCAATAGTGGTTTCTTTCTCAATAGTGGATTTGGAGGTTGAAAGAAAGAAGAAAAACAGAGGAAAAACGAAAAAAAATAAAGCTTTGTATCAACACAGATCCAATTTCTGCTCTCCTGTGTCCATCCTTCCATCGCCTTCTCTCCCTTTACTACAAGAACCTATTATGCTACACTTGGATAACCCTGGAAACTGGGTCGAAAACACTTTGCAAAGCTGGAGAGGTGGCAGACAGGGAATCACGGAAAGCTGGGGAAGGAAAGGAGTCGGGGGAGGATGAAAGGTTGCAGAATGATGGAGAACTGGGAAGTGTGAGGTTGTTTTGTTTTTTAGGGGATGGCATGATTCAATGGAGAAGTCATGGGAATCTGTGGTCCAACGTTTAGGAGAGATTAGCCTCCAAAACTGAAGTTGGTGGCTCTTGGAAGCCACGGGAGAAGAAGGCTCTGAGCTCCTAGAGTAAATTAGTAAAGTAATTACCATGCTGCTCATTAAGGCCTTAGTACAGAGGTTATTAAATTGTTAGTAAATTATGGCATGTAGCTTTATAATGCACTTAAATCATCTCTGGAAGACCATGTTTTATGTTCTTGACCATATCCTCCTTGATGGCAGTGGTGGTACTGTTTATTTCTCAGGGTCTTTCTACCACACTTCATATGATCTTAGGCTCACAGAAAGCACTTAAGGGTTGCTGATTAGCACTTCTTTCCACTGAAACGTAGGTTCTTCTCTCTCCCTGAATTATTTCTAATGGATGTGCTTTCTCTGAGAAGATTGTGAACTTATTGAAGGCAGGGACCAGGCCTCCTACTTACTTTCATTTTCCTATCATGCTAGCAGAGTGGTAGGCCCAGAAAGGAGCTCATTTAACACTTGCTGATGGATTGAATTATTGACTCAAAATTTCCTTGAGGTTTGATGGTAGGATATTAAAGCGTTAGTCTAATGAAACAAAACGAAAAACTGACTATAGAATAATAAAGCATCTCTGGATTTCTTAATGGTCCTGGCAATTTCACTAACAAGGATCTTCTTGCATTCATCAGACTTACTTTGCTGTTGGTAACAAAAACTTTATTCAAATTCGCTTTCACAAAATGAATGAATTGATGGATGAATGAATGAGTTTAATAAAATTACATTTATTCAATGATACAACGGACAGGTCCAGGATCTTGCTGAGCTGATGTACGTCTGTATCTGAGCTATCCAGGGATGTCAGTTCGACCAGTTCTATCTGTCTTCTTTGCTAGTCTGCTTTCCTTTGCAAGACCTTCATGTTAACACAGACTTTGTCCTCACGGTGGTCCTGGTAGCTTAGGTTTCCTTCTTATCTTTCTAGAAAGTCCCAGAGCTGATACTAGATCTCTCTAATAGCCCGACTAGGATCATCCTCAAGGACCTGAACCAATCATTCTGGCTGAGGGGATGTGATATTGGAATTATCGAGGTCTGGGTCACAGGCTCATTCCAGAACCAAGTGGTGGGCTTGACTAGACTCCAAATGACACTGGGGAGGGATCTTTTCCCAATAAATATTAAAGCATTGTTTCCAAAAGAAGCGTAGGCAGCAGTTTAGGCGAAAGCCATAGCTATCTACTAGAGATCCTCTCTTTAGTTTTTCCTAAGTGAAGCCCATGGTTGAAGATATTTGTCTACTAAAAAGTGCTTTCTTATGTCATAATTCATTTCCTCATTGCCTATTCCTCAAAGAAATTATTCTTTCTTTCATGACACAGTATTTAACCAATATAATTAGAGATTAAAAAAAAAACAAAACAAAACCCTAAAACACTGCAAAACCTGGGTGTTGTAGAGTTCATGTGTGATTTCTCTTGGACTTTTTACAAATTATGACTAGTTCTATAATCTTCAATTCTGCTCCTACCTCCCCTGTCATCTTAGAAGACTAGGTTGGACACAGATTCTGAAATTTGTTTTAGTACAGAATTTTCCAGACCTACCCGGGTACATCAGGATCACCAGGGTTTATTAGGGAATGCTGATTCTCAGGCCCCATGCCCAGAGGTTCTCATTTAGTGAATCTGGAGAAGGAATTAGGCATTAAGAGGTTTTTCTTGCAAACACTCTAGTGAGTCTAATGGGCAGCCAGAGTTGGGGAACCTTGCAGAACTTGCTATGTTTGCAGCTACCTTAAGGGGCTCTGTAAATCAGGAGTCACAAACAATGAACACAGTTGTACCTGCCACAGTTGCAGACTGCAGCTACGAACAGCTGTACCATTTTCTCCAGGTGTACCTTTCCCTCTGCCCATCACACCTTTGCAAAACCCAGCAAAAGCAACTGTAAAAACCATAGAGAAGTTCACAGAAAGGTTGACACCAAAGATGTGTTTTTCCTTTTGCTCATGTGCTAATTTTCTTTTCGCATTTATAAACAGTGACTGGTTTACATTTTTGGCAGGGTTCTGCTTCTGAGTTAATATGCATTGTGAGTGCCAGTTAAACAAAGTTTTCCCAAGAACTTTAGCATTGTTTGTGGTTTAGAGGTCACTCATAATGGCTTAAAGGAGTTTAGCTGGAGTTTTGATCTCGCATTTTTGCTTTTCCTGCAGAGTGCTATTATTTTTTTCTTAATCAGTTAAATACGTTTCTCCAAGAGAGTACAAGCTGTACCATGAACAATTCTGCCATCTGATTTAATCTGTACATGCCTCCATTTTAAAGAAATTTAGGAAGAAATGAACAATGAAGTAGAGTCCATCAGTATTGGTACTGAAAAGGGGACAGGAAGTTGATGTAGGGCAGAATCCACAGGAAATTTAGAAAACCATCAAATACATGTGATATCTACACGTGGAGGTCTCAATAGTACATCGTTAAAACACGTTTCTGCTGTGGTGTGATGAGAACATTTGGTATGACTATAGCTCAGGAAATGAATGATCTGAGGATGTAGGAAAAAATCAGATTTAAAATATCTATTCCATTCTTTCCATAAATCATCAAAATATTGTCATTATTTTTGCATAGAAAAAACCTCTCTTAGATTTTCCTCTCAGCTGCCCCTAAAATATCTGATTTGGGGTTTGGAAAATCAGAGTAACACAAAAATAGAACAAACAAGGCTTGCAGGGAAATGTAATTAGTAAAATTCAGGAACAACCCTGTTTTCACTTCAGAGAGACCACTGAAATGTCTTATCATAGACTGAGAGCATGATAGAAAATTACCAGCCTGGAGTAAATGAAACTATATTTGAATCTTCCTAATCTCACCGTTCAAACTCCACAACCTAGCACAGTCAACATTCTAGTCGATTTCATATAGCTTGACTTGAGTCAGAGGGAAATTTAACTCTTGAAGTTGATGTAAACTGAAAGATAACCCAGGAATTTGCTAATTGTTTCTGGTACAAGTTTTATTACTTTTGGTCAAATACAGAACAAGATTTAGATGGGAAAAGGGAGATACGGTATGGTGTCTAAAATAATTTATGACAATTGAAATAGAATGAAGTTGGAATGAGATATTAAATGTATGAAGCGGTAGTGTTTTAGAGATGATATCCTCAAATAACTTACCAGGCCGATAATAACTGTTTCTTTCCTGGTGTAGAGAGTGTTTGATATTTTTAGCTATGCTAGATACAATCACCCGGCCATGGAGATGAGTGAAGTCTGAGGGCATGATGAGATAGAAAACAAGTCTGAACGCTAATTAAATCTCAGGCCTGACTCAAGGGAATAATCCTTTGCTTATTTAAGAAACTAACATGAGATGAATCATCCCATTAAAAAACACAAAACGCAATGTTTGAGAGTTCTAGCTGCTCCATGGCCTCACCAACATTTGGTATTGTCAATTTTTGCAATTTTAGACATTCTGGTAGAAGTGTAATGGCATCTCATCATGGTTTGAATTTGCATTTCCCTGATGACTAATGATATTGAACATTTATTCATGTGCTTTTTTTTTTTTTTTGCCATCTGTTTATCTTCTTTGTAGAAATGTCTGTTCAAATCTTTTGCCCATGTTTTTATTGGGTGTTTGAGTTCTTATCATTGAGTTGTAAAAGTTATTTATGTATTCAGATACAAGTCCTTTTTCACATATATACATTGTAAATATTTTCTCCCAGTCTGCTGCTTGCCTTTTCGTTTCCTTAGTGCTGCTTTCAGAAAAACAGTAATTTTAAACTTTGATGAAATTCGTTATATATATATAAATTTTTCTTTTATGGTTTGTGCTTTTTGTGTCCTAAGAATTTTTCATCTATTCTAAGGTTGCAAAGATTTTTTCCTAGAACCTTTATGGTTAAAACCACTTCGGAAAACCACGTGGAAAGGGGTCTAACTTTTATAAAGTTAAACATATACTTACCATATAATCGAGGAATTCCACTGGTAGGTATTTAGCCAAGAGAAATGAAAACATGTTCATAGACAGGCTTGAACAGAAATGTCTATAACATCTTTATCCATATTATCTCCCAATGGAAACAATTCAAATGACCACCAACAGATGAATGGATGAAAAGTATGGTGTATGTGTATATATTTATGAAAAGGAAATAAACTATGATACATGCAGCAATGTGGATTAATCTTAAACCGTTATGCAGAGCAAAAGGAGAGTGCAAATGAGTGCAAACTGTAGGATTCCACGTATGTGAAATTCTGGAACAGGAACGAGTAATCTATCGGTGAGAGAAAACTGAGCAGTGGTTGCCTGTTCTTGGCAGCATGGGAGGATTTGGCTGGGAATGGGCATAAGGAAATTTTTTGGAATAATGGACATGTGCTGTATCTTGTATCAAAAATCCTTTGACTGTCCACACTTTAATGTACTGTAAGATATGAAAAATCAGGAGAATCTGATTAAAATACAGGGTTAGCCAGTAATGATATACTTATTGGAAAGCCATACTGAGTGATTTTTGAACATGTGAAGATTATTGGTAAAATTTCTAGCTCTCAGACCTCCAGATCATGGCATTATCATTTGTATTTTAAAATGAGACATTTTTTCTTAATAAAAATTTGAAAAATACAGGAAAGTTAAAAGAACAAAAAGAAATTACTGCTTGTCTCGACACCTAAACCAAATCTTTTCCCTATGCTTCATATTTTTCTTTTTCACAGCTAGAATCACACTCTTAGATTATTTAACATTTCACATATTACATTTAACGTATTACTACTTTTGCCATTTAACATTATAAGAATTTTCCCAAGTAATTTTATGGTTTTTATAAATATGATTTAAACAGTTACATAATATCCAGGTAAACATACACCATAATTATTTTAAAATACTACCTACTTTTGAAAAACTCTTTCTTATTTGCTTTTGAATTTTTTCCCTATCTAATGCTACGATGATTAGCATATAACATTTTCCCCACTTAGGGTTATTTACTTAAGATAGATTTCCAAACACCTGGTCAAAGTGTCATACTGTCACCATTATTACTCGTAACCAAGGGATTAAAACTTGCCACTCCTGCGTGGCTTTCCCCTTAGGTTTCCTTCCATTCCAGAAAGTCTTTTCTTCTTTTTACTTTCCAATGAATTATTGTTTTTCGAGGCAGGGAGCTAAGGAGAAAGAGGATTTTCACCTACTCTTCCGAATGTACTGCGTTGCCTGAATTAGCCTCATCTATCTGTCAAAGTGCCCAGAAACCATGATGATAGGAGCTGTGGAAATAGATATCTAGCATATGGGAACCTGCTTATAATTTCTTGCTCACAGCATTTATCCCACATACAGCATTTATCTTTAAAAGAGCAAGACTAATGAACCCGTATGTATTGTTTTCTACTTATAGCATATCCTCATTTGAAATACATCCCATGGAAAATAAAGCTTTGCTAATGAGTAAGGAATTACAGTGTTTTATAGTGAGTAGTGTCGTAATGCCTTGGCGGAATTTTTGCTTCTGCCACTGACCTTATTGGGTCATTTTTTCTTTTTAAGTCAGAGACACATCTTATTGTCTGTAAAATGTTTTGATCATTTCTGATCTAAAGTACTATGTAACTACACCATTTAATAAAAATTAATCTTGCGTCAAGAAAATCGGGATTGGCCAAACAGATTACTCCATCTGGGGGAGTAATTTCTGCCTTGACAAAGAATTCATAATAGTATGCCCAGAAATATTGAACTCCTTTAGTGAATTACAGCTGTGGCTTGATTTGCA
The DNA here is from genome assembly GCF_024610735.1 of Ursus americanus. Lineage (NCBI taxonomy): Eukaryota > Metazoa > Chordata > Mammalia > Carnivora > Ursidae > Ursus > Ursus americanus. The sequence continues at coordinate 24,751,622 of NC_142146.1, read as the reverse complement.
AAACTTCAGAAGATGATCAGCTCCTTCAGCCCCACACCTGTTCCTAAATGATAGGCAATGTAGAAGAGTGGGTTAGGCTCTGTCGTTCAGAAGCTGTATATTTTCAGGCAAGTTACATGACCTAAATCCTAATTTCATCCTTTGTGAAACGGGAAATGAGGCCACTTGCTCATAAACTATTGGCAGTTTAAATGAGATAATGCCTGTAAAATGCAGACCCCGTACATTGTGGACACTCAACAATGCTAACTGTGGGGATGTGCATGGAAAAAGTAGTACCTGGGAACAGTTCCATCAAGCCTCACAGTTCTGCTTGTCCTCTTCTCATTCCCTAGTCTTTGAACTCTCATCACTGGACAACTGGCTTAGCCCTCCCCCTCCCCCTCATTTTCAAATCTTGACACTCTCCTCTTGGGAGTAAACAGCCCTTGAGAGTCAAACTCTCCGATAAATGTCCACTCACGACTTGGACTAAAATCTAACTACCCTCCGAAGACCTCACTAGTCAGCAGCCCTCTCTTTTGGAGAGGTCTGTTTTTCCCTTTGCCAGGACTGGAAGGAGACGGTTATCCTCCTCTGCACCATACTGCTGTTAGATCAGTTATTCTCCTCCCTCCTACACAACCCCTGCATCTTGGAGGCTCTGCCTTTCTAGACAGACCGTCATCTTCTTCTCGTGACTATGTTTACAGATTTCCCCCAGCCACTTCTCTTTCATTAAATTTTGACCTCAGTATCTTCATTTCCTTCGACGCTCCTTTCATCATTCCTGGGAGTTTGGCTTCTCGGTTCCTTTCCTTCTCCTTGAAGTGATCTTTTCCTCTCCACCCACTCCAAAGTCTCAAATGCATATATGTCTTTGACCACAGCTTCCCATTTTCTTGTACTTCCTACTTCATGACATTCAATCCGTTGATTCCATTGTTTACTTATAATCCTTCAGCTCATTTCTGCTACTACTCCCTTTCATTTCTAGCTGACATTTCATGATCCATTATTGTAATTTCTCCCTTGCAAATATTCTTGAACTTTGTAAAATTCCAACTTTGGTTCCACTTTTCTTCATATTTGCACATGGAGAAGTACCACATAGCTGAGGGGAAAAAAATCAGACCTCAAAGGCTCCTCAATACTACTCAACCATTCTACATTAAAAAAAAATTAAGCACCATTAAAAAAATCTCTTCTGCTCTCACTTCTTTCCCCCTCATTTCAGCTAATAACCTATAGTCATTACGAAAATAGAAACCATAAGATGAGAACTCTTGTCGTTTTTTCCATCATCAGAGTTGGTGATCCAAACCGACCTACGACAGCACCTAGCCTCTTCTCTCTTACTATTAAAATGAAGAACATATCGTTTCTTCTTCCATTCACCATCCCTATCTCATTCTCTCTGAATTTATTAAGGTCTTTGCTCATTTGGCCATTCCCTCTCTCTCTCTTACATCATCAATCTTTCTCTTCCTAAATGATCTTTCCCCTTATACAAATATGCTGTATTATTTCCCCTCTTTATACTTTCTTTACCCTGTAAGCCCTCCAGCTACCGCCCCACATCCCCACACTTTTCCATAGTTTAGCTTCCTGAAATTGGTCTGCAAATGTTACTCCCACATTTTCACTGGATTCGCTCTTCAACAGATCCAGAATGGCTTCCGCCCCTCCACTCCACTGCAATTGCTTTCGTTAAGACCACCAACAAGCTTCATGGACCAATTTCAAAAATTTATTTTCTGCCCTTATCTTTATCGACTACCTAACAGCATTTAGTGGATCTTTAGTCAAATAGGACCTTAGTTCTCTTAAATTGCCCAAGATGAAGAACTTCCAAGTGAGAGAGAGATGGTTTGGCCTGTAGGCTTTTCTCTCTATTTCTAAGATGCTTTTTCCCCTGGGAAACCTGATATCTGCACAGAGGCTTCTGTTCCTTCTCTTCTCTAATTCCAAATTCAGATGTGGACTTGAGGTTCTTCCTATTTTATCCTGGAGTAGTTCTCATTCACATGTAGACTTAAGGCTCTTCTTTAAGATCTCAGCAAAGCAGGAACATGTAAAAAAAAAACAAACAAACTTAACTAAAAACTCAGGAATAACAAAAGAAAACAAACCCAGAAAGAATCAAGCCAACGTTCTGGAAGGTATGGCTTATTCATCTGTAGCTTAGGGTTCCCAAAGTTAAAGAATGTTCTGTGGCTCCATGGTTGTCCCTCAAGGACCTCCTTTGGGTACAAGTCATTTCCTTAACACTTAGAAATTAGGGGCAAACAACATGCCATTTCATAGTCTTTACTTTTGCACGTGACTGAGAGCTATATATACATAACTTACTGAGTTAAGAATTAGTTAACCTAACTTGGGTGGGTTATGCAGCTGGCATTGAGTAACACCAATTAGAAGTTGGATTTCATAAACTGCAATGACTAAATAACTAGATTCTGTTAAGGACTTTATTCTACAAATAAGTCTGATGGCCACACATTTGGCAGCAAAACTCCCTCTGATAATAGCACAACCAAATACATATAATACTATTGCTAAGTGTACAAGGAAGGGAAAAAGGATCTTTGGCCTGGCTTATGAGGGTGGCAGTGCGAACACTGGGGAGCCACTGGTCTTGTTTCTGTCTCCAAGTGGTTGATGTCCTCTTAGCAGCACTGCAGCATGCTCTAGAAACCAATTTTCTCTTGAAGTTCAAAATAAAGACAACCATCCTCAGAATAAAAATATGAAGTTGGCACTTTGAGGTTGGAGTAAAAGGGAACTCCTATATTTTGGGGGGAAACCTTCTTGTCTTGAGTATTACCTAGGGATCTCTGGATATGTTTGAGGCTACTGGTTCCATGGTGATGGGGCAAGGTAGCCTCTGCCATGTCAAGGCATACTGGGGACAAGGTAGGGATTCACCTCTTTATTGTGGAGGGTGCCAGGTCTTTGGATTTTTGGGACCAGTAAAATTTAGAAAGTGGGAGAGCAGCACAGAATGGCCATGTTTTTATTTTACCAAATAAGGACACCAAAAAAGCTAGTGTGATCTATTCAAAGAGAGGACTATTTATGGATAAGAAGAAGAGGGAGAATAAATAAAATAAGTGTAACTTACTATATATATTATATATAATATGAAACTCTCACTGCATTTTGTTCTTTTGCATTGTGCTGCACTGTGCACCCATGAAAACTCCATCAGAAATTTGCTCTGGCATATGGAAATCAATGCTCCATCAGAGATCTTTATAAAGCTGTAATGTGTGAATCAGATTACTAAATTGTATATTCCTTTTATTATCTCTTTTCTCATTTTTCCCATCCCTGAATCCTTGGTAAAGTTTGGTTTACATATTTTTACCTCAGTAAAGAAAAGAAACATGAATCCACGTCTGGGACCAAGAAACCCTCTGATACCAGGGTAATCTATTGGTGCTGATGTTTTAGAGATCTCCAGGATGATGTAAGGAGAATTCAGGATAAAGGTCCAGATGCTCATGGTAAGTAGAGATGTCTCCCTGTACAAGCTATTGGAGGTTTGCTGTTGAATTTCCCTAAGAGAGATGGAATTTCTCTAATAGAGCTTCCTTACGTTTCCAGAATTGCCTTTTTGGAATTCCTAAAAAATGGAAAGGAGTTCCGGAAACATCTCAGCTTCTCCCCATTTCTTTCAGTGGCACATTGAGTGATACCAGCTCCAGCAGGTAGAACGTAAAGCAGGCTTCATGGGTGGTGCTGGGGTGGGGGCAGGAACGAGGGCTTCTCCTTGGCCTTGACCCCACTGCACTGTTTGGTCACCTTTCCCCAAGTGTCCTGGACACATGCCTATCTCCAATGGGGATTCAAAAGTTGGCACACAATCAACCAGGAGAAAAGCTGGCAGAAGTGATCCATTGGAGAAAAACTGGCCTGTTGGAGGACAGTGGGCTAGAGAGAGAGGTCACAGGCAAGAGTGACCTCCTGAAGGGGGGAAGCCAAGAAGATGAACTGCAGCCCCTCAGTGAGTATTTTTCAGGCAGCCAACGTGTTCACGACTCAAGGTGTGAGTGTTCCTAGTATTGGAGAGGTCAACTCCTTGCCTAGATCACTGACAGTTTAGCTAAAAGGTAGAGTGAGGCTGTTAGGGCCTTTGCCTTGACATGTTCCTGTATGGGTCAGATGGAATTGCCTTGAGGCTGCCCGTAAAACTGTTTTCCATTGGGTTCTTTCCAGACAAGCTCAATGTGGATATATCAAGAAAACCCTAAATACAGGTCTCTATTCAGAAGCAGCCTTTAGGAGTCTACCGAGATTAGTGTTGTGGAATCAGGCAAACAAACAAATAAGAGAGAGAGAGAGAGAGAGAGAAATAAAAAGAGAAGAGGCGAGTGAGGCTCTGGGAATTATAACTAATTTGTGGACCAGGCATCCTGTTTCTGCCGCCCGGTGCAGCGTGATCTGACAAGGCTGAGTAAATGTGGTTTTGGCTTTGCACTGCTGAGGCGTTTAACTGCATCATGTTGAGGTGGACTGAAACTTCAAGGGCATCCAGTGACATATTTGTGTCGTCACCCGTCTGCCCACTCCCGCATTATCAGTGAGCCAATGCAATATATATATATTTTTTTAAACTTCGCACCATGGTGTCTGATTTATAATTTCCCGGGGGCAATATTTTTTTACAGCGACTGGCAGGATTTTTTGTTCTTCATCAGGCCTTTTATTAACCCACTGCCAGAGCTCTGTGTCTAACCACTCCCAGTGTTTCAGTGATCCTATTATCAGTAATAGCATATTTCCTCTGGGAGATATGAATACAGTCGATTGCAGGTGGAAGGCTGAGAGGAGGCAGGGACAGAGTGAAGGAGTGTTCACATTTCTATTCAGGCTCTGCCTTCAGACTCTCCCCACAAAACTCACAGATGTTGCTGACTAGAGATTTTGATGGGTCCTTACCTTCATTTTTCTGTGAGTGGCAACTTTATTCGTTCAGAAAGTTTTATCAATCTATGACATCCTGCTCTGGAAAAAGCAAACTTGACCACACATTTGGGAGGTTGGGTTGTAAATTCCTGAGTTTTCTGTAAGACGTTTGCCTTTACCCCAAACCAAGGTCTAGATAGTTAATGGAGGTGGACCAGCTTGAAAAGAGATCCATACCATGTAGAAGGGGTGGTTCCTTCCTGTCTGGCTGAAGAACTCAGATGAAAGAAAGCACCAGAAGCCTAAACTTAATTATTATCATCACTGCTCTTCCATTTAGAGAGCAAGAAACTGTCCCAATTACAGGGCTAGCAGAATACTTCAGAGAGGTCTCTGGTCTCTTTCCTTACCGTTAGTCGGTTCCATGGTACCATGTATGCAAACACTTTAGTCAGAAGAGAATATACTTCGTTTTTGAAAGATTCGAAGGGGGGAAGTTCCATGAGTTTCCCTGGTGTTCCATTTAAGCTCCCAACAATACCGTCTTCTTAACTCAGCATGAATATTTACTAGCAGAGTGGACTTGAACAAGTCACTTAATCTCTCAGAACCTCATTTGTCAAATCTGAATTCTAATAATGATCTGTGGAACATATTTTATTGTGGTGAAGATCAAACCAAACAACCCACTTAAAAGGGATTTTCAAACTGTGAAGTACTGCACAATGATAAGCTCCTAGGATATTAAACATAATTCCTACTCATGTACCACCTCTCAAAATAAAATACAATCAACAAAATATATTGAATTTCTTAGTAGAGATGGAAAACCAACTCGTTTCCCCCTCCTTCTAATACCTCATACTGAATAACATGATGGAAGAGGGTCAAAGAATATATGTTCTGTCATTAAGCCTTAAAATATCAATGTCCCTACACTTGGATATTCTTTGATTCCCTGACTCTAGTTTGCATGCCATCGCAATTATATTCCTAAAGGAAAAGGAGAATCATAGCTTTGTCCCATTACCTGGGACTGTGACTATTTCAATGCATTGAATCCGTCTTTTAAGAGCTTCTTTCAGTGAATTAGCCTAAGAAATAGAATGAGAAGTATCTCCTTGTGTATCTGGTACCTTCCATTAATGATGTGAGAGTTCATCCTCTAGATAATTCTATAAAATGTTTTTCTTTCTGAGACACTACCCAGAAAAAAAATCACTCAAAATTGAAAGTCTTTGGGGTTTGGATAGTATTTTTCTATAACTTTTTTCTCCCTTTAACAGATTGTCCATTGTATTTTGGCAGAGGAAAAGGGCCTGTGAATTTGGGTGAAGCTTTCAGGTGTATCCAAAAGTTCAGTACTTTAAAAGGAGTTACTCGCTGTTAAAATATAAAGAGAAAGGAAGAAGATAGAAAGGAAATGGGAAAAGAACCTTTCATTCATTGGTTTTGGGTTAGCTGGGCTTTCAATGCAATCAATCTATCTGATCTGGAATGATCCTATGAACATCACCAACAACTTACAACTTTCATCTGAATGGACATTATGTTAAGCTCCTTGAACTTGTCAGTAGATCTGACTAAAATCTCCTAATATTTCAAGATATCTAATTTGGTAAAATACGGCATGAAGACAAAGAGAAAAGGGGAGTTTTCAAAGACAACCTTGATATCAAGTGGATATCCTCTTTGTAAATGCAGAGAAGCTTATAAGTAGCTTCTACTGACTAATTGCATCTAATAATCACAAAACAAGTACACTGACTTAACAGCACTTTCCGAAAGATTCTTTTCCTTTTCTAAAAAGGCAACCCTGTCATCAAATCTTTGGCCATGCAAGAAAACATGGCTCTAATTTCAAAGGAGCTATAGTGAGAATTCGCCAAACAAGTTTGGTAACGGTTGTTTTCTTGTCATCACTGAAAAAGTTTTGAGCTTTGTGCCAGACACTATGCCAACCCCTTCTTGTGTATTATCTCATTTAATTCTCACAACGAAAGTATGAGGTAGATATCATTACCATTATCATTGTTCAGAGGCTTACACCAGACTGAATAGCTTTTTAAGGTTATATGGCCAGTAGCTGGTGGAGTAAGGATGTGATTCATTTTTGTGGCTCTCCCAAGCTTGCTTTCTTAATCACTACAGTAATACCAACTCCCAGAAGAGTTAAGTTACAGAAGACAAACTGAGGAGCTGAAGAAAGCTCTGTTGTCCAACTCCCTTAAGAAGGCCCACAGGATCACTGTCACCCTCTCCAGAGTGTCCCAGAAATGTGTGTGTCACCCAGAACTTTTGCCTTTGGCTGTTGTTTTCCCACATGCCACAAGGTGGCTCAGCGTAGAGTGACCTCCCCTCTGAGTGTGAATGCCCAGAGGGTAGACAAGGCTTGCGAACAAATTGCTGCATCTTGTCCTAACAGATTCCACTGGCACTAGCTCATCCCATCTTGGAGGCTTAAAGAGCCACACCTCAGCTGAAAGCTCAAATTTGTGCTCATTGGACTCAAAGGGAGACTCATCTGAAGTTGGCTCGAATTTCTGATGGGAGTCTTTGTAAGCCCCTTTAGCCTCAAGAGACCAGATGCTTATTGGTGATTCTTTCTTCAAATGCACAAATTAAATCTAGAAATAAAGTATAAAATTTCAAGCAAAGAAGTCTGGCTTGACTAAAAAACAACGCGTGTACACACACACACACACACACACCCCAACTAGCTGCCAGTAGAGAACACCTGGGTAGGTGAAAAGCCCCTCGAGCAATAGATGATGGAGTTTGTAAAGAATGTCAAGGTTTGCTAAATTGTGATCAAACTCCCCTCACCTACTCCCACCCCAAACGCACATAATTCCACCTTCAACCTTTGGAAGATGAATTTTTTCAGAAAGAAAATTCTGTTCGGCCTATGGAAGAGTACCATGGGGTTTGCTCGTCGCGGAGGCTGAAATGAACTCTTTCACCCTGTTTAAATATTTAAAAACAGAAAAATCTCCTGATACAGGCAAATAGGTCATGAAGTGCCAAAAAATATATCTGAGAATACATCTGCTTTCGAGAGCAGGACTCCTGACCATACTCTGTCCATTTTGATTTGCTTTATTGCTCAAATGTGAGAGTCACCAAAATCCTAGCACAAGGAATAACTCGCTTGCCCAGTGCCTCAGGAAAGGGAGATCCCTTCAGGGTAAATGAAATTAATGTCCTATCATTCAAATGGGTGATTTTAGTCTCACTTGGTCATCTTTTGCCCTGAAGAAGTAAAAGACAGATCAATTTAACCCATGCATACTGGGTACAAATGATTAACACCTTCTCTGATTGAAGAGGATAGAGTGAGCAGGGAGACATAGGTGGAGTGTAAAGGCTTGGAAAGAGAAGATAAGGGAATCAGATACTTTTCATTTATTTGACAATTATACCTTGAGCTGACCCTGTGCTGAGACCAAATCTTGTCCATCTATTTTGTTTTCCTTCTAAGAAACAGCAATCTATGGATCATTGCTTCCTTGCTATACAAGGCTACATGTTGCATGATTTGTTGTGAAATATCTCTGTTCAGAGTGAGAGAAACTGAGATGGAAGAAAAGCCTAGAAAGAGTATAATTAAAACTTCAAAATTCTTTACCATGTCCTATTCAAGATTACTCTTCACCCTTCATGTGGCCTCTCACCTCTAGGTGACCTTGGGTCCATATTAATTGTACTATAGGCAGCAACCAGCCCAAATTAGAACTGGAATCTAGTCTCTCTGTGTAGAACTCTCGTGTGTTAACTGGGGAGCTTTGAGGAAGCAATTTCCTGCCTTATAAACTGAGAAGGAGGGAAGGAATATGGGAGTAGGGAGAGAGAGAACTAGCAGACAGGAGAGAAGCAGAGTATTATGAATTTCTAGTTCCTTATCTCAGGTCATCAAACTCCATGGGATATCACTATAGCCTCATAATAAAGTCGCGTTGATTTGCTTGAATTAACTTAAGTCAGTTTCTGCTACTTGCAACGAAAGGTTTCTAACGAATATCAATCTTTGTGCATCTCTGTTACTCAAGGGTTGGCAAGAGGCTCTCTAGATTCCTGTGCATAGAATAAGTGGACAACAATAACGAGATGATTATGATTTTCTGTGCTCAGGGACAACGTAGCAAATCTTTCTTCATATCCGCTTGGCCCAACCATCCAGGTTTACTTCTTAGGCTTTTGCTTACCTCCCTTCCCAGTGGGGGTTCTTAATTAGATAGGTTCAGATCCAGAACTCTGCAGTTTCTTCTGGAGGGGATTCGCCCTTGCAGCTGCACTTCAGCAACAGAGAAAGTTCGTTTGTAGGCTCCCTGGGGGCCTTTGGCAAGATTTGGTGTAAGTTTTGTTTAAGTTCTTTAAAGCATCTCTGGCACAGGACCAAGAAATGGGCGCTGAAAAGGGGGGAAAAATCAATGGCCCAATCAATATGATGAATATATGGCTCCATTAGCTACTTCCCGGTCTCTGGGATCTGAATGACGGTTTCTGCATTTTCTCTGGTGCAGGCTTCTGATGGCATTAGGGGAAGTTGTCGCTGCCTGGTTTGAAGACGCCTCTCTTATCTCAATGGCTAGTTTGGACATTTCCCCACTTGAGACGTGAGAGACTTCAAGAGTCTCTTGGATCAACAAGTCTGTTTTCCTTCCCTCACCCTCCCAAGAGTTTAAGACTTCTCCAGGAGAAAATTCAATTGCTTCCAACCGACTCATTACCTGGTGACTTCACTCAGTGAATTCACTCCTTTGCTAGGCTGACTTGCACACTGACCTTGATTTTTCTTCCTCAAGTGCCTTGTTTAGCCACATTTTATGACTCTGCTCTTGACTGAGGCGTACAGGTCAAACTGTTACTTTACAAAGGGAGGTTCACAAAGTGAATATTTCTCAAGTAATTCTGGAAACTCGAGAGGAAATGATTAGGGGACACAAAAGGGTATAAGCTAGTTTGTTGAGCTTCCATATTGAAAAATAATGGCTTTACACAGAACATAAGCACTCTCCAGAGATGTTTCTACAAAATGCACTTACAGTAGTCAAAGTAGTGCTGCTGAGAAAGGTTCTCTGGTGCAGGGTTACAGAGAGAAATTTCTAAACCCTAACCAAACTGAAAGGGGGTTTTCAGAAATGTCCTCTTCTCTCGGAGAGAGGTTAGGTACATACGATAAGTACTGAGTCAACATTTGTTTTTTGCTAACCACTCAGTAAATTCTAGAGCAGAGATCTTATACTAAGCTGTAGTCCTAACAATGAAAGTGGGACCTGTTTAGCAGTTTATGTTTCTATTGTACAGGAGAATGACTTCCTAGCTTAAGCGACTATGCCTTTATTAGAGGTTATTATGATGTAAAGGGATTTCAAGTTCTTAAGGGTTATAAGGGGGTAATAATGGACTCTTCTTGCCTCAATGTATTTCCCTGGGGAACGCCCAGCAGAGTCCATATATGTCACTAAATAAACCTAAGATATGAGACCCTCTCCTCTAAGAATTCCTACAGGATGCAACATGAGAGAGACTCTCTGGGCTTATGACCTAGTCACCAAGTTGGACATAAACAGGCAGGTAAAGAAAATAGGGTAACACGTAAGACTCTAAATAAGGTGTTTAGATAATGGGACTTTGCATGTAACGAGGATGCTGAAGATACCTGAAGTGTCATCAAAAAAGTGGGACTTGAAATTGTCTAGGACAGAGAGTTTGCTTATAGCAATAATAGGAGAAGTGATCAGAACGCTACACTGGGACAAAATGGTGGGCAGAATATTCTGCCAATCAAATGTTTCTATTTCATTTTGTAGGCTATTATAGGATATTTACTTAAGTTTTAGGTTTCCTGACTGTCTAGGCACAAATGGAATTATAGTTTTTCAAATGAAAAAAGATGGATGTGTGCCAGTTAATCAAACGGGACGAAGGCTGTTTGCTCCTATTTACGGGATGAAGACTAACACTGTAGACAATGCTTTAAACGGTGATTTTGCTCACCTGCAGTGAGTCCTAATTGTTCTCCATGAAAGTCAATGCCGTACTCTTGACATGTGACTTTGGGAAGACCATTCTGAGAAGTTACATTAATGAGTTTCAAACGTGGAGCTTTCTTTTTCTCTTCTTTTTTAAACATGCAGCTTTCTGATGATTTAACTTGATAAAAGGGTTGGCATATTCCTTAACTTAACCTCCCCAAGCAACAGTTGTCTCACTAAGTGTTTCAGGCTTCCAGCAAGAATTGTATAGTAGATTCTAGGAAGCAATTTGGCAAAAACTACCAGAAAGAGCCTTATAAAGGGTCAGTCCATTGACTTACTGATTCTACACCTAGCAATCTCCCCTATCCATGTTAGAAGTATCTGGAACATATGAAGATGTTCATTTCAGTATTACCTATAATAGAAAAAAAAAAGAGGAAAAAACAAATTTTTAATCGTAAACATAGTAGATATTACACAAATAAAAAGCCATAAAGCCATTACCCTGATAATAAATAACATCACTGGCATGAGGCTTATGATATAAATGAAATAAGCAAGATGTATATGAAAATTAGAATAGTTATTAGCATATTAGTGATTATGCACAGGTATTAAATATTATTAGTAATTACTATATACAGTGTTATCTAAAATATGAAAGTGTGCATAGAAAAGACAGAAAAAAATATGTTTAAGTGCTAATTACCATAGCATTATTACCAGGATTGATCATTAACAGGGCATAACTATAAAGAATGATTGTTTCGGTGTTTTACAAACTCTCCACAATCAGAAGTTAGACTTTAATCATAAGAAAAAAAGCCTATACAATTATAAAGAGAAACTCTTACCATCAGAGCTTAAGTTTGGTTCTCTCTTCTCCCACTGACTAAAGGGCAAGGATGTAATTTAAATATCAGACACGTAAGAGGCAAAGTTGTTTAAAGTGAGAGGAAGTGCTTTGAAGCTTTTACTTATATGGAAGACCTCTCCGATCGTCAAACAGAGGTTGGTCATAGGGGTGCCCCAGTAGGTCCAGAACTCTATGCCTTTTAAAACTGTATCTCAAGATATCTGAAAAAGCTTGAGTCAAGAAAAGCAGTCGAGGGGTGTACAGTCGGTTAAGTGACTGACTCTTGATTTCAGCTTAGGTTGTGGTCTCAGGGTCGTGAGATCAAGCCCCACGTTAAGCTCCATGCTCAGGATGGAATCTGCTTGAGATTCTCTCTCCCTCTCCTTCTGCCCCTCCCACTTATGCTTTCTATCTCTAATAATATAAATAAATAAATCTTAAAAAAAAAGAAAGAAAAAGAAAAGCAGTTGAGTGTGGTCTGGAGCCTGGCTGCCTGGGTTCAAATCCTGGTTCCACTACTTTCTGGTTGTATGAACTTGAGCAAGTCACTTAGCCTTCTGTTCAATTGCTGTTTCACTCTTAGGAGGTTATTGTGAGAATGAAAGTATGTAAATGCAGAGTACTTCAAATAGCACGTTGCTCTCTGCAAGAACTCAATAAATGTGAGCTATTACTAAATCAAAGGCTCTGTTTCTGAAGCTTGATTGTAAGTCTTGTGTTGACCCCTGTGGCTCCTTATGCCCTAGGCTGCCTCTGGCCCCTGTTATATTTTGTCAGCTGTTTTAGTAAGGACATAAAGGAACTTCATGTAAAATGTCTTTCTAAACTCAGTCAAGAAAGGAAAAAGACCAGGTTCACAATTATTCACTCATAGGCATAAATGTCTTTTATAAACTAAGGACATCTTGCTTATACAGATGATTGGTTCAATAATGGGAGGGTAACTTTAATGAATTAATTTACTAATTATCCATCCCAGCTCCATAAAACAATTGGCCTTTAGTGAGGATGTTGGCACATTATTCATAGCTGCCGAAGTAAGGACAGAAGCCATTGAAAAGGAAGACATCTAAGGGAGGTGAGGGCCCAGGAAACAGGAAAGAATCTCAGCTCAGAGTGGTTTGGCCTCAATACTAACAGTTACCAAATAAGAATACAGAGCAGGGGCCCGTCCCCCTGAATCCTGTGGGGAGCATGTTGGAGTTTGTTGAGAAAAAGTCCAGATCTCTTGCAAGAGTTCCGGCACTTGGAGTTTTTGAAGAAAACTATCTTTGCGCCACTGATTGCTAACTAACACAAATAGAATAGAGCTGCAAGACCACACACTTCTCAAATTTTCATCAGTTGGCATTGTACTGAGATGCTTTCTTAGAAATATGGCTGAGGGAGTTTCGAAATCGCCCCCCCCTTCGCACCCTGGCCTGAAATGGAGTCTCTTTGAGAAGCTAGTCATACATTAATTCTATTGAAATATATGCTTCACTTGTTAGTGAAACAAAACAGTTTGAATTCACTAAGGTCACACTAAACCAGGCCTTTGCTCTGAAGTTAAAGGCTCTAAATAGATCAAAACATTCTTTGTAATGCCCTTGAGTGATCCATTTATTGCACTTAACTTTCTCATTACTTAAATGCAAAAGACTAAAGTTGAAGAGGCCAAAACATACATTTGGAAATTTCAGAAAACATAATAGGCTGAGAGAGATAATGTAATACTTCTCCATGAAGAGGAGAGCTTGAATATCTTGATTACAGCTTCCCTACCCATCCCTCACACATTCAAATCCAATATATGTGCTTTTATTAATGCGTGAGTGCAGAGATATGCATAAATGAATATTGATAAGGCAGGATACTGTATATTTATGAGGTTTTATATGTTTTCTCTTTATGTTTTATTTGTATTTATATCCAGTGCTGCATACTGTATGTATGTGTTTATAAGTATAGCAGCTATGAAAGAAATAAGATTTTAATCGATTTCATAATATTTTGCAACCACGTATACACTACCATCTATTTCACTGATGTGTATTGCTATGGGGGGGTGTGACATTTTCTACTGGCCTCGGTGAGGACTTGTAATAAATATCTTAGTGCTCAGGCGAGATTTTATAAACAACCTTGTGTTATAATGCAACTGTATCCTTGAAATTTTACATGCATAAAAGTCAGAAATTTGGAGTTGTCATAGTAACATTAATTCCGGCCTTTCCAAAAGTGCAGTATTTTGTCATATAGCATAAAATGTTAATGCTCGTGCCTCTGTGACTCGGCAGTGAGACTGGGTTATATTTGCCACAGAAATCATGAGTTTGGAGAGCTTTACTGTCGACATTTAGAATCAGAGGCATAACATGTTGCACTAAATTTCCGTAATTAAAAAAAAAATACAAGACAGAGTAACAAACTGGACAAAAGGGCAAAGAACAATGATTATTATTTTTGAAATGAACTGAACAAATGGAAGAAAGAAACGGGAAGATGTTAAAACATTTGTTGGGAGGAACTTGGTGACCCAGACGTGTTTATTCAAACATAGGACGCATTTGAACAAAGCCTTCAGCAGGGAGGTTGGTGCATTTTGCCACGACTCTACGGGTCTCTGTTCTGGATGAGCAAGTCTGGGTATAATGCTGCCGCAAACAAACAAGGCAGCGTGTCGCGTGTCTGTCCCTGGGGAACTGCAGGAAGGAAACAAATCACCATCTTTGGGGGGCAGGATAAACACATACCTGTCTGAAGACAGATCACTGATTGGGATGGGTCTTTTGATGTCTTTTCTAGTTCCACGAGTCTGCGTGCTTTACGAAAGTCAGTATTTCTCAGCTCACGTAGAGCCTGAGGATGTGAGCTGGCCGCCATGGTCATGTCAATTGCCCCAACGAAAGTCAAGGGAAGTCTCCTTTTTTAGCTAAAAGCCTAGAAGTGGCAGGAGCGGGAATGGGAGAGAGGAGAGTGGTCTGTGTCTCCTCTGACTGTCTGACAATGCTGCCAGGGCCTCAGATGAAGACCCTTGGTTTGGCACCGGAAGCCCAGAGCGCCTCACCCGAACCCGGAGCTAGCCGCAGCATGTGTGCTCTTTCACAGGGAAGAGCTTGTACGCTCGGAGTTTGAGCTCCTGTGCTCCCAGTTTGATTCCTTTGCTGGTCCCCGCTCTGTAACCGAGGCCAGTGATGACGGAGTAATGCCATGTCTCCATTCTCTCTGGAACCTGAGTCAACCTACCCTCTTCTCATGCCCTGCTCTTTTCCTAACGCTCTTGCCTCCCGGGGCAATGGTCACATGTTTTTTTGTTTTTGTTTTTGTTCTCGAGTTACCATTTGCGCAAGAATGCATAGCCAGAATTCTCTGAGAATCTGTGACAGTACTGATGGGACTCTGTCCACAAAGCTAAGGTTTCCTTCTCCATTGAGTTTTTAAGGAAGACCTTTTACCTTCGTGTATTGTATAGCATGTTCCCTTGAGTCTAGAAAGCCTGGCTATTTGAATTGCTGTGTGTGTATGAAGTGGTGGTTCCGTCTTGCCCCTGCAAAGAAAGCTGTTATACTGATGGTGCGGTGCACCTTAGAATTGAATTGAAGGCATCCCAGAAGTCAGGGAATACAGTCATTTCAGTGTCCTTCCCGGGCTGGTCTTCCCTATAACTCTGAGTTAAGCCACACATGATTTTGAAAAGGATGTCTTTTTATTTATTTTCTTTCTGAAGTAGTTCTGGTGCATGAGGCCATGGTTGCTGCTGTTATTCCTGTTATTATGTTGATTTTAGTCACCAGTTCATTCCCAAACCCATTGACTTTGATTCCGCCTCCCTCATACTCCTGTTGGTATCAAAGGTCCCCACGGTCACATGTCATCCACCGTCCACGGAGATGTGTTTGTCTGTGCCTCTCCTCATGTTTCTGACACGTTCTCCTCTGCTGGAACTGTTGACCACTCTTCCTCAGACGTTTTTCCTCTTTAGCTTTCCTTCAGCTACTCTCCACTTACCTTCTGCCTCCTCCCACCCTAAAATGTCCCTTCTTTCTGGTATTCTGGATGCACCTTTCCCATCACCTGCTTGATTATTTCACCCACTCCCTCAGCTCCCAATTATCATCTATATCTGCACTGTCCAGTAGGGTGACCACCGGCCGCATATGCTTCCTTAACTTATTTTTTTTCATTTTATTTTATTTTATATATCTTTTAATTTCAATTTTACTTAGTTAACATACAGAACAATATTGGTTTCTGGAGGTTCCTTAAATTTAAATGAAATCATTTAAAATTCGGTTCCTCCGTCACACTAGCCACATTTCAAGTATTCATTAACCACATGGGTTCATGGCTGCCATATTGGACAGCAAGACGTAGCACAATTTCCTCATTGGAGAATGTTCTATTGAATGGCCTGGCTCTGTAGGCTAACAATTCCCAAACTGCATCTGAAGTCTACCATTCCTTCTGAGGCCCAAACTTACAGCTAACAGGCAGATAGAGGTGTAAGGTGGGGACAAAGTCAGCATTCGGTCATTCAGGTGTTTGGCTACCATGAGACATTCCACTTTTGTGTTTGGAAGTAGTTGATAGCAGTGGCTCTTAACCTGTTCTCCGCCGAGGCATAGAGGTAAATGACAACCATCTGAGCCCAGATTTTGATAGTATCCAAAAATATCTTACTGGCAGGTGATGCTCAACACTGATTTGAAGTCACTGAAACGATACAGTTTGATAGCAGTAGCCTGCAGCTTAGAGAAGATAGGCTGTCTGTGGAAACCATTTTCAGCAACCAGTGGAATATGGACCCTTTGTGTGCTTGCCCTTCCTGCCTCACATGCCCTGAGTTCATCATCTTTCCTGACATCTCCCTGAAACTAGCCCTTCTGTTCCCTTTGTCGCTGTTCAGAGCATCAGCGTTTCCACCTTCCCCAGACTTTGATCTTGGACTCCGCTTTCTCTCTCTGTCCTAATCTCACACACATAGGCATCCGCCACCAGGTCTTGCTGGCTTCATCACCGTGCCCCGGATCCCTCCTCCCCTCCTCGGTCCCATGGCCACTTTGGAAGGTCCAGCCTTTGTGATCACTCAGCTGGGCGACTGCAGTAGTTCCATCCCTTTTTTCACCAAACCTCCTACCTTCCACTATCTGAGTAGCAGCTGCAATCATTTATCCCTTATTTGAAATATTTCCTGGTTCCTCAGGGCCCATGCAAACTCCTAGCACGGCGTTGTAGTGACCGCGGATTACTTTTCCTCTCCCATTCCGTATCTTTTCCACCTACTACCATCTCTTCCAAACAGTTCCTCTCTTCATGGTACATTTCACAGCCCTTTTCTCCCTGAAGCTTTTTCCCCGAGTTCTTTCTTTTCACACCCCAGTTGGTCGTGATCTCAAGCTCTTCGGCGAGGACTGTATCTATATCAGGAGTCAGCAAACCCTGGCCCTCAGGCCAAATCTAGCCTACCTCCTGTTTTTGGAGGATGGTTGCTACGTTTTTAAATGGTTGAAAAGAGCAGTAAAAAGAAAAAGAATATTTTGCAGTATGTTAAAGTTATATGAAATTCAAATCCCAATGTCCATACATAAAGTCTTATGGGAAGGCTGCCATACCCATTGACTGACAAATTGTCTATGGATTCTTTTGGCTATAATGGCAGAGTCCAGAAGTGGTGACATTGACTATACAGCCCACAAAGCCTAATTTGCTTTGTTTCTGGCTCTTTGTGGAAAATGTTTGACCAATGGCCGATCTATACTCACCTTTACATCTGTATCTATATACAATTTTTGAAATACCCATGACACTTTGTTTACATCTCCGTTATTATCACTTGGGTAAGTTTACCTAATAGTTGTTTGTTTACTCGTCCTTCCAACTACCTGACAAATTATAAGCTCCTTGAGAGCATACATATTGAATTTATTATTCATTTTTGTGCCCCTTGCTAGCATTTAGCACAAAACCTTGCACATACAAAGTGCTCACTAAATATTTTTATTGAAGTGATAAAACATGGTTTGGTATGCATAATCACTTCAGGCTTAACTTTGGTGTGAATTATGATCTGTACGATATGTGTATATACACTCAAATACACGTGCAGTACACACATACATGTATCACAAACAAATGTAAGTATTTATATCTGCATAGTGTTTAAAAACAGAAGCTTGAGATTTCTATAGAGACAAGATTGATATAATAGCATGGAAATTGATTGCGATGTTTATCAGATATGGACACGTATTCCAAATATTTTATATTTGAACTGTCACCGATGCTCCCAGTTGAGTTGTAGTATTTTCCTTATCTGGTAAATGCTTAATCCTATTGTAAGTGGTGGAAACAATTACTCATTTGGACTCTCATATTTTCAGCATATTTGTTCTTGTCAAAGAGTGTGCCTTTGACTATCAGTTCACACATTTGTTGGATGAAGCGATAAATAGCAAAGTATGCCGTTTGCGGGATGATTTAACACTACATAGTGCTTGTTTCTGCAATCCAGAAGAGTGTCAACGACCTCTCTTTCATAGACCATGTGCTTTGATTGTTGCCACATTGGCAAAACACTCAGCTACGTAATTTCTTTTGGGCTCCTTTGGCCAAACTATACATATGTTTTGAGAAGAATGGTAGGAGTTCAACATGGCGTCCATGGAACAGAGCCCACACTGGCTGACATTCCAAAAGTGTGGACCCACATCCTTGGACCTGGGAGTATTGTGGTCTCATCTCTGGAGAGCCTCATAAGAGTGGATGAAGAAAGAGGCAAAACGGAGGAAAGAGTTACATTCAGAACCCTCTAACTTGTGGGTATAGCTTGAAATGTTAAGGATTGAAGTAGTTTGGCATGTAAGTATGAAGTGTTTGGCATAGCGTTGGACTTTGGACATTCGAGTTTGGGAATAGTCTGAGTAGTCTGTGGCTGTTGTTCTCAACCTTTTTTTTTTTTTTCTTGTCCGGAGGTAACATGATGAACAGTCATTCACATGCAGACATTAGCTAGACTTCGATCCCACCCTTACCAAGGCCAGACGTGGTCACTATGCATCATCCTCCAACCCTATCAATTTGTAGGGTGGAGATGGCTGTCCACTGGATATGGATAACATAAGCTGTGGATGGCATGCAATTCTCCAGGTTAGTGGCAATCCCACCCCGTCCTATCCACCTCTACTCGCGACAGCATGTTGGAACCCAAGAGGGCAAAAGAAGCATTATTAAAGGGATAATTAGAATTCACACAGTTTTTGCTAATTTTAGTTCAGTATTGCTTGTAATAAGAAAATGCTGACCTTTCGTAAGTGATTTCACGTCTGCCTATACAATGTGGTTCAGATTTGCTGACCTATAAAATCAATTTAATCTTGTTATCACAATTATCAATAGCTTTTCAAAATATTTTGATTACACAAATAACACATTATTGATCCAGAGACAATGAAAATAAGTGAAAGACACTTGCACACAATTCCACTAGTCAAAGATAATCAGAGTTATGATGGGAATAAGAAATGCTTTTTCATCAAAGGTCTAAGCAGGTGTGTTAGTTTTTGCCAAAATGAGATTATGTGATGTCTACGACTTTTTATCTTTTTGTTCAATAATATACCTTAACAGTATTTCTCTATCCTTTAGTACACATTGAAATCACAATTTTGGATAACTGCCAGCGTTCCAATATATGGATATACCACAGCTTGTGGTGCCAACTCCCTGTGATGGGACACTGTGGCTATTTCCCATTCTATTGCCAATGATACTATGAGAAATCACTGAGCGTTCATCTTTTCACACTTGTCTAAATTATTTCCTTAAGATAAAGACTTGGGAATAAATTTGCCAATTGGAATAGTAGGTGAAATCCCCAAGCAATTGGACATTATTGCCAAATTGCCTTCTAGGTAATGGGTACCTAACTGCGTCCCCAGCAGCAGTGATAGCCCTTTCCCTACCCCCACTCCTGACCGGATATTGTCATTGTAGCTATTTTTCAGTTTGAAAAAGAAAAGAGTGTCTCACTGTTACTTTTACATTTCTAATATTATTTATGAGGTTAAATAGGTTTTGTGTGTATGTGTGTGTGTGTGTGTGTGTGTGTGTTTGTAGAGACTATTTTTCTTTTGGATACATTGTGTAGCAGGTAAGAGTATAGGCTTTGGAATTAGGATGTGTGGGTCCATTTCTGGTTCCAGTATTTACCAGCTCTGTGGCCTTGAGCAAGTTCCTTATATACCCTATACTTCATCTTCTTCATTTATAAAATGGGGACACCAATGGTGCCTTTCATACCAGCTTGCTGTGAGGAATAAATAGGATATATCATATAAAATACCTTAGCATATTTCCCAGAACATAGTAAACACTGAGGAACTGTTAGAGGTTGCAAGAGAGATTGTCAAAGCATTAACAACATCCACTTGTATCTTCCCACGCTATGGTGGTATGGCGGTGAGTCAAGGGCTGCATTTAGGGACTCAATCCAGCTTAGTCTACTTTGATCAGAGGTCAAGAGGTGCCTGAGAAGTTCAAGTGTGGGCACAGCTACAAGCTGGTCTCTGAACCATACCAGCGTTCCGCAGAACTCTGGAATGAGGGGAACCCAGGGTCTTTCCATACTGTATTTCTGAGATTAGATAAGAATTGAATTTTCTTAGAACTTGTGTATGGCTTCTTTCCATCATTTCCTGAAACACTTGCCAGTACCTGAACTGAGCCCTGCCGTTCAGGAAAGAAACCTTGGCCAAAGAAGAAATTGCATTTGAAGGAAGCAAAACACAGCTAGAGCCAGAAGTCTACTCGAACAGTAGGAGTCTGTGGGCTCACGGGCAAGGAGGCCAAAGTCCTAGCCTTGCTGATGGCCATAGAGCCCATGTGGCCAGGATTATTTTAAAGACATTTCTTAATCCTGTGAGAACTTTTCATCCATCTGTGTGATTTTCGATGTAAGTGACCAGCTGCTTTAAAATAGATGAAGCATATGACATGGACACTGAGTACATCTTGAGAAGCAGGAGGGAATTCGTTCACTTGAAACCGCATCTCTGTCATTTCTGCATGGTTCACCCCGGAATTCTCTTTCCCCAAGTCATCTCATGTTAGTAGGGAAGACTCCTTCCACTCCACTCTTACTCCAAATAAACGGCATCTTTCCATCCCTGAGCTGGTTTCTTCAGGCTGCCTGTGGTTGCCTTTTAGTGCCATTGAAATCTGGGTTGGTTTTCACCAGGATTGCAGGAGAATGAGGGAAGGGGAAGTTTCAACGCAGATGTATCATGCCTGGGAATGCAGGTGAGAAAGGACTTCAAGAGATTTTGAACCTGGCTTTACCTCGAGTTTCTAGTGCCGACCTCCACGCAATCAATAAGCCAGCCTAGTTAAGAAATGAGTGATTTGGGAGACTCAGGAACACTTCAGCCTGGATCAGGTTATTTAGCACAGGTGTTTTAATAATTGTAATATAGTGAAAAACCTCACGCTGCCGGGTGGCCCTCAGGCTCACAGTGGGTGCCGCCTGCCTGGGCCCGGTTCCGTCCTTGAAGACAAGGGGAACTGTGAGCCTGCAGTAATTTCAAAGCCGGTGCCTCAGACTGAAAGCCGATAGTATTTGAGTTCTGGCAGCCGCTACACCTTTGTCTGGGTTGAGCCTGAAGTCTGTGCTTTCCGGAGGCATTTCTTTGTAGCTGCATTTACAATTCGCACGTTGAAAAAGAGAGATAGAAGGGAAGGCTACACACTACGTGGGAATCGGAGAGACTCCCGAATGCCACTCACTGCATTTTTTCCCAAGGAATCTCAGGAACACATGAAGCACAGGTGGCAACGTGACGGAGGGGAGGGTGAGTGTAAGGGGGGTGATAATTGATGGGGGCCCGGAGTCCAGACCGCAGCTGTCCCCAGGTGCACCCAACTGCATCTGTTCTTCCGCGAGGTACTAGGCGGTAGCAGGTTTTGGATTATTTAAGCAGGGGAAAACAAATCAGGAAAGTTAACAAAGCTCATGGAGGAGGAAGGTAAGGAGGTGTGATTGCCACATCTGAGGAAGGAAGCTTTCAGGAAGGGAATAAATTGCATCGGGGGGTTGGCAGCGATATCAGAGACACCCCCCTTCGTCTCACCTGTGAACTTTGTGGTTCTGAAAAAGGTGTGCAGGTGGAGGGGGAGACTCGGAGGCTCCACGCTGTCCCAGTCTTTCGAGCAAGTGTTGGATTTCATCATGTGGTGAATTGGTGTGAAACGTGGACGGGAATGACAAAACTGAGATCAAGTTGTACCCTTCCTATCTTCATCGTTCTGATTTTCTCCCCCCCCCCTTTATTGGGACTACAGGAGGACAATAGAACCATCTGTAGCTACCAGGAATGTTCTCCCAAGCCAGTGTTCCCCCCAAGTCTCCCTGATGCAATGATATTGGTAAAAGAAATAAATTCATTTACTGGATGTGATACTTAATGCAGGCCTGAGTCTGGAGTCCCACTGTCTGTCCCGAGTCAATGAGGAGGAAGGCCAAATTGACAACATTGGAATGATGGGAAACCCAGGCCATTTGTCATCCACAATTCAGATCATATGATATATTTTGAGATTTCTCCTGACATAGTTTATATTGGAAAAATCTCGAAAGGTCTTCACAATGTAACAGTAAAATCTGACCGTGAGAAAAACTGGTTCTCTCTTTTTCCTTTTTATTATTTATATATATATAACTTTTCAAAGGCGGTGTTAAGGGTTTACCTGCTTTGATTTATGGGAATATAAAGACATTGTAAGAGAGGTTAGGTCAGAGTATAATTGGAAGTTTTCTTACTGTCTCATGATGCTTCCTACATTAAGTGACTGTGGCAGATAATTTTTTTTCATGGAGTAAGTGGCTAGCCATTCAGAGGGAGTGGGGCTGAAGGGGAGGCATGGCAGACCCATGAAAAGTGTATTCTCTGCACCTTAAAAGTGTATGATGAAGGGTAAAGTGTCCTGGATGCTAAGCAAATTACCACAAAGGGCAAATTCCTCAGGAATTCCTAAAGAATTCTGATAACTATTTACTATCATATTTGGCCTTGAGTTCCTTTTCTTCTTCTGCATTACTAAAAGTATATCAATTGGTATATTTAGTATATCCAATAAATACATGTTTAGCTGTATAGAGCAAAAATTAAGGGTTTTATTTCAAGAGGAATGAGAACAAAGCAAGTAAATTCAGTCTATGGAATGTTTTGGAAAAAGCATATTGACTTCAGGTCAAGAAACAACACCTTTGTTGTCAGCGATGTAACCCAGGCAGTTTTGAACATTTGGTACCAATGTTTAAATGGTATTCATGATTGACGCTTTGGTAAACTTACTGAGTCCATCAGATAGCATGCTTTGGGCTGCAAGTAACAGAATATGCTGTTAAAAATGGATTCAATAATGAGAAGAATTTATATGCTTGAAACCAGGAGCATTGGAAGCAGACAGTTCCAGGATTTATTAAATCAGTGGCCCAGTTTCTTTCTACTAATGGCCCAGTTTCTTTCTATCTGTCCATTACCCCACCTTCGATTGGTTGGCATTTCCCCCCAGTTTGTTTCCTCAAGGAAACAAGATGGTCTCTGTGGTCTTAGATGCTATGTCCTTGCATGACCATGAAGAGAGACAGATAAGAGGCAATTTCTCCTTAAGTGTCCTCTTTGTCAAGGAGGAAAACTTTTTTTTTCAGAAGCTCTTTTTTTTTTTTTTTTTTTTTTTTAAGATTTTATTTCTGGGTGAGAGAGAGAAAGAGCACAAGCAGAGGGAGTAGCAGGCAGAGGGAGAAGCAGGCTCCCCACCGAGCAAGGAGCCTGATGTGGGGCTCGATCCCAGGACCCTGGGATCATGACCTGAGCTGAAGGCAGGCACTTAACCAACTGAGCCACCCAGGCGCCCCTTTTCAGAAGCTCCTCAGCAGGTATCCCTTAGAGTCTCATTGGCCAGGATTGTATCACACGCCATCGCCTTAGCCAATCACTTGCAAGAGGAATAGAATTACTGAAAATAGCTCACACTATTCGAGACATTGTGCATATTAAAGCTGTTTTCATCCTGGGGCACTTCTATATGCCATATCCACACTTCCTATTCCAAAGAGAATACATTTAAAAGATAATCATTATTTAATAATAAAAAAAGGTCTTTAAAAAGTAGGAAAAACTGTCTAGTATCATGCACACATAACACCACCACTGTGTTAAACTCTAAACTCTACGTAAGAATAGGAAATTTCTATCTTGTGCAATATGTCTCCAGTACATGGAATAGCGCCCGACAAGTACTAAAAGTTCAATCAACATTTGTTGAAGAAATAAATCCTTGTTCCATATCCATTCCAGAGCCCCCTGGGTCTCCCAGTCATGTTCTGATTCCTCATCCATGAACTTCCCTCCCACCCTGGTCCATCCGGAAGTCCTAGTACATTCCTCAGTCCATACCTGAGCCTTGTCCATCCCTCACGCCATCACTGACACCATGCCCATTTCTCTACCCAGCTCCAGTGTAACCTCACTACGTCTCCGAGTCTTTTCTGTTTATTTCCAAGAGCTGTTGATAGTATCCCAGGTGTCCCTGAACATTTCTTGCACCTGTTAAACTCTACCTCCTTTAGAGAAATGTCACCTATAAAGCTGTTTGGGAGAGATACCCTGATAAAGGCCATGGAGGCTGGTACTTCCCCTTCCAACAAAAAAGCCACGGATGCTTGTCCCGGCTCTCAGATTTCAGACTTGTCTAAGTTGGGCTAGGTTTTCCGTGGTCCACGGCCTCAGGGTTACACTGTGCTCTTGTGAGAAAAACCAAGTAGGCTTCCATTCTCATGGTGGCCCAGCTTCTCATATAAGCAGCAAATAGGGACTCTTCTATTTATTGTCTCCCAGTGTTCTTAATTTTCTTCCCATGAGACATTGAGCCATGGCCTGAGTCCCTGAGGCCAAGGACGGGTCACTATCTGTCCACCCTTTTTTCTCATTTCCTAACACACAACTGCATGAATTTGAGGCAGGCTCAGCTGAGAACACCAGCAACATGTTTAGGGTTTTTCCTTTCTCCCTTCCTGAAAGAACTTCAGGATTTACTGCAGAAGTTCAGAGACC
The DNA here is from genome assembly GCF_024610735.1 of Ursus americanus. NCBI lineage: Eukaryota > Metazoa > Chordata > Mammalia > Carnivora > Ursidae > Ursus > Ursus americanus. The sequence continues at coordinate 24,726,804 of NC_142146.1, read as the reverse complement.
TATAACAGGTACAAGGTACCAAAAGCACCTGTGGAAAGGACTCGATTCCCAACTGTTCTGACAGCTCTTTCATTCCACGGTTCTCTGATCTGTGAATTTGTGAGCAACGCTGAGTGCCGTTGTGGGCGTTGTGGGTGCCCTGCACACATCCTTGGGGTATTTCCCTCTACAAGCTCCCAAAGCTGTTTATGCAAGCACTTTGAGCTCTCCCTGAAGGGGCCTTCTTCTGGTCCCTAGAGAATGGGTGGCCCAGCCACAGGGCAAATTGGAGACTTCATGTCCCTAGAAGCAGCTCTCCATGGGCACACAAGGAGTTAGCAGATAGTATCCGACCCCTGAGACCCCTTGGTTGGGATAAATCTGAGGTGTATTTCAGACTAGTTTCCACGGGTCCCCAGAAGCATTCTCAGGTGTTCACAGTAATTATCTCTTTGAAATGTACATTTTACTGACTTCTATGTCTTTTTCTTTCTTTTTTTGAGAGAGGGGAGGGGCAGCAGGAGAGGGAGGGAGAGGATCCACTGAGTGTGGACCCTGAGATCATGTCCTGAGCTGAAATCAAGAGTCAGAAGCTTCACTGACTGGGACACCCGGGCTCCCCCCATCTCTTTTTGTCTCACTTCCCCCAACCCCTACTAGAGTTTTCTGGGATCGTGTTCCAAATATTCTACTTGCGCTCAACTCCTTATGTCAGAGTCTGATTCTGGGGGAACTAAATCAAGAGAGTATTAAGCCTATTTGGAGTAACTTAAAAAACCTTCACTTTCAAATGTACTTGGATTGATGTTGGAGTTGTATCCCCATTATGGACCAAATTCAAGGGAATTCAGAGGAATATAATTTCTCCGTGTTAGTTTCAGTAAAGGGCATAAGATATTTTGGAGACCTAAAAAAAAAAAAAAAAAAAAGACAATGCGAATGTGACTATTTCCAAGAATAATACCTTGAGTTTCTGTGACATTTTCTCCCTTGTTTATAAGACATATTCCTACCATATAAATGTACAGGAGGTTTTCTCTAAAAATTCTGACTTTCTTCTGTAGCGCTTCTGTTGTTGACAGTAACTCCAACTGCCTTTTGTTTGGTACTGAAGTTCATACAACAGACTATGAGCCAAAGTTAGTGATTAACTGTTTTGAAAGAATCTCCCAAAATACACTTGTTTGTAATATGTCTCACTTTTGTGTCTCCGGTGTAAAATAATTGGCATTTCATGCCCAATTTGCCTTTTGCAAGCGATATGTTATGTACGGTGGGACTTCAGTGTCTTTGTAGGACTCGTATTTGGAGTAGGTGCTCCAGACGTTGCCATAATCCCGCTTTACCTGGAGGAAAGGCTTCTCACTTGCCGTCTCTACTTTCGTCCAGGTCATCATGAAAATGCCTGAATTTCCTTCTGAAACAGACTGATTCCATTTTAATTTAGCAATTCATAAGCTATATTTTATCTTCTCCCTGCGTAACATTCTCTGATAGGAACCGCAACTGTATTTTCCCTTTTGCAGGTATATACTGACATTCTTAAATAATTCTAAGTAGTTTGAATAAGTTAACTCAACTCTGTTGCTTTCTTTTGATGGTGTAAGTTGAAGACCAAAGCAGCTTATTTTGACACAGTCAGTTTGCTGTGCCTTTTCTTAATGTATATATAATTATATTAAACATCAATAGATAATTAAAAATTATTTTAAATGAGAAAATGTACACCACAGGCACCCCATTATACACTCGATTCCTGAGCGTTAACTTCTTCCTGGCTGTGGGAATAAACTTGCTGAGATCATCTTGCCTCAAACACCTAGATCTTTGATGTGCAAAAAGTCCAGTGTCCCCTTTTGGGCACTTCGGTTGTCCTAATTGTGTCAGGCATGGAGTTCTTACTTTCCCTGAATCTGTTCATTTTAGTGGCTTCTCTGGCCCTTCCTTCCTGGACTGTCGCTGGGGTGTACTTAATCCAGGTAGACACAGGACTCACCGCCTATCCTTGGTCCCAAGACTCCCCACACCCCACCCACGTCACAGTTCCTTAAAACATTCCCTTTGTTGTGTGTGGCTGACTCTATTGACCATTCAGGGCATCTATCTCGCAGAAGCACGATCATTTTATATGAGCATTTTAACTATCCTTATACCTACATGTAATTTCGATAATCCCCCTCCCCCGGGTATTTCAGTGATCACACCTTCCTCTGTAATCAAGCTGTTGATCTGCCTTCCTGCTCCTTTCCCCTTCTCATCAATCTCAGCAAAACAAGCTCAAATTTACTTCGTTTTATTCCAGTGAGGAATTCAGCGGAGCTTTTGTTCTTCCCTCCTTTCTTGGGAGTCTTTTCGCACCTAAATGGCCCGTTAAGGGATTTTCCTAAACAGAGATAGTTTCTTCCCTAAGAGGAGTTCTGGTGTCAGCTCTTAAGATACTAATTCATGTTCCTTGTACCCTGCTATATTGTTTAATGTCAGAGCTCTGTAACTGGTCTTCTCACATTCTACTCTGCTCCAAACCAGTCTCCCTGGCTTTTTACAGGTAAACTTGATCTTGTCACCGATCCTCTGTTGAAAACCTTCTCATTGTTCTCATTGCTCTATTGTTCAAAGCTTCCTTCATGGTGCTGCTGGGAGAAGGCAGCAGCAGTCTCAGCAAAACCTTCTCCCAGAACCACCTCCCTAGAGAAAAAAAAGCCTTCATCTGTAGTAAGGCAGCAACAAGTGGGGACTTAATGCGCTAGGGAAGACTCATTGCCACTGAGGGAAGAGAACAGAAAAACCCTTCTGCCTCTGGGGGTGGGGCACGCATGCCAGGCCCAGAACACAGCTGGGGGAGGGGCAGGGCAGGAGAATGTGTGAACCAGACCTAGGGACACTGGGCCTGCCTGGAACTGAGGACTAATGAGAGCATCAGTCATCAGAGCCATCTGTCTTCTACCCCTCAGCACCAGGCTAACAAATGTCAAGCAACGATAACTGTAACAAACCTGGGACAGCCGCAAGAGTCCGATTCTTCCTGGAGGGCTGCACAAAGAGCAGACCCCAGGTCCAGGAGGGAAGTGGACACTGAGGAAATGGCCTTTGGCAGAGCAGCCCTGGCCTGAAAAGAAGGCACCACTAGCAGAATTTGAAGTCTGAGGTATGATGAGTGCAACCGTAGCAATAACAAATCTTGTACCCAGCCAACTCCCGATATTAAGGGCCGAGCGGAAGGAAAGGTGTGCCCGACTCCAAGAACAAAACACACCTACCTCAGTACTTACTAGATAAGCAACTTTCAAGGAAAATCATGAGACATATGCAAAGGCGAGTCATCATCGAGGCAATTATCAGAACCAGACTCAGATAGGACACAGACGGTGTGTTACTGGCAAAAAGACAAACACATAGACCAGGGAACTAAATATGAAGTTTAGAGATAGACTCACATAAGTATAGTCAACCAACTTTTGGGCAAATACTCAAAGGCAATTTAATGGAGAGAAGATGGTCTTTTCCCCAAATGGTGAGGAAAAAGCCTGAGATCCAAACGCAAAAAAGGGAAGCTTGACACATACCTCAAACATTACCCAAAAATAACACGAAATGGATCATTGGCTTAAATGTTAAGATACAACACTATAAAGCTTCTGGAAGAAAATTACTGTGACCTCAGATTTGCAAGGTTCTTAATTATGAAATCAGAAGTACAGACTAAAAAAGGGGGAAAAATTGATAAACTGAAGTTTATCAAAACAATAAGTTCTTACTTTGTGAAGGACATTGTTAAGAGAATGAGAAAAAGGCCATAGACTGAAGTAAAATATTGACAAACTACATCTCTCATAGGACACTAGTATCCAGAATGATCAAGAAATCTAAAAACTTGGGGCGCCTGGGTGGCTCAGTCATTAAGCGTCTGCCTTTGGCCCAGGGCGTGATCCCAGGGTCCTGGGATCGAGCCCCGCATCAGGCTCCTCTGCTGGGAGCCTGCTTCTTCCTCTCCCACTCCCCCTGCTTGTGTTCCCTCTCTCGCTGGCTGTCTCTCTCTCTGTCAAATAAATAAATAAAATCTTAAGAAAAAGAAAAAAAGAAATCTAAAAACTCCACAATGCGGAAACAAACAACCCAGTTTTTAAAAAGGGCAAAGATCCGAACTGACTCTTTATCAAAGAGGAGATTGAGGGGGCAAATAAGACATATGATAATATGTTCATCCTCAGCAGTTTTTAGAGAAATACAAATAAGGATCACAATGAGACACCATAACAGTAAAATAACAAAAAGCAAACAAACTAGCGATTCCAAATGTTGGTGCAGAGCAACTGGAACTCTAGTTCCCATGGAATCCGAAATGGTACAGTTACTTTGGAAAACAGTTCAGCAGTTTCTCTTAATGTTGCGTATGCACTTGGCATGTAAGTTACCAATCCTACTTTTAGGTATTTAACTAAGTGAACTGAAAACTTATCATCCCACTGAAACATGTATGTGAATGTTTATAACAGCTTTATACATAATCACTGGAAATAGCCCAGATGTCCTTCAACAGAAGAATGGATAAATAAGCTGTAGGGTATCCATGAAATGGAATACTACTCAGCACTGGAAAGAAAGAAACTACTGATTGATGCAACAGCACGAATGAATTTTAAACACATGTTCTTAAATTAAAGAAGCCAGATATAGAAGTCCATATGTTGTATGATTCCATTTATATGACATTCTAGAAAAGGCAAAACGATAGAAATGGAAAGCAGATCAGTAGTGGGGGAGTAGGGGAGGGGTTGGCTACAAAGGAAAGCATGAGGGAATTTGGGGGGGCAACGTTCTGAATGGTGTTGTGATGGTAGGTGTGTGAATCTATGCATTTGTCAAAATTCATAGAACTGTACATTGCAAGGGATGAATTTTGTCTGTGCAAATTACAAAAACATAACCAGGATGACAGTGAGAGCCAAGAAGGAATACCGACTGTGACGACAAGTGTATGATATAATTACTAGAAGTGGTGAGGGAGAAAGGAGCTGACCTATGTAACTTTGGAAAACCATATTTGCACTAGATGCTTTCAGGCTAAAGACCAAAACTGTGTGCAAACTATTTAATCCAGTTGATAAACTGGTTTCTCACAGGGGTACGGGTCAACCCCAATTCTGAAACTACTTTACATGTATATGAAGATTGAGAAAATAAATATATATATTTTAGAAAACAAACACCAGATTTCTCATTGCCAGAGAAGTTTACAAATAAGCAGGGGGAAGGCTTAAAAGAACCCTGTGTTTCTAGATGAGATTCAGAGATATCGTATTAACATGTTTATTTTAGTTTAATTATTAAAATGTTAACTTCTATTTTTTAAATATCAAATTGTTTAATATTAAACATGTTTAAATTTTAATTTATTAAAATTATTTATTAAAATGTTTATTTTAATATGTACACAGATACAAAAATGTAGATACATAAATGTGTGCATGTGTGCATGTGCGTGTGCATGTATGTGTGTGTGTGTTTGTGTGTGTGTGTGTATTCATTGGTTGGTATGCATACATAGATTCCCTGAGAGGGCCTGCTAACAGTTATACCCTAGTAGCAAGAAATGTACTTAGCACCCAGAACTTGGTTTCTAAATACCATTCCCCAGTAAAAGATCTTAAAGAAAGACCAGAGGTAGGGAAAATATAAGATGAGACCAGAGCATCTTATGGTTTCAAAAAGTAAGGAAGCGAGAAAAAAAAAAAAAGTCAAAAAGATACAGGAATCAGCAACCTTAAAGATCTCCCAATGGTCAGAGCTACAATAATTTGAAAAATAAAAATATAGTATGGGTTTATAGCCCCAATGATAAAATACATATTGATGAGCCCATGCTTATATAAGTAAGTAAGATAAGACACTTCTTCCTTACAGAGAAATTCTGATTAATAAATATAGACAAGATGAGGGAAAGAGAAAATTACAAGAACATTATAGTAAAAATTGCTTCAGGCAAGATATACTGATGAATGCTAAAATAAGTGGGCAAAAGTTTAAGGAGAAACTTTTGCATCACTACAAATTATGTCTCCAAAATATTTATTAATTACTGTGCTGGTTGTAATCATACGTCCATGAATTCTTGCATGTATCTCCCTTCAAAAAGTGGAACTTCTTTCTTCTCCCTCTTGGGCGAGGAGTGGACATAGTGACTCACTTCTAATTAATAGAGTAGGGAAAGGGAAAATGGTAACTCTACATTGGAGAAACTTGGCCGAAAACTATCTTAACCAAGTCATCATGGCTAACACACCAATAACAAAACACGTTGATATCATGTACGGCCTTATAAGATGCACTGAGAAGGCACCTCACCTCTAGTATTCTTCCCCAAATTTTATCATCGCACTTAATATGAGAAAACATCAGACAAATCCAAATTTAGAGACAGTCTACAAATGATCTGACCAACATTTTTTGAAAGGTCAAGGTCATGGACGAGAGCGATAAGCTGCGAAACTGTCACAGATTGGGAGAGTGTGTAACCACTAAATATGATGTGGAGTCTTGGATTTGAGCTCGGAATGGAAAAAAGGACATTAATGGAAAACTGGTGAAATTTGAATAAAATCTGTCATTCAGTGAATGGTATTGTGCCAATGTGAATTTCCTACTTTCGATCGTTGTACGATGGCTGTGTAAAATGCTGACATTAGGAAAGGTGGGGGAAGGGTATATATGGCAACTCTGTACTATCTGTACTATTAGCTCAAAAGAAGTGGTTGATATTTTGGAAAAAGGAATGTAACTTTTTTTTTTTTTTGAAGTTTTGCCCCTTACATACCATCTAATTGTCAGCTCTTTGTTTCTTGGTCCTCAGAATGGTCTTCAAAATGGCTACAATAGGCTATTTTCTTTTTTCCCAGAGAACATTGATCCTGCACTTTGAGTAGTCTTAGCAGTGATGGCATAATAACAACTGCAGTTTACATTTATTAAGTGCTTACTACCTACCAGGCACTCTGCCGAGTACTTTACATAGATGTCCACTAGTCCTGCGAGGACACTGTAGCCAATTTTACAGATGTTGAAACTGAGACAAAGAGAAGTTCTGCCCAAGGCTAGATGGTTAGGAGATGTTGAGCAAAATAGGATTCAAACCACTTAAGATGCCTGACTCCACAACCAGTGCTAATTATGATAATAATTCAAGTAATTCATATGTGCTACACCATCAACTAATTTATTAAGAATGCTGTTTTGTCAAGCTGCCTGTGAGGAAGTCATTTTTATCATCTTATTTTATTCATGGGGAAACTGAAGTCTGGAAAGTAAGCACCTTGCTCAGATCCAGATCCAGTGAGCCCAAGACTTCCCTCTTCACTCCAGTTTAGTCAGCCTTACCATCTTTACAAAGGTAAGGGCGTCTTTTATCCTTGCTACTGCTGAAACTCAGAGGCTACACCATACACATTAAAAAAAAAATGATAAAAACTCTGTTCTGATATTCGCTGTGATTTCAAATTGTTTTAAAATCAAAGTGATTTGAAATTGTTCCTTGTAAGTGCTATACGGCCGAGAATGCAGCTGTGGGAACACGACTGGGTCCCTGGACGTCATGGTAAGCGTCTCACATAGTATTTCACATCCTGACGCCATGTAAAAACTCTCCACCTACCAGTCTGTGTTGCAGGCAGTTTTTTTTATCGATATAAACAGTTAGTACCCTTTATGTCATAGGGTCTTCCTTTCAACAACCAAACAACAGAAGCCATCTAGCAGAGGAATTTTCTTCTCACCTCCACACTCTGAAGTGAGTCCTGAGGTGAAAGTGCCATCAAATACTGTCTTAGGAACAAACAAACTAATAAACCACAAATAAGAGAGGATGGCATGAGGACACTTTAAAAGTACTTTTTAGAGATAACCAGCAGAGAAACTCCTGAAGTGGCAGGATAAGGATTGGATTGCCCTTGCCACATGTTACGTTACTGCTTTCCAATGTTGAGTCCTTGCACTGAACATCAGGGAGCCATTTTGCACAGGAAGGGGATGTTATACTCACACTATGGCTGCCATTGATCTAGCTGAACATAGCTGGAGTTTCTCATTTTTATCTCAGGAGGGGTGGCTCTGCCAGGAGACAGTTAGTCCATTGCCAAATGTAAGAAAACAATGGTACCATGTAACTGAGCAAACAGGTACCATGAGACCAAGGACACTGGGGGATGATGAATCCAGACTGGGAGGCAGAGCATCATGGGTATGGGAAACAGAGCCTACTTGAAAGTAGAACAATTAGCCACTGTTCACAAATAGGGCTGATGAGAGCCTTTTTTTCACTCCAAGTTCTATTTAATACCCCTCATTTATGAGTAGATAGGAGGGAAGTTTTTGATTTTTTTTTTAAGATTTTATTTATTTATTTGAGAGAGAGAGAAAAAGTATAAGCCAAAGAGAGAGGCTGAGGGAGAGGGAGAAGCAGACCTTCCACTAAGCAGGAAGCCCAATGTGGGGCTCCATCTCAGGACTCTGGGATCACGACCTGAGACGAAAGCAGCCGCCCAACTGACTGAGCCACCCAGGCGCCCCAGGAGGGGGGTATTTAGATGGAGGCAACCACATATAGCAGGAATCTGTGTTTAGTCATTTAACAAATGCTTACTAAACACTCACCATATATGAGGCCTAATGCCAGATGCAAGAGTAGAAGGAATTATAAGACGCAGTCTCTGAATTGGAGGAACTCGTAGGCTGGTGGGGAAGGTGTACTTGAAGACAAATAATTGCAATCCATGGGATATGTCCCAATACAAATGTTGGTATCAGCTTATCTGAAGGATCCAAAGAGGGCCTCTGCTTGTGTGAGCCCAAGATTTTCTATATTTTTCCCCCATGGGAATAAAATTTTTATTAGTGTTCAAAAATATTGCATCTGCAAGGACGGTGCCATCTATTGTCAGATATAAAATTAATTTGAAGCTCAATTAATCTCATCTTAGTGCTTATTTTTGGCTACTCAACATAGTTAAGTCAGCTCTCCTGCACCATTAGCCTCCTAAATAGAGAAAGGCCTCCTAATCTACTCCCAACCCATTCTCACCCCCAAATGGCTCCTTCTGTTTCCATCTATACCAAAGTGCCCATGTTCTTCAAATAGATTTCTTTGGGTCCCATCTCTATGCTTTTGCATATACTAGCTCTTCTACCTAGATTGTCTTCATAAGTGCCTAGCAAAACCCAATCTATTCTTGTAAGGGTCCTCCCAATGTTGCCTTTTCTAAAAGCAACCTACTTGGAAGTAAAGTCTTTCTCTTTGAATGTCTAGAGTACGATGGTTATATCTCCGTTATCTCACTTATTACATACTTCCTTAGGTTGTAGTTATTTCTGCCACTAAATTATACATGATTTCACATAAGGTCCATGTGACTTTTTCAAGAGCCAGTGTGATAGCTGGGACATTGAACAGGTTCAGCACATTTGGCAAATAAATGCACTTATAGAAAGAGCTGATGAGAAGCTGCTAGAACATTTGGACTTGACCCACCGTGAACAAGTCAAAAATGCTCCACAAATAGACAAGATACACTGCAGAATTACCCAGCAAAAAAGGGGTGTGAAGACATTAGTGGCCTTCTCAAACATCTGGCGGGATTCATAAGGGCCGCTCTTCATGGGTATGCAGGCTGTGCAGTCCCGCAGGGCTGTATACCTGATTTACGCTCTGCTGTCGCCATCTTGAAATTCTTTTTTTTTTTTTTGAAAAGACATTCCATTTATTTATGGGTTGGAAGACTTAACAGTCTTGCCAATACTAGTCAAAGCAATCTGCAGATTCAGTGCAATCCCTATCAAAATCCCAAAGACATTTCTTTCTTTTTTTTTTTTCCAAGTTAAATTAACCCATTTTATTTATTTATTTTTTAATAATAATTTTTTATTGTTATGTTAGTCACCATACAGTACATCCTTAGTTTTTGATGCAGTGTTCAGTGATTCATTATTTGCGTATAACTTAATAATTTTCTAACGAGAGACCCTGAAATTTTATTTTGCACTGGGTCCTATACATAAATGTAACTGGTTTGGGATCCAGTTGAGGAAGCAGTTTTAAGATTCAGAAAAGTTAGTTAAGAACTAGCACACTGGCCCCTATTTATAACTTGGAGATCAAGAATCAAAGGAGCCAAGGTGATCTTCATTTTGTCCCTGCGGAGGTCACAAGGATATTATTACCGTTTTTATTAGTATTTCTTCTTTATTTTCTTTCTTCCCTGGGTCCTTTTTTCCTCCAGGAACAATGCTGTGCCTCCCTGGGTCCTTTTTTCCCCCAGGAACAATGCTGTGCCTCCCTGGGTCCTTTTCTCCCCCAGGAACAATGCTGTGCCTCCAGCTAGCCGGGGCAAATGGATGTAAGATGGTATACCAGTTGGTTAGGGCTACTATAACAAAGTACCACAAACTGAGTGGCTTAAACAACAGAAATGTATTGTCTCACAGTTCAGGAGGCTGGAGGTCCAAGACCAAGGCAGGATGGAGTACTTCTGAAGGCTCTGAAAAAGAATTTGTTCCATGCCTCTCTCTTAGCTTCTAGTAAGTAGCCATGAACGTTCTTTGGTTTGCAGACAGTCTTCTCCCTGTTTCTTTACATCTGTACGTGTGTATCTTGTACATGTGTCTTGGCCAAATTTCCCCTTTTTATAAGGTCACCAGTTATATTGGATTAGGGCCCACCTTAATTACCTCACTTTAACTTGATTACCTCTGTAAACACTCAATTTTCAAAAAAAGCTCATATTCTGAGCATCTGGAGGCTGAAATTACTACACCTTTTTTTCCCCAGAGGTGGGGGGCACAATTCAACCCATAACAGGGGATCTCTTTTATACAGAATTATTATTATTTTTTTATATTAAATTCTCTTTTGAATAAGATAGAATTAATTCTCTCATTTTTTCCTGTGGTATTATAAAGGAACTATGACCTCTCTATTCTTTTCCCTTAGAATTTTACTATTCAGAGGAAATTAAAATTTCACCTTCTCTCACCACGTACAGGGGTGTCATTAGGATGTTTTCCCACGAGCACCCTCACTCGCCTGCTAACAGGTAACTCATACATCAGGTTGACTCCCTGGCACCTACGGTGTAGCCACAGAAGACACAGCCTTCTTGACATGCAACGGATCCTGTAAGTAACTTAATACAATACCTTTATTTTACTAATGAAGAAATCCAAGTCCAAGAGGTTAAAATAATTTGTTGTAGAGCACTCAGCTAATTAAGGGTAGAAATGGAATCAAAGCCATGTCATTTAATTCTGAATATAGGAGCTTTTTAGTATATCATTATTTTCGTATGTACAAGTAAATATCCTAAAATCGTAGGTAGAAAAGCCCTCAGATACACACTACTTGTATTCCCTCACCAATGTTTTACAACAAAGGCTATAAATGCTTAACTGCTTACAGGAATCAGACAGATCAATGCAAACGAATCAACTAGTTTTCATGTCAGTAGCAAGGGACTCGTGGCGAACTGAAGAACGCAGGTCTTATCTATGAAAGAGAGGACAGGAGCAACCGTTTCTCAGCCCAGCTGCTTACTGCCCTGTGGAAGCCATGTGCTTACTTTTCCAGATCTTCTGTTATTTAGCGGAAACCTAAGAAGCTGGATTTTATTTAGGATTTTCCATCTTTTAAATATGGACCAAAAAACCCACAAATTTGAAGAGACACTGTATAGGCCACATAAAATCTGTCAGGGGGCCTGGCCAATGGCAAGACTCGGAATCCTATCTTCTCTCTTTTTACGCACCTATAATCCCTTTACTCTTCACATGTTGCTAAATTCACGAGCACAGAGGCATCCTTGGAAACAAATGGAATCCCCTTTGCCAATACATAGTCAAGGCTTTCTGTTGGATTTCCCCAAGTTTTCTTTTAAGGCTTTCTATGCCACAAGTCCAAACGCCATTGCTGATTTTCAGGGTTGGTTTTAACAATAGCAAAGTTCGTATAATTAGTCACCGCTGGGACTAAATGATTTGTCAGCTGAGTGCTTGAATTTCAGAAAATATTAGAAAGGTTTTGTGAGAAGGACATACACGTCTCAGTGTAGCTGGAGGTTCAAAAACTCAATGACTTTGGAGGTTAACTTCGGTCCAAATGTGTGGGGGCGTAGGGGCAGCCTAATGTTTCGTGTACCGTTGTTTGTACAGGTGGTTTGTCATGAAAAAGCGACAACACCAAGCTCAAACTTCACGTACATATCGTTCTCTTAATTCTCCAGGGCGAGGTGAAATTTTTGTTTTTTTAATTTCTAATTTTACTGATTGAGACTGAGAGAATAAACCTGTTTATTCCTGTGAAGAGTAAGGCACTCAGTCATCCCAAGACAAAAGCTTGTCAGTTTTACTTTCACACAATGACCCTTATACTTCTGCTGTATTTTCTACCTGTATAAAGCGAAGCCTTTTTGGTTTGTCCGTGAGGTCCTGAAGATGGGGTGAGGGGTGTTTTCCATTATGGAAAGAGTGACTCTCGACCTTGGGCATGCTGGTTCTAAAGGTGGCGTTTCTTGGCCAACTTACAATCGATTCTTTTCCTTTCTTTCTTTTCCCCTGTTAGGCACGCCGGCACTCTGGTGGCGTTTTCATTCTTCACAGTGCAGAAATTGTGTGGAAGACAATAGGCTTGTTTCTAATTTGGTGTTTCTGAAAGCTTGGCAAAATAGAAATAAGTCTGTATTCAAAAGTTGAAAAAGAGCATGTAAATAGCAATAACTGAAATTTGTGATTAAACAATTAACAAAAAAGAACCCTATGAAGTCATTAAAAATATAAAGAGGGAGGCGCTTCCTGCTTCATCATTACTGGGTTTGAACTGTTATTATTTAACATTGATTGAGCACTGGCCACGTGGGCACCGTTCTTTCCACGGCGGAGTTGAAAATAGTCACTTCCCAGTGGCATTCTCAACAGCATTGCTTCCCAGCAAGAGAACCTGGAAAAGTTTTAGGTAGCCTTCTCTAAAGATACAGAAACAAGGAAAGGGAATCTAGGCAATGTGATTTTTGGGAACCAGGGTGAGGAGAACACGGGCTATGGAACAAACCAAACAAACTTGAACTTGAATCTTGTCTTTCCCCTGATTAGCTCTGGGAACGTGGGCAAGTCACTTCATTCCTCTCAGCCTTACTTTCTTCATCTATTAAATGGGAGTAAGATTATATCTGCTACAGAGTTTTTGTGCGGATTGATAATTCATGTAAAGTCAAAGAACATTCTAAATACTCAGGAAAAAATAGCCATTTTATTACGATTATTCCTCCTAGCTGTCTTCATTTATAACCATCTCATTGTTTTATAATATTGATTAATTCTAACGATATTTAAATGTCATAAAGAATTTGAGAAAGAGGAATTTAAAGGGATCAGGGAGAAGTGTACCAGTCAGTTAGGATTATGTTATTTCATTTGGCTTTAAGCCAAGCAAATGTTCAGCTGCCAGTTAAAAATGTACCACCTGCCTTCACCTTCTCTTTAATATATTCTTTAAAGTAGCATGGTGGAAGATATCCAGCTACACTCCGAGCACGCCTTTTAATTTGCAGTTTTGAGCATCCAGATTCTAGAAGGAATCCTAGTTTTGGGCCTATAAACAATGAAAGAATTTTAAGGCTTGCACCCAACACGTTTAAAGGGAACACTCTTATAGACAAATACATTTGTAGTGTATTTTGCTTGGGATTTTTCTCTGTTCTTGTAGAGTGATATTATTCTCCCCTAAGAATAATAACAGATGCAAGTCGAAGATAATGTAAGAATGGCTTAGTGGAGATAAGGATATTTTCACTTGTGAGAGATGAACCAAGTTAGAGAGGAGCAGAGAACAAAAGCGCTCTCTGACAGGAGGGAATATATTTAATGACCTAATGCAAATATCATACTCTTTGGAAAGTGCTTGATATTACAAGTATCATTTTGTAGTGTGCACTTCTCTCAGCACATTTGCTATTTTATTTTAATGCACACGATTAGCAGTAGAAGTGGAGAGCGTTGTGGATAAGAAATTATATAAACATGTGGAAGATGGGGCCGTAGTGATCGGGACAAAGCCGAGGGAGCAGGCATGCCGGGTACCCCACAGAAGGGCTTAAATGCCCCATTCTCATCAAAGGAACACAGCAGGCAATCCAGCAGAGTTCAAACAGGCAAGAAAATGGAGTGTGGCAACTTCCTCCAAATAAATAGAATTTTTTAAAAAATTAAAATGTCTACTAGAGTGCTTGGCACAGGGTAGACAGTCAATAGAGGAAAACTTACTGTTACTGGCCGTTCTCTTTCAGGAAGTATGGCATCACTGCAGGCTAGTGGAATCTTAGAGATGCCATATTACATATTAGAGACTTCAATATCACTTCAACCGAGTATCTATTACACATCATGAACGTTCCGATGAAAACCGTTTTCACTTGCATCATAGCACTCAAAAATTGTTTTTTTTCTTCCTGGAGACTCATCTTCCTTGGATTCCTGTCAGAGGCATCTCTAAAGCTGGTCACACTAGGAGGTTTTCAGATCTCTCCTCTGGCCTTCATCATTTCCCTTCTCAAGTCAAGTCTAGCCATGGTGTGTCTGGCTGTCTAAATAAAAACAAATCAAATCAAACCAACAAACCCAACACACACACACACACACACACACACACACACACACACACACACACACAAAGGAGAACAAAAAACAAAAAACAAGACCCTACCTCAAAACAAACTTAAGTAATGTGAGAGAGCCTGAGGAACTTCAGACTTAGAAATGTTCCGCCATGGTCTTTGCATGTCCTTCGCGTGACAGCTGTTCCTTTCCACTCCCCCCTGCACGCTTTAATCTCCAACTGTTTTCCATCATCCTTCCTGACAAAATCTAGATTGCCCAATCGGGGGGGTGTGGCCTGAAGAATCTGCATTTTTATCAAGCTTCTAGGTGGTGCAGGTCTGCTATTTCATAGATCACACTTGGAATAGAAGGAACCAAGAGGTTCTGTCATTTGGGGATGTATTCAAATGACAGGTTCTTAATCATGAACATGGCTCAGAGGAATAATCAGTGGTTCTGGTTACGGAACCCCTGTTATTTGTAGCATGAACCATCACATAGTCATTTTATTATTTAAAAAAAATTTTTAACATGGTCATTTTATATATATGGATGTAAAACTAAAAAGTCCTTTTAAGGAGGTGAAAGTTTTAAATTATCCTTTGTTTGGTTGTCTTTCTTGGTCCTTTTCCAAAATATAAGTTTAAGATGACAGCAACAACCAAGTTTTATAACTCAGCCATCAGTTGTTACAAATAGATTTTCCATCCCAGGCTTATGAACCATATTGTTAATTGACAATTAAGAATGATGTGCGTCTATTGGGTTAGTTTTAATTAATTCTTTCCCTTGGCTGATCAGTAAGTTTTGGGAGTGAGCACAAATGTTGATTTGGAGGGCTGAAGAATGTGTTTATAGGTCTGATTGATAAACTAGAAGGTCATCACACCCAAAGGATATTCGTGCCCATTCTGGGGAGAATTGTAAAGGACTGTATTATTGTGGGATAGATAATGGTGGGTTCCTTCTACACTTAGCAATTTCATAGCAATGATACAGCTGTGTACTATGGGAAACCACCCAAACACTTGGCAGAAATAGAATACCAATGGTTCATTTCTAATTAAGTTTATTTTTTTTTTCTTGGTGTGTGTATGGCCTTCTTTCAGGTTTGAGTTCTTTCTGTGATACAGAGATGAATGCAGGCAAAATAGAAAGTCTGCAAACAAAGGCTATTTTTAATGTTCCAAATTCGTTTTAAAAAATCTTTTTCTTCCTTCTCTTCCAAAATCCCCTCATATCAGGTACCTATTGGCTTATTTCTCTCCCTCCTATCTTTTATGCAAGATTCTTAGGGAATAATCTAATATTAGCTATTGGAAGTATAAATATAAATCAATGTTGCTTTTCCAAAGCATTATTTATATTTAAATTCTTTCTTATAATTTTAAAGTGGAAAATGACATTCCAATTATTAGAAAATTAGACGTAAATGAACTGATAGGACCAGAAGGACATTGTAGAGCTCCAGGTTTGAACACAAGGTGATAGTGGGGTAAGGGTTTATTTGAAGACTAAAACAGCCCTTTCAGTTGGCTTAGGAGTACTTTAGGGTTTAACTAACTTCATAATTAATAGACAACTAATCAATACCTGTTCCAGTTTGCCAGGGACTCTTCTTCCCCTCTTCCCAGAAAAGGACTTAAACTCGAGGAGGATAATTCAGATTTAAAAATGGGGTCATACCACATTATACCTGGCACCACGTCTTCTAATTTTGTTACTTTCTCTCACTTCCTTTTATGTTCAAATGTTTTATTAGAATATGGTTGCAGAACTGGGAAAAGAGGCTAAAGGGAGGAAAACAAAAGATATGGTAGCTTTCTGTTCATTCACTTATTTTTCAACGAATATTTGCAGAGTACCTAGAACTAGGTAGTGTGAGGCTACGAAGAACGTTCCTCCCCTTTGAGGGGAAAAAAAACTAATTGGTTTACTCATCTTAAATAACTTCCTCATTAAAAAACATGCGTTTGGACAAATATCTGGGCACCATATCACACAACCCCCGGGGGGACTTGCGTGTGTAGACCTATCTATAGAAGGTTCCCACTGGACTTGTGCAGTGCCCAAACTGCTCAGCCCTCTGAGAGAGCCCTGCAACACTTACCGTAAGGACTTTTTTGTCTGTAACATACTTCTCAAGATATTTTTTCTCCTTTGTTAATATCATTGCCACATTCTGTCTCACTGAAACAAATTGACAAAAGATTCTAAATTGATCCAAATGCTCTAAAATGTTTTTTCTTTAAAGTTCATTTTTTGTGGATTTTGCACTTCATATGGGGAAAAAGGTAAAACAATGAGCAGGGGGTTTGAAGTTTCTAGTGACTCTGGTTTTCCCTTATTATAGATTTTAGAGATACTAAAAGGCAGGTCTTATCTCCCATTTTGGATGGAACCTGTTCCCCTCCAGACAAAATTTACGCTCTAGAGTAAAATGTTTGGCTTCTCTTTATTCAAACTTGGTTTAAAAAAGGAAAGGAAAGGAAAGGAAAGGAAAGAAAAGGAGAGGAGAGGAGAGGAGAGAAGAGAAGAGAAGAGAAGAGAAGAGAAGAGAAGAGAAGAGAAGAGAAGAGGAGAGAAAGAAAGTTAAAGAAAAGAAAAAAGAAAAAGCACAAATCGAGCCAGTAAGGCAAAAGGCTGGGTAGATTCTGTTCAGTCACAGAAAACCCAAATCAACAGCGCCTTTTCATTGTGCTTCCCTCCCCCCCCTTTAAAAAAACACAAAACAACTCCTAAGTACAGGTGGGCTGTTTCACTTGGGCCAGTGCAGATACTCAGCCATCAAAGGGTGCTGTGAGTAATGAGTAACATGAACACGGCCGTCACATTCTGAGATGTGTACGTATCTATCCGAGCAGAGGGGAAATCTTGTAATTAATTTTGAGGCTGTTATGATGTTTCAATTGATTTGGATCAGAAAAAGGAGAACAATTAAGAAGAATCAGAAAACAATATCCCTTTTAGTATTCTAAAGGGAAGAGAAAAATTAAATAGGAGTTTAATTGAAAAATTCTGATCTATATGAGGAACATGGAATGTTGTGTAAAAAGGAATCCTGACTTGTTACGGGAGCACTAATACTAGGCCAGCATCTTGGGCAATAAAAATCTGAATTCCAACAGCCACAGAGCTTTCAAGAGTCGGAAGATCAGAAGCCAAAATATTAAAATTGTTTCAGGTACCCGCTTAACCAGAACTTTTGCGTGAATAACACCCTGCCAAGATTATTCTATTGAATTGAATATATCCCACATTAATTCCTAGTACAAAGTATGAAATACTGTTATCATTTTTGTCATTCTGTGACTGTTTATGGACTATTTTACCTTCTTTGTGTGGCTTTTTAATTATGAAAATTATTATAAGAACAGCAGTATTCATAGCCTAGATCCTTCTGAAATGTCATTAGTAGCTTATTTGCTTAACAGGAAAAGTTTATTGATATGTTTTCAGGTTAATGATACAAATTTTGAAAAATATAAATACATTCCAAAGTTTTCAAAACAATTTTGCATATAATAGATAAGAATTACATGGGGGAAAAATTTGTCTTGTCTCCATATATGTTTATCAGTCATTCATTACTTAATTGATTATTAAGTGTCCACTATATTTTTAATCTGACTTCCTACTGATACTTAATCCATTCTTATAGAAAAATTACAAGAGTTTTGTTGTGTCCACTGTAGTCATGATTCCCTTTTGATCATAGATTTTTCAGGGAAATCAACTGTATTGTTCTGGAAGCCCCCAAACCATGTGTCTTGGAATTCCATTTAAATAAAAAATAGTGAGGACAATACAGACAAGGAAATATATATTTTATCAACCAGAAGTTCCACTACTTAACGATTTAAGTTTCATTTTCTTCTGATAAGGTTAGTTGCAAGACCTCAAATCTTGGGAGCCAGCTTATTAGAATGATTCTTTGTAATTATCTAAGAAAACCAGAGTCAAAAGAAAATAAATGGACAAAAGGTCATGTGTTGAGAAGATAACCATTTCTGACCCCTGGTTGAATGGATTTATGACCAAAAGGAGAAATTCTCCCATTTTGGTCTTCTTGAATTCAAAGTACTCGCTCTCTTGGAAGAGAGCAAATCAGGCAAACTAGACAAGATGAAAAGTTGCTCCTACCCTCAAAAGTTGATGTGCTAAGTTCAGTGTATAAGACAAAGCAGGAGGACCTGGTGAATGGTTGATATAGGAAACAACCTGTTAGAAAACGCAAAATGATCTCTATTTCCTTACCACGTGTTAGAAAGTATTAGATAAAAAGTCCATTCTTCTTCATCCCATTTTAAAGTATGCACATACTTTAGGCTGACTGAGAGGGTTGCCTTAAAGTGCATCTTTTCTCAGCTTTTTCCTGGCCCTCTTATTTTCTTCCTCTCATGCCAAAAAGAAAAGTCAGCTAAGACTTGTGGTGCATTCTGGGGGGATTTCATATGCTTTCACATATTCTCAACAACTCTTTGACCGTAGGATGAAAAGATCTTGAGTAAGAAAAAGTCACTCCACATGAACAAGCAAGATTTGACTGATACACTTAGAAAACTTGAACTGTTCTTATGTTTTTGTTCCATCCACTCATCAACATCTTTTCCTTTCTATCTCAGGATTGTACTCTTTTCGGCTCCTTACCGGCTATACTACAGAGAGATGTTTCTGACCTTCCTTGGAAGTAGAGTGTAGTGTTGGGTGGCTGTCATTTATCCTGTAATCTATAAAAGACTCCTCGGACCCTTTCTTCTCTGCAAAGTAGCTGCTCTGAGAATGATGTTTGCATTTAAACCCGGTGATAATAAGTCAAAGCGGCATGTAGCTTAAATTGCAATCTTTTCACAAAACAGTACAATTTTGAGGAAGGGCAAGTTTGGGTTTCCTCAAATCACATCATAAAAGAGACTCTAGGTATAAGATCCTGGGGAAACCGTGTTTCTTCCCTCCAATCATCCCTTGCTTTCCCGCCCCTTCACTAAATAACCATGTGAATATACTGCTGGGGACTTCTTACCTGGTGGCCAAGGCCTCTGTCGCCTTGGCAACTAAACTTTTGAAAGATTACAGGGAAGATGTTTTCTTTAGCCCTGAAGCTGTTTTAATGCTTTCAAATGTCAAAAGAAAAGATTCTGTAGTCCCATGGGTGCTGGTGTGAATGGGGCAAGAGACAACATTTAAAAACATGCTTAGTCACTTCTTCACCAGGCAGTAACCTTCAAACATGTGTGCAACTTTTAGAAATAAAAAACGGGGGCGCCTGGGTGGCACAGTGGTTAAGCGTCTGCCTTCGGCTCAGGGCGTGATCCCGGCGTTATGGGATTGAGTCCCACATCAGGCTCCTCTGCTATGAGCCTGCTTCTTCCTCTCCCATTCCCCCTGCTTGTGTTCCCTCTCTCGCTGGCTGTCTCTGTCTCTGTCAAATAAATAAATAAATAAGATCTTAAAAAAAAAAAAAGAAATAAAAAACAATGTAAATAAATTGTGGAAGAGTTTTTGAATTGAAGCAGAGGGAGACTCCCTTATTTGCTGCCCTGAAAGCATTGGCTTTGGGATATCCTGCTTTACCCTCTCATTGCCAAGGCAATGGAGATTCGCTTCTATAGTTGCTGGAGATGAAAAAAGGCAAAAGAAGTTGGGTCTCGAAAGCACTCACTGATTTTCACCTCGAGAGCAAAGGAAATACAGTTTTTGACATTTCCCTATTGCTTACTAGATCTTCCCTATGAGCCACCACCTACCAAATACCAGTTTGGGGGGGGGTTAATTTTAACTAATTCCTAATCTGGACATTGTTTCGAAACAACTTGGTCTAACAGAGATATTTTTTTCAAACTTTTCTCCAATCCCCTGACTCTAAAACATTTTGTTTCCTCAATATAACAGCAGGTGTGGGAGATGAACTCACTGTCTTCTCATGGTGGTGAGGAAATAGATTCTTGGGTCTTTGTTTAGTCACCTTACACTTTTTCTGGAAAGGTGACCTCTGAGGTGTGACTGGTTCCATCCTTGGTGACATCTCCCACTGAAAGGTGTACCTCATGGGTTTTGGGTTGTTCAGTCTCACTCTTCCTTGGTGTAGTCAGAACACAGTGGCCCCCTCTTGCTGATTTGGCACTATTTAGACACCTTTTGGTGCAGGAGATACCCCTGCGGAACAGTAATAGCCTCTACACTTCAGGCCCAAACCTGCTTTGCCCCTCCTCGCCCACCACCACTTGTACATCCCTGGCTTTTTCTCTTATCTGTGGTAACTCAGCCAGACTCTAAACTAACACCCACATTCTCCTCAGACTCATGTATACACGTATTTGGGTTCCATCTGTGTCTGTGAAAATCAAATTTGACCCTGGAGAACTCATCTCTGACCTTCTGTCTACTTAGGCCATTCTGTACCACCTAGACCACTTTCACAGGGCTGCCCCCAGGTGGGTGAGCCAGAGGCTGCATCCCAGAGTGCTGAGTGTGAATTAGGATGAAGGCCTCCTGATGTCTATGTTCACCTCAGCCTTGTTTATCACATCATCTACCCCTCAACTCCCACCCACCCACTACTGATGGGCAACCAGAAAGCAATCCTCTAACCCCACACTTCTCCCTCCTTGCTTCTCTGCATAATTGCTTCATATCTCAGAGAAACAGGATTCACTTATGTTTTCCCTTTTTATCTCTCTAGGCCTTTTCCTACCTCATGGTTCTCTTAAAGTACACCATCATGCTTAAGTTTTAATGGTGGACAAATTATGGGAGAGCTGGGAGAGGAGCTCCATATAAGATGGAAATTTCCCAATCAAGGGCATAAATCAGGAAATTTTTCAAATATTATACATACTGACCACTGTGTACAACCAAGATTAAAACCTGAGAGCATCTTGGGAAAGGCAGGAGTGCAAGAGAGGGTGAGGGGGATGAATGCCTTAGGTGGGGATGAAGAGAAGCAGTGTCATTGGATGGAGGAAGGAGTGAAGACGACAGGGATAAATAGGGTTGGGGGAGTTCCACAGGACAGCGGATGGGAAGAAGAGATCTGAGGGTTTCGTTAGGGCCATCTTGGAACAGTCCAAGTAAGGAAGAAAGAATATGGGAGGGAAGATAAGGTCAGAGATGGAAGAGGCTGGGTCACACATCATGTTGGAAGGAAAATGCTAGCACAGATCAGGAAGGGGCAGCACGGCCAGGAGGCGGGGTCTAAGAGTAGCATAAGTCAGGCAGGGGTCAATGAGGTCAAGGCATAAGAAGAAATATTTTTTAAAATTAGGTGTGTGGGAGGTGTTCCCTTAAGGTAAAACTTACTTAAGGAGGGTGACTCCTTAACAGAATTTGACAGGACATGCCAAATCCAAAAATATCCCATTTATAGTCAGTACTGCATAGGGGTCTATCAAAAATGACTTTTAATTATCACTATTATTTTTTTATCTCAGTCTAGGTCCCATGCACACAGGCCCATATTTGTCATCTCAACTTTGTTTTTATTATTTTATTTTATTTTATTTTATTTTATTTTATTTTATGTATTCGAGAAAGAGAAATCACAAGTGGTTGGAAGAGGCAGAGGGAGAGGGAGAGAGAGAAGCAGACTCCCTGCTGAGCAGGAAGCCAGATGGGGGGCTCGATCCCAGGACCCCGAGATCATGACCTGAGCCAAAGGCAGATGCTTAACCAACTGAGCCACCCAGGTGCCCCTTGTCTTCTCAACTTTGAAGTCCAACATCAACAGACAAACAATCTTACTTATTAACAACAATATCAGAGCACTGCAATTAATACTTTTTAGGTCTTTGGTATAAATTTGCCAAATGAATGAATTATTCCACTGAGTGCTTCAGGAATAGAGGTTTCTAGCCCAACTAAATTTATACTTAAATATTGTTCAATTGTACACTCCAATTCATTCTCAGTTAAGAAAGGAGTTGATAAGTACCAAGTCATTTAGGTAAATTAGTCATAGAAAAAAAAAATCAAAAGGCAGAAAGTATTCTAGAAGTGACTTGTTAAGACACCCCCGTGACACTCTCTATTACCTTACCAGGAAAATAATGACCCATCATCAATACAGGTAATTGCTGAAGTACATTGATAGGAAAGGGATCTTAATTAAAGATCCTATTGGAAACATATATGAACCAATCCAATTTCTAGGCCACAGGGCAATAAGAACCTTCCTACCTAATATGTTTCTTATTTTTATGAGCATTTATTGTTGGGAGCAATACTGTCTAATTGGGCCAAGCACAGGAGAAAAGAACATTCATGCTATTTGCTCTGTGTCTGATACAGCCTCTGAATGGGAATGTGGCCGCAGAGCGCAGGACTGTGGAAAGCCTCCATACAACCGGACTTGAACCATGTCGTAAACAAAGACACGGAGAAGTTGTGACTAAGTCCATTGCGGGTAAACATGGGTGCTGTTTACGTATTTGCTCTCGGGGATTAGTGCTGACTTGGATTTCTCTAGTTATGCAAACTTCTTCTCAGATTGAGTAGGTTTTTTTCCCTAAATGTCACTGAATCTTAGAATAAAAGGTAAAAAGTGCCCATCGATGAATAAATAGATCAAACACCACACACACACACACACACACACACACACACACACACACACACACAGAGTCCCTGAAGTATTATTCAGCCATAAAAAAGAAAGGAAATCCCATTATTTGAGACAATATGGATGGAACTGAACTTGAGGGCATTACGCTCAGTGAAATAAGCCAGACGGAGAGAGACAAATATTGTATGTTCTCACTTACATGCAGAATCTAAAAAAGCTGAACTCATAGAAATAGAGAGTAGAATGGTGGTTGCCAGGGGCCGGGAGGTGGCAGAAATGAGGTGTTGGCCAAAACACAAACTCCCGGCTATAAAATGAATAAGCTCGGGGAATCTTACGTACAGCATTAAATGATATTGACCATAATTAGCAATACTACATTACATACTTAAAGCTAAGAGAATACATTTTAATTGTTATCACCACACGCAAAAAAATGGCAATTATGTGAGAGGACAGAGGTGTTAAACTTGTGGTAATCATTTTGCAATATATATGTGTATCAAATCACATCGCCCATCTTAAACTTACACGCTGTATGTCAATAATATCCCGATAAAGCTGCAAAAATTAAATTAAAAACATGACTTATGTAAAAAAGAAGGTGAAAGGTGGAACTTCAAATACAAGATTAAAAAAATTATGGAGAAAACTGAAATTATCATTAGAAGTAATAACATATAAGTCCTGAACAAGGTACAAATGCTTACTGTTTGTCATAAAAAATGAAGCCTTAAAAAAAAGGCTGGGCATAAAATGCTTTAAATTTTGGTCCACGAAGTAAGATTTTCTGAATTCTTTACTGAGCTTATGTTTTTGAAATGGAGGTAAAAACGTTTCTCAGTTCAAAACTGTAATAGAGTAGCTGCTAGATGTTCAGTAAATAGTTCTGACTATGATTCAGGGTATTCTTAGGGGGTTTCCATGAGACAGGACAATAGATACTTTGTGGTTTGGCTTCTTATACTGGTTATTGATAGATAAAACAAGTTCTCATCTACATATTGTTTTCGCTGCATTCTTCTGTAACATTCCCCTAAAACCATGTTGTTATTAAATGATTGGATAAACTGTGGGCTCGGATTGATTAACCCACTGCCTACGGGACAGAGGCACCACAGCCCAACCAATGGACGTTTTGTTAAGAAATATCTCTTAGTGAAATAATTCAACCTGTCTGTGGTTTAACGATCGTATATCAGAGTTGACACGGTATTCTTTCCCGGCGTTTGCTTTAACTAATTGGGAAACACAGTTGTGAACATAAGACAGCTTCCCACTGAGCTCTCTCAGCCATCGTTGGCTTTCTCAGCATCCCTCTCCATTTGGCTGAATTTTTTACTTCTTCGTCCTCCTTTGTCCTTCGCCACTTTCTGTGACTTCTGGAATTTTTTTTTTTTTTTTTTTTTTTTTTTTAAGAGAGACATTGAGAGAGCACAAGCCAGGACGGGCAGAGGGAGAAGGAAAAAGAGAATCTTAGGCAGGACAGATGCCCAGCTCGGAGCACGAGGCGGGGCTGGATCTCAGGACTCTGAGATCATGACCTGAGACCGAAACCAAGAGTCAGGCGCTTGACTGACAGCCACCCAGGCACCCTGGAATATTCTTTATTTAGTTTTTTGCTTGCTTGTTTTAGCTCCTCTGGTCTAGAGGGCAGAGCTAGAGTGGGAAACTGGGATTGGCAGGGTCACTACGTGCCCCTTCTTATTAGTGGCCCGGTCATCGGTCCAAGGCTTGAATGCTTATGAGGAGAATCCAGAAGACCCACACAGTCTAAGCAAGTGGCCTTTCAAAGAAAGCCTTGTTGAGTCCCCTCTGTCACATGAGAAAAAGGATAAGGTAGCCGTGACCACATCACAACACTGTAAGTGGAGAGGTGGTTGAGCCTGAGTTTTTGCTGACAGAACCTGGGAGGTGATTCTGTTAGCAGGAGTTAATTAAGAGACACTTGTTATTTGTGGCTAACTTTAACACTGTCCATCATGAGATAGTCTGATGTCAAATTCTTTTTGACTTTTTCTGATAATCCTTTAATTATTTACTAGCCTGGAGATGTTTTAGGGCATGGAAGGGTGAGGGAAAGAAGGCTGACATATCTGAACAAGTGAGTAATTTGTAATGGAACTAAAATATTCATAAAATGACAACTCAGATCCTTCAATTAACACCATCCATTCTATTTCCATTTCAAATAGTACATTGAAGCCTCTAAATATTATTTGTTTTACGGTGGATGATGCATTTCTGAACCGAGCGGACAAATGTGAAGTCACTACCTTTAGGCCCGGTTGATCTCTTCCGATCTGGGGTAGGAAATGGACTCTCGATATGCATATAAATAGTAAAAATGAGAACTCTGTTTAGTGAATTTGCTTCCTAAGCCAATGCTTCTTCACTATTACCAGAAGACAGGTCTCTTACTGAATTTGGTTACTTGACAACATTTTGCATCTGTTTGTTAGTTTTTGTCTTTTGGAGGGGGGAGGGCTCGGGTGCCCAGAACTGGATGAATAAAAATCTTTAGTTCATTATACATTTTATAATTGGTCTTTGTGTGGCTTGGTATGATTTAGTTACATAGTGGGTTAATTAATTATTTAAAATATGTAAGCAGTTCCTGCACGTTTCAAACAAAACAAAGCTAACCCTTGATAATAATCTATATCTATGCTCCTTCCCCACCAATTTGTCCTCTCTGTTCCTCAGTGGAGGGAAAATCTTAAGTCAGACACAAATAAATGATTTGTCCAAGGTTGTATACTAAGAAAGGGTAGAGATGGATTTCAAATACCAGTTCAAACCTCCTCACCATTAACTGTAAGTTTAGAAAAATAGTAATTATGTCAGTGATGTTTTACAAAATTTTATTTTATTTTTTTGAAGATTTTATTTATTTAATTGACAGAGAGAGAGAGCACAAGGCAGGGGGAACGGCAGGCAGAGGGAGAGGGAGAAGCAGGCTCTCCATGGAGCAGGGAGCAGGATGCGGGACTCGATCCCGTGATCCTGGGATCACGGCAGAGGCTTAACCATCTGAGCCACCCAGGCGCCCCAACAAAATTTTTTAAAAAAGAAAGAAAAGGAAAAGGAAAAAAGCCTTCATGGAAGAGATGACACTTTATCTCATTGTCAATTATCTATTACATGATGGTGAATTATCCAACACAATAGCTAAAAATGAAAAATATTTTCTGATAATCCTTTAATTGTCTACTAGACTAGAGATGTCTAGTAAATGAATCTCTGTGAATGATATGCACTTTTTTGCAGACATGTAACCTTAGTTATCTGTAAAGGCAATATATATAGTATAGGAAAAGACAATAATGTATAAACTTCAACACCTATAAGCTATATGTACATAGGCTGGTTACATTTGCTGAGCAATCTTAAACCATTAATCTAATATGGCTCATTTGTGCAGGCTAAACCTTCCATCATTATGTGCCACATATGATTTAAAAAATTATCACCAAGTGTCCCCTTTTACATGTCTATCCAAGCAACATCATCTCCCTCAATATAGTTACCTTGGAAGACTTGGCACTTGCTCCAACAAGGCTGCCAATTTCTTTTTTTTTTTTTTAAAAAAGATTTTATTTATTTATTTGACAGAGATAGAGACAGCCAGCGAGAGAGGGAACACAAGCAGGGGGAGTGGGAGAGGAAGAAGCAGGCTCAGAGCGGAGGAGCCTGATGTGGGGCTCGATCCCATAACGCCGGGATCATGCCCTGAGCCGAAGGCAGACGCTTAACGACTGTGCCACCCAGGCGCCCCAAGGCTGCCAATTTCTTGAAATGTTTTTGGAGCTTCTTTTAATTGGATTTTCACTTGCTACCATTTTAAGAGACGCCTAATAAAACCAATATCATTATTTTAATGTTCCATCTCCCCACACCTCTACCACCCAGAATAGCATCACATATTATCAGATCTGTCAGGATTTTGAGCTGCAAGCAACAGAAACTGACTCTTACAGATATAAGTAGAAAAAGAATTTATTGATAGAAAATTGAATAGCTCATAGAATGTCTGGGAATATTAGAGAACTCAGCTTTTTAAACAGGCAAACTAAGGGCATTCACTCAATTAGACTCACAACCCAAATAATCCCCATGACCCAGCTTCGTGAAACACATCTGAATGTGGGGTGTTATAGTTTGCACCTCTGACACCATCAGTGATGGACCCTGGCTGTTGTCATTGGCATTATGTATGTTGGCCCTGCCCATATGGCCAGAGATAATTCTCTCCTTTTCCTGCTCCTTGATCTGCCAGCTCCACATTCAAAACGCTGGTTGGGTTAAGTCATCTGATTGACTTAATTGCACCACGATCCTGATTTTCAGAATCAGGGTAAAGCAGGTCTGGCTTTATCACCTAATTCTTTCATGTTCAGTGACTTCTCTTCCCATCAGACAGAGATGAAGAGAGGCTCCCAAGTATTTGTGCTCTCCAACCATAGTGTAGAGTTGTTTCTGATGGCTTTCTCTCTCTCTGGCCAGAGTTTTTATTTCCCAGGTCACCTTGCATTTTGACCTGTCTGTGCAATTGGTTCTTATGAATAGAATGGAATTGAAAATGATAGTGTCACTTCTGAGCCCATGTGGTTTAGAATAGGTGTGTCTTTTTTGCTTTCTCTTTCTCCTTCTGTAGAACCTTGCAGCGGGGCCTCAAAGGGGAAGAAGACTGGAACTCTGAATCCAGAGTAAAAGGCCACTGAATTCCAGTTTTGAACTTCTCTGTGAATGAAAAGTAAATTTTTGAGATTTATGGAGTTTATCTATTCAGTTATAGTCATTCATTTTTTTCTGTGCCTCATACTCAGTTCTTATTGATATTAACTATTGGTCTGACTCGTGATATAGTAATACCTCTAGGATCGTTGAAGTTGTGAATAATCGTACCTCAATAGTAGCAAGAGAATCAATTTATCTGCACCTAAGGATGGGGACGTGGAAGAAGGTACACAGCATTTATTAGAAGTAGGCCAAACATTTCTAACCTCTTCCTGACGTGATACACAGAGTGAGTGGTCCTGGCACAATGCAGCACTCCCTTGTTTGTGTCCGATGCCGTCTTTAGTCCTGAGGCTCAGACGTATTTGTACCTAGGCTTAACTCTTCAAATACTTTTGAATCTCTTGTAATATATATGTATTTTAAAAAATCAAACAACCTGACATTTCCACACTTTAACTGGCATTAATAGCAAATTACTGACAACACACCCTACAAACATGCAAGATATCAGTAAGTCAGGACTCCGAGGTTAGCACTTTTCTGTGAGGCACGGGCTTGAATTAAAAGTTATTGGGGAAAAAGGATAGGGTTCTTTTAGTTCTAGGAAAAGAAGTTTCATACTCATGGGCATAAATTCAACCTATAAAAACTCTACCCTTCAACACACACTTACTCTTCTCTATTACCCTGAACAAAACCTTTCTCCACCAATTCTTTGGAACCTTTTGTGACATCATAAACCCCTCATAAATCTCTCCCTGTTTTTATTTTAGTCGTGTATCTCCTGCTCATAAATGTGACATGGAGGAGCCTTGTCAAGCCCCCCAGTGGCTCCAGGCCAAGCATTTTCCCCAAAGAACAATTCTATCTACACAGAATGTTCCAGCCTGCAGAGGATTCTCCTTCTGAATTTCAAATTCTAATATCACTGGCTCCACTTAATGTTTCTTGTTGGCAGGGGAAATGAGATTTTTCTCTGAGGTAATTCTAATTAAATCCACGAGCTGCATTTTACACACCCTTAGGAGATACAGAGAACACACTCTGGGGGCACTTTCCCATGGTGTCATCTTCCAATTGAGTAGCTGTATTGAAAAAGGTGAAGCCGCTCTGAGGTTGGCCATGAGACTGGGAGGTGTTCATGGCCCGGTAAAATCATCTCCAGACTAGGTCAGGCTCTTCTGATTGACAATGATGGGATTTTACCCATCATCAGAAGCCAGTAGTATGTGGCTTGCATTGTATGTCACACATGGGCTGAATTATATCCTACCAAGTCTGGGATGGGATCATGTGGTAGACAGATCAGGGAATCTGGCTTTTGGTTCCGTTCATCTCTACACCTTCCCCAACTTCTGAAAACATTAAAAAAAAAAAAAAACCAAAAAACCCTTCGTTTATATTTTGTTCTAAGCTTCTTGGAAAAGCAACTCCCAAATTTTCAGAGCTCTATTCCCTAAACTGTATTAGGTTTTACAACACTGCAGGCACCAGTAAATGAAGAACAGGCTGGGAACACTTTCTTTCACCCCCACAGACGTAGTTTAAATCCTCTGGGACTGAGTCACTGCTTGCAAAGGTAAATGTATTAATTAACAAATCTGAGATTTATCATCAAGGATCAAGATGAAGGAATCCTTCAGGTTATAGGCGTCTCTTCTAGAAAGTTCATCTCATGAGAAATGAAAAATCATGCCAGTGACATGGATCCAGGTGAGACCTTCAACGTCTACAGCCTTGGCACTTTCACATCTTTCTTGCTCTCACAAACATCTAGATGAGCCTAGATGTTACCTGCCCCCCACCCTGCCAAAATCTGAACTCGGGTGGGGCGGGTGGGGCACACAGAATTTGCAAGGGACATGGAAGAGTGGTGAAAGAGGAAAAAAGAGCAGGGCTGAGTTTTTACCAACTCTGGAAATCATGGCTCTTCCCTTAAGAGTATTTTTTTGTTAGCTTTATTGAGGTCTGGTTGACAAATAAAATTTTAATAGATGTAAAGAATATAATGTGATGATTTGATATACACATACATTGTGAAAGGATTTCCTCCACTGAATTAATTTTTGTTTTTAAGAACACTTACACTCTACTCTCTTGGTAAATCTGTTATACAATATCCTACAGTCAACTATAGTCACCATGTTATACATTAGATCCTCAGACCTTATTCATCTTACTAACTGAGAGTTTAGACCCTTCTACCAGCCTCTTCTTATTTCTCCCAACCTCCAGCCTCTGGCAACCACTGTTCTTCTCTCTGATTCGAGGGTCCAAATTTTTCTTCTTTTTTTAAAATTCCACGTGTAAGTGATACCATCCAGTATTTGTCATTCTCTGTCTGGCTTATTTCATTTAGCAAAATGCCCTCCAGATTCATCCATCTTGTCGCAAAAGGAAGGACTTCCTTCTTTTTTAAGGCTGACTAATATTCCATTATGTATATATCACATTTTCCTTATCCATTCATCTGTCAATGGACACTTAGGTTTTTTCCATCCTTTGGCTCTTGTGAAAAATTCTGCAATAAACATGGGAGTTCAGATATCTCTTTGAGATAGTGATTTCATTTCCTTGGGAAATATTTCTAGAAGTGGGATTGCTATATCATACGGTAATTCTATTTTTAATTGCTTGAGGAAACTCCATTCTGTTTTCTGAGTGATTTTACCAGTTTGCATTCCAACCGACAATGCACAAGGGTTCCCTTTTCTCCCCATTTTTTGCCAATATTTGTTATCACTTGTGTTTTTGATGATAGACATCTGAACAGCTGTGAAATGGTATCTTATTATGGTTTTGATTTGCATTTTCCTGGCGATTGGTGATGTTGAACACCTTTTCATGTACCTATTGGCCATTTGGTAGGTCTTCTTTGGAAAAATATCTATTCAGTTCCTCTGCCCATTTTTTAATTGGATTATTTGTGGGGGGTTTTTGTTATTGAATTGTGGGAGTTCCTTACATTTTTTATATCGACACCTTATCAGATATGTGGTTTGTAGTATTTTCTCCCGTTCGGTATGTTGCCATTTCATTTTGTTAATGGCTTCCTTTGCTGTGCGGAAGTCTTTTGGTGTAGTCCTGCAGTTTAGTTTTGCTTTTGTTGCCTTTGCTTTTGGTGTCAAATCCAAAAAAATCATTGCCAAGACCAGTGTCCAGAAACTAACCCCCTCTATTTTCTTCTAGAGGTTTTAAGGTTTCAGGTATTATGTTCAAATTTGTAATTCATTTTGAGTTGATTTTTGTGGATGGTATAAGATAAGGGGTCTAGTTTCATTCTTCTGCATGTGGATATCCACTTTTCCTACACCATTTATTGAAGAGACTATCCTTTCCCCATTGTATATTCTTGGCTCCTTCGGCAAAAATTAATTAACCACATATGCATGGGTTTGTTTCTGGAT
This sequence comes from Ursus americanus, assembly GCF_024610735.1. Lineage (NCBI taxonomy): Eukaryota > Metazoa > Chordata > Mammalia > Carnivora > Ursidae > Ursus > Ursus americanus. Next base: position 24,695,487 of record NC_142146.1, on the reverse strand, counting down.
TCTCTGTCTGTTCCATTAGTTTGTGTGTCTGTTTTTAGGCCGATGACATACTATTTTGGTTATTATAGCTTTGTAATATAGTTCGAGATTAGGAAGTATGATGCCTCCAGCTTTGTTTTTCTTTCTCAAAATTGCTTCGGCTATTCGGGTTCTTTTGTGGTTCCATTTGAGTTTTAGAACTGTTTTTTCTATTTCTGTGAAAAATGTCATTGGAATTTTGATAAGGGTTGCATTGAATTTTTAGTTTGCTTTGAGTAATATGGACATTTTAACAACATTAATTCTTCCAATCCATGAATATGGATTATCTTTCCATTTATTTCTGTCTTCTTCAATGTATTTCATCAACATGTTGTAATTTTTGCATATAGATCATTCACCACTCTGGCTAAATTTATTCCTAAGTATTTCACTGTTTTTGGTGTTATTGGAAATGTTTTTTTTTTTCTCAATTTCTCTTTCCAGTAGTTCATTATTAGTAAAAAAAAAAAATTGATTTTTGTATATTGATTTGTAGTCTGCAACTTTGCTGAATTTAGTAGTTTTAGCAGTTTTTGTGGAGTTTTAGGGTTTTCTATATATCATGCCATGTCGTCTGCAAACAGACAAGTTTACTTCTTCCTTTCTAATTTGGATGCTCTTTATTTCTTTTTCTTGCCTCATTGCTCTGGCAAGGAATTCCAGTACTATGCTGAATAGGAGTGCTGAGAGTGGGCATCTTTGTCTTGGTCCTGATTTAACAGACCACCATCGAGTACAACGCTAGCTGTGGGCTTGTCAAATATGGCCTTTATTATGTTGAAGCACATTCCTTTTATATCCAATTTATTGAGCATTTGTACTATGAAATGGTGAATTTTATCAAGTGCTTTTTCTGCATCTATTGAGATGATCATATGGTTTTTGTCCTTTATTTTGTTAGTGTGGTGTATTACATTTATTAATTTGCATTATACTGAATCATCATTGCATTTTGGAAATAAATCCCACCTGATCATAGTATATGATCCTTTCAAATGTGCTGTTGAATGTGATTTGCTAATATTTTGTTGAGGAGTTTTATAATTATATTCATCAGGGCTATTGGCCTGTAATTTTATTTTCCAATAGTGTCCATGTTAGGCTTTGGAATCAAAGTAATGGGGGCCTCATAAAATGAGTGTGGAAGTGTTCCCTCCTCTTCTATTTTTGGAAGAGTTCAAGAAGGATTGGCATTAATTCTTCTTTAAATGTTTGTTAGGATTTACCAGTGAAGCTACCTGGTTCTGGACTTTTGTTTATTGGCACGTTTTTGATTACTGATTCAATCTCTTTATTAGTAATTGATCTGTTCAAAGTTTCTATTTCTTCATGATTCAGTCTGGTAGGTTATATGTTTCTAGGAAATTATTCATTTTTTTCTAGATTACCTAATTTGTTACATAGTAGTTTGTTATGACCCTTAGCATTTGTGTTATCAATTCTAATGTGTTGTCTTTCATCTTTGATTTTGAGTCTTCTTTTTTTCATAGTTGGTCTAGCTAAAGCTTTGTCAGTTTTGTTCATTTTCCAAAAAAAAAAAAAAATCTCACTTTTGTTGATCTTTACTATTGTCTCTTTAGTCTCTATTTTACTTAATTTCTACTTTGATCTTTGTTATTTTCTTCCTTTTACTAACTTTGGACTTAGTTTGTTTTTCTTTTTCTAGTTTGTCGAGATGTAAAGCTAAGTTGTTTATTTGAGTTTTCTTGTTGTTGAACGTAGGCACGTATCACTATATCATTCCCTCTTAGAACTGCTTTTGCTGCATCCCATAACTTTTGGTATGTTGCATCTCCATTTTTATTTGTCTCAAGGTATTTTTTCTTTCTCCTTTGTTTTTCTTTGACCCATTGGTTATTCAGGAGCATGTGGTTTAATCCATATATTTGTGAATTTTCCATTTTTCATCTTATAATTGATTTCCAGTTTCATACCATTGTGGTTAGAAAAGATACTTGATATAATTTCAATCTTCTTCAGTTTATTAAGACTTATTTTGTGGTCTAATATATCATATATTCTGGGAATGTTTTATGTGCACTCAAGCAAAATATGTATTTGGTTGTTGTTGGATGGAATATTCTGTATATATTTGTTAGGTCCACTTGGTCTAAAATAGAGTTTAATTCTAATGCTTCTTATTGATTTTTTTGTCTAGATGATCTATCCATTGTTGAATGTGGGATATCTAAGTTCCCTTCTGTTATTATTTTGCTGTCTATTTCTCTCTTCAGGTCTGTTAATGTTTGCTTTATAAATTTAGGTATTCTGATATTGGGTGCATATATATTTACACTTGTTATATCCTTTCTTCTCCTTCTCGTATTTCTATAATGCATATATTGTTCAGTTTGATGGTATCACATAAGTCCCCTATTTTCACTCCCAGCCTTGAAGGAATGGTCTTATATAAGAGATGTACTTTACTGTACAACCCTGCCCTGAATCTTGGCTGTCTCTCGAAACTTTGTGATTGTCCAAGCTGCTGTCTCTGTGGTTCCTCATAGTTGGGGGTGTGCCAATATCCATCAGTGTCTCAAAGGGAAGAATTGAAGTCAGCACGTAGATGCAAGCTGATTAGAAGCTGGATCCTTAGCCAGAAGCTGGGAAAGTTTGAAGTCAAACTCCTACCAGGAAAAAATTGGGAGATGGGCATTTTTGTCTGCTCCTTCTGCACCGAGCCTGGGGTGGAGTGGGTGAGGGATAGCCATGGCAAGTGCTCACATGCCTGTTAAGAATTGCTTCTTTGTTTGCTGTGGTACCGTAAGACTCATGAATGCAAGACCTGTTGACTTTCTGAGCTAGATAATTCAGGGGCTTATCCCTTGGGTGGCAGCCTTTAAAAGTTGGGACACTAGACATGGGAGGTTCACTTCGCAGGGAGAAGCTGAGATTTAAGGGTTCCCTCCCAATTATAGAGCACTGTGCTGGGGGCGATGTTTATGGCAAGAGTCGTCTCAGACTTTCCTGAGATATGGGCATTTTCTCAGTTGCCTAATATGTAGGAGTCACTCAACTAGTTTTTGGATTTCCCTCAGAAGGAATTTCTCAGTGTGCAGCTGTATATGTAGTGTGTCTGTGAGAGGAGAGAAATTCAGGAGCCTCCTACTTTGTCATCTTGGTCCCAAGTCTCAGTGGAGCCCCCTGCCACCCCCAGTGATGTTTTTCACCATTATATCTCATTTAATTCTCACTAGATTAAAAACTCCTCTGAGGAGTAACTAGTATTAACATTCCCTTTACAATGTGAAGAATCTGATGATGTCATCCCCCTCCACTGAAATCACTCCTATTCCTGTGTAACAAACTATCCCAACCTTTACTGTCTCAAAATAACAATGCTTTATTATCTCTCATGATTCTGTGTGTTTGCTGGGTGTTCTGCCAGCCTGAGTATTCTCACGTGATTGTAGTCATCAGATGGGCCAGCTGGAGCTGGAGGGCCTACAGTGGCTTCTCTCACACGTCTGGGACCTTAGTAAATAAGGCTAGAAAGTTGGGATGTCTCTCTCCACATGGTCTCTTATCATTCAGTCACCTAGCCCAGCTTCTTTACATATTGGCTATGTTCCAGAAAGGTGGGAATGGAGACTACAGATCTCTTAAAGTGTAGGCTCTAGAGTTTCTGCATGTCATTTCCTCCACATTCTATTGGTCAGAGAGTCACAAGCGCAGCCCAGATTCAAGAGAGAAGTAGCTTCTATTGCTTGATAGGAACAGCAGCAACATCACATTGCAAGTGGTATGGACACAGATTCATTGAGGGCTGCTATTCAATCACAGGCACAGCAGAAACCATCTCTTCCTTACTCGGCTAATTCATATTTGTCACATGGGTCTCAGTTTGTAGGTACTTCCTTTTGGGGCTCCTGTGACCTAGTAGGCTCTAATCCATATTATAGCCTTTATCACAGGCTCTGAAATCACCTGTTTCCTGTGCGACTTCTGTATCTCTAGGGCATGGCACAGGGCCTGGCACCTGGGCAGAGTTCGCTAAATATTAGCTAAATGGATGAGGCTCAAAGAGTTAAGAATTTTATCCATGATAACACAGAAAATAAACTCTACAGTACTTCCCCAGAGTCTTCCCTCAGGAAAGCAGGACATTTATTATCAACTTTTTAATAATAATGGTTAATACAATGGAATGATCTTACCTTGGCTTTTAAGAATCAAGAAGTAATTTCAGGAGAGGTCCTTCTCATTGTGAGGTTTGTCCTGGGGATGAAAGCTGGGGTAGAGTTTGCTACTCCACGTGTGGCTCAGAAATCAGGAGCACCAGCATCGCCTGGGAGCTGGCTAGCAATGCAAAGGTCAGGCCCTGCCCCACATCGACTGAATCACAATCTGCATACTCACGAAACCCCCAGGCAATTCCCATATACTTTAAAAGTTTGGAAGCATTGGGTTAGAGTATATTCCCGAGTGCTCTTGGACACCTACTACCACCATGACCTCGAAGAAGAGGCCATCTCAGAAGCAGCCCTACTCTCCTAACCAGGTGAGATGACATTTTTCAAGGAATTGTCACCAGATTTCCCCTGGGGACTTGAGTTCGGCCCTCTCAGATTTTGCGTGGTATAAATAAAAGCAAAGCAACTGACACTATCTTCTGCTGACGTTTCTCCGTGGCGCCCTGATGGGGTATCTGTTACTGAAACATTGTCATAATGTTTGAGCTATTTTAGGCTTACACTGTACTTTTAGGTATTTAAATAGTAACAAAAGAATAACGTATGTGCAGTGTAGGCGAAACCTGTATTTCTCAGAATTTGTGTTGTTACGTTTCCAACCCTTCAATTGTGTATGGAAGTGTTTTTCATTTTAACTTTCTTTTTATTGTTTCTCTTTTTCATAAAAAAAAAAAAGAATGAGGCTAAAGGGTGCTATTCATTATAACTAGAGAAGAAAAACACAAAACCACAGGTATGTGAAAATATGGAAAGAGATACCAAAGAAAGCTTATCTAAATTTAGCCAGGATTTTGTTAAGTATTCAAAAGTAATCATTTTCCGTGTAACACACATAATTCAAACCAACAGCTTCAGGTGACAATCCATTAAGTTCGGTGTATTTATTATTTATTATATTATATTTTACTTTATTTTAATAATTACTGTTGTTTAAAACTGTGAAGTCAAAGTTTTTTTTTTATAATTTCTGCTCTAAATGGGTTGATTTTTAGAGGTGCGTGTATGTGTTTGCATGCATGTTTGGTTCGTAGGATTAACTTTCTTTGGACCCAATATCTGTGAATAATCTCTTCAGGAACTCCATCAACCTTACTTAAGTTTGGGTTTTCCAAGGTAGAAAGGGTCCTATCTCTTATTGGGGAATTCCCGGGGCTGGGGACAGTCCCCTACCCACTTAAAGGCTTTGCTAATTCAACAAGGAATATTGAAAGTGTCATCAAAGCCTGCACAAACACCCTATTTGCATATCTTTCTCAGTGGCATCCTGCCAATGTGCCAGAGTTGCCCATATGTCGAGCAGCTCAGTTACGCAGCTTATAAAGGGTTAAATGACTGACTCAGAGTGCTGGTACCCAGTTAGAGAAGGGCAAAGTCAGAATAAAAATGCCGGGCTCAGGCTGCATGTGTACCCCTTGTCTATTAACTGTGAAGCAGCCCTTGAAATCCAAGCAATCGAGAGTAGTGATTCTTAAAGTTGAGCCAGTATCAGAACCATCTGGAAAGTTTTATTAAAGCACATATTGTTGAGTCCTACTCCCTGAGTTTCTGATTCAGGTCTGTGCTGGGGTTCAGAACTAGCATTTCTAGCAACCAGATGATGCTGATGCTATTGGTCACTTTGAGAATAGCTTGTCTAGAATCTGGTTTACACGCAACACCCCCCCCCCCCCCGATGAAGAAAGATTATTCGCAGATTGTTACTAGGACACTCAGAGGTCTGCTTTATTTACTTTTTTCTGACAGGCAAGATAACCATAAAATCTACAGAAGTATGGGAAACAGAGACTTTCTTATTGTCTGGTTGGAAGCTCCATTTCTAATCGTGGTATCTTTTTCACGTATGACTGCTGAATCATAAAGCATCCAGATCGAGGTCCCCGTTCAGTGAACATGGATTGCAGGTGGGGTTCTATATTTTGTATAGGACCAGCGAGTGAGGACAGGCACACAGATCTAATCTGGAACTCAAATAAACTGCTTTCCCTGTTTTCCAAGAGTGCTTGGTTTTTCCTCATCGTGTGTTGTCCCTCCTCAGTTGGTTCGCTGAGCATTTAAGGGGTTAAAGCAGTTCTTCAAGCTCTGAGTGTGAACTACATAGTGTCTTAATAATACTTCTAATACCTGTGCATTTATGAGCAGAACAAGTGAAAACCTGCCTTGCAGAAATTAGATTAAGCAGTTGAAGGAGACAGTCATTTTAATAAGGAGCTTCTATATAAAAACCCTTCATACTTCATTATCTATTTATTCCTCTCAGTTACTCAATTTTATTTTATCCTTCATAATTAAAAAGGAGACAAAACCAAGTCTTTAGGAAATGATCCAACGCCACCGTGTTTTCTGTAAACAATCTTGGGTGGATGTAGTTCGATTTGCCTACTCTTTCCACCCATCTTTATGCTCTCTTCCCATGGGGTCCTCCACAGCTTTACAGGGGTAGCAATAGCTTGTGATACAGATGCTGTTAGTAGAATTATGCTCACACATAGAGAGTGAGACCATTGCAACGGATCAAGGTGACGCAGTCAGTCTTAACGTTTCTTTCCTTTTTTTTTTTATCTAGATAGTATTAACACCTTCTCTACTCCCTCAGTAGAACATCTTTATTCGTCAGAAAGTATTAGCTACTCACTCATTCCCTCATTCTCTCATAAGTTCCTCGAACCAAATTTTCCTTTGGGGGCTCTGTTGTAAATTTCATTCAGCGTGAAGATTCTTGGAAAGCTGTGATAAATGTTGTACGAGAGTGTCCATGTTAGAACGGTACTTACCTCCTCCCGCTCCCCCCAAAGAAGACTGCGTTTGCACACAATGTACACACATTCCCCTTCCACACATTAACTCATTTCATAAAACCTACACAATTTCCAGGGACAGACAACCAAACAACCAACTTTGAACACTGAACTTTCTGGCATGTGTTTTTTCTTAATGAGTAATCGAGGTTTTGTCTTCTTATTAAGTTGTAAGGGTCCTTTATATATTCTGAATCCAAGTCCTTTATCAGAGATATGGTTTGCAAATCTTTTCTTCCACTCTGTGGCTTTTCTGTTAACCTTCCGATGGTGTCTCTCATAGCATAAAAGTCCTCACCGACTTTTAATGCATCTTCTTTGAAAGAAACTGTGTCCCTGGATATGCAATTATTATTCTCCAGCTAAACTGAATCGGGAACTACTCTATGGCCTTCCGTCCCATCATTTCCAGTACTCAAGGGGGTGCATCAGATGATTATTTCTCCTTATTCAGCACCTACTCTGGACCAGGCTCTACATATTTACTCTTTCTAATTCTCACAGCTGCCCTGCAAGGCAGGTGTTCTTATTCCCATTTTACAGATAAGGAACTTGAGGCTCAAGAGGTTTAGCGACTTGCCCAAAATGAAAGGGGGAGTACCACAAGCTGTGCTTGAATTCAGTTCTATACCACTCTAGACCTTGTGCTTCCCAGAGAATGCTAAGATGGGCTCTTTCAGGCACGGCAAAGCCATGGGTCCCTCCACAGGGAGGCAAGCAGGAGGTAGAACCATGAGAACTTTTGACTGTGCTCTGCCCTTTACCTCAGAGAGTTTGCTGGAACAGCTCCCATTGCTTTTCTGGCTCTCCATCTGCTAGCTGTGAAGTAGGCCCTGTTAGTCATCAGAGCTAGAGAAAAAATACTGTTTTATTTCAAACAGTTAATATTCATCAAATGTTAATGAAAATACATAACAAATAATTACAACAAACACGGTGTCTGATTAAGATGAAAGGGATGACAATCCTGTGAATTTTTAATCTGAAAAATAAAGAATGTTACATTAATAAGACTTAATTATATCATTAAATATTTAAAATTACCTTCTTTAATAGATTTTATTTTTATTTAATATATTTCTTTTTTAAATGTCTATAACACTTTCATGAGATTGGTACATAAAATCCTATCAGCTGTTATGGCAAAAGAGAATTTTAACTTAATATATTCATCCTATCGATCTCACAACTTCCACTTTATTTATTGTTCAGAAAAGCTAATAACCCTTTTATACTTTATTATAATTGATATTTTCTCCACATAGAGTGATAAATAATTAATACCATTACAGGGACCTCATGTGCGGTACACTTATTTGGAAAAAAATACAACAGACCATCTCAGTAGTGTATTATACATTCCATTTTAATACTCTACACTTACAATTAATGCTACATTTTACAGGAAAACATAATTAACTTTGGGAATCTGTCTTGAAAAGACCACATTTAGGCAGCCGAAGCTACGGCAGGGGATCCAGTCTAAGCCAGCTCTCTGGTTTTTCCACATTTCAGCTGCTTCTAAAGGATCAGTAAAATTATACACCTCTCACCAAGTCTTTTCACACCTTGGGAAAGGTGTTTATAAAAGGGAAAGGATAGTCTTTTGGCCTTGTGCTCTCTATACAAAAATTGAACTTGATTTTTAATTTTTGCTCAGTTTTTATAATTGTGTTTTAATGAAAAAGCAACACCTCTCCCCAAATTGCTAATAAGATAATTAAATTCATTTGACCTTTCTCTCCCACCATCCCAAGAAGCCTTTTCTTAGGGAGGAAGAAAAATGTAGCCATTGTTTCTAGATTGCCGTGAGTGACTTGATTCTTTGCATCTTCCAGGGAGCTGGTTGGATTCAAAGTACCGGGGGGTGGGATCTGGGTAACTGGGCTGAGATACTAGCTCTGCCTCTCTAGCTCTGTAGTTTAGGGCAAGTTCCTTTACCTCTCTGAACTTCAGTTCCTTCCTACCAGATTGTAACGTACGCTCCGTGAAAGCAGAAATCACATTGATCTTGTCCATTTTATTCCTCAGGAAGGGTCTGATACACGGCGATATTAAAAAAAAATTTGAGAATGAATGAAAGAATGAATGATACAGTTACTGAACTGTAGAACTCTCAGGCAGATGGAGAATTCCTGGGAATGTATGTAATGAAGTCAATCAGATTAAACCATTCAATTAGTCTGTCCTGCTTCTGAACCTATAGCCCAGACAAACTCAGTCATGCTCAGTGGGGTCAGCCAATGAAAAAGGAAGGCTGGACAATCTGGCCCCATCCTGGGCTGTTCCCGAGCTTACTTGCACCCTGGTCCCTGGTTTTCTCCCCTGCCACTAGGCTCGTCCTTGCCCCTTAAAGCTGCCGTGTGGACACTAAAGTGACTCCTCTTTCATCCCGTGGTTTCTGGCTGCCCCTTCCTCAACATCTGTGTGGTTTTGCTTCTAATGACCTGTATCTGTGAGTGACTCACTTTGGAGGCTTGACCGCAGGTTGCTGAAGGCACTTTGTCCACACAAACAGACTGCTGGTGATGCCTAGGAGTTTTGTCCTGCACTGGCCTCCTGCCTCCTGCCTCCTGCTTCCTCTCTTTCCCACCAATAGTAGCTTTTGGTCAATGACTGACCGATGAATACCACAGCACAAAGCCTGGCTCACTTTGCTGTGAGCTGGGTAATTTATACTCTAACTCCCCTGTGGGATCAGACTAAGGCTGGTGTTTTGCTTGAAATTGTAACTTTAGTCTCCTATTCTCCCGTGTTTTTTCCACTTCCTTGGGGGCATTTCTGTAATAAATCCCCTGCACGCAGATCTTCATTTCAGGGTCTACTTTTGGAGACCTCGATAGGGTACTCCAAGACAAATTTAGCTTTTCTTATTTGACCAACAACACTTCTCCTCTGTCTCACCTTTTTAATCCATCTGCTAGTGTCTACTTCATATAATTATCTGATCCCAAAGAGCCCCCCAGACTGTGCTGTAGCTTTGGTCCGAGTGGTCAGCCTTTACCCCCCTGATGTGTGTGATCTAGCCCCCCTCAAGGGAAATGGGACTTTCTTTGTATACAGTCCCACATATTAAATACTGCATGTAACTCTTGAGCTCATGGCAGCTTATTCTAAAGAGGTCTATGAAAGACAGGTCTTAGAATTGTTCTCCAACTTATAAATTCTGTGGAAAGCATGAATATGTCTATAATGATCAGATCATATTTTGTGAAGCCAATCAGATTAGGGAAGTGTGGGATAGTGTTCTTATAAAATCCGGTGAGGAACAGTTAGACATTGGTGGAGACTAGTTTGCACCCAGCAGATACTCAATAAAGAGTATCTTACCCTGGGGCCACCTGAGTGGTGCAGTTGGTTAAATGAACGACCCTTCAGGTCATGATCTTGGAGTCATGGGATCGAGCCCCACATGGGGCTCCTCACTCAGGGCAGAGTCTGCTGGACATTTTCTCTCCTTCTCCTTCTACCCCTCCTGCTTTTGTGCTCACTCTCTCTAAAAAAACCCAAAAAACAAACAACAACAACAAAAGACTTATTCTGTGTATATGGATGTGTATGCCCCACATGTCAAAGATCCAGTGATGGGAAAGAAGCCTGCAAATAGGATTCCAAAGCACGAGTTATTGGAAAGGAAGGACAAATAGGATAGGGACTGGAAGTTTTATCCCCAAAGAAAACATGCACGGCAATTGAAGGTTAAGAAAGTGTAGAACGGGAGGCCTGGCGACATTATAGACTCTATTCATTAAAGTAAGCAACACTAGCTGCTAAAACAAACACCAAAACCTCAGTGGTGTAACACAATGTAAGTTCATTTTTCTGCTCTTGCGGAATCTCATGCAAATGTTTCGGATTGCCAAATAAAAGATTTGATTGCCCTAGCTCACATTTTACAAAAAAAAATTAGTTTCAGGTGGATTATGAATATCAACGTGAAAGGTAATTCAACAAAGCTTCTAGACCAGTGCTGTCCAGTAGAATTTTCTATGATGATGTCCCTATCACTGTCCTCTAGCCACTAGCCACATACTATTGACCGCTTGAAATATGGTTCCTACAACTGAGGAAGTTAGATTTTAATATTATTTAGCTCTCATTAACGTGAATTTAAGTAGTTACAAGTGGCTAGTGGCAACTAGATGGCACAATTCTAGATGACAACAGAGAGCAATATCTCCATGAACTTGGGGTATGCAAAGATTTCTTGAACAAAACACAAGAGGACTAGCCGTAAAGGAAAAAAACAAACAGATACATTAGACTTCATTAAAATGATGAATTTCTGCTCATTAGAAGATGCCATCGGAAAGTCAAAAGGTAAAGCAATTTGCAATGCAAAAAAATATGAAAAAGGACTCAGATCCCAAATATATAAAGAAACCCTACACATCAATAAAAAAGGAAGCTAACCCCACTTAAAAATGGCAAGAGACTTGAAGACACTTTATAATAAATCATCTAAAAGGCCCAATGTGCCCTGGAAAAGGTGCTCAACATAATTAGTCATCAGGAAAAGCAAATTAAAACCACAGTGAGATACCAAATATCCATCAAAATGGCTAAAAACAAAACCCAGCTTGACAACACAAAATTTGGTAAGGACAAGGTGCGAACGGAAATGGAAGTTGGTGAGACTGCTTTGGAAAACTGGCAGTTTTTAATGAAGTTGGAGATACACCTATGGCCAGCCATTCCGCTTCTTAGTGTATATGAAGGAGAAGTGGGTACATGTATGCACCAAAAGCTATAAACTAGAATGTTTGTAGCAGCTATATATATAAGAGCCTGAAACTGGGAGTGACTCACGTGTCTCTCAATGGAAGAACGGATGAATGCGTCGTGCTGGGTGTGGGCTTGCGACTGGACGCGTCCACACAGGGTAGAACACTGTGCAGTGATAAATACGCGCTCTAACGTAGGAATGAACCCTCCAGGTAGAATATCGAGAGAAAGGAAGCAGATGCCAAAAAGTACATTTCAATGATTTATGTAAAATTTTAAAACAGGCAAAAGTAAGCAATAGTGGTAAAGTCAGAATAGCAGTTACCTCTGTGTGCGTGCGTGTGTGTGTGTGTGTGTGTGTGTTGGGGTGGATGGGGTTGGGAGGTGGGTAAAGGCAGAGGCTTACAGAGGAGGTATCTGGGTGCTAGTAATCTCTATTTATTAATCCAGATGGCGGTTAACCAGGTATGATTACATGGTAAAAATACTTTGAGCTGTACCCTTCGGGTTTGTGCATGTTTCTATGTCCATGTTATACGACAATAAAATATTTACTTTCAAAAAAGCTTTATTAAAATTTATTTAAAAATAGGTCAAGGCATGATGACAAGAGCCTGAAAGTGTGAATGACAAAGAAAGGTCTAGATCAATGATAAAAGGTTTTATTTTCACTTACCTGGCATTGTGTATGGCAGAGCAATGAACTAGAGATTGGGAGAATTTGCCAGATGGATTTGCCTTTAACAAATGCGATTGAGCACCTTTACCATGTGGTGCTGGTTAGCGGTGCTAGTTTGGGGTAGCCAGTCCCTTAATCATTCGGAGATGGATAAACCAGCTGTTGAGCCATTCAAAGCTTACGGTGTCCGTCTCTTCCCTTCCCTGCTAGCTCTCTAAGCTTTCTTCTGCCTACAACATTGTATGGAATTCTATGTGGTTTATATCAAGGTAAATGGTAGTGTCCAAATAGAATTAATTCAAGGCTTCTAGATGAGTAATTATGTACCCCAATCTGTGAACTCTCACAGGCAGAGGCTTTATGCAATTCTCCTATGTGTCTCTCTGCCTAGCACAGTGCCCAGCATAGAGGTGACACTCAGCAAAAGACAGAAAGTGTGGAGAAAGAAAAGATAAAGGCGTTTATGACATTCTTGCTTGCATTCCATTGCAGTTTTCCTTCTCAGGCAAGAGGGAAAATATCTCAGGATTATTGTAACTCAACAAATAAGGACATGTAGGGACAGCTACCTTCCTCTTTAAAGTTTAGGTGTGGATACTAACTAACTGATTCCCAATCTCACCAACTTTCAAACAGTTCTGTTTTTTAGTTGTCCCACTATTAATTGTCTGGGTACAGTCTGTGGATCAAAAAATCCCTATATCAACGACAGAGAGCACTTCAATAACAGAAAACACTGGTATTGACCATCCTTCTATGCCAGGTTAACAGTCAAGTGTGGTTCTACTCTCCTTTTCAATGACCTGTGATCTCTATTACGTCCCCACATTGGGACTGAAAAATACATACTTTTGTTCTTGAGAAAGAAGGGAGATCTAGAGTTAGGTTTTTAAATGTGCTGTTTTTCTGTCTTTTTCTTAACGATGAGGATTCTCTTCCTGGGAACATTGGGGACGTGATTCTGATGACCTCATTTCCTTTGAATTCTTTGATGTTTTGTTTCCTCTGTCTGAAGTATTTTGCTGTATTGCTTGTGAAACTACAGAGAGGAACATATAACTGACTGGCTGCCCTTTCCAAGCCCCATGGATATGGTGGTGGCAGGAACAATTCTTGGCTTTGCCCTGAGATGTTGGAGCTCATTGGAAGAAGCAAAAAGGCTAGCTGCCTGAAGGCTCCTTTTTGTTTTCCTAGATGTATAGGCTGGATGGTAGGGTCAGATTAGTCAGTTTATGAATTATTCAGAGATGGATTAGCCAGCTGATGGATTATTCAGCCCTCTGTTCCTTTTCCATAACTCTTACTCTGCCAAGCTCCTGTTCATTCCGCTCCAACATGGTTGTTCTCGAGGGTGTAGAAAGAAGCAGAGAGAAGATATAATGGTAACTGGTGGTTCATAGCAATGCCCAGAGGAGTGAAAACTGGTCTGATGACGAGTGCCCATCTCTTGGAGTGGGGAGTGTTGGATCTTGCTGCAACTCAGCAACCTGGGTTGTTGCAAGGCATGCATCTAACTACTTTGGAAAACAAATCAAGAAACCAAAGCTAACACCTAGATATGCATAATAATAAAGCTGGTCTTAAGTGAAGTATGCAGGACTTGGGGACCTGAGTGCCCATCCCAGACCCACTCTTCAGCTCGATCAAATCTATGCTCCACAACGTGCATCTAAGCCTATGCATTAATTTTATTTAAATTAAAATCTATCGAGTGCATACTTTATGCTAGATGCTTTACAGACTGTATTAGATTATTTTCACTGCAAGTTACAGTAGAACTAACTAATAGTAGCTTAAACTATAAAGTCAACTAATGTTTAAACATAACATAAAGTTTGGAGGTAGAGATTTAAGGGTTGGCACAGCATTCCAGAGATGTCCGAAAAGATGCATGATTCTCTGATTTTTGTTGTACAACTATCGTCTCCTTGTTTGAATGTTGTTGTTTTAACATCACTGGAAATGTCTGTTGGAGCTCAAAATAATCATGTCTTTGGGGGTTAAGAGCAGAGGTTGGGCATTGGGCTTTCTACTCCCACTGCTCTCTTTTTCATTAAGGAGGCAAAAACTTTTACAGAGCTCAGAAACAGAATTCCTCTTACATCTCATTGGCCACAACTATATCACATGCCTGCGCACAGACCAATGACTAGTAAAATGTGATGAATGATCATGTTTGGTTTAGACCAATCAGAATTAATCACCCAGGTCAGGGGTCATGGCCCACATGAACAAAATAAGAAATTGATAGCAAGGAATAAGGGAAAATGAAAATTGGGTATATAACCAGTGATATCTATCACTTATTTATTTGCTCCAGAACCCAGTGGGTTAACTCTGAGCAAAGCAGATGCTTAGAATCTGCAAGAATAAGGAAAGTGAAGATAGATCCTTATCTAACATTCCTGTTCAGCGACAGTGGCCCAGTGAGCAAATCTGACTTCTCTAAGTCTCACTCTCTAGGCTTCTCTCAGGTTTAGCTATGTGACTTATTTCCATTGTTAATAAGCATTTAGTTCTTGCTGACATTGTTATCTCATTTGTAGAACAGAACAAGGCCCATAAACTTCAATTTTTAATAAACATATTCTCAAAGATGCCTAAGATAAGAAATTTTTAGTAGACATTGGTCAAAATTATTTATGAATAGGAATATTCATTGCGTATCTCCTTATGACTTTATACCACAGATGATGGGAGGAGCACTTGATAAGATACATTTATGTTTTAAATGTATTCATCTGAGCTAATCATGAGGGTCAAAATAGGATCTCAGCTTCTTCTCACTACAATTCAGGGTTGGTGATATATAGTTGAGAATGATCTTTAAAATATAAATTTTAAATGACCAACTTAAATTAGGATACCTTAAGGATATTACCAGGCATATCAACTCAAGCTAACCATCCACATACTAGGATTGCCATGTGACTCTACTGCTGTTGCCTCCAGTTCAAACATTTACATTTACACCTGTCCTTTCCCCGTAAGCCCGCTGCTCTTCTCGTGGTCCTTATCTGGTTTATTGTATCACTGTGCACCAAGTTGCTTAGTTCTGAAATATGGTTATTCTTGATGATTTTCGTCTCACCACATTCAATTAGTTGTCAAATCTTATCAGTTCTACCTTTATCACGGTTCTCATGCTTATCTTTTTTCGTTTGTTTTTCAGGCTAGCAGACCAAACATCAAAATGTGGGTAATGGTGATTATCTCTAGGGGATTTTTCTGGGGTCTAGAGGACTTTTCTAATTTTTCTAGGTTTTCTAGACTTGTTTATCACCAGAAAAATGGACATAAAAATATTTAAAAATCTGTTCTTCAGAGTCGTTAATTGGTTATTCTCCATGTCCTTCGTCTAATTTACATATGTAAACTATTCCTCAATATATGATACATGTGTCTATCTCTGTCAGAATATAATATTCTGGAGGGCATAACCCTGGCCCTTAAACATTCCACAGAGCCTAAGCATTCCATATATGTTTGCTCAGTTAAATTTAGTTTCTGATGAAGGTAGGAACCACACAAAATTTTGCTTATCATTAGGCTACTCCTAAGGTTAAGAAAATAACTGGGTGTTATACGCAAGTAATGAATCATGGAACTTTACATAAAAAACTAGGGATGTACTGTATGGTGACTAACATAATATAATAAAAAAATTATTATTAAAAAAAAGAAAATAACTAAAATACATCCTTAAAATTTCAATCCTCAAAAATCTCCCGAATGGCTCAAAATTTCAAAATACAGAAAATAATGAGAAAGAAGAAAAAGAGAGAGAGAAAGAGAAAGAGAGAGAGGGAGTGGAGCCCCCCAGTTTCCAGCTTCCTTTGGAAGTTCCCGTGAAGCCTGCCATCAAGTCAAGAGTGTATTGTATTCTCTGTAACTTTCTCCAACTTTTAATTTAAATCCTTTTGGTACATTGTTTCACTAACTTTTCCTCCTTCTTTTGGACTTTGAGTTGAATCATATCATTAAGCGTTTGGGCAGGAAGTGTCAGAACAGTTGGACATTGGGCTATTACAGCTTTCAGAGAAATTTATTAATAGTAATTCTAGATCATTACCAAATACTGCACATCTATTTAGTTTAACATTTTGACAAAGTCTTTGACAAAGGCTGAGGGAAAGCAGTTCTCAGGCAAGGAAGAAAAGAAATTTCATTCTCACTGGCTAGACTAGATGGTATCTTGATTTCCTACCAAGGTCCCCAAATATTGGCAAGTAATGATTTTGGTGTAAATTATACACTTTGATGTGTACAGAGGCTATGGAGCATTTTATATGAAGTAATAATATTAAGTAATTTGATTGAACTAATGACTGTTTAATCTAACATCTAATGAAATAAAAAACACTAAATATGACACATTCGCCATCTATGGGGTTAAATTCTGGACAGTCCAAGGAGCCAGTTTTGCTGATCTTTGTAGACACAAGATTGAGTAACTATTCGCAACCAGAAGATTTTCAATCTTCAGTTTACAAATCGTGTGGCCAGTTCTAGATAGATTGCTCAAGGCCTTCTTATCCTTACTAACCTGAAATAACTAGATCTGATATTTAAACTGAAAGCTTATTTCTTGTTGAATTTTCACTGAAACACAAACATGCTTGTTACAAATTGTGTTCAAGTACTCACATCTTGATAGATGAGGTGTCTCTTATCCTTGGATCCTTTCTCCCGTTTTTTTTTTTTTTTAAGATTTTATTTATTTATCTGACAGAGAGAGAGACAGCCAGCGAGAGAGGGAACACAAGCAGGAGGAGTGGGAGAGGAAGAAGCAGGCTCCCAGTGGAAGAGCCTGACGTGGGGCTCGATCCCAGAACTCCAGGATCACGCCCTGAGCCGAAGACAGACGCTTAACGACTGAGCCACCCAGGCGCCCCCTTTCTCCCTTCTTAACTCTCTTTATATAAGAATTGTTTCCATCACAAGAGTAGCTTTGTTTAACAATAGTTATAGATTTCAGTAGGCAGGTAACAGCACAGTTCTTTTCTAAAAAGATATGATCAACACAAATCGGAAAAAAAGGAAAAAAATGAGAAAATAATGCTGAGTACAAGTTTTTAACATTTTTAAATACTCAAAAGATCTGCTTTCAAAGGATCCCAGAAAAATGGACTCCGGAAAGGCTATGCACTGATTTGTTTAGGCAGGGCCAGGGGACACAGTGAAGGCACGAGTTTCTGTGTTGCCGCAGCTCGCTGGGAGTCGTGGTGAGCCTGTGCTCGGAGGAGGCAGTACAGGTGCATCCACTTCTTTTGGATACAGATGAATCTCCAGCCTGACAAAGCGGTTTTCCCTTCTACCCCTGTAATAAGAACAGCCATGGTCAAATCAGGGGGCATCTGCAAACTTTGGATAATTACAGGAGCTTTTCATATAATTTGACAAAATGGAAGGGAATGAGAGAAATCGTTCTCTTCTGACTCAAAATCTTTTCTTTTTCTCTCTCAGGTACAAACACTTGCATCTGCACACTTTGCGTTATTTCTTTGTTATTCTTTCTAATAAACTTTAATAAGTTTCTTTTCAATAATAATAAACATTTACAGAGTTCTTACTAAATGTCAGTCTTTTATCCACTTATATATATTGACCAATTTATTCTTTACAACAATCCAGTGATGTGTTATTTTCCTTCCGCTTTACAGAAAAGGAAACTGAGGCAAAGAGGTGTTAAATCCTCAAGGTCACACGGCTGGTAAGTAGCAGGTGGGATTCAAATCCAGGGTCTACATTTTAGTGTTGATTTACTTCTCTCTCCCTATTTTTGTAGCTTTTTGAGGATAGAGACGTCTTTCTTCAGCTACAGAGTAGAAATAGCCCTGGTTTCAGAGGCAGACAGGCCTGTATCTGAATTCTAAACTTCCTACATTGCTGTAAATTGGCTTGCAAAAAGAAAGAAAGGTCCTGATTTGTAGTTTCCACCAATTCCCATGGTGTAAATACTTCTAATATGACTGATTTCTAGTTACCAGTAGTTTAACAACTGCCTACCTGAAATTTTACCTATCTGATAGCTCTTGCAAACAGACTGAGATAAGAAGGGCTCCAGTGTATCACCGATGGAGGATGGGCAACCTGTCAGTCTGGGTCAAACTCCTGGGTCACCATAATCTAGAGTCATGCTTGGCATGTGGCAGTGACTTCTCCATATTTATTAAATGAAGGAATGAAAATGCCCCTGGTTCACGTACGTTGTTTACAATATCGGTAAAATATTCATACGAGTAGTATTAGATAGGTTGCTGAATGGATTAAATATCAGCGAAAAAAAAAAAAAAGTCTGCAAAATGCCCAGCCAAATGCCTGGCACTTCATGGGACATACATGTTAATTCCTGTCCTTCTGGATTATTTTACTTACAAAGTGTCTTCTATCTAGCAGGAATGCATTAGATAAATGAATGAATGAACGAGGGAATAATTGAATGACGTTAGTAAGGAGCATCCCTTTCGAATAGGAAAGGACAATTTTAGGCTTTATCAATGGGCAATGGATGGAAATACGTGACAGTGTTTATGCTTTTGTGACTTCGCTATAATTTTAAAGGCCCTTCTAGCCTTAGCACAGGGATGTGAATTCGAACGCCTGCCGGGCCAAGCTTTTAAAATAAGTGGTTGAAATGTGCTCGACGTGAAGACTGCAGGGAGTGGTTGGGATGAAGGTGAACTAGAGATTACACACCCACCATACAGGCACACAACTTTGAACATTTTTAGATTTCCATGAGAGCCAAATGAACCAAGTCTGAGGCTGGGTGCAGCTCATAGGCCCCCAGCATTAAACCTTTGCTTTTGTACTGGTCAAAGACCAGGTCTCTGGGGTCAACACTGGCCTGATTTGAAATCAGGTTCTGCCTCTTACCCAGCTACTGGCCTTAGACAAGTTACTTCAACTCCCTGTCCCATTACCCAAGGGATTGCAAGGACCCCCCCAGAGGGAAGGGCTCCAGCAGGGATCAGGAAGACGCCCAGGCCCGCATATGCTGAACTCTGAATCCTTGGGTAACTAACAGGACAAGAGATGGGGAGAGGACCACTCTACTTGACTCTTTCATCTGCACATAAGCAGGAGGAAAAAATCTCTCCTCGCTATTATTGGAGACTCTTTAGTACAATAATGGGATCTCAAACTTGGCTGCCCATTACAATCACGCAGACAGCAAAAAAATAGGGATTCCCGGGTCTGAGCCCTGACACTTTGATGCCATTGATCCGGGGTACGGTCTGGGCATCGGGTGACTCCTGTGCAGCCAGGGTTAAGAAACACAGCCCTGAAAGATGCAATGAGGAAAAAAATTACGGGGTTTTCAGAGACATTATGTGAATTACTTTTACGTACCTCGGCAGCATGCTATTTTCTTTAACTAATGAATACACAAAGGCTATTTCCTCTGGACTTCAAATATTTAAAAAATGACAACAGCCCGAAAAAACAAAAACAGACACAAAAAACTTTAAGTCTCATGTGCAGTTGCATTTATTCAAACTGCTTTTTGTTTAAAAAAAGAAAGAAAGAAAGAATTCTGCCTTCACAGGACCAGATAGAATGACATGTGATTGTCGCTCTGAAACGTGAACATTTCATCAGTCACCTCTCTCTGCTGAAATCCTGCCTTGCCCTCTCTCCGAACTCCCACCAAGAAAAAGCTTAAGTGCCTTACCTAATTTGCTACGAGGCCGCTTACCTATTTAGGTTAGGGTACCAGAGTTGATGAGAAATTCTTCGCGAAGCCAAGCACAAGTTTTTGCTTTCTACTATTTCTAGCAATCAGCTGGCTTTTCCAGTCCCTCATTAGATCAATCATGGCCATTGTCTTACAGTTGAGTGGGAAATCGTTACAGGTGGAAGAAGGCACGATGCCTCTAATTCAGCAGAGGCCCCCCTAACAGGAAAGCTGCAACGAATTACAATCAAATAGGAGACTTGTCAGTGGAATGGCGTTGCTTCCAAGGCAGGATTTCTGAAGACTTTCTGGATTTTGAGTTGAGCAGAAAATGTAGAGAGAAACGATAACCAACCCACACGCACACAGGAAATGACCACCCTTGCTTTCAAGTGTATTCCAAGTCTGGCGTCCGACTTGCAGCTTTAGATGAAATGCTGCTTGGTACCGACACTCTTCGCTTTGGCGGGAGCTTATCTTTTTTACAGACCATTTATCTGGGAATGTGTTTTACAGGTGGCCTTGCTGTTGGGTCCCAACCCTGGGCCTCTGTAGCATACTACTGTTGCACATCTTTGTGACTGAATCAAGTGTCACAGATTACGGGCTGCTTGGAGCCAGTAATAGGGAAAGTTCTCCCTTTTTGTCTCTCTTTGCTTTTTTCCTGGCCTGTTGAGCAATGACAGTCAGAAGCCAGCTGAACCCATCACGAGAGGACAGGCGAGGGAGAAATTGCTGGAGCCCAGATTTCTGCGTGGGTCCCATATATATGGGCTCTGGGGTGACCCTGGGAGCAGGTGGGTCTTCTTTGGCACCCCTCCCATTGAAACCTGCCTCGGAAATCAGTTTATTTGAAGGAGTTAACGAAAGTGCTAGATATTTTCTACCACTGGCAGAGGGAAAAGTAGTGCACACGTCTGAATAAATAACTGAAAATGGCTTCTCACTGTTCAGGAAGTACAATCAATTTGAAATTAGGATTATGGAAACATCTGCGAAAATTCAAGTGTCATCTCAATTTGGGCTCATTCAGATCCTGTATTTTTCAACTTCCCAAGCAGTGCATTTAAAATCTAATCCTAATTAACACACATAGTTTAATTATAGCCAACAAAATATTCTACAAAAATTGTGTGTGCTGGTTGGGGGGATGGGTGGGGAGGGAGGAGGCGAGGGGGAAGCCAGACAAATGTTCCCTGATTGTAAAAATTCTTGTTTGGTTAATAATATAAATCCTCAAGATTTTAAACACACACCGAAGTTGCTTATCAGGAATCAAAGTAACATAAAGAAGCATGGAGCCTCCTTCCCTCGTCATCCTACCTTTCGCTTTCTTCCTATTTCTTGTTAACCTGGAAAGAACAAAGACCTTGTTAATTTGGCTTATACACTCTCTTTTGTGAAGACCTTTGTTGCTTTGTTTATTTTCGTTCTCTGATCAGAAGATAAACCTTTATGGTTGTGTTTGAGTACAAATAAAGAAATAAATCTACTTGCATAAAGCAAACTTTATGGTCTGTTGTTTTAGTGATGAGAAACACCTCTAAGGATTTGAAGGTTTAACTGAGAGGCGCACCAACACGTTTGGATGCTTTATTGGAGCCTTATCCTAACCAACCAAAACACAGCAATCAACCATCTTGCAGAATTATCGGCGCATTCCCCTCCCAAACCTGGCATAAGCGGAATGTGCAAAGGGAACATAAATTTAAAGAAAACAAAACAAAAATCAATCAAACAAGGGGAAAAATCCCATCCAGAAGCTCAAACATAATTTTAACTAAAATTAACTCTGGGAGAGAGCTTACAAATTCAAGCTGACTTAGTCTCATTTTGTATCGTTATTTCGGTCAATAATAAATCTAAGGGAAGAAAGTCAGATTTTCTGATTCTTTTACTTAAGTGCTTTGTTACCTTGTTACTCAAGATACAGAGAAGTGACTTCTACTCTAGATTCTGTTCATTGCATCCCTATTGCTGAAAAAAGAAAAACATTCAAATTTTTGGTATGAAAATTTGGCTGAAAATTTTACTGTAGTATTTGCTGTAATGAAATTTGACCCTTTGCTAGTATTAAAGTAGTCTGGGTTTCTTAGGATAAGGTGGTGATATTGCTTCTGAAATTAATACTGTTGTAATTTCTTAGGCTCATCTAAGCCCAGTCTGGAAGATAAAATTCATTGTCGTTAGCACTTAATAGTCTGTATATTTGCTTTGCTTATAAATCAATTGCATTCTTTTGCCCACCATGATTTTTAAGAATTTATAACAGTGTGGCATCGTTCAATTGGTTAATAGTCATGAGTGAATGACAGAGGGTATGCTATGGCGGTTCCTTGAAAACAATCCTACATTTCTCTGCAGAGCCCAGTGGTTCGGAAAGACCTATATAATAGGAACATAAGGTATTTCTATACTAAAGGATAAAATTTACTAGAATCAGCCTTGAAATGTCATCGGCAAAGCAACTTTTGATTGAATTTTATCAAATCCTACAGCTAATAATTTGTGATTTTTTTTTTAATTACCAATTCTTATTCTCTCTTACTTTCCTTCTCCATCATTCTTTTCTAGTGCCTTGCCCACCAAACTCCATGAAGGAAGAAGCTATTCATTCCTGTTTTTGTCAGAGAGCCTAGCACAGAGCCTGGCACAAAATAAATAAATATGAATGGAAAGAAAGAATGAATTCTACTTCTTCACTGATTTCCATGATGAAATGAGAGATATGATTTCTGGCTGGATGTAGGAAGGTGACTGTAAAATCAAGCATAATAATCTCATGCTGGAAAAGGTAGCAAACATTTGCAGGTCATTTTTTAAACTGACATTATATAACTGTAACGGTCAAAGCAAATCGCAAGGTAAGAATGAGAAAACTGCAAATGATTTGGAGCTCAGGCATTGGGGTCAAACCATCTGGATTCAAATTTCACGTCTCCCTCGTATTAGCAGTGCGGTATAGCAAGCTGCTTAACCTCTGTAAGCCTTGCTTTTCTCAGCGACAACATGGCCTGGGGGTTTTAGTGAGAATCCAGGGAGATCATGCTTGTAAAGTACGCAGCAAAGTGCCTGGAAATTAACCTAGGATCAGCAATTGAAGTGATTATGATTAGTTAGAAATAGTTCCATTCCTGGCGTAATAACTTAAAGGTCCAAAGGAGAAAGCACCAATAGCTGAATTGCTTAGAACACCATGGATTGAAAAGTTCCCAGACTCTTTCAAACTCCTTCCAGATATTCCGTGGCAGCAAGTTCTATACTCTCTCTGGATTCCAGGCCCGATTTCCTGGTACAACATGGAAACCATTGGTTTGTAGAGAGGAACAGGCTGTTCTGGGCTGGGGAGGGGAAACACAACGGGGGCACAAATGCAACTACAAATTAGGGAAAAGAAAAAAGCGACGGTTACAACAGCTTTTCCAACCTTCCATAGTTCACATTTATCTAAATGCTTTTGCAAAGAGTCAGACTCCCAGTGTGATGGACACAAAAACTGCATTTTATCCACAAAGGACGTTCATCTGTTTAAGGGACATTCCATTATTGTGCTGATCAGAAAACAGTGCTCAGGTCCTAAAAATTATTGTAGAAATAAGGTTAAGAATACATTTGTAAAACAAAAATGACTAAGAACAATGATTCCATTTTGCATTAAAATATAGTCATGACACTAAAGCTGTATTTTAAGCCAGAGAAATTGGAAAACACAGATGTATATATAAAATTGGAGTCTTGAGAATGAATTTTAGTGCTATGGCTAACCTGCAAACAAACGAGTGTGATCATTTTGCTATCAGCGTGTGCATGTGTGATAATAGTGAGATAGGCAGGGCTGCTTAAGAATTTGGGGCATTTATAGATCATGTGACTGAAAATTCAAGATGGTTGGAAGGAGACAGTGTATGGAGGAGACAGGTAGAAGGGCGGAAAGGTTGAATAAGGGAGGGTAGAAGCATTTGGAACTTTTAACAGCAAATTTGTGTGTTTGGCAGCCTATGATAAAAGATTCGAAGAAACACAAAATGTTCTTATTTTCAAGTCAAAATGTCACAATAAGGCAGTGTGTAGCAGGTGGTGGCAGTTGGAAACGGAACGTGGTACTGGTATTCCACTTAAGGTAGACTCACTGGGGTGGGTGCCTGCTTAATGGCTCCATTTCGTCTACGGTTATAACATTGCCACTAGTTTTGTTCCTTGGCTAGATAGAGATGATTCATGTAAGGGCAGAAATGCCCCCGGTAGCTAGACAAAAGAGATTCTCTTTCCAGGGAATTTGAAACATGAGCTGAGATATTTAGAAACAGGTGGTGATTTCAAGCTACTCTTTCATTATTAGTGTCTTCGAGTTACCATTGTAAGAGGTCCTCTCTCATCCCAGAGCCTTGTTCTGCTCTTCCTTAGTTCTATGAGCGATCTTGTATTTTCTAATAAACATCTCCTCCTGCCCCTCTTCTGCATTATTAGTTCACCAGACTTGCTTGCCACCGACCGGACCTGACGTCATTTATCACCTGGGCCCTTCTATTCTCAGTGAAGTTGGCTGAGCGCTCACAGAGGATTGGACAACTAAGTATAAAATGTTGTTGGTTCTACACAGCAAGCCAGTTCCGTGATTTATAAAATACAAAAGGCAACAAACAAACAACTGTCTCCAACAGCTCATTTCAGTTTCCAAGCCTAGGGAAAAGCAAGCAGTGTGTAATGATTACTGGGCAACCTCTGGGGTTTGAATATCAGTTCTAACATTTACTACATAACATTAAGCTATTTAAACTCTCCATGTGCTTGGTTTCCTTACCTGACAAAATGGAGATAATATAGGTTTGTTGTGAAAATTAATGTGTTACATATAAAAAACAACTTTCTATGATACTTTTTAAGAGATCAATAGAGGTTGGTAATTTCGTTTTTGTTGTTGACTTATAGTATGAAGACATAGCTCAGAAAATAAGCTGTATCAACATTACTTTTTCCATTTTATGCTATCAAAAACTGAGGCTCTAAAGGAGGAAGTGACTTGGCCAAGGTCACACAATGGTAGAGCTACCATAATTCCAACTTTAAAAAATGTCGTTCACTAATATTTGTTAAGTGCCTACAATGTACCAGGCCTTGGGAATATAGGTCCTAGCTCTCATAAAACTTAAGAGTCTGGGGCAGGGGTCAGCTAAGTACCCACCTGTGGGATAAATCCAGCTCCTTGTCTGCTTTTATAATAAAGTTTTATTGGAACACAGCCACGCTCCTTTGTTGAGTGTATTGTCTGTGGTTCTTTCCTGTGGTTCTCCAAAGGGAGAGTGGAGCAATTGTTACAGAGACTGTATGGCCCTGAGAGCCTGAAATATTTACTATCTTATTCTTTACAGAAAAAGTTTGCCAAACACAAGTGTAGTGGGCTTATGATTTGTTGGTCTAAAAATGTTGTCTTTAATTGCTAAAGGCCAATTACAGCAAGGAAAAAAATTTCCTCAGAATGTGAACAAGTTTTAGTCTTCACAGCCTCCATTATACCCAGTTTCCTCACCCACCCCCCCCCAACTTCCTAAGAGGAGCATTCTCTCTTGGTGATTATGGGACGACGGAAAATGGTTTCTGATAGATCCACATTTCCTCTGCATTGTTCTCAACATTTAATCCAGGATTGTCCTTCAGACCTATAGACTTCTACATTGTCCTTGCTTTTCCAACTAGAGAGAAGAAGCGATGGGTTGTTACTCAACTTCACTGAATTATAGACCTTCTTGACAGACTCACCCGTTAGCTGTGTAGCCTAGAAATTGCTTCTTGATTCTTTCTATTCTTCAGTAATAATAAAATAAAGCTCACGCCCACACTCACTTAAAATATTAAATAATTAAATCATTTCAGCTTTCCAGTTTCAGAGTTTTGAGCATGTTTATACACATATTTTAACATAATCTGGTTAACTGTTTTAGCCTTCCTCATCTAAAATGTACACGATGAGTGATGAGACAGAAAAGAATAAGAGATTCTTCCACAAAGGATCGTTGATTACAGCAATGTCATTATCTGATAAAATCTTCTTGGCCTGGCTGATGGGGTGGCTGTGGGGGTGGGGGGTGCGCAACGAGTGGCCCTTGAACCACAAAATACTGATCCAAACATCTGGCTTCCTGGCTAAACTCTATGACATGCACTCTAGAATAGTTTTGGTGTATGGAAGGAATGCAAAGCAAAATTCATTGCAGATGGGCTGACTTGTCGAGAGGTATGGGACATTGACATCTGATTTTGAAGATACCTCTTGGACTTATTTTCTTGATGAACAGTGGCTTGGGTAAATGCTGTGGGGAAGGGTTCTAAGCCTTGCTGCTCAGAAAGGAAGAGGCTGGAATAACCACAGAAATTACCACAAGCAGGAACTTCTGAAGCCTGTGGACTGCACAGAACATACCGTTGAAACCTCATCCATATTAGGTTCCAACTGTCCGACTCATGTAAACTGCTTAGGGGAGGAGGCACATGCCATTTGACAAAATAAGAATGACAATTTAGAAAACAAATGCTCAGGTTTCTCACTGCATTGTAGGAAAGGATGAATTTGAATATCTGGCTGCTCCAAAACTTGCATTCAAGGGTACTGAGTATTGATGGGAAGGAGAAACTTGGCTCTGTCCATCACAGGTGAGTCAAGCCCCCCTTGTTAGTGGGAAAAAGGGAGTTAAATGTCCCTAGGTGTGTGAGTTACTAGTAGGAAGTGTCCAATTTAATGGCTACCATGAATCGACTATGTTTACAGGTAAAAATGCTCAACAGTAGAGAAAGATAGAGTGATTTAAGGAAGTCTAGGGCTTCTTAGAACGAAAACTTAAATCATAATGGGTATGCCACATTGTGGGGTGTTAGGCCACATAGAAGACTATTACATAGACTCCTTAGCATTAAAAACTTTTAATTTCACAACCTCCTTAACATTTCAAGTTTGAAAATTGAATGTGTATGTTTTCTTTGCCCTTTCTGGGGCCTATTCCTCACTGGTCTAGCTACTTAATCCTCCAGGTATTTTCCCAGGGAGTAGGAAGGACTGGCCCAGTGTTTGATCAGTACTAGTCTGTGGTGCACTGCTTTGGTGAATCAAGAAGGGCTGGGTTCATGGTGACACCACAAAGCAAGACAAAGAAGGCTGGAGCCATGTGGATAGGTAGTGACAGGAAGCCAGGGTGGTCAATCCAATTAGAAAAAATTAGGAGCCATGTTGGAGTGATATTCTCACATGATATTCCTAGTACCCATCTCATGGTGTACCTTAAAAATTCCATTTGGCCTTCTGGTTCACCTTTTGCCTAAATATCCAAATAAATTAATTGGAGACTCCATTCTACTTCGAATAGAGAGGTTCAGTCCTTTCTCCAATATTACCTGAGGACTCCTGGGTGGGGGCAGATATGTACAGAAGTGGTTGCTTTCTGCCACCTCTTGCTCCTGACTCTGACTCCATTCTCCCCCTGGGTCCCCTCTGGCTTCCCAGTGGCACCCCACTAAGGAGCTCCAGCCTTCCATGTTATGCATTTCCCTCCAAATGTGGACCCAGCCTCCACTTCATTCCCAAAGGCAGCTTGCTCCAGGGCTGGTACTTCTTCTTGATGTTTAAAGACCTTGGGAGAAGGGGAGGGAGGAGGAAGGTGAGGGTACCACAGAGGGACACTAAAGCACAGAGCATTTCAAATGAGGAAGCAGGAGCTCCTTTCCAATAGTCCACCACAGAGAGTCCTCTTGTGGTGATTTCTCTCCCTGGAGTCCATTCAGCACCCGCACTGCCGGGGTCCCACTGTTTTCTCCCACTTTCTCCTTCCTCTGTCCTAGGTCCCACCTCTAATTCAAACCTGTAGGCTCCCAGAGGAAACCAAAAAATTTCTTAAAAGAATACACAGACTTCAATGTCATAAGTACACGCTCTTTTGACTTATTAAGTTGACTCTGTTTATCTCCTCTTTTCCTCCATCTCCCTGAACAAGAGAGAATAAGAAAACCCTCTATAACTCTATGAATAAGAGATCCTATGAAAGAGAAAAAAAGAGAAAACATTTTCTGTTTAAGATGACTCCTACAGGGGCGCCTGGGTAGCGCAGTCGTTAAGCGTCTGCCTTTGGCTCAGGGCGTGATCCCGGCGTTCTGGGATCGAGCCCCACATCAGGCTCCTCTGCTGGGATCCTGCTTCTTCCTCTCCCACTCCCGCCGCTTGTGCTCCCTCTCCCGCTGGCTGTCTCTCTCTGTCAAATAAATAAATAAAATCTTAAAAAAAAAAAAGATGAATCCTACAGCCGTTTCTTAGACCAACCCTCAATTAGTAGCCAGTTTATAAACGAGCAAATTTGATTTTCTTCCATTAGTCAGCAGATTGGAAAGAGAACACTGGTTTGAAAGTCGTGGACCCAGAGTTCTTGTCCTGACTCTGCCTCTAATAACTGTTGGGATCTTGGGAAAGCTTCCTTTCCATTCTCATCCTAGGGCTGCTCACCTGTAAATAGAACAGGTAGGGTTAGACCAGCATTTTCCAAACTGTATTCTTCATATGCTAGTTTGGCAAGATGTCAATGAGTCTTCCAAGGAAAACGTGTCCTAGGGTGGACTCTTGAGGTTTGCACACTTCGACAACATGGAAAAGTTTTCTTTGCTGTAGGACTTCTCAGATCTCTGAATAAGTTAATGGGCACCTGACTATGCAGGAGAGAGAATACACAGAATTTTCCAAATACATTTGAAAGAGCTCCCTCCAGCCACCTTCTTAAGTAAGAAACTTATTAATATCTTGTAGAAATGCTGCTTATTGAACACTCTCATTCTAGAGAATAATTAAGATGAGTAATTTTATTCTGTCCATGTTCACATTCAGTTGCAATCGTTTCTACCTGTTCAGCTTGAGTGAAGCAGTACCAAGTCAGCATAGGGGACTGGCTGTTTCTCAATGGCGTTCTCTCTCTCTTTTTGGTCAATTTTTAAAAGACTGCTGAAAATCTTCTCACCTTCTGAAAAGTTGCAAAGCGGAGCTCTGGGAAGGTTGCTTATGGCAGTGCTATTAGTTCAGACGGCGCTGGGTTCTGTTATGGCCAGTTGCCTGTAAGCCTGCCTCTACATTTTTATTTTTATTTTTATTTTTATTTTGAAGATTTTATCTATTTATTTGACAGAGAGAGACAGCCAGCGAGAGAGGGAACACAAGCAGGCGGAGTGGGAGAGGAAGAAGCAGACTCCCAGCGGAGGAGCCTGATGTGGGGCTCGATCCCAGAACGCCGGGATCACTCCCTGAGCCGAAGGCAGACGCTTAACGACTGAGCCACCCAGGCACCCCCCTTCCTCTACATTTTTGAGCTGCTCTTGCTATTACCTGAAACTCAGGGTTTCCATCTGAGGTAAGGCTCTAACAAAGAGATTAAGGAGCCAAAGTCCTAGAAAGTTTAGGTTAACTCCCCCTGCTTCAGTGTCATGCTCCCACATGATAATTCAAAGTATCGAATTTTATTTTTCAAAATGATTCAACATTTTATTCATGTTGAACTGAAAATAGTTCCTTTCTAGATTTTCTGATTGCAAAATTCTGAGTAAGTATATCAAAGTGGACTTTTTTTTGTGTGGGCAGGTGGACGGGGGGTGATAGCTTCTTCTGTGGGGCTGGTTCTCTAAGAACGTACTTGGTCTGCTAGTTGGGTTACTCGGTACTAATTTGAGACAAGGACCAAGGTGGATTCCGGAAAACATTTTGAAGCTGTAGAGGAAGCTGGTGTACGTTATAGTCCTTACTTAATGCCCAACAAATGTTCCCTTCCCAACTCTCTCTAATCAAGTTCCTTTGGGGGCTGATTTTCTTCCTCTCATTTCCTTTTCAGCACACCCATACCTAGTGTCCTTTTGCCACTAGGTTGCCCGAGGCTCAAGAAGACATTGAATTCAGTCTAGAGTGTGATGGATTTTGGTGGATGCTGTGATGTGCCATCCAGATTTCCCTTCAGGAATGAGAATGTACACCGCCAGCTGCTGGAAGAACTGCCAGCATAATCTTCAACAAGTCAGCCGCCCAAGGGAATTGCCTTGGCTGAAGAGAGCCATCTTGCCCAAGGTCAGCTCCTCAACTGGTGGATGAGAAGATAAAGGCCAATGTGCCACAACCTATACTCTGAAGGGCCATCCCAGCTTCAGAACCCCGTGGCATTGGCTGAGGCCTCCACGGGACTGCATCACAGCTCAACTTCTCCCTGTCCCAAATCTGCTTCCTTCCCCCACAGCTGTTGATCCTAAGATCCTTAATAAAATTCCTGAACACTAATCTTTGTCTTAGAGTTTATGTCCCAGGAAACCCAACATACAGCCGAAGCTTAATATATTACTAGTCCCTGGTGGATACTTGTGTTTTAAAGGAATTCCGTCGTGTTAGGGTTATGTGTCACTCCAAAGAAAGAGTCACTGATGGATGGTTCAATTGTTCAGCAGTGTGACAACTGGAAGGGCGTGGAAGGGGGTTAGTT
This sequence comes from Ursus americanus, assembly GCF_024610735.1. NCBI lineage: Eukaryota > Metazoa > Chordata > Mammalia > Carnivora > Ursidae > Ursus > Ursus americanus. The sequence continues at coordinate 24,664,909 of NC_142146.1, read as the reverse complement.
TATGTATATAGAGGAAGCAATCTTTTTTTTTTAAGATTTTATCTATTTATTTATTTATTATTTATTTATTTATTTATTTATTTGAAAAAGAGAGAGAGAGAGAACAGGAGAGGGATAAGCAGACTCTGCTGAGCAGGGAGCCGCACTCTGGGCTCCGTGCTCAACTGACTGAGCCAGCCAGGTGCCCTCCCCCTCTTTTTTTAATCATTAGTGCACTTTATGTCTTATTTAAGACATTGTTTCCTAACTGGAAATCATAAAGATATTGTCTGTATTTCCTTCTAAAAGTTTGGATAGTTTGCCATAGGAAATTCCATTTGGAATTGATTTTGCATGATTGATTTTCCATTTTTATAAAGTACAAAAAGTCAGGTAAAGTTAAATATATGCTGTTTAGGGATATAAGCATTTGTTTTTTTTTTGTTTTTGTTTTTGTTTTTTTTTTTTAAAGATTTTATTTATTTATTCGACAGAGATAGAGACAGCCAGTGAGAGAGGGAACACAAGCAGGGGGAGTGGGAGAGGAAGAAGCAGGCTCATAGCGGAGGAGCCTGATGTGGGGCTGGATCCCAGAACGCCGGGATCACGCCCTGAGCTGAAGGCAGACGCTTAACCGCTGTGCCACCCAGGCGCCCCCAGGATATAAGCATTTGTGACAAAACTATGTTTCTTTTTTTTTTTTTAAAGATTTTATTTATTTATTTGACAGAGATAGAGACAGCCAGCGAGAGAGGGAACACAAGCAGGGGGAGTGGGAGAGGAAGAAGCAGGCTCCTAGCGGAAGAGCCTGATGTGGGGCTCGATCCCAGAACGCCGGGATCACGCCCTGAGCCAAAGGCAGACACTTAACCGCTGTGCCACCCAGGCGCCCCCAAAACTATGTTTCTAAAAGAAAGGAATGATAAATACAAAATCCAGGTTCATCATTGCCTGGGTTAACAGACACAGGGGAGAATGAAGAGGAACAGCCAATCACTTTGGTAGAATTGGTAAGGTTCTAACAGATGAGTTGGGTAGAATTCTCGCGGGGTGTCCACTTTCATCATTAAGCTTTATGACCTACGTATACACTACATCTATTCTTTAGTGTATCAATACTATGTGTTTTAAGACAGAAAATGAGAAGAAAGGAAGTGGATCGTGCAGGAACCCACAACTCAATGTTTTGCTGTAAAAGGTACTAGAAAAATAGGCCAGTAACAAGAATAGAATGTGGAGGTCGCACAAGGTTATTTTTAAAGACATGGGATATTACAACATATTTGTATGTGGATAAGAAAATCCAGCAGAACAAGAAAAAAATTGAACGCAGGAGAGAGAAGGGGCATTTGGAGGCATGATATCCTACCTTCTTTTGCAAAATGCTTTTCCCGGGTTATAACTTTTGCCTCTATTAGGTCATCAGTCAGGACCTTTGAATTATATGTCTCATCCATTTTTTCTTTTGTGCTTAATCACAAATATTACTGAGTTCCTTCTAGAAACTCATTCATGGATGCAGTCAGCAGTGAGATTTGCGTTAGCCACCTATGCTCAGGAGCTTCTTGCAGTGGTGTCTTCCCTCGGGCCCCTTAATAGAACCACCAATGGCCAGCGAGCCTAGATCTGGCTCTACCCACCTCCCCTGGCTCTCGGCTCTCTAGCAACCAACCCCTTACGGACCCAGGTCCAGTCTCATCTACCTTCTTTCTGGCGCTTTAACTTCTCAAACCACTTTCTATCTCAGACCCACTGCACTCGCATTGCTTCTGCCCAGGGTTCCCTTTCTCCTGATTGACTCTTATTCTTCCTCTGCAAGTTTCAGCTTGCACGTCCCTCTCTCTTAAAAGGCCATCTCTCCAGCTTCATGCTCCTAACTCCACTTCCATCTTTTACATTCTATTATCCTCCTTGCTCCTATGGCCTCATTCACAATACTTATTACAATTTCAATGGCAACTATATATTTATTTGTCAATCTCCCTGGTTAAATAAGCAAACTCCACGAGAGTAAGACCACGACTGCTGTGTTTCTCCTTGTATTAGTATCTGAACTTTTTACACGGAAAGTGCTTCACAGACATGCTGTGGGCTCTGTTCCCTAATTCCTTTTCACGTAGGAGACAAAACCCAACTCGGCAAGCACAGAAAGTTGGGCACAGATGAGGAACTAATTCTTAATCCAGTTTTGCCTCTATTATAGTTAACAGGGTTTGGTTTAATGGCTACTCAGCAGGTTTAAGAAAAATGTACTAATTGTCAAATCGGGGCACGTTAAAGCTGGAAGGGACCCAGGAAGGCCTCATGGAAATATCTCTAGGGTAGAGAATGACAGACAAGAGGGAAGGGAGGAAAGGTGAAAGCTAAAAACAACTATTTACTAAGTGCCTAATATGCATTAGTCTTGTGCTAAGAGCCTTACCTACATGACCTAATTTAATCCCTTTGAATTTCCTGGAAAAAAAAAGGGGGGGATCTATTTGTTTTATTTTCCTGTTGCAGAAACAGAATTGCCAAGAGTGATGTACTTGGTGGGAAAGCATACATCTAGTAAGTGGTGGTACCCAGATTGAAACCCAGGTCTGCCTGACACTCAGACAATGCTTTCCCAACTGCGGTGTGGACGCACATCACCTGGGGGTTCATGAAGGTGGGAATTCAGACTCGGCAGACCCGAGATTCTGCACGTATAACAAGTCGCCTGGGATGCTGATGTGGCTGGTCCCGGGAAGACACTTGGAGGACCACCAGTCTATCTCGACACTTTTCAAACCTTAAGGTGCAAATCAACACAAATCATCCGGGGATCTTGCAAAAAAATACAAATTAGGATCCAACAGAAAGGGGCATTCTGGTTTTTTGCAAGCTCCAGTTGAGGCCAATTCTGCTCCTCCATGGGCGGTACTTGGAGCCACCAAGCTCTGATGTATCTCACACACAGAAAGTATATTGTAGGCAGAGGCTGAGACAGGTCTCGGAGCTTCCAAACGCTAACGTTCATCGACAATCTTGCTATGATGTGGCATCTGAAGCTGCCTTTGCAAATCACAAAAATCCACCTTTGGTTACTCACCACCTCTGAAAGGGGAGAAGGGCAGGGTGGCCTCTCAAGTTCATGAAGCCCGAATGCGGACAAAGTCTTGTGTGATGTCAGTGGGGAGGCCTGCAAGACACACCAAGTTCACGTGTGCCTCGAGCATAGACAGCAGCCCCCTTCCCTTCCCAGCGTGTCAAAGCCGTGTGACGTCACCAGCTCTAAAAAACCCGAGGTTCATAATGAAACTTGTAATCAGGTGAGTCTTGTTTTGTTTTGAGTCCATTCACACTGTTTCTCACAGTCCCTTACTCGGTGACTGCAGGGGCACACTCTGGGGGTGAATTCTGGGAACTGTAACTGATCTTTCAGGTTTACATAAAGTGGGTTTGCTCCCCTCAGAGAACATCACTCACTTTCTTGTAAATCTGCTCCCTTGCTCAGAGGGGAACCTGACTTTCCTTACTGATGAATATGTTTGGGGACAGCGGGTCTTGCAACAGACTGGTACCTAGTCTCTGTCATCTGATGTGACTTTGGAGTCGATTTGGCCAAGACAGCACCCCGGGGAAGATACCTGGGAGGCTGGCCCTGATCTTGAGCTTCCTATCCCACTCTTCTGGGCCCACGGTCCACAAAACCTGATTAGAAAAATCAGCTGACCGATTGTTGTCCAACGGAGCCCCACCTAGCTTTTCACAGGAGTGTACTTTTTGCATAAGGTGGATTTTCCTTCTTGAGCATTGAAGCAGACAAAGTGAGGGACACTCGCTAAAAGCCAGCTCCCGTCGTACACAGAAGCCACCAGATGCGGAGGGCTCCTAGGATCGGGTCGGAAGGCGGAGTTCCCCTCTGATTGACGCCACAGCATGGAAACAAGGGAAGTGGGAGGCTATGGACTTTCGGGACTGGCAGACCGGGATTTCAGTTCTGACCTTGTCACTTACTAGCTGTGTGGCCTTGGGCAGGTTATTTTACCCCTTAGGATTTGGTTTTCCTATCTGTAAACAGATCACACACCTCACACCCCTTGCGACTCCAAGACTTAGATCCCACCGTACAGGCAAAGCCCTTTGTGCCTGGGGCATAGGGTGTGTTCCATAAAGATAAACCTTTCTCCTTCCCTCTTCCTTCCTCCCCCCTTTCTAGATTCCAAACGCAACCAGCAAAAATGATCAGGCCCTGCAAAATGGCAGTTGCAAAGTGTTTTGTGCCAAGGTCCATTTAGGTTCCAAAATACTCGCATTCCGCGGCTTATTTCTGTGTGCTTGCCGTCTGATGTGTATCTGTGCGTCTCTGTGATTGCACACTGCTGTCACTCAGCGCGCCGCAGACGCCAACAGATTCTGTTCCAACAGCTGATTGTGCGCGCTTGCCTCAGCACCCGATCGGCGGAGATGCCTCTCAGACCCTGAAGGAAACGCTCTCTCGGCCAACTTTATTTTAAGACACTGGTTGCGTTATTTACAATGAGACCCTTCCAAAAAGGTTTCCCAGCAGAACCTAAATTGGTGATTTTGTGCAAAAGAATTAAAAACGAGGTTCCAACCGTGTCGTTAATGGGGGTCCGCCACACGTGCAATACAGACCACGCAAGGCCTTAATGCTTTATTAGATTGGGATGGTTTCCGGCACTTAAAAACATTTTGATAAAATTTGTTCAATTTTCTGGGTGGGTTTTATATGAAAAAATTAAACGTTTTTTGGCAGTTCTATTAAATAGACACCAGCAACATCTCTGGATGGTTTAGTGCTCAGAAATCAATGACACCACATTGTATTTAATCCACGGATTGAGAGCTGCATCGCAGCGATTCTTTCTCCTCTGGGCCACACATGATCATCATGACTATAAATGAAGAGCGAACCTGAAGAAGGGACATTTTCTTTTTAGCAAGGAAAACAAGACCACACCAGAGTACATTATGCCTTTGGGTAAATTAGTAAAAGGCATCACATCTGGGCAGATGTGGCTCACTGGCTCTCAGTTTGGCGAGTAGAAAGAGCCAAATTCTGTCACCCGCCCATGCTTGGCTAGTCCTTTTGTTCAGTGCACAGACTGAGCAACAGTACACAGTGTTCCTTAGGAAAGCCTGGGGTGCACTGTCCTTACCCAAATGAGAAAAGTGCCTCTGCACTGAACTTGCTGTTCGTTCCTCCTTAAAGCCTTAGCCTCTGAGTTAATTGTGTTCTCCCCACGAATTGATCGTGCACATCTTCATCCTAAAAGCAAGATGTATCTTTCAGCTTCTTGTCTCCTTAGTTCATGAGTGTTTATTAAGCATCTCATGTATACCAGCATATAGAAGAGCTTTGGTAAATGCTTGTTGAATGATTCATTGAGTATTATCTTGCTCAAATGGATTGAAATATTACAGTAAAAATGAGTCCAGTCTACTTCAGGTCCTGGAGATGATGTTTGTCCTATTGTGGGCAGAGGGAAGAGCTCATCTCTCTCCTCCATCTTTTTTACATTTCTCCGTATCTAGGAGGGTAGTTACAACTGCAGGGCAACAATTCTCTGTGGGGGATAGAGATGCAATTGGTGTACATAGAAGAGACTGAATTTTCTACAAATTTTTTGAAGACCTCCCATTATCCCTCAGTTTCTCCCTTCTGTTCCATCATTGAAGCCCTTCATTAGAAGTGGTTTTGGGGTGCTTTAATGCTGAGTTGAGTCCGGATAGGGTTTGCCCTTCTGTTTCCACACTTACCCTTTTAAATTAGAAAGAGAGGAAAAAGGAAAATAAGACTCCACAGTAGACAAAAAAAAAAAAAAAAAAAAAAGGAGGGAAAAAATGTAGAAAAATTTGCAACTCTCTGAAAGCTTTTGTAAAAAGCACTTCAGCCTTGGGGACACATCTAAACCCAAATGTCCAAATATCCAAGGACTGAATGACCTACTTTTCTTCACCTTTTTGGAGAAGGGTTCCCCAAGGGGCAGAGGACTGGGCAAGGCAGAGGCAGGATTTTACATTCACGTGACCCCTGGATAGCACTTACCAAAGTCAGCACTCGATTATTCTCTTTGGTATGGGATGGTGTCAGGGTGAGGAAACCCCGGCCGTATATCTGAGCGTCCGGGGAGACAGTTAGTTAGTGAACATCTTCCTGTGGTTCCCAGTCATTGTCTTTGAATTCTGGAACCACTCACCCTGCCCTCTTTGCCCTATCTTATTCTGTTTTCAGCTGCCTCTCTCTACTTTTCCCTCCACCCATATACTTTTCATGAGTCATGTCTGTGGGAGGAGAAACTAGGGAGACCAAAGAACCAAGAGAATCTTTCATCGCTGGATCACAAAGTGATTTTAAATAAGAATTAATCCTCACAACTTCCCTGTGAGATGAACAAGCTTATTAACATCTTGACATCCGGGGAGCTGCTGAGGTTAAGAGCCTTTCTGCCAGGCATCCTGACAGGGCAGACAACTGGGCTCCTCAACTTCTCTCATCATTAGGGGCCTCTCCCTAGTGTTCCCTTTCTCCCTTTCCCCCCATCAGAGCTCCTTTGAAGAAGGAAACTTCTTGCTTTCAGTGGCAGGCACTAGATAGCTTCGCATGGGACAATAAACCCCACGCCTTCTCTTTATTCCTTCTCTTTATATCCTAGTGGAAACAGCTCTGACTCGCAACCAGAGATCCTGACACCATCATTTATTATTTATGACAAAGTAGTTCTGCTCTTGGAGCCTCCTTTTCCTCATCTACAAAATGGGAACAATATTGCAATTGGCATACACACAAGAGGAATTTTCAGCAACTTAGTGAATGGCTATCAACAGTGTGCAGATTTGAAGAACTCTCAAAAGGCCACCCTAGTCCCCAAGTGTCTCTTCAAGCTTCACTTCCTGGGGTTGTTCTGAGGATTAAAAAGAACAATATGCATGTAAGGGCCGAGAGGAGGCTTGACTCTACCCAATTAAGAGTCATTGGAAAGAAAACACAAGAGTGAACAAGACATCAGAAGTGAGACCAAGCCAGCCTCTTTCTAGGCACAGAATGTTAAATTACTTACCTGAGAAATTTTAATGGAAGGAAACACCCTTAAAATGTCCAGTTACCTTCTTTCTCTTTCTTCCTGGTGACTACAATCCTTTTGGGCTGTGACAAAGCTTATCCTCCCTCCACTCCCCAGTTTGAAGGAGGTATCACAAGAGTCATGGATGACATCAGCCGCACTGCTGAGGGGAGAGAGGAAGACACCAAGAATTAGACAAGTCCAGGAACACAGGGAAACAGAGCAGAGGATGGAAATGGAGAGGTGGGCAATTTGATAAGAACAACTCACTCCTCACAATAGTGCCCCGGGCTGGCCCCAAGGGGAAGAGTAAGGTGGGTAGGCGCCATGGAGAAGCACTGCCAGTACAATTGGACTTTACACCAGTTCTGTAGACACCGAGATACTCAGTATGGGCCAAACCTTTATCACAGGACCTAGTTACACCTGTTAGGATTAGTGAGTCTGGCTCCAAGCATGGAAAAACAGGCAGAGACGTTTACATGAGAAAGGGCTTTATTTGTTCCGTGTCACAGAAACCCGCAGGTTGGTGGTCCAGGACTCGTGTCATCACTAGGGAAGTTTTCAGAATCCTAGCCCCCTTTCCAGCCTCCTGCTCTGCCAATCTTGGTGTACGGCATTCACACTGAAGATGGTTGTGTGGAGGTATCAGGTACACCCCCCAGGCAGAAGAGAAGCAAAAGAGGCAAATAGGAAGTTGTTGCATATGAGAAAGGAAATTACTTGTCCAGTAGCCCTCAGCTCTCCTCTTATGGGCTGGACTTCTATCACAGGGACACCCTAGCTGCAAGGGAGTCTGGGAAAGAGAATTTGGTGCCATGTGCAACGTAAACTGCTCTATCTACGCTCACACATCCTTCAGTAAATTCGACACCGCTGTCTGTGGAGCTGCACTGCCCAGTAGGACCATGAATAGGCACACATGGCTATTTAAGTTTAAATTAATTAAAATGAAATCAAATTAATACTCATTTCCTCAGTGGCACTAGCCACATGTGGCTTGTAGCTACCATATTGGATAGTACAGATACACGACATTTGCCTCATCTGAGAAGGTTCGGCTGCACGTCGGCAGACATGGAAAACAGACTGCATCAAAAAACAGCTGACGTGCTTTGCAATGACCATGGTTGTAACTGTTGATGGTGTTGGAGGAGGGAGGCTGGGGGACCTGGATAAAGACTGGATTCCAGAATATTTGTGATCAGTTGGCAGCAGAAGCATAGCTAATAAAACCCGAATACTCAGGTCTTCTCCTCAAAAATATCTAAGGTTGCCTTTAGGTTTGGAACATAGAACCAAGATTAGTTCCTTTTCTCACATTACCAATGGACAGGGAGCATCTCCCTTCTCTAAAACTATCATGATGGATGTATTTTGGATTTAATTTTCCACACTGCTAGCTCAGTCCAGTCTTTTGAAGCTCCAGAATGTGAGGGGTGGAGATACGGTTCGATTCCCAAGAATTTAGCAGCATTATTTATCTAAGCATTAGGGGGAATTACACAGCTAAGTCCCAATGACTTGCATGTACGTTTACCTCTGAGAGCGTATTTCCCTCTCCTTCAGCACTTCAGCCTCATTACTTGTACCGAATCTTGTGTTGAGTCGCACGAGATGCCCATCTGTCCAAGGGCTTATTCTGTTGGCTCGCTCTGAATGGCTTGAATTTTAACTTTGCTTTGAACTTAGTGGCTTAACTCTTCATGCTTTCCTTGGGCGCCTCGTGCCGTTATGTCACATGCTTATTTCTCTCATAGACACTTGGAACCAAAATAATGCTACCATGTTACGTTTATTTTCCTCTCCTGGTTCTTTTTGAAATGGCAGCTTATTTCCTATCTGTGAATCACTGGCTCTGGCTCTGCTAAGAGAGAAGCTCTCCTGATAAATGCTGTGTATGGTACCACAGCTGAAAGTTTTCCTCTTCCAGCTCTGGCTGAAATTAATTACACTTATTGCTTCTCTTCTCATTTGTCTTCATGTCTAGCAAAGTGATAGAAAGTTCTGATCTTCCTTTTGTGGTTCCACAGCAGTCACGGTTACCAGTAATTAAAGACGCAGGGTCCCTTGTAGCCATGCAATTGGAATTGGATTGTGAACCCAGTGAACAGGGACCGTCTGCCTCTGCACGATGCTTTTGTAACTCCCTCTCTGCGGTGGGGACCCAGTTGGCACCCAATAAGTAATAAATAATAATGATAAGTAGTCTCGGCTTGTGCTTTCCAGAATGGTGCCTTGCTTTTTCTAATTTTATAAAATGGCTGCCTGATAAAGTGGAATGTCCATGTCACCATCACAGAAAATATGGATTGGTTTTCAATGAAATATTAATGATTATCAACTCACTGGGCTTTTCCTTTGTGAGGACTGAAATAAAAAAGGAGCTGAATTTCTTGATAATGAGTTAAAAGACAATTGCTTCGGTATGAACTGTGGCTGAGCCGGGCTTCGTTTTGAACTCGCTTCTCCACTTCATCCTCCCTCTCTCCTGACTGCCCTTGTCTGGGGTATTTTCATTCTTCAGTAGAAATTTCAGACATATAAGGACATGGTTTTGATGGGTTGGGTTTGTGGTGGTAGAATGAACCAGAACTAAGTCTCGCCTTCATCACATGCTGGTTCTCTTGTACTAACTTTGGGAGAGCTGCTTATCTGTGAAATGGGAATAATAATACTAATAACACCACTTTGTAGGTTTGTGGTGAGGATAAGTGAAAGAGCGGGTGGGCAGCGTCTCACCAGAGTGTCTGGTGCACAGTCGAGACTGTAAGAGATGCTCATTTTTATCGTATGGTCGGAGGGGGGCAGCCAGAATGGAGGTAAAATCCAAATCTGTCCATTTGGTTCAAGTTAGCCACTTGGGTGAGATGTGGTGGACAAGTTCGTCACAAGAAGCAGCTGAAATGAGATTTGGGGATTATCTGTGGGTTTCTGCTTCCTGCCCTCTTCTGTTTCCTGGGACTATTTGAGTTGGTTCTGCTGACTCTGGGCAAGCTCTGGAGCTTTCTCCTCCACCTTTGCTGATTCTGTCAGGGTTAGCAACAGAGGAAGAGTCATTCAGTCCTGAATGCCCGAATCCAGACAGGAAGGACCCACCAAAGAGGAGGTGCCTCCGCATTCTGGAAGGAATGGGTGTTGGCTTTGTAATAGGGATTCAGACTCCAAAAATTCACCGTGCTGCACTCTCCTCCCTCAGCAACTGCCACCTGCAGCCACCAGCCCTACTCCCTCTGGTCCCCCGCCCCCCTCCCCCCTTCTTAGGCTGTCTGCAGCCTTATCTGGAAACCCACGGAGGGCTGAGGTGAGATGGAGCGATAAGCAGGAAGTGCAGTGGAATTTTCATTCCTGGAAAAAAAAAAAAAAAAGGGACCTTGGCATGAGTAGCAGAATAGAAGGTTCGGGATGTTAATCACTGCTCCTTTTATCAGACAGCTTTATTAAGATCAATGTTTTTTGTTGCCAAATTAGAGTGGACCTAGAGCGAACTTCCCAGCAGTTATTAACACAAGTCCACATTTGCTGGAAGGATTGGGTACCTCCACGTGTTCAGCCATAGCTGGAAGTTACACAATATCTATATCATTTTTCACAGCTTTGTCATTAGCTGGTAATGATTTGATTATTTTGCAGATGAATCACAGTATAAATCTCTTTCACAAACACTACCTCCAAGTATTAATCAAAACCATTAAGGCAAAGCAGTCGGTGCAAATTAAAAAATTTGCATGTCTAAATTAAAAATTACAGTAATACATCATAAATAAATCTTTTAAATTCTCTATGGCCTCTATGCACATCCTTTCTTTAGTGTGTGTATTCTATAATGAGACCATGAATACCAAGCTTTTCTCTCACTTCTCTCTCTATATATCTTATACATATATACGAGCATTACCTAATTTTAAAGATAGAAATCGAGTCTTTAGGTGAAACCTGGTATTAGAACATGAAAGCGAAGAGGGAAGGCTTTTTTTTCTTTTTCCCATTTCTTTCTTTTCCCCCCCCAACAGAAGATTCAAAGATGGCACAAAAAAGAAGATAATTTGCAGCGTCTTCTGTTGTCGCAAAGTAAATATTTGTAAAAGGTGATGCTTCTTTTTCAAATAACTTTGAACTGTGAGGAAAATTACCAAGTTGTGTTTTAGGTAATATTTCATTTTGGAACTATTAACACATTACTTGCAATATGGGAGGAAATTAGAGGGCTTTGAGTGATGAAAGCCACCTTTGGCATTAAAAAACTATTATTATTCCCTTGAAACGCTGAAGCAAATTAAAACAGGAAAATGAAACTTTCAAGTGCCCTGGATTTGAAAAGGCATTTTTTTCCCCTTTCATTTGTCAAAAAAAAAAAAAATTTTTTTTTAAATGACTTGTTTCACTGGAAACCTGGAAGAAATCATTTATAAAGCAGAAAGTACTTTCTTTTCAAAATGCTTTTGCCAAAGAGTTTAAGGGAATGACAGTGCCTGGTGTGTAAGTCACCACCATGTACCGTGTTTAAATAGGTCTCTGATGAGCAGAATACAGACTACTGTATACCGAAGTTCCATGTCAGCTCCAGGTAATACAATGGCAGCGGCAATTAGAAGCACTTTCCCTCTGCCCAGGATTTAACCTAATTAACCTATCTGTAACCTATTAACCTAATTAAATAGAAGAGCTTCTCTGTGAGAGAGGTATACAGGACTCTACCCATTCGGGGGTAGAAGTTGGGAAGGAGGGCATCGTTTAAGGAATATTATAATTTGGAGTCAGATTTGGTTTTATTTTATTTTTGTAATAGAATTGGGACATCAAAACACAATTCCAAAGTGCCTGGTGTTTCCCTAACAGGAGGCCATGGAATTAACTAGCAGGTTAGCTTTATACTTACTTATGTCCCTACGTTGGAGAAATTTTACCTTATTTCTTACTGATATAGAGAGATTTGGGAGGAGGCAAGGACAGCCAGCCTGCCTACGACTGTCGCTTGTTTCTCGCTTCATACAGACTCCAGAAAGACTACCAAAAAAAAAAAAAAATCATCTTTCTATTGTTGTCCTTAGTTTAACTCAATTCTGTGTACTTGTAACATCACAGCTAGGCTTAACATTCACTAAAAGGTGGGATTTATATCAGGCCCCTTACTACCTTAGCAAATTGCTTAATCTCTCTGGGTCACAATTCTACTCATCAATGTAGAACTAGTGGGTTGAATGTGATGGTTTCATTAAGGTTTTCCCAACTGTAAATATTTTGTGATTTTATATCATTTCTTCTCCCTACACTTTTCCTCCTTTGATCCCAATTACCAATACATGTTTCTTGAATAACTTTGGCTAGAACCGTGCTGTCCCATATGGTAGCCCTGTGTCCAGTTAAATTTAACTAAAATAGATGAAATTAAAAATTCAGTTGCTCAATCATGCTAACCACCTATCAGTAGCAATATGTGGCTAATGGCTACCTGATTGGACAACATAGAGGTAAAACTTTCACATCAGTGCAGAAAGTTCTATGGAGCTGAATGAACCTGTACTTGTTTCTTAGACTTTCACATTCACATGACTTTGTAGAAATCCAGTCTTTTATTTATGTAGGATGATACGAGAAGCCAAACTCATGTGGAAAATTTATCTTTATTCAGTTTAACTTTGGTAATATGTATCGCATCCATAATGCATTCAACTAGGTACTCAGCCACTTACGAGCCGTATGATGGTGTGCTAATTGTTCAGCCCAGTTTCCTTATCTGTGAAGTGGGTGTACTATTCCCTTCAGCAGGGTTATTTCCTGGAAAGTAACTATCGTAGTATTGGGCAATAGTAGATGTCTAATGACTATTATTAGTTAACATTCATGTTGTGGAATAACTAAGCCCATCATTAGACTGCTGAGGAATTTTATTTGTTAAGAAATATTGGGTAAAGGGCACCTGGGTGGCTCAGTCGGTTGAGCATCTGACTCTTGATTTCAGCTCAGGTCTTGATCTCAGGGTCTTGAGATCAAGCCCGTGTCAGGCTCCACACTCAGTGGGGAGTCTTCTTGAGATTCTCTCGGTTCCTCTCCCTCTGCACTCTCCCCCTGCTCATGTTCTCTCTCTCTCTCAAATAAAGAAATAAATCTTAAAAAAAGAGAAATATTGGCTAAGAATGAGACTTCATAGGAAGATATCATAATTACAAGTATTTTGCTTCCAAAAAAAAAAAAAAGTTAGGTTGGAAAATTAAACAGAAGGATAGCAAAACACCTACATTATAAATCACTTATCAACTAAGCTGGAGGAAAGAGAACTGGACATATAAATAATGAAGAGCAGCCCCTTCAGTGTTACTTTTCAGTGCTTTTGGCATCTCCTTCCCTCATCCCCACATTCGATACCTGACTGAGAGCAGAGTATAATGAAGTCTGCTGGTGGTCTCCACTGGACTCTGTGAGGATCTTGCTCTTCTGGTATGTTTCTAGAAGATTCTCACCGTGTAAGTGGAGCCGATCTCTTCTTTCCAGTTCTAACTGCAACCTAGCCCCACCATGCACTTTTTCTGAAGGATGTGGCAGGTCAAAGCATTGATATTTCAGTCTCATGCAAAATGGTAGGTTTCACACTATAAGAGAATGATACTAAGAAAGGCTCCCTAGAAGCAGTGGCCTCTCCCATTTATGGAGGGTCAGGAATGAAGATGGAGATGGGTTGGATATCCTAGGTTCTTTTTTGAATATATTGACATCCATCATGGGTGTGTTCTCTGCTCCCACAGCCCCTTATATATATTCCTCTCATTCTTTTACTAGAGGGCAAGGAATAGCATCCTTTCTGACTTCAATATTGTAGTAAACATTTGGGTGAATGAATGGCTCAAATGCTAAATATCTTGAAAAGAAAGAGACTATGCTTCAAACTATTTCATAGTTTATGCAGGCGATGTGATTTTGTAAGCTTGGAACATCTCTTGACTTGGGCTTTCCATTTTGTTTTCCTCACACATAGCTTTCCCCACCTTTTATAATATTTATTACAATAATCCAACCACATAGATAACCTCTGTTGACATTTTAAAAATTTATAATAGGAGCACATGAACATATTTAGAAAATTCAAACAAAGCGAAAAGGTATAAAACAGAGACTAAAAACAACCCCTGCTGCTACCCTTCTACCGAATCCTTCCAACAAAGACAGCCACTGGTCATGGTGTCTGGTGTGATCTTAAAAACCCATATATCCATAATTCCTGAAGTAGCCTCTTAACAATGTACAGAATAAAAACATAATATACACAGTGTTCTGGCCCTGCTTTTTTTTTTTTTTTTTTGCCTTAATGGTATGTTTTTAAGGTTTTTCCATATCAGAACATACAAAATACCAGTGTTTATTGTATTGCCTACACAGCACTACCGTATGGACATCCCATTCTGTAATATGCTGAATCCCTCCCTAATTGAGAAACATTTTGGTTGTTTCCAGGTTTCTTTTTGCTATGACAGACCATGTCACATGTATATATGTTTGCTTTTGCAAACGTCAAGTCCATTTCTAACTGTGTTTAACCATCGGGCCAGAAACAATATGTGTTTTCCTTCTGATAGCTATTGCCCTGTGGCTACCTAAAAAGTTTTAGCCTGTTAGTACATTTATCATCGGTGTTAGAAATGGCTCCTTCCCTGTAGTCTAACTAGTATCAGCCATCCTTATGGCTTTTGCTTTGCCTGCTAGGTGAAAAATGGCTTTTAATTATGAGTGAGATAAACATTTTATTTAAAAAAAATTTTTTTAAAGATATTATTTATTTATTTGACAGAGAGAGAGACAGCCAGCGAGAGAGGGAACACAAGCAGGGGGAGTGGGAGAGGAAGAAGCAGGCTCCCAGTGGAGAAGCCCGGTATGGGTCTCAATCCCAGAACTCTGGGATCACGCCCTCAGCCGAAGACATACGCTGAACCACTGAGCCACCCAGGCGCCCCTATTTTTTTTTTAAATTTTTAAATTTAAATTCAATTTAGGTAACATACATAGAAGCATTTTAAAAAATATTTGTATTGGGCATTGTTGTTTCTATATTTTCCCCCTCTCAGCTGCCTATGCAGCTATCTTTTGCTCATTTGGGGGAGGTTCGTCTTTTCCTCATTGTTTTGTTCAAGCACTTTCTAAATTGACCAAAGTAGTCTGTGTTTTGCAGATATATTTTTTTGTCTGGTTTATTATTTGGCTCTGGACTTCCGTTAGAGTATTTTCTGTCCCCCACCCCCACCACATATTGTCCTTTCCATTTTATGCAGCCAATTCCCAATCATTTCCTTTACTGCTTCTGGGCAATTTGAACTTGTGATCTTCCCAAAACAGAAAGGAATAATTTGTAAAATATGTTGTCCCAATGCGATCATTAATAGTGCCTCCTTTCCTTCCCAAGAATGTCTTAGTTTGCATGATGAGTTAGTGGTCATTCTTAGCTTTCGTCCTTTCTCATCTCCACTTAAATTAGACCAGCTCTTCTTTTACTTACTTAAAATATTGGGGTGCAAATAAGATTTAATTGAAACATTGCTTATTGAGAAAAAAAAAAAAGACGGGAATTCACTAATATAGTGTCTTCATTTATTTGTCCAGCAGGATTTATTGAAACATGCCAACTTAAAATTTTGGTCTAGGCAATACGAGCAGTTCGAAGACAAGCTTGTAATCCATGAAAGAAAGCATGACAACCACTAACATAAGAAGAAAAGTGTGTTTAAACTGAAATAAGATTCTCAGCTCAATGGCACTTTTATGAATAAATAAATGCAAATTTTCCTTCTAAATGAGCACCAACTCATGAGAGGGCTTCTCCCAGTGCAGTCGACCCATGAAGCTGAAGGACTTGGTTAACAAAATAGTGAAGGAGAACTTTTTTTTCCCCCAAAGAGGATCACGCAAATTGGCAATCAGCTTTTACCAACAGAGAACAGAAGAATAACACGGGCTATACCAGCTGGCAGTTCCTAATTGTAGCTAGATAGAAATATATTTGATTGGGTGCCGAAGAGTTGGTTGGGTAATCATGAATACTGAGTCTTGGGTGTAACCATTTTAAAAAGAAAGGCATTGTTCAGTGTTGTCCATTGTGTTATGTAGTAGTCCCCTCACAGCCAGCTTCCAGTGTCTTCTGACTACTAACCAAGAACCAAGGCAAATCATCATCTTTGTGGGGAAAAAAAGAAAAAATAAGGAAGAAGTACAGAAAAGTGTGAATGAGTAAAAACCGATTTGTTCTGTTCTTAGGTCTTATAACAATTGTTGATGGCTCAGAATATTCCTTCTCTTTGGATGCACCAGAATTAATTTAACCAACCCCTTTGTGCTGAACATGTGGGTATGTTCTTTTGTTTATATTTCATTTTTCCTTCAATTATAAACAAAACCAGGATGAACATCTTTGCACATGAAGCTTTCTTTGTATGGCCACACAATCTATCAGGAAAAATTCCTAGAAGAGAAAACTGTGGGGTGGAAGTTACAAACTTTTCTAAGTCTTTTATATCCAGAAGCCAATTCTGGGTAGAAATCTGGTGATTCCTGCTGCTGGAACCGTGATGTTACCTCTTGCTGCAGTCCCATTGGGCAAAGATCCTGGCACCAAAGAGGAGGAAACAGAGTCAGACCAATCTGGTGTCTTTAGAAAAAGCAAAACAAAACAAACAAACAAACAAACAAACAAACAAAAAAACAGTGCTTCTGTGACAATGAAGGGAACAGCTCCCAGTTCTTTGTTCCAATTTTAAAAAATACTTATCCATGTGAAAGGGGATTTCATTTTTGGCATTTCTATTGCAAATCTTCATCGTGCGGTCCAAACCAGAACATCTTCATCTGTGCTTTCTGACCTATTACCTGAGCCTTGCTTGGATGATGCCTCCTTTCCTGGTGCAGGCTCTAGGTGAGCAAAGCCCGAAAGTCAGTCAAGTGCTTCCTTACAAAGCAATCCCTATATCCTGTCTCTGTGGTTTGTCCTAGATTTACTTTCTACTCCCCCCAACTCTCTGGGGAATTCGGCTACATTCTTTGTAGTATTCAGAAAAATGAGAAGAATCCATAACAATTCTCAGCACTCTATACAGTGGGGCATGTTAAGCCCATGTGGAGTTCTTAAGGGTGAGCCAGGACTTACAGAGGTAAGTAAGATTTGTATTTAAACGGGAATAAATGACTGAGTCACTTGGGATGAAAACCTGTTTGGCAATCCTCAAGAAGGGGCAGATTACTTCTGACAGGTCTAAACAGCCCAGGCAGATAGGATCATTTAACTATATTTAACTAACACTGACAAAGGAATGCTTGATTAATGTCTCCCACCCAAATATCCAGGGACTGGCAGGTCACCTTCTCAAACCAACAGACAGTTGCAGCTACTTCAGAATTCTCGTTTATTATGCATGGTTGCCACATGCCTTAAAAGGTCTGATGAGGACGCCCTCCACCAGGATCTCAGGTTTTCCTCGGCTTTCTGGAGTGAGCTGGGATACTTGCTTAAACTGGGGGCAGGCATTTGGAGAACATAAACCTGTGCTAGACCAGGATTACTTTTAAGATTTGAAAATAACACCAATGAAAATCAAAACAACCCCTCGCCCCAAAATCATTAGGTGCTGGAAATTACAACACATTTTTTTGGATACAAAATTTTTAAAAATGTAGATGTCTGTGCGGTGCATGAACAAGGTTCACGCCTAACTCGTGTGTGGCACCATTCGTTTTTGTTCTCTCTCTAGTGTCTAGGAGTTTCTCACTTTTGAGATTTAAAATAAAATATATTCCTTTTAAATTTTTTTAAATTTTAGAGAGAGACAGACAGAGATAGAAATGGTGGGGGGCAGAGGGAGAGGGACAAGCAGATGCAGGGCTCGATATCAGGACCCTGAGATCGTGACCTGAGCCAAAGTCAACAGTCAGACGCTTAAACGCCTGAGCCACCCAGGCGCCCCTAAAATAAAGTCCATGCTTAAGCCTTACCACGAGGATTTGAGGAGGATCCTACTCTGTTCTTAAATCCAGAGACCAGTTGTGAGGGTAGCATTTTCAATTCCTAGAACGGGAGCTGGGATTCTCTGTCTGGCTGCAGTAACCCTCACTCAAACACTGTGGCAAGAAACAGGACACAGCAAAGTTGACTGATTCTTCTGGCTAGCTAGAATTTTTTTTTATGAGGTCTCTGTTGGACTCAGCTCATTGTTTCTTGGCATTTTTTTTAAGACTATAGCACTTTTTAAGAGCACATCAATTTATTTCGTGTGTGGTTCTGCTTTTCAAAGAAATTTTGACCAAATAGAGTTAATCTTTTGCATAAGGATGAACCCCAGTTATACAAGAACATTGAATCTCTCCTTTTGTTTGCTGTATACCCAGTACCTAGAACAGAAGTGGCACATAGTAGGTATTCAATAAATACTTGTTGATAGAGAGAATGTGCTGTGGATGGATGGTGGGAAGAGGTCCTAATCAGAGCTAGTTGGCCTCATGGATCCTGTCAGCAAAGTGACCTCCTGAACCAGCTGTCTCGGGAGAACACAGCTGCCACCAGAGGAGGCCATGGGCATCAGTGCCAGGCTGAGGGGTGTGAAATGAGGATGGAAGGACAGGCCCTCGTGGGCCAGAACTCTATCTAAGTCCAAGTCAACTGTCAAGTCTCAGTTAAATTCTTCAAAGAGACTTCCACTGACTACCTACCACCACCCCCACCATTAAGCATAAGACCCCCACCATTAAATGAATTGGTTTTCTATGGTTGCTCTAACAAATTGCTAGAAATTTGTGTCGTAAAATAATGTAAATTTATTATCTTGCTGTTCTGTAGTCAAAAGTCTGCTGACACAGGTCTCACTGGGCTAAAATCAAGGGGTCAATAATCTTTCCTTTCTGTAGGCTCTAGAGAGTCTTTTCCTTTCCTTTTTTCTATTCTTTTCTTTCCTTTCCTCTTCTTTTCTTTTTAAAAAAGAATTTATTTATTTATTCGACTGAGAGAGAGAGAGCACAAGCAAGGGCGGTGGCAGGCAGGGGGAGAGGGAGAAGCAGTTTCCCTGCTCAGCAGAGATCCTGATGTGGGGCAGGATCCCAGGACACTAGGACCCTGACCTGACTGAAGATAGACGCTTAACCGACTGAGCCACCCAGGTGCCCCTAGGGAGTGTTTCCTTGCCTTTTCCAGCTCCTGAAAGCTGCCTGTATTTCTTAGCTTGTGCCCCTACCCCTGTCTTGAAAGCAATTAATGGCAGGTTGAGTCCTCCCCACATCATATCGCTCCAGCCTCCTCTTCTCTAATCAAATATCTCTCTGTCTTCCTCTTCTACTTTTCAAAACCCTTGCAGTGACAGTGGGCCCACCTGGATCATTTAGGATACCGTCTCCCTCTCAAGACTCTCACCTTAATCACGTCTGCGAAGTCCCTTTGGCCGCATAAGGTAACATATTCACAAAAGTTCAGGTCAGGACATGGGCATCTTCAGGGGCGCTATTAAACTACCTGCCATAGGAGCTGTTATTATGTATTCCCACAGCACACGGCACTTTCTAGCATTCTTTATAACATTTGACAAACGTTAATGGCTTAGCTCATTCTATGGCGATTCGCTGAATGTCTGCCCCACTCCGCATGAAGCCCCGGAAAGGATGGGCAGTATCTGTTTTGCTTACTCTTGTCTCCCCAGTGCCTGTCAGAGCATTTGGTTTATCGTAAGTGTCTGATTATGTTTCTGTTAAATGAATGAACATCATACCAACCTTATTTCATGTATGTTATCATGCTCTCCTGAGACAGGGGTACGTTCCCATTTACAGAAGACACTGACATTCAGAGAGCAAATAATGTTCTAGTTTCTTCCCAGTCAAGACTCCCACTTCACATCTGAATTGTTTCCTAGTCTGCTATGTTGTAGGTGGTATTCGCTGCCACAGCCCTGAAGCCAGTCAGTAGACAGAAAGAAAGCTTCCAAGAAGGGCAGCCGAGATGTCATCAAGTGCTGATGTCACTGCCAGGGGCTGCTAGACTCTTTTGACTGGAAATGGTTCAGTGTTTGCAATTCAGGAAGCGTGAGCACTCAGTACCAAACAGGATTTCTCTGCTGGGCAGGTTTGATGTCAGTTGCTCTCAACAGAGGGCAAAACTTGTGGTTAACAGAGTTTTAACCATACTCCAGGGCTTTTCGGCTATTCATATACATTGTTTTAAAAAAATCTGTGAGAAAAAAAAGTTTCCTTTTCAAATTCTTCAAAACTCCTATTTGGTCCATCTCTATATGGGGCTTCTTGGCCATTGTGCAGCTAGTGTGTTCAGCGATTAGGTCAATCTGTGGCAAGAATTTATGTTTTATAAAGCTCAGCGCAAATGGTTAGCCCCTAGTAGGTATTAGATAAATATCTGCTGCTTTCTTTGAATGAATATTGACTGTAGCTGCTGTTTCTTGGTGACTGTGATGGAGTTAGGATTGCAGGAAGATAACAGAAATGTCAATTTATGGTGTTGGTCTCCACCCTATTCCAGAAAGTATCAGGCACAGCTATGGACGTGATGGTGAGCTTATGAAATCTAAAACAAAAAACAAATTGTGCACCAGATGCTTTTCATACTAATGCACCAGTGGCTTCAAGAATCACCGATCCTTCTAGCTAACTGGTGTTGGGAAAAGGTAACACAGTACCACATGAGCAAAAGATCAGACCACGCAATAAGGTGGACTTGGGCTTGTATTCCTGGACTCACCACTTACTAGCTGTGAGAACTTAAACAAGTTACTTAACTTAGCTGAGGTTTCCACTTCCATCTCCAAAACAGGTGTGTGCTTTGAGGTTTAAAATAGATACTTTGTGTGGAAAGTACATAACCCAATGCCTGGCTTGAAAACTGTTATTTCTCTTTCTTTCTTCCATCTTTCAAAATGCTGAAAAGGTTAACCTTTTTGCCTGGCAAACTTGTCTTCAAAAAGCAATCATTACCCTAAACTGCCCCGTGTCACCATAATAAAAAAAAGTCGGCAGTGGCTAAATGATCAGTTCAATGTTGCATTAAGTTATTGCCCACAGGGACGAGGAAATGACGGAAACTGCCAGTAATCCAGGGGTGCTATGCCGTACAAAGTAGACGAGACGGGGTGTGCAGGGCCAACCGCGGTGCCACCAGCGGAGGGTACAATCCCAAAGTGTAAGAAAGAGGGCTGTGCCTTCCAAATTGCAGTCAGTCACGAAAGACACATTCAGGTTTATTTAGTGACTGTCACTACCCTGCAGGATTTTGATGTGTTTATTGACGTGGTTACCTGTATAAATCAGGATTTGATAAGGTTTTAGGGCCTCTAAATGAGCTCTTTTCTACATTCCTGAATAGGTGAACACATGCTTGTGGCATCAAGTGAGTTCCTGAGGAAGTAATTATTCACACGGTGAGGAGCATGACAATGAGAATAGTTGAATCCACTCTCAACTTGGGTGAATGAAAAGAAAAAAAAAAAATCATTAACTCCCCCAAGTTGAACTTGAAGACTACGGAGAGATGCCCTTGAAAATTAAGAAAGAAAAGCAATAGATGAGAACGAATCTTGACCTGAAGAGATAGAACAGACCGGAGACTGAGGTTTTCAAAACTTGACTGCAGCCTTAGTGAATAGATTCAGATTTCTAAAGCATGAATGTGTCATAAGAAGGGAGGCTGGCAACACAGTCAAAGGAAGATTCCAGGAGCAAACCCTAACAGTGCCTATCCACGTACTGCAAGAGTCCATGGGCTCTGGAATTTGGGCTCCATTGACAAGGCTAGCCCTGTCTGTATGAGACAGCTGTTTCAGGCTCTCTCTATCTGTTGCTTTTACGATTCACTTCAGCCCCTTCCTCTGGTTCTCTGATCATCCAGCAACCTTCTGATCATCACTTTGGCTATGATTGCCTCTAGAGGGGTGAAGTGGGGATGGGACAGTCATAGGCTCAGTGTTCTGGTCAATGTGACAGATGTTATAATCACATCAATGTCAGGATCTTCAGTCAGTTTTCATTCTAACCTTGGGTGGTCTGCTCCCAGGAGGGAGACTGAACCAGGAAGTTGTGCCCATAAAGGAAAACTAACTAAGAAACTAATAACTACCTACCTACCTACCTGCCATTCTGTGAGGCTTCTTGTAAGATTGTCAGCCTATTTTCCCAGGTAAGCACATACCACTCGCACACCTTTTTTCTACTTCTACCCCTGATGAAGTACTCTATTTGTCTCTGGGCCATTGGTCTCTGTTGCAACCACGTCATTCCGCCATTATGGTGGGAAAGCAGTCATAGATGACACATCAATGAGCGGGTGTGGCTTTGTGCCAATAAAACTTTATGCATCCTGGTGTACAAATTTAGTGAACAAGCCAAAGAGGAGCGCCTCCCAAAAACTGTTTTTGAAAGGATGTGTTAATTCACAAAAAGTAATAAAGTGATCATCCTGGTAAAACAGGCAGAACCTAGCTGGATTTCTTTAATTTCTTAAACATTTCAGTACTGTTTTGTTTTGAATTATATATATAGTGGTGATGGTGGGAGGTGGGCACCACCATAATCTCCTTGGGGATTAGGGCCTCTAAAGATCTTAATCTGGCCCTGATTTCTGGGTATCTACGTTCTGTTTGTAGGCATCATTGCATCTTGGGATTTCAGAGCACATTATTATCGCATCCCTAAAGGCACCGTCCTCAGCTGCCTCCCTCTTACGTGGATGAGACCTTATAGTTTCTGTCTTGTGTTACAGTTCGTTTTATACTTGCTTTATGGCTACACTCTAGAACCACCACATTTCTTATCTTTCTCATATTCAGTTTTCTAATGCAAGAATTGGGACCACAATACATACTTCATAGCCCTTGAGGGGATACGCTGGGTACCATCCCTCCCACACCCCTCTTGGACACCAAGCATAAACTCTTGAGCGTAGTACGCACTGAATAACTTTTAAAGGAATGAATGCATTTGATTTAAGGTCTCTGGCCTCTTCAGTTTTGAATTTTGTTTTTTCCCTCTCTGTAGGTGAATGGCCCTCTGTCTTTTCTCGTTGGGTTCTAGAGTTCTCAGTTTGTGGGCTAGACTCAATCTGCCCAAGCCTTTTTTTGGGTACCTGCCGACCTGTCTCTGAAACTTGAAGAGAATTTAGGAATTTTGCCAAAGCTCTGGGGTTATTTAAATATATGGTACAAGAAGAGCCTGCCTGGGATTCCCCTTTCTTACAGTTTCGTTTCAAGTAGAAAATAGTGCTAGAAAGATAATTTACAAGAAAATGTACTTTAAAAGAGAGAGATGAAGGATGTTACTTACAAAAAAAAAGAGTGGTTCTTATATTGGTAAAATGTGCAACTCTTTCTAAATCATTTTAACTGTATGTGAGTGTTTAAGCGACATAGTGATAGAACAATATGTCTATATTTATCAACTGTGTATGTATGTAATCAAAATGGACTGTCTCACCAGCTGGGGGTATACACGCAGTCATATATTTCGCATTTTTCCAAACAATCATTCAAGTACTTACCTTCCCAGGTGTATCAGTCAGAGTTAACTATATATATATATATATATATATATATATATATATATATATATATATATATATATAGTGAGTCTAGTGAGTCTAGTGAGGTAACTGAGAGCTCCAGAACCGAAAGAAAATAAACTCCAGAACTGAAAGAAAATAATATATACGTATATATGTATATATGTATATTATATATACACACACATACATATGTGTGCATGCATATACATATTATATATATATATAGAGAGAGAGAGAGAAAGAGAGAGAGAGAGAGAGAGTTAAGCAATTGGCTCATGCTATTACAGGGACTGGCAAGCCCCAAATCCATAGGACAGCTTGGCATGCTGAAACCCAGGCAGGATTTCTATATTGCAGTCTTGAGCCAGAATTCCTTCTCCGGGAAACTTCAATTTTTGCTCACCCGGCTTTCAACTAATTAGATTAGATACGGACCCACCCATATTATTGAGGTTAATCTTTACTTAAAGTTAACTGATTGTAAATGTTTATTACATCTACAAAATACCTTCATAGAAACATCTAGACTGGTATTTGACCAAACAGCCTAGACAAGTCAATGCATAAAATTAGCTATCATACCAGGTTAGGAGAAAATCCAGCAATTGCTCTCCAGTCCAGCTGCATGCCCAAATTGTCAAGGCTCCTGGGACTTACACTCTTGAAAGAATTCACCTTATTTCCAAATGGTACCTTGGAGAGCACTGGAGAGGACTTCTGGACGTCTGTCTGGTCCCCCTTCTAATAGATGTGTGTTACTTCTGTTGCAGCCATATGGTCTACTAGTTGCAAACTTCTCACTCGCCTGTTTCCCACTGCATGCTTGCATGCTAGGCCCTTAGTTCATACTAACATACTGGATCATTGCCCCACAGCATCACTTTAAGGAATCTCCAGTTGTGGAAAGATGCTGCACACGATCCCATGAGCCACCTAACCCCAGGCATTATATCAGCCCTCAGTCCAAC
The DNA here is from genome assembly GCF_024610735.1 of Ursus americanus. Lineage (NCBI taxonomy): Eukaryota > Metazoa > Chordata > Mammalia > Carnivora > Ursidae > Ursus > Ursus americanus. Next base: position 24,640,388 of record NC_142146.1, on the reverse strand, counting down.
CTCCTATTTCCATCACCTTTGTTTTGGCAGACCTCAGTTGCTGAGCTCATCATTTGCAGAACTTCTTACAATATCTAACCTTTAAAGAGAAGGGACTATTTTCGTCCAGAAAGCTCTTTGTCCTAACGTCAGTGTACCAACCTCCTTTCCAGCTCTGAGCTGGGTATTCTGTGTTGTAATGGGGAGGCAGCTATAAAAGGGTCTGCTACTCCAGAGCAAGGGGTGACTCCCAGCCTTATGTCTGAATTACCAACAAAGACTACTTTTGTATTTAGGGAAGAGCCAAAGATGTGCTTCCAGCCAATTTCTGGATATAAAGCTTGGCTGGTGGTTTCTCCTGCAAAGGTTTAAATTTCTTCTCAATAGGAACTTCACTACATGCAGAAATATAATGTGTGTGTGTATGTGCATATGTGTGTGTGTGAAGTATTTTGGGTCTAATTTTGCATTATATACTCTCTAATCACATGGATCCTGTTTTGAATTCTCAGAATACAGTAACCTTGGGAAGAAGAGTTGGTATTTGATGCCATCATATTATGAGACATTTTACTGCTCCAAGTTTCAATGTGGAACCATGTATATAAGTAATATATACAAGGATTCCCTGCTTCTAAATTGCCCCAGCATAATCTATAAATTTGAATCACCTCAGTTAATGGAGTCTCTTCCCTAGCCAGATTGTTCTTTGTGCGACATTATTTTGAAGTTTCCTGAAATCCTGGTGCCTCATGAAAGAGCCGTGACATTTCTAGCTTAGGTAGTTTGTCCTATTGTCCTTGGCTAAATTTTCTTTGTAGCCTAGTTAAAACCTGGACACCTGGGAGCTTAAATTATCCCTGTAGGATATTAGGATATTAGCTACCTATAAAAATGAAGTTTATATGAGGCATCTGTTTACATTGAGCATCCCATAAAACTGTGGCAGAGAATTCAAAAGAAAAGGCTTTCAAATGAAGGTTTCATAGCCGAGAGCAAAAGGCTCTTCGAGTGGCATCTAGATAACTAATTTCCATTTTATATATTAAAAAGATTTTTTTAATAGACAGGGATCTCTTTTTCCCCCATACGGCAGTCTAGAATATACAAAAAATTTCAAGAATCCTTCTCTATTTATATTATATGTTTTAGTGCCATTTATTTTATAATTACTGTTGGTTCCAAGAGCAAATAAAGGAAAAGAATTGTAGGCAGTCATCTGTTGACTGTCGTTGAGGACTTGATGAGCAAGAGGACGAGCCCCTAATTCCCGAGTCTTTCCAATTGCGAGCCAGTAGTGAGAGAGTATATCAAGCCAGTGAGAAAAGTAATAGAAAAACCTGAAGCTGCATATGAGGGCAGATCCCAACCTACTAATAGGTGTGATTTTAAAAAAGGGTATTTTGGGGCAACTGGGTGGCTCAGTTGTTAAGCATCTGCCTTCGGCCCAGGCCGTGATCCCATGGTCCTGGGATCAAGCCCCGCATCAGGCTCCCTCCTCCTCTGGGAGCCTGCTTCTTCCTCTTCCACTCCCCCTGCTTATGTTCCCTCTCTCACTGGCTGTCTCTCTCTCTCTCTTTGTCAAATAAATAAATAAAGTCTTTAAAAAAATAAAAATTAAAAAAAAATTAAAAAGGGTATTTTGAAGGTCAACAGTAGCAATTGGATTTCCAGACTAGGCCAGTCTCTCTCTAGCATTCTTTGGTTGCAAATAGATGGAAAGTAACTGTGCTTAATCCAAAAGGAAAAAAGAGGGAAGAGGAAATGATCTTTAAGATAGGTAACTCACAGATATAAAGAAAGAGCTGAAGAACTGAGTTTTGACATGGGCAGGGACCAGAGCCACCTAGAAGTTATACTCAAAAAACTTGACAACACGTATAGCATGGATAGAGGCCAAATGGAATAGGTAACTGTGTGAACAACTGGTACAGTCATGGTGGAGCATACCCACTGAGGGTGAGCCCTGAATCTGGGAAGCAGGTCCCAACAGACCATCTCTTGAGGAGATTCCCATGACAAGAAGACGATAGCAATCCTGTCCCCTTCTGGTGCCACTTCCATCAAGAGGAAGAGATGGTTAGTCCACCTGGGGTTTTTTTGGCTACAGCTCACCAAGAAGAGGGTACAACAACTAGTTCTACATTCTACTAAGCCTGTAGGCAATCGAGTAGTGATAGTTTTCAAGGGAATATCAAGGGGCTATCACCAGAAAATGGAGATTGGGCACTGGGTATATAAAACCAACATATGCTTTTCACGTCCACCCAATCCTACATCAACTTCAGCCATTGCAATGGAGTTGCCTTATTCCTTCCCATTCGTGTGATTCACTGATTGCCACTCAACATAAGACTCTTCTTCTCACTTAGTCACATTCCTTTTCTGCTAGTTTTAGCATTTCCTCTAGTTTTGCTCCTCTTCTCCTTTCCATAGTATTTCAACTGTAGTGTGAATTAAATATATTTGAAGAGTGTGGGAAGTCTTCAGCTAAGGATATAAGCATCACCAGGACGTTTCTCTGGGAAAATGCATTGGTGTAGTATGAGGAAGAGAATGAGGCATTTCAGGGAGAGTGCGTGTCTCTCGGTGGAGGTGCAATAGCTCCAAAGTGGGGTTACAGGCCAACATGGTAACTCTTCTTGGTAGTTTTCCTTGAAATAGTGTGACTGTCTGGAATGTAGTGGAAAGGAGCTTCCACAACACAGGGAAAGGCTTTTCTTTGAAGTTGAGCTTCCCCATCCCTTTCAGGCATAGGCCAACCTTGTCACTTATATTTGCAGGTACTTAAACATTGGAAAGTATCAATACATAAAGATTTTTTGACAGCCACGATTGCCAAGTGCAAAAATGGGTTCTTGGGGAGTACAGATAATATTAGCTACCAAGCTTTGTTCCAAGAGCTTGACATGCATAATATCAACACTCAATCATACTATAATTTCTTCTACATCAAAAAGCCTTTATTTAACTCCACTTCTCACAGCAGCTACCACTCCATTTCTTTTCTCCCTTTTACAGCAAAACTCCTTGAAAAAACATCTATTCTCTCTCAAAATTTTCTCTATTATCTCTCAAACTTGACATAGTTAGGCTTCCCCCACCACTGTCACCACTCCACCAAAATTGCTCTTGTCAAGGTCGCAGTCATGTTTATGTTGTCAAATCACTCCTCAGCCTACATGTCCTGTTGGTTACATTTGTAATCATGGATAGCTCCCTTCTTTGAGATGCACTTCCTTTGACTTGGCTTCCAGATGTGTTCCCCAGCCTTTCCCTTACCTCACTGGTCACTGGTCTGTTTTCCTGGTCCTTAGTTCCCTGCCCCTCTCTAGCTTCATTCACTTGCCTGTTGATCTCACCTAGTCTTGTGGCTTTAGATGTCTCTAAGTGCTGATGACTCCTGAATTGAAATAGCCAACCCAGACCTCTTCTTGGAGCTCTAGATTCATAGATCCAACTGTCCCTTGCACATCTTTACTTGTGTGTGTAGTAGGCATCTAAAGCTCGTTATCCTAGATTGAATTCCTTCTGTTTCTGCCTTGAAACTTGTTCAATTCATAGTCTTGTCCATCTCAGCTGATGGCAATTCTATTTTTCCAGTTGCCTAGTGTGAAAATCTAGAGATCTTGCTCAACTCTCTATCTCTCACTCTTAATATTCAATTCATCAGAAAATCTTGTGGGCTTTCCCTCAACTTAAATCTAGACTTTTGCAACTCAGCATTCCGTTATCACTTGCTTTATTCCTCTCCCATATTCTCCTAACTGGTTGTTCGGCTATTAACTCATATCCCTGCAGTTGAGAAATCCCGACACAGCAGCTCAAAGATCCTTTTAAAGCATGTATTAGATCATGCCATCGCTTTGCTCAAAACCCAAAGGTTCTCCATTTCCTTGAATGACAAAGTCTTCGCAATGGCCTTTAACCCCTGTGTGATCTGGTCCCTATTGCCCCTCTTGTCTCTCTTCTACTGTTCTCCCTGTTACTTACTTCTTTCCAATCATATTGGCCTCCCAGTGGTAGGGCTTTTGCTTTAGATGTTCTTGCTGCCTAGAATGCTCTCATCACATTACCAGTTGACTGACTTATTGACCTTCTTTGACTTTTTGCTCAAATTTTACCTTCTCAATGAACCCTACCGTGATCATCATATTTAACCCAATAACATGATTTCTCCTCCCTTCATTCCACAAAACTTCCTGCCAAACCCCCAGTATCCATTACTTTTTCTTTCTTCTATAGCATTTCCAACTTTTAGCATACCATATACATTATTCCACTTGTTATTTCATGTCTATCTTATCCCACCACAACTAAAACCTATATGGGACATAGATTTCTGTTGTATTCACTGATGTATTCCCAAGCGCCTAGGACAGTAGCTGTTCAAAAAAATATTTTGTTGCATGAATGAAACAATCCATTTTAAGTAAATGATCTCACCTAATACTCAAGGAAACTGTCAGCGGATCTGAAGAGAAGACTGAGGTTCGCAGAGATTTGAGAATCAAAGTTCACAGAACTTAGAAGCATGGAGATGGGGTTCAAAACAGGCTTATTTACCTCCTAATCCTTGCCTTTATTCAAACTTAGCATGAATGTGTGTGACTTCTATCTTTAGGTGATTTTTTAAAACACAGAATTATTTTGTTTACTCAATGGTTTTTACATGTAGTTCTTCCCATAAATGGGTTGAGGGGTAGTAAGTATAGGGGTCAAGTTGACATTTAGTGTAGTGTCTTTTCTGAAATTTAATTACATCTCGCTTGCTTCCCAAAACGACCCTTGAAATTACAGGCTTGTCCCTATTTGCAGGTGAGGGAGTGATGTGAAGTTTAAAGAACTTAGAAAGTTAAGTGACTTAGGTAATGCCATCAGGTATTAGGTAATGACATCAGATTTTGAGTTTGGGTTCTTGATTCCACTTCCATAATGGGTAACTTGAAATGACCCTTTAGGTCATTCCACCCTTGTGAATTTGTAAAACCTAATTGTGGGACAGGATATCTGGATGCTGGGAGTGAAAAAATGTAAAGCCTTCCTTCTGAGACTTCCTTTAATGAGCCTGAGGGAAAATGTGAACCTGGTTTGAGAGTGGACGTGGGTTTAACTAAAGCAAAAGCAAGAAAAGTTATGTTGGAATATGTGGTTTGAGGACCAAACTTCAACACTGCAAGCACAGCAGTCTGGAGTGACTCATTTTCATTAAAACGGTACTATGACAACGTTTGCTGCAGGAGAGAAGGAACCATGAATTTTAGACATCTTCTTTCTTTCTGCTATTTCTAATGAGAGCATTAAAGAAGGTGGGAAAAGAAAGACCAGATCTCATTCACAACTCAAGTAGTAAAATACTCAGCTACAAATTTGCTTCCCATTTGCATTGTGGTGCCCTCTCACGCTCTCTCTCTTTCTCTCTCTCTGGTATCCTCAGCTGTAGGTGACACTGCGGTGGTCACACTGGAAATCTTCACCTGCTCTGTCATCTCTGAATTGAGGTTGCACTTTTTCGTATCGGCCCCAGTGATCTTCTCTCTTTCTCTTTCTTGCCTTGCACCTCTTTGCTCACTCACTTCCTGACAAAATAAAACTAATTTTCATTCTGAAACTGTATTTAACCCTCTTCACTGTTGCCAGTAATTCAAAACCAATAATTCCCCAGACTGTTTATATTCAAGGAACTTTATTAAATTTCCAGGTGACTGTGATTTTCTTTGAGAAAGCTAAAAGAAACTTTCTCACCGTGCTTCTGCGTATGGAACTGCCACCTTATTGCATATTGTACCATCTTTGCAAACTCTTAATCTCTCCATAGATCTATGGCAATCATTACTCTCGAGTTTATTTCCTGGCAGTGAACTCGATAAGCAAAAACTCCCTTCATTGTGGAGGCCCAGGGAAACGTAAAAAATCATCACTTTGCTGCGTGGAAAAGATTTAAGTTTTGGATGGCGCTGGGTTAATAAAGGTGATCTTTGAAAATCTGCTCTCTCTTTAAATTATCACCATCACAGGGATACTGCTTTCAACAAGCAAGATTCCTCACCCGCAGGGACACAGGAGAGCCGCAGAACAACCAGATTTCGTATCTTTCAGAAGCTATGTCCGTATTGTGCACTTAAGCAAGTCACGGACATTTAGGTGTGTTGTACGTTGTAGCTATCAGCATGCTAACTGAGCGGTGAGACTATTTCTTCACACTTTCTGTCAATACTAGTCCTGGGTTAGCTAGATGTGTTAGAGATTTGAACTGAACAACCAAAACACCCAAAAAATACGCAAAAATCCTAAAGTTAACGGTTAGTCCCATCTTGGAATACATATAGAATTCTAGTACTTCTCGGCGACCAGAATCATTTAAGAACAAAATAAATAAGGAAACAATGATTAGTATAAATATGAGTTGCATCATGCTCAGCAATTTTAAATGTTTTTACATTATTATTTTACTTGATTTTTACAATAACCTTGGGAATGATATGTGACAGACTTTATTAGTGTTCTTATTTTACTGGTGAGGAAATTAAAGCTCCATATGTAAATGACAAGTTTAAGGTCACACAGCTGTCAGTAGCAAAGATGAGCAGAAGTATCTATGTTCTTAACTCACAATTCAATGCTCTTATGACTACACGAAATTGGCATTTTTACAAACCAAAATTAAACTGGACATTAAATAAATAGTGATAAATAACAAATTAGAGTAAATACTTATTATTAGAATTATTATATTATAACTCTACCAGAAAATCCAAACATGAACATTAATCTTTTGAAAAGACTGACTTCAACGTGGACTTGAACCATTTTATTCCCATGGATTAAGTATGAAAATGCACAAAACAATAAGGAATGGCCAGAGTCTTTTTTTTTTTTTTTTTTTATAGATTGGAGAAAAGATGCAATCATGTTCCTTTGGCCTTTGGAGAAAGGAGAGAAAGAAATTGCATTTTTTCCATGGCTAGCAAAACTGCTGAAAATGGATGAGTCGCCAATTTTGATAAGATCCATGACTGGTATCATAATTTGCAGTGATTCATCTGTGATTTTTTTTCCCTTTCCAAAATAAGGTCTGAAACAAAACCAAAGCCTTAGGAAAAAGATAACAACTGGCATTTTTATCTCTTGTGTGTGTGTATGTGTGAAATGGAACTTACTTACGATAGATTTAGAATACATTTGATTCTGGCACAGTAAGCAATCTTAAAGATCATCTGGTCCACCCCCTCACTGCTCTTCTTCCAAATTCTAGGGCTGAAGAAAATGAGGCCTCAGGGAGGGTCCTTCAACTAGCTCATGGTAAACCTAGGACCCAAATCCGATTCCCTTTCTGCTATGTTAATTGTCCTTGTGACACAATATTCCTTCTTCCTGGCTTATTTTTAAGAATTAGAAAAAGTAGGAGGGGTTTCCCTCCACCACGTGAAAGGTCTTTCTTATTGTTTACTAAACATTATTAGGCATCCTTCTTTTCTCTAATTGGTATGTAATTTGACGTTACAGTTTATGCATAAATGCACAGTCCCCAAACAATATAAATTGTTTCATATCATGATGCTTTATTCTCTTTTTTCCTTGTGCCCATATTTCTTAATAAAACTAAAACTAACATCCTCATGTGAACTCAGAATCCTCAGGCATTTAACTCTATGACACACAAATTTGTAAGCTATATTTTAAAGGGCTCCCTCTTCATTAAATTTACAGATAAAAATAAGTTCTGGGTCCTTGTGAATTTTGAAAAAGAAATTTCAAAGATGGAATGAGAAAAATAATAGTACCATGTTGTTTTTCTTGCTACTTTTTGGACACCAGTTGGCCAAAGATTTAAAGGAATCTTTCTGACTGCTGGTGATGATTGCTATCGCAAAATTTCTCAAATGAACTTCTCGGTTGGGATTTCAAGTTATCTGATTCAGTTGCATTTTTGAGCAGGATATTATCTGTTTTCCTCATGTTTGAAGATATCGTTTTAGATAGAGGCAAATCTCCGTCCTTGCTGAGGAATTGTAGACACTCTGGACTTCTGTGTGTACATGTCAGTTATTTGCTCTCTGCCTGCCACTTTTGCTTTTCATAATAAGAAAAGGTAAAAGAAAATGAGAAAATCAACAGTGAAAAAATTATTTTTTCCCCCTTCTTTTACCCTTCTAATTTGATTTGTGGCTTTTTAGAATAAAAGTTCTTTGTAATCATCTATTTTGTCTTTCTAGATATTTCATTCAACACCAAGAATCCTTTGGATGTCCAGAGACCAACAATGGCATGAACATAATAATACTAACAATTACGTCTATGTAACTTTGAGACAAAGCAAATCCCCAATTCCAAATTTCTATTGGTTAGAGTTTTGGACCCATTTTTGGAACTATTAATATTTATTGGCTCACTCAAGTTTTAAAAATCGTTCTCTTCTGGATCATGTGGAAAAGATTAGGAAACTTCTCTTATCAATGCTTATTCATAACTACCATATGTGGTGCTAAATTATTATAAGAAATTGAGCTGAGTATGGGCAGTGAATATTAATTTGCTGCCTAAAATCTCTTCATTTTTGGATCTCAGCATTACCTTGACAAGCATGTGTTTTTCTTTCAGTGAGGGGCTGACAAGGTGGTGAGACATAAAAGCAGAGAAAAAGCAGGGGATTGGTGAGTGGGATGCTTCTTTGGGCCAAACAACATAAGAGAAAGTTGCAAGCATGAAATTCACGTTCATAAATAAAACTCAGGAGACTTGTGGTGATCTGTTCACAGTCATGATCTACAGCCAGCTGCCGCTTCAGCACTTCTAGGAATGTATATTTCTAAAACGATAACATGAAAAGTAAATAATTCGTACTACAAAGCCCAGAGAGCTGGTGGGAGGCAGACTTTGTGTAATGGATTATGACAATGAACACCTATGTTGGACCGCCTGGCCTTCCCAGGACTTGGACCGAAGTCTAAATCCTCAATCTCTGAGTGACGGAAACAGGAGGGTTTCTAGGAAAGCAAGAAATAACACACTCAAGCAGGGTAATTGAGAAGCATTAATAAAGAAGCATTTAATTAAATAAATTCAGTATGGAAGGGTTAAAGGAAACTAATGAATGGTAGACTACCCAAGGGCTAACAATAGTGGGGAGCCATTGCCACCCTTAAATCCTAAAGGGCAAGTGGAGGAAATGAAGAAGGGAACCCAGAGAGAGTTCCTTGTAGCTGCGGTAAAGGTCTACATGAGAAGAAATACAGCTTTTCAAAGAAGATGCAACAAAACCGTGGTGACCCGACAAGGATGGAGCCAAGGGACTCCAATCTCCCAGTGGTGCCTCCTATTGGTCAAACTCAGCTGGAAGCCAGAAGACAAGGGAACAGGTCAAGACTCCAGGTTGCACTGAAGGAGGTGGTGAATTCCAACACAGGCAGAGTTCTTTGACAACTCAGATCCTTCAAAACTCCAAGCAGTGGCAAGGCAGGAGGTTTGCATGTCTTGTAATGTACTTGAAAGGACTGGATCCATTAATCTCTAAAGCCTTCAGTGACTCCCTTCCAGGTAAGATTTGTCCAAGCTAACGATAATGCTGGTGCACAGGCATGCTGTATAGGACTGCGGTCCCCAAATTTTAGGATTACACATTCTCTGTAATTTTCTGCTATAGATCCTGGATCTCATGATGACGAAGATAAGAGAAAAAGAAAGAGAAAAGAAAAAAAAATCCTATTTATGCTCAGAACATTTTCATAGTCACCAACATTCTGCTTTATATCGATCATTTATGGTAAATGTTAAGTAAAAATGTGTATACTATGTTGAAAGTCAATTTCACTAGTGTGCCTTAAAAACACAAAGCTAAGAAATTAATAGTTAAAAATTGTTATAATGCTACTGAGTAGTTTTACTGCTCTGATACTAAAACTCAAAGATGATAAATAAAACATTCAAGTTATATTATCGGTGATGGATTTTTATTGCTAGACTACAATCTAACAAACAAAAATAATAACTATATGATATATGAACTATAGTCATTAAGGCGGGATAGCGGAAAAGTGATGTCATGGCCGCTAAGAATATTCTTATACAAATATTAAAGCATTTCTGAGAGGTGCCTGGGTGGCTAAGTGGGATGAGCATCTGCCTTCCACTCAGGTCATGATCCCAGGGTCCTGGGATGAAGCCCCATGTCAGGCTCCCTGCTCAACGGGGAGCTTGCTTTTCCCTCTCCCTCTGCTACTCTCCTTGCTTATGCACTTTCTCTTTCTCATGAAAAAAAATTTTTAAAAACCTTCAAAACAATTAACGCATTTCTGATAGATTCACCAAACATTTATAGTAACAATTACTTTCCATTCATAACAGTTAAATGACCTTTAAGTGAGTAGGTTTTTTGGTTGACATTAGTATTTACTCCTAGATGCCCAGGTGAGCACATTGCTGGAAGAAAAGAGTCACATATCCCTAAATTAATGAGAAATTTATGTCTGTTTTATCAACTAGAGTATGTACTAGAAGACCCAATTCAGAATAATCATGATGCAGAGATGACTAGGGCGATACTGTCATAATACCTCCAATAATCTTACAGTTAGTAAGAACTAGAATGTTATACCTCTTATCTTGCAGATTATACTGCAGAATTTTCTGAGGAGTCTTTTGAGATTCTGTAACATGTTCAAGTTTGTCATCTGCGAGGAGCACACCACGCTCCTGTCACCATTTTTAGAACCATCCAGCCCTATTTAAGGGAAAGCAGGGTGCACAAGAGTTTGGGATGCTGCAAAGTGTCTCAATTTTTATATGGAACTATCATAGGTCAAATAAGTGAGCCGATGAAATAATGAGTAAGGCTGTGCTGGTGGAAGAGAGGGTGTCAGTGACTAGTAGATGGGGAGAATGACAGAGGAGCAGAAACTCAAAGGGCTGTCTCAGGCAAGCAGAGAAAGAACCATATCAAAGATATGCAAAGGTTGGCAAGTAAGGCAGTCATTGGGAAAGACACTGAGCGTCCATGTTTGTTTTCTGCTGGTCTGCTGAAGACCAGATGGTTAATTCTTTACACATAGGCTCAGCGGAAGATTTTTAGGTTATCGTGGGAACTGGGTAAGAGGATTCATAATTGTTCTTAAAAATGAACAAATAAACAAAACAAAACTGTGTTACATTGATGCCATTTTCCTAAATTTATGTCCTATTCCTTTGCCATAGGCTGAGGAGAGAAATTAGAAGTTGCTCTTTACCGAACTCATTTTCTCCTTCCATTTGCTTAATGAATCCTGCTCGTCCTATTCCCCCACTACAATTTTTTTTTTTTTTTTTGGCTGTTTTTCCTGATTCCCAAAGAGATCATTACCTTGTATCATATCCTCTTAACATCTCACTCTGTTCTGTACCCACCACACACAGTTATTTATTTCTTCCTTTACTATCATTTTACTTGGTATCTGGAAGGAGTGGAGATAAACACGTAATGGCTCATTTTATGTGTCGATTTGGCTAGGCCATGGTACCCAGATATTTTGTCAAACACATCTGGATGTTTCTGCAAATATTTTTAGGGGGTTTGATGTTTAAATCAGTAGACTCTGAATAAAAATTACCTTCCATAATGTGCATGGCTTCATCCAATCAGTTGAAGGCCTGAAGAAAACAGACTGACCTCCAAAGAACAAGGAATTCAGCCAGCAAACTGCCTGTGGGCTTGAACTGAGACATCAGTTCTTCCCTGGGACTCCAGTCTGCCAACGCACCCTGCAGATTTTGGACTTGACAACCTCCACAGTCGCATGAGTCAATTTCTTAATATCAATCAATCTCTCTCTTTTTATTTTTATTTATACTTATTAATATATAATATATGAATAATTTTAATAGAATAATGTAAATAATTATAATAGAATAAATTAAAATGATAAATTATAAATACATAAATATAATATATAATCTTTATTATTATGTATTTCTATATAATTAAAAGTAAATAAATATATATATTTCTCTAGAGAACCCTAACACAAACAAATGTGTTCATTCCTCCAGGTTTAACTAAAAGTCACACTTTATCTTGAGCATGATAAAGATGTCAATTCTCCTTCAATTTACTATATTTGCATATAGTGATATAATCCTTTTTCTTACATAAAAGTGGGATATTTACTGTTTTGTTCCTTTTCTTAACCTAAAAATATGTCAAAGATCTCTCCATCTCCATATGTAACAATTTTTCTTTTTTATGACTGCCTACGATTCCATTATTTGGATGTGCCCTAAAGATTATTTGTTCATAATCTTTTGATGATAAAAATTTCTTCAAGGAATATCTTTATGCATAAACAGGTGGGGTTTTTCTCTGGCATCCTAACTTACAGATAGATTTTTAGAAGTGAAGTATAGGGTTGGAAAGATAATGCATGTTATTTTTCTAGTTATTAACAAAATTCCCTCCATTAGCCTTTTACCATTTTCCATTCCCACTGGTAAGATCAGAACCTGTTTATTTCTACACAGTTTTGTCAACCTGTGATTTTTGCCAATCCGAGAGGTTAGAACTTCATGTTATTTTATTTTTATCTTCCTGATTAGGTGTAAGGTTGAGTACTTTTTCATGTGTTAAAGTATTTTTATGTGTTAATCTGTGAGCTATCTGTCCCTGGCTTTCCCTCATTACCTATCGGTGTGTTCATTGTGTCCCTCAGATTTCAGTAGTCCTTTGTGTAGAAATACTGATCTTCTGTGAGACAAGTTTTCCAATAGCTTTTGTTTTCTATATTTCCTGGGTTTGCCTTTAAACTTTTTTATGTAATAATATTTACCTATCTTTAGTTGTTTTTAGATTTTGAGTCATAATTAGGAAGAATATCCCCATGCCCAAATTACAAAATTCTCTTCCAGTATTGATAGTTTCAATGTTTAACTTTAGCACCTGTGGTCTAAATGTACCCATGATGTTTATATGAGGTATGTATCTAATTTCATATTTGCTTTTTTTCCAAAATGACTATCCAGTTAACCCAACACTGTTTATTAAAAACTCCATCTTTCCTGCACAGATTTATGTTGTCATAATCATTTGTGCCCTTTTCTTCATCGATCTCTCCATCTACACATGCAACAATATTCACTCTACTGTTTCAAGTGTAGAAAGTTTTTAGAAGTTTACTTTGAGGTTTTAACATCTGGAAGGGCCAGTGGCCCTGTATGGATCTTTCGTTGTGTGAAAGCAATATCATTGATTCTTATTTCAGTGTGTTTTCTCAAAATTGTTGAATCTTCTCCAATGCCCTTTCACATCTATGAAGATCATCATATAATCTCTCCTCTTAGTTCTATCAACATGATACATTATCTTATGGATTTCCTAATATTCAACAATCCTTGTATTCCTGGAATGATTCTGATTTGGTCACAATGTATTGTTACTTTTCTAACTTTTATTAGGAAATAACTTTAAACTTACTTTGTATTATTTTAAGAAAAATGTAAAAAAACCATAATATTTTTTATACCCTTAATTCAGCTTCTCTGATTGTTAAGATTTGGCACACTTAATGTATCATTCTCTCTGCTTCTCTCTCTCTGTGTCTCTCTACACAACACACAAACACAGTTATCTGTATGCACACACACCCATCTACATATACACATACATAAAATTTTTTTCCTGAACCATTTTAGGGCATTACATCATACTCCTTTACCCTTAAATACTTTGTTGTATTTTTCAAAAACAAGAATATTCTCTCACATAATCTTGCTGCTACTATCAAATTTAGGAAAAATAACACTAATGCAATACTATTTTCAAATTTTGCTTTAAATATTTGGTACAATTCACCAATAAAGCAAGCTGGGCCTGTGTTTTTCTTTAGGGAAGGATTTTCGTTGGTAATTGTATCTCTTTACTTGTTGTTGATCTGTTCAGATTTTCTACTTCTTCTTGAATCAATTTCAGTAGTTTCTGTCTTCTGAGGAATTTGTCCATTTCATCTAGATTATCTAATTTGTTAGCATACCATTGTTCATAGCATACCTTTATGATACTTTTTATTTCTGTAAGGTCAGTAGTGATGTCCCTCTTTCATTCCTGGTTTTAGTTATTTTAATCATCTCTCTTTTTCTTTTAGACAATTTAGCTAAAGATTTATTAATTTTGTTGATTTTTTCAAAAAAAACCAATTTTTGTTTTCATTGATTTACTCTATTGTTTTTGTATTTTCTATTTTGTTAATTTCCACTCTAATCTTTATTATTTTCTTTCTTCAGCTTGCTTTAGGTTTTACTTGCATTTTTTTTTTTTTAGTCTTAAAGTGGAAGATTATGTTATTGAGTTGAATCTTTCCTCTTTTCTCCTGTAATGTTTTCAGCTATTAGTTTTTCTCTATGTGGTGCATAGCTGCATTCCATAAGTCTTGGGAATTGCATCTTGATTTTCATTCATTTCAAAGTATTTTCTAATTTTCCTATGATTTCTTTCCTGACCCATGTTTTTTTAGGAGTGTATGTTTCAATTTCCACATATTCGTGAATTTCTCGGATTTTCTTTTCTTATTTAATTTCTTCTCTTATTTAATTGTGGTTGGGAAACATACTTGAATGATTGCAATCATTTTAAAATTCTTGAGGCCTATGTTACGGCCTATCCTGTAGAATGCTCCATGTGCTCTTGAGAAGAATGTAAATTTTGCTATTATTGGTTGGAGAGTTCTACAGATGTCTGTTAGATATTTGGTTTACATTGTTCAACTCTCTTATTTTCTTTTTGACTTTCCACCCACTTGGTCTATGCATTATTGAAAGTGGGTATTGAAGCCTCCAGCTATTATTGTTGAGTTGTCTATTTTTCCTTTCATTACTGTCAGTTTTTGTTTCATGCATTTGGGGGCTCTATTTTTAGGAGCCTATATGTTATAATATGTTATATCTATGGGATAAATTGACTTATTATTATAAAAAGTCCTTCTTTATTAGTAATAACTTTTTTGTATTAAAATCCATTTTGTCTGGTTATTAGTATAGTCACTTCAGTTTTCTTATGGTTGCTGTTCGCGTGACAGTTTTTGTTGGTTGACATTGGTAAGTGAAATTGATCTAAAAATTCTCTTTTATTGGTCAATTTTCATCACCTTTGGTATCCATCTTTTTCTTGTTTTGTAAAAAAAAAAAACAGTGTTCTTTCTTCATGTTTTGAAATATACTAATTATAGATAAATTTTAAAACGATCATGAAACTTAGATTGCAGACATGACCATTAGTTGATTCCAGATAAATAAGATTAATTTTATGGTACTATGGTTATATAAGAAAATGTCTCTGTTTTTAGTGATGCGTACTGCACTATATAAGGACAAAATGATGCAGTGTCTGGGCTTACCTTAATATACTTCAGCAAGGAAAAAATATCTCAAGTCTTGATAATTACTAAACCCAGGTGATGGCTACATCAGGATTTATTATATTCTTTCTATTTGTGTGTACTTTAATTTTTTTCACAATATAAGACAGACTTACGTTCCAACACAGATTTACTTTATTTGAATTTTCAAGTGATAAGCCAAGGAACCTGCATTTTTAAAAAACCTCTCAAGAAATCAAGACTATTGTCTAAATCCACAAGAACAAACAGTGGAAGGAGGTATCATCAACTGAGAAATTTCAATAAAATTTTGGAGATGCAAAGCATTGGAGGTGTGGGAGTTGACAAAATGAACTGGGGGAAGGCACAGGTTAGAGTTTTTAAAAAGAGAAATACAGAAAACAGGAGAAATAATGTGCACTACAAGCTCAGAAGCATCAATATGGTGCATTTGGGGGCTAAAAACTGGAAGAAACTGAATGAAAATCTGTATTTGGAAGAGTTGACCTCCCTACCTTCCATAGAGCAAGCAGAACTCAGCAGCCAGATGTCTCCCTCCAGAAAGGACACTGACGTTTTTTTCTCTTTAGAAATTCAGTGGCCCCAGATAAAAAAAAAACGTTGTCATTTAAGAGACTGTTCCCGGACTAGCATTGTACCATTCACTCCTAAAAATGTAAAAAGTTGCTTTAAGAGGAACTTACCTTTAGAAGAGCTCATGCTGAGTTTTCTGAAACGATAACCACAAGTATGTCCAACTTTCAAAAAGCTGTTAGGTTTGTTCCCACTGTGCTATCTATCCACACACATGTCACCTTCTAAGGGAAGGTTACCTAGAACCCCCACGTACTTTCCCCCCCAGCTCTACTGACATATAACATTGTGTAAATCTAAGGTGTACACTGTGATAATTTGCTACACGTAGATCACAAAATGTTTACCACAATAAGGTTAGTTAACTCATCCTTTACCTCATCTACTATTTTGTTGTTGTTGTGTTGGTAAGAACATTAAAGCTCTATTCTCATAGCAACTTTCAAACACATGGTACAATGTTGTCAACTCTAGCCTCCATGGTGTACATTAGGTTCCCAGAACTTGGTCATTTTACTAAACAGGAAGTTTGTAGGTTTAAAAAAACATTTTTTTTTTTTTACATTTTATTTATTTTTTTTTTGAAAAGTTTGTACCTTTGACCAGTATCTCTCCATTCTCCTAGCCCGTGGCAATCACCATTCTACTCTCTGTTTCTACGAGTTCAATATTTTTAGATTCCATATACAAGTGAGCCCCCATGTCTTCGACCCAACATCCTGACACTTGATGAACAGGTCTCTGAAGTAGGGTTGCTCAGCTTCCAATCTTGTCTTTACTACTCACTAGGCTCCGTTTCCCAGATGCCTTGCAGTTAAGTATGGCTAGTGGAATGGGAACAGAAGTAGGGTGTGCAACTTTGAGACCTCCTGTGTGTGGTCTTTCCCCCACTCATCTGGCTAGAACGGAGTCAACCACCAAGGTGAACTTGGTAGCCTCAAAAGGAAAGGCCCCCCAGCTCCTTGGTTCGTGCTTAGAAGAACGTTGTCTGCCCATCAGTAATACCTAGCTTAGACTTTGGATGAGTGAAATAAACTTGGATTGCATTAAGCCACTGGGATTTGGGGGCTTATCCTCCTCAAAAACCCAGCTACACTGTAGCTAATGCACCCTTCTTTTCTTTTTTCTTATCTGTCTTAGCAAATAAAAACACAAGTCCGGTTTGCACCAAAAGAAGTGCAGGGAGAAGCAATGGCTTCGCTTTTAGCCTGTGTTCCCTTGTAGATAAGGGACTGGCTATTCTAACACACTGCAGGAGAAGCAGTGGCATGTTTGAAAAGACCACGGAACGCTCATTTCCAATAAGCAATGGATAATAACAACAATAACAGTAATAGCATTAATGGCAATAATAATAAACATTAATCTCTCTTCAGCAAACGCTGAATGGCGTTCAGTGGCCCAAGGGCCATTATGACTTGGGTGGGACTAGGCCCCGCTGTGGGCCTTTTCTAAGGCAAAGAGAGGGACACGAACCTCTAAGCCTGGCACACAATGGAACGTAACCTCCTTCTCTCTGTTGCTTTTTGCAAGAAACCAGTGGAGATCTGTCAGGGCAAAAGCTTTCCGCAGAGCCTCCCAGAATGAGAACGCCTGGTGCCGAACGCTTTTACGGGAGAGCACCAGGCAGGCATAATGAAGTCAGTAATTTCTCCTGCCTGCAGCCTGGAATTAGGCCACATGGTAGAGCTTTTTAGGCTGATGAAAAAAATACCACAGAACTTTAGAAAAATGGTTACGCCTTATTAAATTATTCGAAATCTCTGGAGTTGTATCTTTTTTATGGCCCCAAATTGGCATACCTGTTAACTTGCAATGTTCAAATTTCTCTAAAATATTACTGTATTTAAGACATAGTGCCATCCCCAAACTGCGTATGAATTACAGAGCGGCAGGAAAAGGGAGAGAGAGAGACTCACCATTTCCCGGCTTAAAAACCTTTACCACAATTAGTAGTTAGTAGCTTTCAGAAACATTTGCAGGATAAGTAACCACGGTCAAATCGCATAATTTTGCCCCTACCCCCTCCTTCTCTCTTTTCTTTTATTCCAGGGTTTTGAGTGCTGGTCTAAGAGCTATAATTTCATCTTTAGGCATATTTCTTCAAGCATTCTTAATGAGGCATTTGATTTGTCCAGTCCTGCCTTCCTGCATTCAGCCTTTTAGGGATTTGGGGTTGGGAGAGTGTGGGAAAAGGGAACGTGGAACACCACCATGCTGCTGAGAAAATACAATGTAGGGATTCGAAGAGATTGTGAATGATCTTTTCTCCCCCTCAGGCAAGGCTATATCTAGAAGTATTTTAGACAGATAATTTTCCATTCTCAAATATTTATTTCATGCCTATTGTGTTCTGTACATAGTCTAGGCATGAGAGAAACAAAAAATGAATTTATATTATTTTTTTAAAGCCTTAAAAAATGTGGGAAGCGTAGTAGTTACGAACTTCTTTTTATGAACTCAGTCTAAGGTAACTAAATATTCTACTTTTATTGTTTAGCAACTTTGGACATGAAAACAAGAAAGAAGGAGAAATAGTCTATTAAAAAAAACGGTGTTTGGCCTATATGTTTACTTAGTTTTGAGAGCCCCAAATATGTGCTCAGTTAATATTTGCCCTGTAAATATAAGAGTTAGGGGAAGGAAGTCATTTAGATAATTATCTGATAATTGAAATAAAACAATTATGCTGAAATGAAATATTTCCAGAAAAGGTAAATATTTCCATACCAGGAGTATGAATTTTTGTTTTTGTCACTTGACTTTGTGTTCGTGGAGTCACCGGTGGGTTACGCTGCTAAAGTTTATTTCCAAGGGGAACTGGAAACCCATTGTGTCAGAGAAATAATGCCATAAGTGGTGGGTAGGTCCCCAGTCTATTCAAGATCCTGCAATATAACTTTTCAATGAATTAAGTAGGAACTTCCTTTTTTCTCTAAATGGATATATTTGAACACTGAAATTCAGTCAGAAACTGTATTCTTTTGCTTGGCTCTTACCTGAGAAAAGCAGGTTTAATTAGGAAGTGTATGAGGAGATAGGTGTCAGTAGCTCTGGCAGAGATTTGGAGACAGACATTTCAATTCTGTTGCTGGTTCGAATGGGTGAGAGCATTTGTTTATTTGTTTTGTGTTTCTTTTTGTGAGGGATGGGTGGACAAAAGATTTCATACTGCAAAATGTATTTTACTTTCCTTTTCTTCATACTGGCCTATTGGTAGAAACCCCCTTTTATTCATCAGGTAATGTTTTCATTCACCAACAAAACACAAGGCAGGAGAAGGAAGAACAAAAGAGAAGTGCGTTCTGAGGAGAATAAAAAATGATTGGAATTATTTAGAGATCAAAAATGCAAGGAAGAGACTGTGTTGTGGAAGCAAGAGTAGTGAGTGATAAAAACAGTGAGATGCTAAGGGCCCCGTGTTTGCTCACTATTCCTGAGGAGGACAAAACATGATGCTAGAAGAGAACCTTCCTGAAGTGACTGTCAGGAACAGCCCGAGCGAGCTCCTTAGGAGAGTGTGGTCAACAGGCAGAAGAGGGAGACTGCGTTAAGTAGAACAATATAAACTGTCTGAGAAATGAATGGTGTCTTACTGCCTTAGCTGTGAGCTCACTGGGGAAGAAGGAAAGACACTTCTGTGTTTTTCTTTGAGGGTTGATAGAGCTTATTATCCTGAATGCCAGCTTTCCTTACTATTGGAGGGGGGAGTTAAAAAGCCTTTAGTGTGTTAAGCTGGTGGCTGAGAACTATATTGCCCCCAAATTGGAAGTCTGGGATATTGAAGGAGCAGAGGGAAGCTTTAACCCTGGGCAGAATTAAATTGGGGGCGGGGGCGGCTTGTAGGTCTTTTGTTTTGTGCCTAGGCAATTGCGCCAAGGTTCTGGGTTGCACGGATGCCGGGATGGAACACTAAGTGTGGGTGACACTGGGAGCTGTGAAACAGGATCTAGAGGCACATTTGGCACAAGGGAGTGGATGCTGTGAAGATTCAGCCTTCCTGCTTTCAAGAGGTCTGTGCAGATTCAGGCAACGAGCATCTTTGATGTGACCCCGGTGGACTGAAAGCTAGTGGTTCTCTCCACTGTTCCTGAGTTGCCATAGCAGACTTCTTGTAAGATTTCAAGTGAGGAGGGAAGCCATTCTCCAAAATGACTGAGATGTGATTTCTTGGAACCCCTGATGTGTGGGGACTGAACTACATTTAATCTAAATTAGAAAAACAAAAAATATGTTCTGCTGTTGGCGTGTCCTCACATTCTTGTTTTTATAATTTTACTACATATGCAGTGGTCCTTAAAAATACATAGAATTGTTTTGAATGTTTTAGAATTGTATATAAATGGTATCATACGGTTAAGAGGAACAGGATGAGGGAGGAGAGCTGTGTTTGTACAGTGCTATTTATTTTTAAAAAGATCTAAAGCAAATATAGTAAAATGTTAACATTTGTTAAATCTGGATGGTGGATATACAGGTGTCTTATAAGTTTTTATTCCTCTACTTCTCTGTATGTTTAAAACATTTCATTATTTTTAAAAATAAAATTAAAAAAAAAAAGAAACGAAGACAAAAGCGAGCATAATGTTTCTGGACTCCAAGCGTCATGGAATGTTTAATACAGATTTTACTTAAAATGTTTGCAAATTGGTTTGTTGCAACCCTTGAGGTACTTTTACAGCTTGAGTTGAAGCCTTTCCAATTTGATGACATACTGGCATTGCCTACTGAGCATGTCCCCAGTAGAACTCTTGAACTTTTACCACCCTGTCTGGTTTCCACTTCTCCATTTTCATAAAAGTGACAACTCTCCATTCGATTACTCTATCCAGAAACCTAGTGCTGATCCAGAATTCTTCTCTTTTCTTAATTTCCCATATTCAAGTAATTGATTCTGTCTCCAAATAGCTACAACACATCCAGACTTCTATCTCCAGCTCTGCTGTCACCATCTTTGGGCCATCTCCTTCCTCTCAGGGTACCTCAACAGCCACCCAACTCCTATCTCTGGTCTGATTCTTTCCACACCACCTCCTTCCCCAGATAGTAGCAAAAGTGATTTTCTTAAAAAATGGAAATTAGATCACTTCATTCTCCGACCTAAAAGTCCCTTCATTTATGCTCTAGCTTTTAGTAGTTACAGGAACACACCAAGACCCTTCTCATCCTAGAGGCCTTTGCGATAGTTCTGTCCTCCATCTGTAACCAGCTTTGCCGTAGCCAGATCCTTCCTTCTTGAAGTCTAGCTTAAGTCCCTCACTGACCACTGTATTCCAAGTAGATCACCCCTTTTTCATTCTCTATTAACCCCCATTTTTGCTTCTTTCACAGAACTTTCTGCAACTTCCAGTTATTTCACAGTATTTATTTATCGGTTGATTGATTGTCACTTGTCATTAATTTTTGGCTACCCAGCATCTAAATTCCCTTCGTATTTGAAGAATCTCCCACCTAAGGAATCTAAGCCTACCTCCAGTATGGAAGTTAAAAATGGCTGATAACACACGTTCTCAGAGTGCCTTGCACCTTGGACACATGACCTAGACTGTGCCATTCAGATTACTTGCCCAGACTCTGACTTAAAGCTAGTGAAGTGACGAAGCAGGGACTGTTCAGAATCCATGGGGACAGTGGCAGCAGCAGCAGCAGTGGTTAAATCCATTTCCAGAAACAACAGAGACCATGGTCCCTGTGGAACTGGTCTACTGTCCACACCCAATGCGGTGGGCAGTCCACGCTTGGCTGTGTCTCCAGCAGAGCAGTGTGGGGTGTGGTCACTGCACCTGTGGCATATCTGGAGCCTTGTTCCTCACTGTATGGCCTCCAAATCTATTTCTCCAGCATTCTTTGTAATTCTGTGAGTCACCCCAAAACGTCTTTTTAACAAACACCTTTTTTGCTTATATGATCTCTGGTTGGCTTCTGGTTGCTTGTCAAGATTGGGAGTAAGAGAGGCAAATGAGGCATGTGGGACATACAATTTAAGGAGGCTCACAACCCTGCGCCTGCACACCCCTGAGAGTGAAGCCTCCTTAGGTTGTATCCCCCAAGAGGCTCACTGCCTCATCCAAGTCCCAACCCACGTAAGAAGACATTAAATCCAACTTTTCTTGAGACCTGGAGTCTCTGCCGGCAGGTGATGAATGGCCTAGCTTATAACACTAGGTAGTGGAATATTTCTGCAGGGCCAGCTAAGAATGGGAAGCTTGTTCTTCCAGAATTAACCCATCACTCTCTCCCAGTCTGTGTAAGGGGAGGCAAGAAATAAACTGGAATTTGAAAAGGCTGGTAGGAAGAATCTACTTTAAGGGGATTGTCAGTGTGCTGTGTTTTTTCTTTTCCCTACCAATAGGAGAGGGGAGAGACATGCTTTCCCCTCACCTCAAAGCTTCAAGGAATGGCTTGCAGTCTTAACACCCCCTGTAAAGACTGAAGGACACAGGAACCAGTATTTTGAGCTCATTATGAAGATGAGAGGCTGTGGTTGGCTTGTTGCCCTTGGATGCTGCCATAGACTAGGCAACATTCAAAATGGCCAGAACTTCCTGGGTTGGGCAGGACAATTGATAAGTGAGTCTCCTATTGGGAAATTTAGGCATTGTAAATGGGAGCTGGCCTGCCTACTCTTCCCAAGAGAAAACTGTAGAAGAGCTGAGCAGGCCGAACCAAGAGATGAACAGCTAGAAACCACAAGCTGGTGGAGAGGGTCGTATGTGACCAGCTAGCTGGTGGGGCCTTGACTCTATCAAGGAAAATGCAGATGTGAGATCACCAGCAACAGGGAAGCCCTAAAAACCCACAAAGTTGCCTTAGGAGAGAGAGACTCAACTCTTGGCCTCTATCCCATCCAGAGGGTGGGTATTCCATGAGATTCCAACTGTTGCTGTTGGGTAAAACTTTTTCTGCCCTCAACTCCTTAATTGTATCTCCTCCCTCACCACTGGCCGTGGCCCTGAGAGGCTTCAAAAATTAAAGGATTTACAACTTCCATGCCACCAAGACCTCTCACCTGGATTTCTGCAGTAGATTTCTCTTGATTGGTCTCTCTTTCCCTGGCCTTGCCCCTTTTCCCATCCATTCGAATCACAGCAGCTAAATGGTCTTGATAAAACCCATACCATATCATGCCATTTCTCTACTCAGAGACTTTCAGTGTCCCACAGTGACCTATAAGGCCCTATGTCATCTTGGTCTCTCCTTACACTCTGACCTCATATCTTCCCACTCTCCCCCACCCACCATCACTCTGCTCTAACAGAACTGTCCTCCTCACTCTTTTTCAGATGAGCCTGGTCATGTCCCCCTCTAGAGCTTTGGCATTTATTCATCTTTGACTTAGAAACTCATGCTCCGTTTGCTCATTTACCTTTACTCCCACTTAAATGTCACAGTCTCTGGATACCTCTACCTAAATAAAACTTCCTTAACACTGCTTACCCCCTTTTCTACTATATTTTTTACTCTAGAACTTATACGATTAATTTGGTATTTATCTGCTATAATAAAAACTCCTTGAAGACAGGAAACTTTGTTTTGTTCGTTGCCGTATCTCCAGCATCTGGAACAGTATCTGATAGAATAAGTGCCTGACGACTATTTGCTCAAAGAGTGGGTCAGTCATGGGTGGGAGTAGAAGTATATCCAGAAAGAGAAAAGGTGATCAAGCCTCTATCTCTCAGACACAAATACCTGCTGAAGTCTTCCAAACCCCAAACTGAGTATACGGTGAGATTTTAAATCAAATGAGCTTCGAGTTCTGATATTACACTAGAATGAACTATTTGCTACCACAAGACAGAGACTATTTATTACCTGATAACAACCAGAGAAGTTTTGGGAAAACCCAAGATGACACGCTGGGGAAAGAGAAGTAAACAGGTTATTCATAAGTGCAGTGTACCAGATAGTTTAGTTTTCTGCTTCTGGGCACAGGAAAGAATTGCAGTTCCCCTTCCTCTTTAGGCTTTAGGCGGGGCCATATAACTTTCTTTGCCAAAGAAATGTGGGTGGAATGACAAGTGTCATTTCCAGACAGAAACTTTAAAAGCTAGTACATACTGTGCCACATTCTCTTTCTTTTGCTATGATGGTGGTGAAAACATGTGTGGAGATGATGCCTCAGGGTCACTAGTTGGGGTCACTGAGTGACTCCAAAAGGAAAACCCTACTTCTTACTCATGATGAACATGCAGTAGGAATGAGACATAAACCTCTGTTGTGACAAGCCTTATGACTTGGGAGTTGTTTGAATGGGCTGCATATTTGGTGGAGTATGGTGGTCATTAAATCTTTCTAGCTTCCTGCCTTCGAGGCATGTGGTAGCTTTGAATTCCCTGCCATCTACTTGCCATCATTAGTTGAGCCATATGACTAGTTCTGGTCAACGACCTGTGAGTAAATGTGACGTAGATGCCTTATAGATGTGAGCATTCAATGCAGGATGAACCTCCAGAGATCTCGTTCCTCTGCTGAAGGGCCGAAAAGTCCATTTTCCCAAGTGAAATTCCCTGAAATTTAGAGACACAACAGAGATCTTTGAAATACAGTAATGATTTATAAAGGGTGGGTGTGCCAAATGAGAAGGCTAATTCTGGTTTGTTTTTCCTTACTGCCTTCTTTCTTCTCTGCCTTCTCCTTTGTCGTAATTATTGTGGTCGACCCCTCAAAACTGACTCAATCCTAAATTATTAGTTTTAACCAGTTGGGTAATCTCACTCCCCTTGACAGTAATTGGCTTAAAAATAGCATGTGACCTATTTCTGCCAATGAAAATGACTAAAGTCTTCTGGGCGACTTCTGTGAAAGGTCTGAAGAACAAACATTGTCCTTCTTTCTTTTAATGTTGTTGTACCTGGTGTGACGCCTGGAATTACTACAGCTATTTTCCTACTGGGCCAAGGATGAAGCAAGCACAGAGAAGGACTGAGCCAAGAGAATTGCTAAAAAGCAGATATGGAGCTCATCTTACTTCTAGACTTCTATTATGAGAGTGAATAACTTGTCATATTGTTTATATCCGTTTGAGTTAGAGCTTGCTGCTGGTTGTGGTCCAAAGAATCTTATCTGCTACACCTTTATTCCTTTATTATTTCCTCACTGTGCTTCAAAAACTGGATTTTCATCCAAATGAAAACTAATTCAGTGAGGAAATAAAGCCACTTAGTCAGTAGACCTATCCAAGAGAGTATCTAGTTAAGGACTCAAAAAGGTCATGAGTTTGAGAGAATGGGGTCAGAGCAATGGAGCCAGAAGTAAACAATAGGTTTGAAAACCAGAGTGTTTGGTAAGACACAGAATAGAGAAAATGTGTTAAGCAGAGCAGAGGCAAATCAAGATGGTGGTTCCAGATTAAATTGGTGAACACTAGTTGCCTATTGGAATGTTTCTTTACCTAAAGCCCCGGATATCCTCAGCCGGTAGAGCTTTCAGACTGTAAAGAACCAAACAGTATCATGCAGAAATGACAACCCCCTTCATTGTTTTTCATCTTGAACATACTTTCATAAATTAAGGAAATTAAAGATTACTTAAGTATTATCACAACAAATCTCTGCTTTCAAGGCTTTTGTGTCATGTTAGAGCAGAAAATATATTGAACAACCTTATATTTCAAATTCTGTGGTATCTTTTTGTTCTAATAGTTACGAAGAGTTTTAAAAATTAAATTACTAAACATGCACTGAGCATACTGTATTCAACACATTGAGGCTGCTGTTGTGGATATAAGGGGATTCATGTCTACAGCAGATCTTTAAGGAGCAAGCAGTCAAGTTAACGTTAAACACCCAGAGGAATGAATAAGTGTGAAATAAGAGTTCTTTCAAATGTGCTTTAGAAGCTCTTTGGATGATCATTTCATTCCAGCTGGGTGAATCAAGAAAGGCTTAACAGAAGGAGGGAAACACCCAATGGGAGTCTTCAATAACAGGTAGGCCACCAAAAGACAAAAGTATTGACTGGTGTGAGACTGGGCATAGAATATTCAAGGAAGTGTCCAGGAAAACAAGAGACCCAGGTATGCTGGATAGAGTCACACACAAGGAAGTCTATGAGAGGGAAGCCCGGACCAGGTACACTGGCAACTGGCAGTACCTGCGATTCACGCAAGGAACGTAGTCCTTATCCTCCGGACACACAAATTGTTTTCAATCAGGGGAATGAGATCAGGTCTGTGAAAGTTAATGTAGGCTGTAGCGTGAGGGATGTATGTTCAGGGACAGGAGAAAAGAGAGAGGAAGTAAATCGACCTCTTAAGGACTTACTTTTATTGTACAGATGAAAAATGCAGAGTATCTGAAAAAGACCAGTGTCAGTGAGGGTGGACAAAAAGGAAAAGGTTCAGATGTCAGGAGGTAGAATCAACAGGTTTGGAGGGCCTTGTGACTGAGTTCTGGTTAATGGAATGTGGGTGGAAGTGAGATAAGCCACTGAAAGTTCTGGTCCCACAAACATCTGAGGTGACCTCTCAGTCTCTCTTCCTTCAGAAACAACCTTGGAAGGTGTGCTTGATGGTGTGGCCATGCAAGGGGGGGGGGGGGGGCTCTGATACTTTTGTCATGAGATGCTGAGGGGAGCCACCTGCCCTCTGCTGGTTGGTGACATGAGGTTTCTGTTCTATTTGTCATGACAGCATTGCCTCGCCCACACTGACTTAACTATTTTGGAGAAGTCCATGGATCTGCTTTGAGATATGATGGGTTGGTGGTAACTACCAGGCAGTTGGAAAGGCATGTTTGGCATTCGAGAGGATGTGAGGAATAGAGTGGCCACTTTCCTATTTATCCGCATGAAAGTTTCATATGAAATGATTAGTATATACAGTTCAAATTGTCCAAGAACCTTTATTTTTTTCACTTTGAACAAAAGATGTACAGCTAAAGTTAGCTCCAAAATTTGAACTCTTTCATCATTTATCGAAACAAACCTTCCCACCACGGCACTCAAGACCAACACTTCAGAAGGAAAGCCTACTCCATCCTTCCGAAGTACTCTGGGGTTGTAGGACACAAGAGCAGGAGAAATCTATTTGTGCAATATGAAGGTCACCAAGGAGGGCTAAAAGCTTCGAAAACCTCTCCATCAGAAGAGATTAAATTGGCATCTGAACAGAGCTTTATATCATCAGGCAAACCTCTTCCTTTAGGGATAAAAGCCCATTCAATCAGATGTATGCTCACTCTTCTGACTAAGAGTAAAGAGCTTCTGAAAAGGAGATTAAAAGGAAAAGAGTAGATTTCTGGACTCTGCCTGGCACCAAACAGGAGCAACCCTATATGAGCAGGTCATAAAATCAAGGGCTTTCTTTGGGCCCATACTGACAAGAGCAGACATTCATCAAGGTCCTACTAGACCCCGAGCCCCTGGCCTTACCCTTTTTCTCTTACTTAGCCTTCACAATATGCCTCGGAGTTAGATTGTAATAATAGTCCCATTTTGCAGATGAAGATAGAGGTTTAGTGATTTGCTGAAGGTCAGAGTATGTAGGCTGCCTAGATTTCAAACCCAGGTAATCTGATTTCAGAGTTCAAGTTCTGAATTACTGTATTTTATTGATTTGAGAACTTAATTTTTTTAAAATCCAAGGTATCAGAAAGGATTGCATGCTAAATTTTCAATGGGAGTGTTTTTCTTTCTTTGTGGTATATAAAATAATAGTACACCTTACAATTGATTGTGTCTTAGATTCCATAAATATAATACAATGCTAATCGGCCCCTACTGACTATTCAGGCATGTGTAATTAGGCAGGAGAGCAGGGACTGACTTAGTAAGAAGCTATATATATTAGAGAAGAGGCTTTCCAACTTTCTCACAGAGCAGAATGCATTATGCAAACGAAATCTGACACAGAACTCCAATATGTAAAGCAGAGAAAAGTGGCATTTTATTAGTATAAATGTACTTTATGTTCAAGTATATAACATGTATTTATTATATGGTTAATCAGGGAGACTACTAGTTAGCACATTGGAGACAACTAGTAGGTTGAATTTCCATTTGAATGTTCAGGGCTCTTTTTTTAATTAGTGGTTTAAAAATACGTGATATAATTGAAGCCATTACATTCAAATCGAATATGAATGTGCAGGTTTTTAAAAAATTAGTATTTGAAAAATATTTAAGGACATACTTTAAGCCAAATCATATAATTTAAATCAAATATGGAGGAAATCAGAACACATTTTCGTGAGTCCATAGCTTACAAGTCATTCTTTAAAGATGGCTTAAATAACCACCTGACAATTGTCTTCGTAAGGCCGAAAGATCACTCCAGTTTCTTTTTTTGCCCTGCCATTATTATGTTGAAGGCTCTTTGAAATGAATTAACTATCCAAGAATGAGCACTGTGGAATCACAGTTTGAGGGAGGCGGGAGAAATACCTTCTTCAAGGTCTCTAATGCTGCCCACCTCCCAGCCACCATCAGCAGGTGTTTTTAGCAGTAGAACAGCGTTTCCAGAGCCCCGATTTCTAGGCTTGAGTCCCAACCCCATACCTTACTAACTACATGAGCTCGGGCAGGTTTTACCTTTCCTACCTTTGGATTTCATCTCAAAATAACACATAGTTATTTTGTAATACTTTTTTAAGAAACAGATGAGATAATATGAATAAATCACTACCCATAATATCTGCAGGACGCAATTAATACGTTTTAGTTTTTGTAGTTGTTACGGTGCCTTGTCTACAAAGGGAAACTTCCATGCTAGGGGCTGGAGGCGGAAAGATGCTCTAGGGATGGTTTCTGCCGTCCAGGAGGTCCCATCTATTTGAGAGGATTAGAAATAAACATGAAAGGTCAATAGCGGTAAAAGGCAACCCAAAGTACAAGCCAAGGGAATGACAAAGACGAAAGTGCTAAAAAATCACAGAAGTGAGAGCGCCTTGTCTTCAAATTATATTTATTAAGCAAGTTTCCGAACCTCATGGCAGTATAGATATGTAGGACAGAGGCTGTCATATGGAGGTCTGTGTCATGTGTCCGTCCCACTGATATGCTGGTATTGGACTACAGTGTTTGGAAAGGTTTAGAGTCAACTTTTAACTATCAGGATAGTTCATGTACAAATCTGGATCTCCATGGACCTGTGGCTCCTGTCAAGCCCTGAGACCTCATCTCTTTCTGGCAGAAATGTGGGGAGGAGAGGCCCAGCCTGAGCACAGGAATCAGAGGGAGAACACATTCGAACAACTGCCCCCACACCTACCAGCTGTCTGCAGGGGGCGGTCATGTGGTCCTAGTCCTCCTCTGAGATGTGCCACGTGGGAAGCGTACCTCCAAACGGAAGAGGACGCTGAGCTGGCCCTCAAGGGCTTGTGCTGAGGTCCTTTGGAGGCTGAGATCCTTCAGAGGGGAACTTCTGAAGGGGCCTCTTCCCCTTGCTCAGAGCCATTTTGCTAGGAGGTGAAAACCAAATCTTTGTGGAGAGACCCAGTGCCGCTCAGCACAGCCAAGCATCAGATCAGAATATCATAATAAAAAAATGTGAATGAAGTTTAGATTTAACTTTTGAGGGAGCAGGATAAACTACCACCCCACCATATGTGTGTGACTTCTCCATTTCTTACTGCAATTTCCATTTTTTAAATAGGAATTTTCAACCTTCTGTGCTTGTCTAATGTCTGCTCAGAACAGTTTGAGACCCTGTTACTGTTTTAAAATGCACGCATGTTAAGATGAATCTCCTACCCAAGGAAAAAAATAAAACTCAAAAAGTTTTGTTTAAAAATAAAATCTGAATTTCCAAGGTCTTTTTTTTTTTTTCTTTTAACCAAAAGATCTTAGACGCTGGACCTCCAGTTCTGCATATCCGCAATCACTTGGGATCAGGCAGAGGCTGCCAATCTTATCAAGGTGAATGGGCTGTCTACTTGGCCTGAGACCTCGCCACTTCCTCCTGCTCCCCCAGGCTGTGGTTAATCAGACATCTCTATTGGCACTTCCCTGTGTTTTTGTTTATTGTTGGGTTTTATTTTGTTTGGAAGTAAAGAGTGTAGTTGACCTTTGAGAAACACGGGTTTAAAGTATACACGTCCTCTTACACACGGATTTTTTTTTTTGATACGTATAGCACAGTACCGCAAGTGTATTTTCTCTTTATGATATTCTTCATAACCTTTTCTTTTCTCTAGCTTACTTTGTGGTGGGAATACAGTATATAATACACATAACATACAAAATACATGTTAATTGACTGTTTATGTGATCAGTAAGCTTTCTGACCAGCAGTAGGCTATGGGTAGTTAAGTTTGGGGAGAGTCGAAAGTTAGATGTGGATAACTGTTCCACTGTGAAGGGGTTGGCGACTCTAGTCCCCGCCTCGTTCAAGGGTCAATTGTATCGCTACATGTTTATCATGCAAACGGATGTCTATTATACCTGGTTTGCTTTAGTCATTTACCGTATCTGTCTGTCTCCTGTAGGCATGTGAATTTCTAGCCTGAATGACTTACAAAGACTTGGATACAAAATGACACTTGAAGAATGCTTACATTGGGGGAAAAAAACACGCAAGGAGGGAAGTGGTAACAGGACCAAAAAGCAAATGCTGCGGGATCAAAGAAGGGGATTAGTATTATCAAATACGATCTCAGAGGGGAGGTGGGTCTTGGAGAAAACATGAGTTCTTGGAGTAGGAGGAGGACGTTTGGGCAAGTAAATGTCTAAACTATGCAAAACAAACAGTTGCCTGGAGACTCTTGACATAGTTTGTCCTGTCCCCAAATATAATCACACTACTCCCCTGCTTCATAGTTTTCAATGGCTTCCCATTGTCCTCAAGATAAAATCCAAAGGCTTTGGACATACTGGCATCAGAAACTCTTTGTGACATGGCCCCTGGCTACCTTCCTAGTCTTGTTTCGGCAGAACCAGCCTCTCACGTTAGCCCCTGTGAGTTAGCCATGCTCAACGGCTTGCTGTTCCCTCGGTACTAATCTGGTATTTTGAATGCACTATTTTTTCAGATTTACCCCCTGCCCCACCCCACTGTTGCCTCTTCTGAGAAACCTTCTCTGATATTGTCTTCCTCCAAGGCTGAGTCTGAGGCTCCTTCAGAGGGTTCACTTAGCATGCTAAGCCAGATTGCATCTTCACATTTTGCCCCTTGGGTTGTCTTGGTTTCCTCATTCATTTGTCCCCAAAGGGAACAGAGTGCAGCTCTGTGAGGAAACATAGTAGGGCTTACTACCTCTGAGGGAGTTACTATATGAGCTGGCAGAGCACTGTAGAAATGTTCTTTCTCTCATGCAACTAAGCTGACAGCCAGGATTTCCCGTCCCTCAGGGATTCAAGCCGACTCATCATGAACTTCTCTGAAAGGCCAGAGCCCTCTCCATGATTTTTGCAAATTCCTGACAACTAACTTCCGCACGCGTCTGTCCATCGACATTCCAGCTGTCACATGTGAGTCCTCTCTTCCATCTTCCATTGTCTTGGAGGCAACATCCAGCCTCTCTATCAGTTTCTTTGAAAGATCCTCTAGAAATTAGCTTTGTACTGATTTAATTATTTTATGGAAAATCTGAGGGGACGAAGGAGAGGTCACCACACATAGATGAATGTTCTGCCCACACATAATTCTCTATAATGCTCACCTTCCCCCTCAAGCCTTTGTCGGGATATACCCC
This sequence comes from Ursus americanus, assembly GCF_024610735.1. Taxonomy (NCBI): domain Eukaryota; kingdom Metazoa; phylum Chordata; class Mammalia; order Carnivora; family Ursidae; genus Ursus; species Ursus americanus. The sequence continues at coordinate 24,608,851 of NC_142146.1, read as the reverse complement.
TAAGCAAATCGCACCCTTTCTACAGACAAATAGCATGCCAGCTATTGTTATACAATGACATTTTACACCACAAACTCATATTAACCCTAAGTCTCTCTCTTCATATATTTCTATCCATTTTATTTAGTTCTACCCCATGGAGTGATCCAAAACAAGTTTATCTTCTGCAAGACAGATTTTCAAATCTTTTCCATAGTACTGACCTTTTATAGGTCAAACATCTACATTATCTTTATCTGGGGTTGGGGGCCTTGAGAAATAATTTTTTTAAGAGAAAAAAGCTCACAGATTTTCATGGTAATATTTTTGAGAGTTTTTACGTGCAAACTTTTTCTCAAGGTTAGCCTAGATTAATCCTGTGAAATCTAAGCTTTCTCTTGCCTTTACGTGGGTGAACCCTTTGGGGACAAGTAAAATGGATTATTTCACCTGACTTATTTACACAAAGTAAAAAAACAGGTCACAGCCTTTTTATTTAAGCTGATCAACTTAATTATAACTCTTTGGATGCAAGCATTTGCAATGTTTTCTGTGGTTTGGGTGTAATTTCCTGCCAGAGAGGGATGTGGGGGCGGAGGGGAGAGGAGGGGCTGCTGAGTTTTGGCATCAAGTTCCCCAGTCCAGCTGCTCTCTGTTAAGTGTCAATGACCTTACTCAACAGCACCCAGACAGTCAAGGTCCCTATAATGAGAAAACCAAATTACAGGTATGTAATTCTCACAGTTTTCTGCCAGGATCTCCAAGCTGGTGACAAATTGATATACTACTGTCTGTACGGAAGGCTGGCATTCCGAAAACAGGCCACTGTCAGTTGAAATGCTACACCTGAAGGATTGTGCAATTTCAAACCTCTGAGATATAAAAAAACATCTTTTACCCAAGTCTCTTGTAGAACGGTGAACTGTAGAACACATGTGTTTACACTCGGAAAGCCCTGACAGAAAAACAAAATGTGAGAAAAATCTTCAGGCGCCAGGAACCAGATCATGGAAAAGCAACTAACTACGGGAAGATAATGTAGGTCTCGGGATTAAAGTCTCAAACTGTGAATTTTATTATTCATTCTCTTGCCTAACTTGTAAACAGTGACAGTTATACAATAACTCCCTTATAACTACATGTTTCTGGAAGGTAATTTCCTAAAACAATAATAAAAAATAGTAGTCATAATAGTAAGAGAAATAACTAACATTAATTAAGATTTTCCTACGTGTCAAGTTCAGTTCTAAACGTTTCCCATGCATTCACTCACCTCAATCACTTCATGATGTAAGGACTGTTATTGTTTCCATTTTGGAGGTGAGGATGGGGGGTGTGGCGCAGAGAGGGTGCAATTTGTCTGAGGTTGTAGAGCCGGAGAATGGCAGGACCAGGAGTCAACCCAGGCAACCTGTCTCTGCAACTCTTGGGCTCAGTCACCAAACTGGTTCTTTGTAAAACACAGTATCTTTTCCCATATGAGAAAAAGTATCATTGGTCGGTGTATCCCTTGACCAAGAGCTTAGCCTTGAATAAAAATAGATGATAAAATGAATGTCAAAAAAGTGAAGGTATAACTCAAAGCATCTCTTCTTGGTAGAAACAATAAATAGTCAACCTGAAGACTTAGTTCCCAAATGCAGAAATAGGCCCTAATGCTGGAGTTTATTCACTGGGTTCAAGGTCAGGCATAAGAATCTATATTTCTGACATTTCTCCAGGTGATTCTGAGGCACAGACATGTCAGGAGATCACTGATCTAAGTTTTATTTTCAAATACTTATTGAGCATCTACTATTTACTGGTTAAATAGCAGTAAAAAAAAAAAAATGCAGCCATGACTTCAAGGTGCTAAAAAATCTAGGTTTGTGTGGGGGTGGAAGGAAATAGGCAAGTAAACAACTATAACACAGTACAACAAAAAATCTCTGATAGAGTAAAGGGAGTGAGAGCAATTCCAAGAAAGGGCAAGAAAATACTTTGCAGAGAAGCCCTTCAGACGGAATTATCTGAAAACATGAGGATGAGTTACTCAGGAAAGGGAGGTTAGTGGAAGAAGGGCCAAGAGGATGTCTTCTAGACCTAGGGATGTATATTCATTCAAAAACAACAACAGCAACAACTATTTAGTGGACATTTGCTGCGTGCGAGGTATTGCTTACTGTGACAGACACAGAACGTGCGCAAAAGGCCAGAGAGTTGAGAGGACGCGGCCTGCTCAAGGGACTGGGAGCAGTTTATTTTGTTTAGATGGGCCTCCAGCTTGAAGGGTGGTGTGGTGAGAGACATCCCAAGTTGTGTTTCCTGAGAAGCGGACGCAAAGATGGAGATTAGCCAGTAGGTTGCTTCTCTGGGAACGCCCCCAAGGGCAACACTTGTGGAGAAAGGGGGGGGGGGGGAGTGGGACTGTGCCCAGGCAGAAGCTGAGCTGTGATGCTGTCCCTACTGGGGCAGCCCCACAGGAAGCTCTGGATCTGGGGTGGCCAGAAACTGAAAAATCTGTTTAGAACTAAAAAAAGGAACCTTCTAAAAACCTGGAAGTGGACAAAACGATGGGTGGGATACCTATCTGTTGCCATAATGGGAAGCATGGCATGAAACTGATAATTCTGTTTCAGATGCTTGCTATTCTCTGAAGACTTGACCCCATGTCTCCACAGGATTCCCCTTTCTTACCCTTTAGCCCCTTCTGGTTAATAACCCAGGATCATGCGCTGAGAGACAGAGATGGAGCCTTGTCTTCTGCAGCCCTACCATGCTGCCCATGAGCCGAAAGCAGAGCCACATGTGGTCCTCTTGCCCCAGTGTGAAAAGCATTTGCTGCATGGTTGTGAAGTCAGTCAAGGGAGCCATTTTGTTTCTGTTATATTAAGTGACCGTCTGATGCTAAGAATTATACAGAATAATAAGTAGAATCACCCCAAATGGGTTACCTACCTATTCATAACCAGAATATTGATTTTTTTTTGCTGATATCAATAACAATTACATAACATGCTGCTTGCAACAACACTTTTATCTTCAGGGGCTTGTTATGCCCTTCATATAGTCTTAAGAGCCAGGTGGAAAGAAATTTAGTTCCATTTTGCAGGGGGACAAATTGTGGCAAAGCAATGTTAAGTGTGCTCCTTGGCCTGATTTCTTCCGGTTGAGGGAACACTTGCATTTTCCGCTTGCTACCTTGGATGGCATTCATTTCTGGGCACGTGTCTCGTCCTGCAGCGTTACATGGTACGTCCTTTGAGAGCTGGAGTGTCATGCCTCAGTCCCCTTTGTATTCCTCAATACAAGTCCTGCAGTTCTTACACATCTTCCCAGTGCTCACTTGACAAGCTGACAGGGGGAAGAAAATAAGTGAATTTTATAAAATAAATTGAGGGGCTCCTGAGTGGCTCAGTCGGTTGAGTGTTCAACTCTTAATTTCAGCTCAGGTCAGGATCTCAGTGTCGTGAGACTGAGCCCTGGGTTGGGCTCCCCGCTTGGCAGGGAGTCTGCTTGAGATTCTTTCCCTCTGCCCCTCTCCAACTCGCGTGCACGTACTCTCTCTTCTCTCTCTCAAAATAAATAAGTCTTTTTAAAAAAGACCACTTGAATGCAACAATGGAATAAGCACGTGCCTGGGTTGTCTGCCTTCCAGATAAGTGCTCGTTCATAGATTTCCTTGTGACTCAAGGTCTGGTGGATAGACCAGCAGCAATGCTAAGCCTTGGCCCCACCAAAGATCTACTAAGTCAGAATCGCCACAGATAAAGGTACACCCACTACCATGACGCAAGCGCAATGGGTCAGAAGCTTATACGACAGCACTTAAGGAAACTGACACGAAGCAAATTAGTTATGGAAATCAATATTTCATTAAAACAAAACTAATAATAGTAACAAACATAATACTGAGAGAGGACATTTATTGAGACTATAGCAGTACTAAGTATTTTATCATATACTTTATTATATATCTCATTTGCTGTATGCCTGCTACTTTTCTAAATATATATATATACACACATAAATTTTTCATTTATCATAGTTTTTCCCTTGATTCTCATTTATTATTAAATGAGACTTTATAGACACATACGACCATATGGGTTAAGTTCTACTGTTGTCCTCACTTCACAGATGAGGGATGAGGACACTGGTGTCCCAGATCCCACAGCTACATGAGGAGAGGATGGACTCACACCTAGGCAGTCTGGCTCCGGAGCCCACGCTCTTAATCGCCAGCTCAAATAGGCTTAGAATGACCTTGGCCTATACGTGTGCTTTTTTCTCTGTTCCTAACATCTACAGCCATGAAACTGCCTTGGCGAGCTGGTCCTCATGCCTAGAAGTAGGGGAAGGGAGTGCAAGTTGGCAGGTGCAAAGGGTCCACTCTGCATGGATGTTTGGCACCAAATCTCGCTTCGATCCGGGCCTGAATATCCAGACTTCAGTCCCAACCTCCCACGATTTGAGCAACATCTTCTTCCCTTAAACTCCTTTGACAGCTTAAAACTTCCATGCCATTGTCTTGTGTTTCTCCTTCCTCCTTGACCCCTCATGCTTATGTATCTATATAAAACTAATAAAACCTTGAACAGGAAACATAAAATCACTGTGAAACCAAACCAAACCTGCAGCAAGACCTCAGAGGGCCCCGTGCAATCAGAGCTGTGTGAAGCTATTTTCTGGGAGCTGTAAACCTAATAGCTCGCTCTGTGCGAGGCACAGCTGCAAGGCTCCGGGGACAGATATGCCCCTTGTTGGAAAACAGAAGGGCTTGTAAAATTATTTTCACGAAAATTTTTTCTTTAATATTTTCCCAGCTACCTCAGGCACTCCTTCCCCTCTGCCCTACTTAGCTAAATAACTGGAGTCTGGGAGGAGCAATGATGAAGGAATAATGGTTTTTTCCCCCCATTTATCATTATTGATGAATAGAAAATTATTTTGATAATATTTTCTATTCCATGTTTGAACAAATGATTTATTTAATGTTTTGGGTTTTTTTTTTTTAATTTAGAGATTTTCTTTCTTTTTATTTGCAGGGTGTTTGTGTGTGGGTGTGTGTGTGTTTGGGAGGAGGTCATCCTAAGTCTGTGGCCTTAATTTTGCCACAGGAAGATTCTCTTGCTTCCAACGACCTTGCTTACACCCAAGGCCGTCGTCTCTCACGTTTACCACAATGCCCTCTCCTCAACTCACGCAGACATGGCTCTACCCCAACTCTTCCTTCTTGTCCACTCTCACAGACGCCGTTCTTCTCTGAACCTATATACCTGGACAGTTCTCTGTGTTTCTGGATACTGGGATTATCTTTGGTGTGTGTTCTTAAGCCTGTTGTCCTGTTAAAAGGGATTGGATGCTCCTTTTATTTGGCTTATGTTTCCATTCCCTTAGGCGCCAAAGCTTTGGAATCAGCCACAGCCAGGTTCAAAGCTTGTTTTGGTGATTAGTACACATGTAAAATCGCCCTGAATGCAACAGTCCATCTCTCTCACTCTCAGTCGCCTCAATTATAAAATGTATTCAACGGTATGAGCTATCTTAATAAGTATTTACCATGTGATCGTTCTCTGTCCACATATTAACTCGTTTAGCCCTCATTTAACCTTCAAAAGAGGTGCAATCAACATCCTGTTTTGTGGAGGAAGAGAAGAAGGGGTAAAATCATGCCCAAGTTCACAGATACAGTAAGTAAAGACTTGGAATTTACACGGGTGTTATGACTCAGGAGTCTTTGCTTTTAACTACCCTGTGATGAAATCTTCTAAACTCTAGCTTCATTGTGAAAAATGAAGAAATGACGAATGCTAATTCCGTGGAAGGCCACCACTTGGCTCCGATATCGTGTGTAGTGAATGTTCTTTTTTTCCCACATTTACACTCAATAACGCGCTCGGAAAAATCGCTGTTTCTTCTGTCTCTTGGCTCACTCCAACATAACTTATTGCATTTTGTCACCTCTGGAGAGAGCTCAGTTGGTTATTCTGTAAGGTTATGTTATCCTAGGTCCATAACCTTCAAAGTTCACATCAAATATCATACGCAAATACGTGGTTCTGTATGCATATGTCTGAGTCTTGTCTAAGACAAGATTAAAACTTGTCACAAGTCTTTCATCTTTGAAAGATGGAGAAGGGACAGGCGCAAAGGAATGGAGTAGGCGGTGGAGACAGGCGCTGTCAATCTATGTTCAACCTTCACTATAACTCTCCTCATCGCTCCTCCCTCCAGCTCCTTGTGGACCCACAATAAAACAAAGAGAAAGAGGAAACAAAGACAACAATTTGATTAAAATTACCATCTCAGGGTGCTTGAGTTCACTAAAAACGTAGCAAAGCAGATATAGGTTTTCAGAACCGTGCTCTATCTTAGAGTCAATAACTGAAGTCCCGCATACTCACAGCAATGGTTCTCAAAGGATGTGCCCTGACCCCATAACATTGGATCAGCTTGGAACCTGACAGAAATGCAAATTCTTGGACACATCCTAGACCTACTGAACCAGAAACTCTGGGGGAAGGGCCCAAAAATCTGTTTTAACAAGCCCACTGAGTGATTCTGATTTGAGCTCACATTTGATCATTATTGGTTTGGGAAGCTGTGGGAACAGTGGGTTGCAAGTTTTAAAACTATCAGTGTGGGGTGACTGGGTGGCTGAGTCAGTTAAGTGTCTGCCTACAGCTCACATCATGATTCCAGAGTCCCAGGATTGAGCCCCGCATCAAGCCCCATACTGGGCTACTTCTCTCTCTTCCTCTGCTCCTTCCTCTCCTCTTGCCCCCACCCCCAACTCAAGCTCTATCTCTCAAATAAATAAATAAAATCTTAAAAAAAACAAAAACAAAAAACAACTATAGGTGCAAGCTAAATATAGCCCACCACCTGTTTTTATAAATAAAATTTTATTGGAACACAGGCATACTCCATTCATTTATTTATTGCCCTTGACTGTTTTTGTGCTATAATGGCGGCCTAGAGTTGTATGAACTGCAAAACTAAAAATATTTACTAATCTCTAGCACTTTACAGAAAACGTTTTCTGGCCCCTGGGTTAAAGAATTATAGGAACGAGGCTTCCAAACCAATCACTTGGAAGTGGTTCTGTCACATATATGTTTTATGACTTTGGAAAATTTCCTTCTGATCTTTGTTTCTCCTCCAAATGTAGGAAGAATAATCCATCCACTTTGCAGGTTGTGCTGATCAGTTAATCTATGCAAAGGTATGAGCAGAATTCCTAACGCTTAATAATCACAAAATAAGTGGTAGTTATTATTGAAACAATACTAGATAAAATTTAATAATTGGTTAGTGTCTAATTAAGGTTGAACAAAAGTAGAAAAAATACCTGATTTATCAACTAAACTAATTGGTTTGGTAAAGACCAAAAAAAGTAGGTTAGGCCTACAGTCTTTCAACAAGAAAAACAAGTTTTCAAAGTAATATAATATGCTTTGGTTTATAGTTCAATTTTAACATATATTTGTGTACTTAATGTCGTTAGCCTTCAGCACAGGCAATTAATAAACATTTATCTCTTAATACTTTAGAATTTTATAAGTCTTAGACAGTGCTTTTATTTATTTTGAGTACAAATATGGAGAAAAATACTTTTGGAAAAGAGATGTTAATTTAAGCACAATTTACACTTGACAATTTGTCTTTCCTGCCTACGATGGGTATTAGAGTTTAAAGTCTATGTGAATAATAAAAACAACGACAAGAACTACTATTCATATCACCATTACATGTTATAGATATTATATCTTGTAATATATATATATACACACACATATATGCATGATATAAACATATAAATTTTTTTGTATTAACTGAAATGTGGGGTTAAAACTATATAACATTATAAATCTTTATATCTTTACCTTGAGGTTTAAAACAATAATGATTTATTATTTTTATTATTATTTCTGATTCTGTGGGTTGACTGGGCTCAGCCAGTAGTTTTCTATTCTCCGTAGTATAGCTGAGGTCACTTATTTGGCTGCATTCATCGGGGGGAGCTGTGCTGAGGGCTGGGACTTTCAAGACAAGCTCTCCTCTGCCAGGGCCTCTCTCTACATGGCCTCTCACCGATCAGTAGTCAGACCATGCTACTTTCAGAACAGCAAGGGACTTCCAAGATGAGATATTCCAAGATAAGATTCAGCACGTAAGCGCTTTTCAAATCTCTGCTTGCATCGAGCTTGCTAAGGTCTCATTGGCCAAAGCAAGTCACATGTCCCAGCGTAGAGTTAACGTGTGAGGAGCGTGGGTGTACAAGGGCACGAACACCAGGCATCCCGCTCATGAGGGGCCAAAATTCATGCCAACCACTACCAACATCTTCTGAATACGGAGAATTTAGTGGCTCTGGAAGATGGATTGGCTGGCTAGCCTGTTTCCAGGTTTGTGCGTCCTGGAGAAAGGCTCTGCACACTTATTTATTTCAACATGTGTTTGGAATCCATTTATAGAACACAAATTTGTTTCTGAATGTTTGTTTAAGGACCTGGTTTTGAACAGCTAAAGCACAAAAGGAAGATCTATTTTCCATTATTCTACATCCTCTTTTAGGGATTTTGAACACAAAGTGCAGGACAGATGTTCTGGATTAGTTTACCATACTACACCAGGCAGACGGAGTTTGGAGTGCGGCCATATAATACACAAATTATGCCAGATTATTCTGAGATGAGTCAAAAGCCAAGCTTTGGTAATGAGAAATCAAGGTAGCATTTAGCTGGTATTATTGGTACTGCTAAAAAAAAAAAGTGGAAATTTCCACCCAAACCACCTGCTATAAACAGGATCATAACTATAATCAGATGCTACAGTGACAGCCGATTTTTAATCCATGGGCAAAACCTCTGATTCCTTATTACTTGTGCTGAATATTTTAGGAGGTTTATACTTTTTTTCTCAAATGATACTGGATTCCATTAAGATGATTCAAGGTAATAAAGGTAATAAAAATAATAAGGTAATAAAAACAATGAAAAGATAGAAAAATAAATAAGATGTCATCATCTCCTGAAGAGGCCCAATTAATTTGAATGAGTTAGATAGCATTATAAAGCCTTCTGGAAATCTGTACCAAACTTGAGTAGAGATTTCATTTGGGGTTCTTGAGGGAATCTGCTCAGATATACTTGAATTTAAAAATGCCCTTCTCGGGGCGCCTGGGTGGCTCAGTTGTTAAGCATCTGCCTTCAGCTCAGGGTGTGATCCTAGTGTTCTGGGATCAAGCCCCACATCAGGCTCTTCTGCTGGGAGCCTGCTTCTTCCTTTCCCACTCCCCCTGCTTGTGTTCCCTCTCTCGCTGGCTGTCTCTGTCTCTCTCTGTCGAATAAATAAATAAATAAATAAATAAATAAATAAATCTTTCAAAAAATAAATAAACAAAAATAAAAATGCCCTTCTCTCTTTGGGGAGACCATCCTCTCTGAATAAATACAGAACTTGAAGAGTGAATACATGCCATCCCAAGCAGCTGAAGAAACCCTGGTGGTTAGTGGAGTGACTGATGGGTTTCTGGACCATTCTCACTTCTCTACAATCTTAGTCTAGCTTCTATGGAGTATGAACCAGAATTTAATAATGCCATTTAGTTTGCAGATAATGCAAGTGGATATTTAATAAATAATTTATCTTGAGGATCATGGTGTGACATAAGACTGCATTTGTGAAGATAGAGAACATATAGATCATGGGATAGACGTCACTCCCTCAAGGAGCATTTCTGAGTACCTGTTATATGCCCATTGCAGGCACATTAAAAAATGTCCCCTTCTTACAGAGCAATAGAGGAGCGGTTTCTGGAGTAGGGAAATGGATTGAGTTCAGGTGAGCAGAAAACGTCTGTGAATCCCTTGTATTATTTCCAAAATTTCTGAAGCATTCCTTTTTCCCCCACAGTTTTTGTTAGATTCTCAAAGGAACCCAGTGACCCCAAAACGTTAAAGCCAGTAGAGCATTATGGATGGCTGGAGTCATGATTCTTTGTCTTAAAGCTCATTTTCTAGTCTAACCCCTTCATTTCTCAAGTGAGAAAATCTAGGCCCAGAAAGCTGACATGATTGCTTTGTTTAAAAATCACTCATCTGGTTACTGATAGAGCTCCGTTTAAAGCTCAATGGGTTTCACTACCTCTTGAGATGATAACTATAGTTCATCCAAATGTCTTATTGATATAAACATCCCACAACACAAAATGGAATTGCTTTTCTAGCTAAGAAGAGGTGTTTGTTATCCTGGCAGGAAATAAAACTTTTCCCCTGGTTTCCCCATTCTCTACCCCATCATTCCTGGGGAAAGAACGGGGGTAAGAAAGAGGACTACTTGCTTGGCTGAGGGCCGTGGAACCTATGGGGAATGGCTTTGGTGAACTGAAGTCCCAGGCAGAAAAATTCTACCCACTGACTTCTATAAAATGGCAGCTGGGAGGATGATTGTGCCTTCTCCTTTCTAAGTTCCTCTTTCCTGGTGTAGCGTATGGGATCTGTTGACTCGAAAATGATCCATAACAGTAGCATACTTAGTAGATAGCATGTTAAGTCAGAGAATTCAGGAGGATTCTGGAGGACCTTGGGAAAGACAAGACACAGTTGTGAGAAGGAAGCTGCACATTGCTTCCATTCCTCGGACCACACGAGTAAGGTAAGACAAGTTATAGTCCAATCGAATGGAGCAGAGGGTCCAGCTATGTCTGAACTGCCAGGACCCGCTTCAAGGTATATAATTACAGGGCCCCTCTTCATACGAATGTTCTCCAGGAAAAAGAGCCACATACAAATAAGTAAGCCATAGTTACGGGTGAGGAGCGTACTAGCTCTACCTGGAGTTAGGTCGGGGGAAGAGTTTGGTAGAGTTCTCTCAGTTGACAGTGAAAAAATCTACTCGCGGTATCCGTGAAAAAGGTTGCATTAAGTCTGCCTACGTTGAAAAATTCTCAGGCACTGTATGTCTTTTTCATTGACTTCTGACATGGTCGTGGTTCGTTTAAGAAGCAAATGCATATCCATGCGCCTTTTCCCTCCCACCTGACGGTCATTGCAAGGTGGGAAGGAAACCCAGATGGGGAACTTGTGGAGCTACTTCTCCTCATGGGATGGCTGCCATTTTTACACTGGCCTCATTTATTTGTGTGGATCGTGTGGATCCCTTGTTGTCCTTTGTAGCCATCGAGCTGGGAATACTTTCCCAACACAGCTACTTACCAATGTTGCCATAAAGACCTACGCATTTAGAACATCTCTTTCAAAATATTCCACTTCTATAGTTAGGGGTCCAACTCCACCCAGTGTGGATTCATCTCGAGTCCAGGGAACAGCACAAAGAGGGAGAGGGGGGTCCAATTCCAGTTCTGTTTTAAGACTGAGACCACCGCAAGTTCAGTCATTATCTCTAATTTCCTGTGTTTTCACCACATAGAGAAATTTTAAAAATGCATGTTTGTTAAAGCTTTGAGAACCTTGGCTACAAAGCTGCCTTGAAGGCATAAAATATTAATGCTGTTGGCACTGCCTGCTCTTACTTCCACCCACACCACGAGTTTTTAGACCAGTTAAACTCAGGAGACTTCTTTTGTGGGAAAAGAAGGTTAAGCTGTAACTGCATTCCCTAGACCCTATTGCTCAAGGAAATGTGTCCCAGGAGGACTCCTGTAGGATAGTTTAATTAGCCCCAAGGTAGAGCAGTGGCAGAAAAATTGGGGCCAAATTGGTTCTTGGCTTTGTATTAGTTCATCATGTTTGTCTGACAAACTGTAAACTCCAGGAAGAAAAATTTGGCTGCCCAGTGACAAGGTGCTTGGATGCCTGATGCCTGGATGCTTGGATACATGTCAACTCCATTCATTTTTTACATAGGTGAACAGCAGTACTTTCAAAACACAAGTTTTAGATTCTACCACTCCTTTGCTTAAAACTCTTTGATGAGTCCATGTCACCCACCAAAAAAAAAAAAAAAAAGCCCAGTCATCCTAGGATGAAATTCAAGGCTCGTTCTTACTCTAACCTATTTTTCCTGGCCTTCTCATTTTCTGCAGTCCTCTTTCTCCAGCCCTAATTGATAACATTTCTTTCTCTGAAATTGCTACCTTTATTCACACCACATTACTGGTCTCTTCAACTGGGATATCTGATGACCCTTTACAATCACTCAAGGGTCTCCTTCCTTTGGGAGATTGTCCTGGCTGGGCTCTTTCCAAATTAGAAAAATTGGCTCTCGGGGCTCCTGGGTGGCACAGCGGTTAGGAGTCTGCCTTCGGCTCAGGGCGTGATCCCGGCGTTGTGGGATCGAGCCCCACATCGGGCTCCTCCACTATGAGCCTGCTTCTTCCTCTCCCACTCCCCCTGCTTGTGTTCCCTCTCTCGCTGGCTATCTCTATCTCTGTCGAATAAAATAAAATAAAATCTTTAAAAAAAAAAAAAGAAAAATTGGCTCTCTTACCTGTGATTCTTCTGTCCCTCTATAAATGTCATTCGTGTGGACTTCTCTTAATACCAGTATTTGAACTTCTTGGGAATCATATGTTGTCTGTGGATGTTTCCCCAGCATGTATGTGGAGGACGTAGGGAATGCTCAATAAGGCATCACGAGGGAGTACCTGGATGGCTATTGGTCAGACTTTGGATAGCATTGCCACTGAGGGTGTTTCAAATGTCTCACCCTTTGATTGAGTGCGAGGAGTGCAGGTCAAGTCTCTTCTTCTATGTAACAGTGCATAAAAAATCTTTTCTTATGATAACAAGTGTAATTTCAGTGTTATTCTATAGCACCAACTCCTTCACAGAAGAAAGATGGATGCCATCTCCCACCATTTATAGAGTCTCACGAAATATTGAACAACACCGAAAGAATACTCACTTGCATTGACTCATAGGGTGTCAAGGTCTAGTACTGCAGCTTTTCATGTTGAAAGGCAAAAGAGAGTCATGGCCGGGCTCGCCAACTGAAGTGAAATCTCAGCTTTGCCACCTACTAGCTCTGTGACCTCGGGCAAGTTACGTAGCCTCTTTCTGACCTTTTTCTTTCCCCACATATAAAAAAAGAAGATAGTGATTATACCTCCTTATAGGTACCATGAGGCAAGGCGTCAATCTGTTCATATTAAAAGCTTAAATAATGCCTGGCAAAATGCTGCGGAAGCAATAGAAAATAATGGCAAAATTCAGCAATTTTAGGGCAGAGAGATCTGAGTTTCTGTTCCCCCATTTACTAGCAGTGAGACCTTAGGCAAGTTGCTTAATGTCCCTACACCTTAGTTTGCCTTCTGTCTAAGTTGGAGCTAATAATTATACTTCCTTCAACTGTACCCCATAAATGAGAGATCTCACTGAAAGCGCTTAACATAGTAAGTGGTCAACAAATACTGCCACTATTGTTAAGCCATAAGATAAGCTCTTGACAAATATTTGGGACTAAATCTCAATTTGGGTTAATGATATAAATTTATTTTGCCAGTAAAGTTGAAAAAAAATAAAAGGCCTTTGGCATCAACAGAGCAGCTATGGATCTAGAGTCATGGAAAGTTATACTTGTGGAATCTTAGAATAGAAAGCTATCATAAATTCTAACTGCTTTATTTTAGGCCATTGGTTCTCCATGGAGCCCCTTCCTCAAGGTCTATTTGGCAGTGTCTAGGGGCTGTCGCAACTGGGGGTGCTACTGGCATCTAGCGAGTAGAGGCCAGGGATGCTGCTAGCCATCCTACAGGGTACAGGGCAGTCCCCTATGACAAAAATTATCTGTCCCAAAACGTCAATAGTGACAAGGCTGAGAAACTATGGTGTAGACTTAAGAAAACTGAAGCCAAGAGACACTAAATGACTCGCCATGGTTGTTGGTTTGATGGCATTCTTTCTGGCTTCGTCTGATTTCCTACAGGATCCCTAAACAAACCCAGAAGCCAGAAAACATTGGGAGCATTCAGACTCCCTTCTCAGCATTTCAAACGCCTCTACCATAATTAATATGAGATTACAGAACCCTTATTTTCCCCACACATCAGTTCCCCCCATAGCCTCCCATCCACCGAAACACACGCATGCGCACAGAATTTCGTCACTGTAAAAGTAAAGCAGAGAGTTTGACTAGCTCGAGCCAAGGCAGATTTCCCCCCCCCCCCGATCACATCTGTTTCAAACCAAGAGTTTCATTACCGCCGAGAGCTCAAATGGGAGCATAGGTGAAACGGCAGTCCAGGGTACGGGTCTTTGTAGGACTAGAACTGGGCCAAGGTTCTCACATAGGATAATCATGGTTTGTGGTAAGCAGGGCCCATAGACAATTGCAGAAATACTGTGACTACAGAATAAAGAATAAGAATTAAAAAAGGGATATGACTTGATGAGCAAGCCACACAAATTCACAGGAAGTAGACTTCATCAGTTCTAGTATCTGTGGTTTTCTTGAATTCTCTTCAGATCTTATTCTGGGAAAAGAAAGTTATCAGGTCAATAGTGTTAATGTGCTTTGTTTTGTTTTGTTTCTGCTCGGTTCTACACGAGCTGAATGAGGAGATTCGCACTCTCACGATGGATTGGAATAAAGAAGAAAAAGAAGTCCTGAGAAGAAATCCCTGATGCAATTCAGCGAGCAATGGAAGAAGGGGAAGGAAGGAGGCAAGATGCATAGTTTTGCAACGCTAAAAGAATGACCGAAATTAGTTTGTTCTCCTCTAATATCATTAATGAAACCACACAGTGATGTCACTTCTGATCACGCTGTAATTTGAGTTGCTGATCTTGCGATAACAAGCTTCCTTTTTGCGCATTCACAGCGTGTCTACAGTGGAAAAGACCTTCAGGTTAACAGTGAGTAGGTGGAACTCGTCAAGAAAAATAACTTCACCACAACAACAACAAATGACAGGAGAGAAAGAAACTTCTTTGGGAGAGCAGAGGGAAAAAAAGTGAAGTCGAAGTATTATTACACATGTGAAAGAAGAGTCATTTATTTAATAGGAAGTAACTCATTCACACGAATCTAACTTTGTGGTCCCTCACAAGTACGTAAACAGTACCAATTGGTCCTCCACAGATTATCATCAAAATTTCTTGGGAAATGCCTCATTAAAGAGTCTTTAAAGAGTAATATGAGTGTGCATTACTCAAATTATTTCAGAAAGACATTCAGCACTATCGGCTGTAATATAAATTTCTTTCCCTTCCACGGGTACCACAGCTTGCCAAATTTAGTATGAGTTTTGAATTGAGGCAAAACATGAATCCTTTGAACAGTATTCGTCTTTGCAAGAGAAAGCCATTTCCTGTTTCTAAGAGAAAAGCCGTGTGTGGACTGAGGAAAACTGTTCTTTGGCATTAAATAGCTCTTCCCAGGTACGTTTATTGGAAATATTTCTATCTCGTAAAACTTGATGAGAAGTAATTGGTAAAAACCAGTTAAGGATTCATAAAACCCAGACTTTGAAAGATAATTAAAAAAAAAAACAACGGATGCTCTCAAACCTACCCCTCAATGTGCACGTTCATTTTTGTCTATGGCTTTATCCCTGCGGTTGTAGACTCTGTATCCCTTTTATTAAAAGAATGTCAGTGGTCACAATGGTTTTGTTTTGTTTTGTTTTGTTTTAAGTTGGCTCCACACCAAGCATGGAGCCCAATGTGGTGCTTGAACTCATGTCCCTGAGATCAAGACCTGAGCCGAGATCAAGAGTCGGACACTTAACCAACTGAGCCACCCAGGCGCCCCATGTCATGGTTTCTAATTACTCATGTCATCAGAAAGATGCACGTGTGACATATTCGGCGTTGTTAATTAGTTCATTCTCTACTGTCTGCTGAAGTTTGTCTCCATCAGTTGCTGGCCTGCTCAAGACTCGAGGTATCTTTTTTTGGCTTTAGGCCAATGTGTTTCTCAAAGTTGAAGTTCCTGATCCACCTGCCTCATAGGCCCCCAGATGTGCTTGTGAAAACAATGTGTATTTCTGTGCCCAATCGCAAGCCTACCAAACCAGAACGTCTAGGCAAGTGGAATTCTGAAATCCACACTTGAACCTGTTTCTTAAATGACTCTCATCTATTTAGGAGTGACTGTTAAAGATTTAAAGGCAAGAAAGACAAGTATGCATGTTTGTAAGTTGTAAAAGGCGAAAAAAACAGCATAAGGAGACATTTTAGAGAATTGGATTTTTTTGAAGAAGCAAAAAGTGTACTGTAAAACCATGTGTGTTTGTGTGTGTTCACACCTAATTTCGATATTTCATCCTTTATCCGGGCTCCTTGCTTAACTAATTTCTCCTTACTTCCTGATTTTTTCCCCAGTTAGTCTGTTTTAATACCTTTGCTACAAGAGGAGAAGGGAAACAAGCAGGAAGGATAGGTGAAAGTAGGAATTTTATATGCCCTTGAAAGTAATTTAACATTTTTCAAGTATATCTATTTTGACCTTTTTAAGGCTGTTAACTGGCATTATCCAGTTTGTGTTTTGTATAGTATCAGATGTTGGGAAGTAAAAAAGTAGCTAGAATTATTTTTCAAACCTCAGTTAACATTATTTACTCTATTAAATTGATGTAGTTATTTCTGTGATTATTTTATTTTTTTAAAAAGATTTTATTTATTTATTCGACAGAGATAGAGACAGCCAGCGAGAGAGGGAGCACAAGCAGGGGGAGTGGGAGAGGAAGAAGCAGGCTCTCAGCGGAGGAGCCTGACACGGGGCTCGATCCCAGAACGCCGGGATCACGCCCTGAACCGAAGGCAGACGCTTAACCGCCGCGCCACCCAGGCGCCCCTCTGTGATTATTTTAAAGCAAGAGGACACACGAAGGGTACAGGTCATGTCCTAAACACGGAAGAAGAAACGTGAATTTTTCAGGTACACCTTCTGCTTAACCTTGCTTGCCCTGCAGTGACTTCGACACCTCTTCCGTTTTCCCTGCTGTAACAGGAAACTGTAGGAATTTTTAAAACATTTCAATACAATGAATCTTCTGAAAACTGCTTCTGCTAGAGTAAAAATGTTTTATTGTCATCACATTTCAGTCACAATAGCCATCTTAAATCTGCTCTCGGCCTCATTTCCAACACGAGGGAGAAATACTGATTTTGTGACCACTGTGTAGGCGATGCCTCGGTTCCCCCCACTTCTAGGCCCGCATTTCATTTCCAGCCTGTTAGGATTAAAACCTGAAATTCTGTTGTTATTGTAGTTTGGAATTCTTGGGATTCTCATAATCATCACTAGGGAGCTTCTCGCTGTGTTCGGAGAGTTACTGTTACCACCAGTAGGAATGACAGCTGTTAGTATGAACACTGCGGGGCAGACAGAGCGGGTTGGGCCGAAGGAAGGCTCGGCGCGCACATCGCCCTGCGGCCACCGTGAACAGCTGCACCCAAACCCAGCTGGGCGGCCAGGCCGGTGCCCTGACACTCTCGCCGTGTCTTGGGAAGGCCACGCCAATGGGAACTCAGGACATCAGCGGGGTAGGGAATTGGGGGGCTGGTCCTCCAGTGACGAGAAGAGAGACCTTCTTGAATGTGAATATGCTTACTCACTAGAAGATGAAAAATCAGGCTGGATTTAGAACATTCGGGAAAATGTCCGTGATGGCCTGGTCACAATTCAGGCAGGGTAAGACAAGGTTAAGTGTAACAAGTCTGTTTAAAAAAAAAAAAAGGGTGAGTTCCAGTCAAGTTGGATGGAGCCAAGGGGCGACGAAAAGCTTGTACGGTGTGCTTTCGGGGTAAGCGGCCCGCCCTCTCTACCGAGGCAAACTCCCCCTTACGCCAGCCTGATACTGAGCGCTCATCCAAGAGCAGCTTTCGCGTCATTTCCAAGTGATCTGGAACACACTTGGTCCCCAAGGGCCTGCGCACAGGGGAGAGGATGTGGCAGGCTGCAGGGGACGTTGCGGGAAGGCAGGCCCAAGCACGCTGCTCTGACTCTTACCGACCTGCGGGTGTCATCCTGAGAGGGGTTTAGTCAGGGCAAAACGAAACTCCAGCCTCTCGTCTGGAGCTCTGGTAGCCTTTCTTTAAGCACTAAAACTTTCAGAGTTCGGTGGGGATTTGTCCTTTGTCTTTAACAAGAATTAGAACAACATTTTTGACTTCATGTTATTTTAGTTCAATGGTAACAATAATCCTAAAAGTGCTGTCTTCTTTGGAAAATTTAGAGATGTCAACTATCCTTTTAGATACTGAATGAACATACGCAGAGTCTCTCTCTCGTACACACACTGTCTCTCACAGACACGTATACACTGTCTCATAACCCACTCACACACCCTTCCACACACACTCACACACTTCCCACTATCTCTCACACACATTCTCTCATACTCTGTGACACACTGCCTCACACCGTCTCTCACGCACACTCACACATACACACACGCTGTCTCATGCACTGTCTCACACACTCACATACACCTCGTGCGTACTCGCACACACACACGCACAGTCTCTCTCTGTTGCACGCACACACGATCAGCCGTAGTATGTATTTCATCTTATCTCCAGTGAGCCCATAATTTGTTCCCCTCTCTTCTGGGAGGTAAGGGCAGCAGGAGATGGGGGTAAGGAGCCACGTTCGCAGAACTGATAGAGAATTGGGACTGTGGGAAGGGCAAGGGGGAAGAACACACCTGGTACCAGCTCTATGCTGGGTTAATCGACCATAGGCTTTTTCCCTTTCTGAAATAAAAGTGAGGGCCCAGTAACTGGTGACGAGTGATGTGTGCTACCAGCATCAGGACACCGAGTTCTGGGCCCCCTTCCACCGTGACCTTTGTCATGGCTCTCAGCAGATCACTTCACCAATCTGTGCTTTCCGTTTTCTCATCTGTAAAATGTGTTTAATCATATTGACTTGTTTCCCAGGGAAGTAATGTGATATATTAATATTTGCGAAGCACTTTGAGATCTGACGATAAAAGGTGCATTATACTAAGTAGTGTTCACTTCTCTCCTTGTCCCCCAACCCTCCCAGATCATCTATTCCCCCATCATATGCATATTTTTGCAAAGTTCATGTAAACGATTCTAGGCTGCGTTGAGAAAAATTAATGCTTGTGATATTTTTCAAGAAGAACCTGACAAAATAAAAAATCAAAAGAGTAACTGTGACATACAATGCAAGTTAAGGTTTTCAAAAATCCATAAGGAAACAGATTTCAGTTCTAGGCTCATATAGAGTTATTATAAGCAACAGTGAGTCATAATGATCACGAAAATGAGGAAAAATACGTTGACAGTGTCATTTGAAAACAATTGTATTAAGAGGCTTTTTACACACATTTTACACAGTGTGGATATCCAAAATGGGTTTTAATATTAAGAGGATTGTTTTTCAAGGTATTACATGCACAAAGAGCAAAAATGAAAAATATGGAGAGTTGGCGGATAGAACCCAGCCCAGGGAAATGATCTGGCTACGTATGAACAGCGATGGGACCTAGAACACTTTCTGCCTCTCTGGGCTTTCAGGAGTTCGAATATCCTTAAATAATATCGTTACCTTTTACGTATGTTCAACCTAAAATGTTTTCCTTGCTTTTCCCTCTCTTGCGGTTTCTCTCTGTATCTGTGGACTTCTGATATTGAGAGTGAACTGCATTTGACTGCTATCAATTTGCTTGACAAATTTTGGGTGACCCAGTTCCTCTTTTCTGAAGCCCAGTAGCATCATTCTGCTTCTCCCTCACTCCCACTTCAAACCAGTTCCTCATCTCATCTTCCGGATTTTAGTTAACGTGACCATCATTTTCCTAGTCACCCCCACTTGAAATCACAGCCTTCGCACACCTCACGATGACGCCGCCCGGAGCACTTAACACGTCACTGGACTCCTTAAATCAGCATGTGCTTTAACCCAATGCTTCTCAGAACTCAACACGCACAAATCACCTGGGGATCTTATTTCAATGCAGATTCTGATTCTGTGAGTCTTGGGTGGGGCTGAGATTCTGCGTTTCTCACGAGCACATTTCTCAGGAGGGATAGTCATGATCCTGGTGCATGGCTCACATTATGGGTGGCAAAACATTAACCTTGGTTTTCAGGCAAGAGAACGGTTTATGCTGATATAATTCTCCCTTTTCTGCCCTTTTTCACAGAAATACTCAGCCCAGGCAGGAACGTACTGATGATCCCAAGCATATCATGCTCTGAGTTAAATTTTTTTAACCAAGAAACGATGTAAGATACAAACTCCAAACAACTGGGGAGCAAAGGAAGCTTCTTTATCTGTCATCTTCTCCTCTCTGACAGATGTTTGTTTTGTCATAATTTGTTCCTTCAACTAGTATTTTTTGAGGGTTCGCTATGTGTGAGACACTAAAGTACACTCAGGGGATAAAAAAAAAATGAAATGATTTCCCACCATCAACAGCTTGCAATCTTACATAGGAAAGAGCCAAGTAAGCAAAAAAAAAAAAAAAAATACAGTGAAGTTTGATATTTTCCTGTGCCTAGAATGTTCTTCTCATTGTTTTGAACTCCATTT
Source organism: Ursus americanus (assembly GCF_024610735.1). Classification (NCBI taxonomy): domain Eukaryota; kingdom Metazoa; phylum Chordata; class Mammalia; order Carnivora; family Ursidae; genus Ursus; species Ursus americanus. The sequence goes on along the minus strand of NC_142146.1, from coordinate 24,588,415 downwards.
CCCACCTCAAAACCTTCATCGCCACACACACACACGTTTTTTGAGAGAGAGAAAGAGAAAGGGAGTGAGCACACGAGCAGGGGGACAGGCAGAGGGAGAGGGAGAGCCTTAAGCAGGCTCCATGTGGGGCTTGATCTCATGACCCTGGGATCATGACCTGAGCCTAAATCAAGAGTGGGACACTTAACCGACTGAGCTACCCAAGTGCCCCGCCACACACACACACACACACACACACTAAAGGATAGCAATACTAAACTCTATTCTGTAATACTCTAATGTAAGTCATAATTGTAATCCTTAGAATTGTGGCACTACCAATGATCCAATTTCTTTTTTTTTTTTAAAGATTTTATTTATTTATTTGACAGAGATAGAGACAGCCAGCGAGAGAGGGAACACAAGCAGGGGGAGTGGGAGAGGAAGAGCAGGCTCCCAGCAGAGGAGCCTGATGTGGGGCTCGATCCCATAACGCCGGGATCACGCCCTGAGCCGAAGGCAGGCGCTTAACCGCTGTGCCACCCAGGAGCCCCCTTTTTTTTTTTTTAAAGATTTTATTTATTTAATGATCCAATTTCTATACATTTTCAAAAATTGTGTTGTAATAATTATTTTAATGAAAAGGGCTGTGAAAAAAAAAAAAAGAAAAGGGCTGTGATCTTGAGTCTGGATTGTGTTCAGGTTTACAAGACCTGAAAATTCATTAAAAATTGGGCTCTAAATATCGGGTGCAAAACAACAAAAGTCCCTGAGAAAATGTGATGAGTCAAACCCAGTGGTAACCCATCCTGGTAATAATACAAATCTGAATGTAATGTGACTGGTGATTGGTCCACCCAGTCATCACCATCCCAGTCCCTGTTCTCACATGGAGAGTCCTGGAGGAGCAGAAGGCAGTGTAGGGACACTAAGGCAGGACACTAAACAGCTGTCAGGCAGCTCCATCTTGGGAAGGGCGGGGGTAGAGTACAGATCCCAGGGAGCTCCAAACTGTCTCAGCCCAATTTTTCAGAGTAGGATGTTGACGTAGGCATTTAGTACGCGGAAGATTCCTGGGATTTCAGTTGCTATTCTCGACATTTTATGTAGCCCCAAGATTCCCAAGACCATCTGCAAGAAACATTTCCACTGATATTTAATCGACCACTGGTTAGTCCTAACTGTCACCAGAAGCTGGACAATTTGAGATCATGTGGCTCAACCAGAAACTACAGATTGCACCAGAAATGTGTAGATTGCCCAGCTGGTTTCTCTCACATTTCAATGGCGCCCCCCCCCCCCATGTTTTATACACTTAGGAGTTTCTTCTGTTTGATTCCAGGAAGCCCATTACCTCTACTGACTTTCTCTTCCTACCATATCAGCCCAGGGCTCATTCATTTTATCTCCTTTTCACATTTTTTGTGATAAAGCCCAGAGCCACTCAAACGAAAGTAGCTTGATTACTGCTAATTCCTGATCAAGACAACCCAATATCCAACAGCAATCTGCTAATACGCTTCACTAGCCCATCATAAATCATAATAAAATATAAAACAGTGTTTATAATGTGCCAGGAATTATCCTAAATGCTCTGTGGGAATTGACTTATTTAATCTTTACAGCAACCTTACGAGTCCTTTCCTATTATCATTCACATGTTACAAATGAAGAATGCAAGGTGCAGAGAGGTTAGGTAACTTGCCCAAGGTCACACAGCAGGACAGTGTCAGAACTAGGATTCACACCTAAACAGTCTAGCTTTAGAATTCATAGGCTCTATTGCCCTTCCATCATGAAGATTTTCACATGCCTTACAGGGTTGTGTTCAGATATTATTCTAGAAGCAACAGTGAGCCATTGAAGGATTTTCAGAGAGGGGTATGATCAGATTAAATACCTGAAAAAGATGGAGAGGAGCTGGAAGATGTAAAACAGACAGATGTTGGTGACAGAACTAGTAGGGCTTGTTGATGGAATGAAAATGCCAGGAAGCTGAAATTAGCTTTCTTTTGCTCTTCTTCATGAAAACTGTGGTTCCCTTTCTTCTTAAATGTATATCTGAATCTCCTTCCAGATGTATTTTTTTACCTTGCTCCTGGAGATGTTCCATGATTCACAATATACAAGAACAGCTATTCAAATGTTTGTCATCAACCTTGTGATGTGTGTTTATTTTGAGTCTAAGAGTCCCCCTTTCCAGTGGATTCCCAAATAAATTCTGGAATACTTGTGTGGGGGAGACTTGGGGGCTTACTCATAATAAAAGAGAATCTTTAAAGATTAATATGTTAAGAACTGAGGTGTAATAGTCCTTTGCTCTTGGTTGGTGGTCAATCTTCCTCCTCTCTTCCTGGATTGAGGGTCCACGTAAACAAAAAAGTTAGGTTTCTAAGTCTGTGGTCTTATTTCCACAATAATTGCAAATATATTTAAGTGTAATAATATCAGAAAACCATTTCCACATTGTAAGTTTTTCATATTAATTTGCTAATATTCGTATTAATAATGTAGTAGTAGTAGTATTCATGCTATTGGTAATATTAGCCAATTATTAATCAGATTGTAGCGTTAATGACCAAACTTTCAAAAAAGAAGAAGGACTGAGATCCCAAGCAGTTGAGTGAGCTATTCAGAATCATGAAAGAAGACACTGGCATAACTAGGTTAAAAATTGATGAACAGAAGCCTGACTCCTGTTCTCCATGTATGAAACAATGAATTCTAATAAAAGAACTCTTAATCACTGCCTGAATAGTGACATCGTCAACAAGACTGTTAATTGCAAAACAACTTCCATGTGTTTGCACATAGCTGTTCATCCAAACGGCGAGGTTTACATCGTTTTTCTTTTAGCTGCACGTTCGCATCATCCGTTACTTCATTCATTCACAGAGCAGGTGTTGCCGAAGCTCGTGCGCTGTTCCCGACGCTGCGCTAAGTACTAGAAACAAGAAATGAGTAAGTCACCTTCCCTCACATAAGGAAGCCAAAACCTACAGTGCTTGTTTCACATGACATTTCTCAGTTTCCGTTTCCTCTTCTTCCCATCTCCTTCAAGGCGGCCCCAAGTGCTTATGACAACTGACCCACTTCATCCATTTATTCATTCATTCAGCAAATATTTATGGAGAGTCCATTATATGCTATGGGGATAAAGTGATGAATGAGATAAACATAGCCCCTCTCTAATGTTCCTTAAATTTTGTGGTCGAATACACAGGTTGCAAACAGACAAATAAATAATTACAGCGACAAACACTATGAAAGAGACGAGCGTGAGTGAGATAATAGCAGAGTGGGGGACCAATTTCAGAAAGGATGGCTAGTGAGGTCCCATTGGGGAGGTGACATTTATTCTGAAATCTGGGAGATGAGAAAGAACTATCCATGTGAAGAGTGTAAAGATTATTTCAGTAAAATAGCAGAGCATAAAGACCTGCAGGTAGAAAAAAGCCAAGAGATTTTCTAAACAGAAAAGAGACATAATCTGATTTTGGTTTTGGCTGCTGCAATATCATAGATCGGAGGGAGGCAAGAATGGCAACCGGGGAACTCTTGCACGGTCAGGAGATAGTTCTGCTTGTCTAGGCGAGAGGTGGCTGTCAGGGTGCCGGGGACAGAGATGGAGAGGAGCCGAAAGATGCGAGACTGGGGATGGCGGTAGAGAACCAAGAGAACTTGTGGATGGATTGAAAATGGGAGGAAGGTAAAATTAGCAATCCAGAATAATTTGCAAGTTTCCAGCTTGCAAAACTGGGTGATCGTTGTTGTCATTGACTGAGATGGGGAATCCTGGGTGTCCCTCCCTGCCTGGGAGGCAGGGTGGGGGGGGGACAAAAATTAAATGCAAAGGAAGAAAACAGCTGAAAAGCATTCCTCATATTCATAATTTAGAAATTCAATATAATAGATAGACTGAAATGAGTAGAGCAATGTCTCCGGAAGGATATTTTGATCTCATTCTAAAAGTAAGATGCTTGTGCGTCACAGCAAAACATCTCTGGTAGTCCAGGATAACATCCCCACAGAGTATCTTGGTCGGAATGTATTGATTCCAAATACTCTTCTGATGTTACATCCCCGCCAAGGAATCAGGCAGCCACTGTTTGAACAGGCACAGTTAGCAGAGGGTTCAAGGTCACAATAATAGCCGATTCATACATGGCAAGTAATACGTGTCAGGCACACTTGTAAGGAGTAAACAAAAACAAGATCTGCTTGTCAACCATTTCTTCCAGACTCAGCAGGAATCCGCTTCCTGTTCTACTTATTAATCTTTGGCCGCCTCCAGACCATGGTGCCAAAAGAGAATACTAACAGGGGAACCTGTAGGATTTGGAAGGTTTCCCTGTTCCTTAATATTCCAGGGGTTGTTCTCATTGTTCAATGATAAAGTTGGATGAAATGACCTTCGAATTCCTTCTGGTTCTAAACTTTCACAGTTCCCAAAACACGTACCTTTACTTGAAAATGGACAAAGGAATGTATATAAGCTATGAGAGGATAAAACTGGGAAAGGACAAAACGATCCAACCTTACACTTCCTATGAATGAAATGTTATATTTAAGCTTATAACAATTAACAGAATCCTTAGTCTTTTTAAAGAACAGAAGTGCCATTCATCTCCATATTCACTTTGTACATTTCTGAATTATTTTTTTGCCAAAATCCAGCTTGAATACATTGTCTCCTATTACACAAGATATTTTTCAGGGATCTGTGTGATGAATACCTTCCTGAGTCCTCAGAAACGTTTATCTCTGTAGACAAAAATGTGTATTTTCCAAACCTGTTTTAAGTGCCACACCCTAGCTGAGTGGTATCCCAGGAGAACCACTGACAGAGAAGGGAGAAGTTAGAAACTAGCCAGGATGTCATAAAGTGAAGGTAAGGAAAAGGAGTGTTCTTCCATTTCCCCACTCATCCACCCCCTTCCTAACTTCACCAAGAACAAAGGAGACACATGCTAATGATAGCCATAAAATTACCCTAGTGTCTGGAGATCTAACATAGGAACCGCAAATTAATACCATGATTTATGTCACTAATGAGAAATCTGAAAGATGATGTAACAATAACTCCACAATGCCCTCTCTACCCCCATTTGCTGGTGGTGAGGACATAAATAATGTATCTTCAAACCCAGTCCTCATTGAGTTTGAGATGCCTCAGAGCCAGGGTGGAACTGAGCCCGCAGGTGGCTCTTTCTCTCATGGGTCAATGAAGTGGAACTCTAACAGTAATGCAACATGTTTCCCTTTTTGACTTTACTGCCAGGGCACTCAAGGTCCAACTCCAACTAGCAGGTCATGTTGGGTGCCCGATAACACTTAGGCATTTAGTCTAAATACTTCCATTTTATTTATGATTGGTTTTAACTGATACCAACTATTCTTTAATCATTTTGTGACATTAATTGCTATTCTCCATTTAGTCTGGAAAAAATTCTGAATGATGTCCTTTCTTATGAGCCTGTGAGTTTATGTTCCCACCAATTGAACGGAATGTTTACTGGGAGACAGTTGTGCTTGATCCTATGCTTAGTCTATCCCAGTTGTGTTATAGCAATTATAACACAAATTTTAATTAAATAGTTCATAAAGTTTGAAATATTAGTGCAAAAAGAAATAGAATCATTTTTACGAAAACGAAGTTGTGTGCTTTGGAAAGACTCAATAACATTAAGTTGCTAAAAATAATGATGCAGAATTAGGCATCAGTGAGGCAAGTGGAAATGCTTAGGGAGAAAGCCAGTTATCTAAAAGAATTCCACATTCTGATTGTTTTGAAAGTATCCTTAAGTCCTTCCTTCTTTTCCAGGAAAGCAAAACTAGAAACTGCAGATAGTGGTAGATTATGAGTGGAGCGATATATTCAAAGAAAAGATTTTTATCTTATATCTAAATACTAGTGAATGAATGTATGTTTATATATTTAAGGTAAAAGAGAATGATCAAGGTATATAGTTTTTGTTTACAATGTCCTAAATTAATTAGGACATTTGATTAAATTAATCAAAACAACCAACTCTTATATCAGATAAGAGAATATCTACTGTAAAAGTCAATTTTAATCAATTTGTGAGTAGAACCGGTTTCAATTTAAAAATATATGAAAGAAATAAAAATTAATACATAAGTGCTTGAGTCCAATATCACTACTTCAGTTTGGCCCATGTATCCTGGTAACAAAGTGATGAGATGAGTAGGGAAGACACATATTCTCTACCCTGGGATTACTTTAGAGAAGAGCTGTGCTGCTGTGGCTAACACAAGGTCATGCAGTGTATGGATGGATGATCGTAAGACAGGCTCAGAGCTACAACCTAGGACATCCTTGGAGACTGTTCTCAGCAGGTTGCTATGGTAACAGAAAGATCTTGAGCTCTGGAGTCAGCCGGACATAGGTCTCATGGCCCAACTCCATCGCTGGCTATTGTGTGAGCTTGGACAAGTCATTTAACCCTTTGGAGCCTTGGCTTCCTCATCTGTAAAATGGGATTAAGAAGCAAGTTTCTGGCACGGTAGCAGGCTTCAGACCCTCAAGAAAAGAATCCTCCCTCTCTTCCCTGTTTCTTCTGAATGCAAAAATTAGCATTCAGGGTTTTTGAATAGATGTAAAAAATATGCAGGCTCTCACCACATTGTTCTGTCTGTTGTTTAACATCAGAGCTCACACGAGTTTACTCCTTACACATAAGCATTACATTGAAGAAATGCATCAGCTATTGGCCCTTTGGTATGTCACAGTATTTAAAGTATTGTGGAATGACACAAAGACATCTCTACACGGCTGTTGCTTTTGATCCACTCACATAATGTTGTAAAGACTCTTAGCTTATCCACGGGCTCAGACAAGAGATTGCAGAGGGCTTCTGCTCTTATTCTCTAAGTCTACGTGAATAAATGTGGTAAACTGAGGCATGCATTCCCCTTAGCGTCTTAGGCTCAGCCTGAGTATCTATAATTACTGGGCAATATTTCCATGTCTTGGTCTTGAAATTTCTAAGAATTCCATATTCACCCACCTTCTTTAAAATGAGTTGAGAATTGTAAGCAAAGAAATGTTTTTAAAAGACCCTTCCACAGGACGTCGTCGGGCATGCTGTTCTCTGGGCTGCTGTGGTAAATCTAGGCCAGTAAACTGCTTCGAGTACTTGACAGATTCCGCTGTTGCTTACTTTTTTTTTTTCCTTCCGTGAAGTTTAAAATAAACAATTAACCTATTTCCAACACAGTGTTTGGTATTGATTTAATTTAGCATGTGTTATTCATCTGCATGCCTCACAACGGTTGCTTAATTGTCTAAATCTTCCCGTGTAGAGTGCTGCCTATGGAATCTCTTTCCACAGAACACTCTTAGCAGAGTGTGGCTTACTATTTCCATAACATCTGTCTTTTCTACTAAAGAGCAGATTAACAATTATGCTTCTTTAAAGGTTGTGTGTATGTGTGTGTGCGTGCATGTGTGCGCACAAGCGTGCATGATTTGTGTGTGTGTGTGTTTAGGGGAGGCTGGGCCAGAAATTCGCCTCTTCTACCATTGGCTTTCTGGTACAATAGTTTGCAGTCCTATCATGAGGTCAGAGACTTTGCTCGTACCCATAATGCCGCTGACAGGATTGCCCTTCTCTTCTGCCTTAGTATGCCCCGGAATGCCACATTATTTCCATTAAACATGATCGTCTGCAGAGGAGACAACATATGCGACCCCCTCCTTCTGCTACCACTCCCCAGGTCTCTCTCTCTCTTTCACACACACACACACACACACACACACACACACACACACACATGCATGCACACATGCACACAAAGCTCCTTTCAATTGTGTTAAGCAGTAAAGCAGAAGGATTTTTTAAATTAGTGTTTTGTTTTGGCAATGGTTGCTGATGTGTTCATGTAATACAGTTTTAATCAAATCCCCAAAGCTGAAGACCTTTCAGCGTATCTTAGGCTGCACTGTGCAAGGCTTATTCCACTTGAAGTGGCCACCAGGGAGGTACAATTAGCTGTTCCCATGGAGAAGTTTGTTATAGTAATAAATAATAAGTAGCATAGGTAGCGATGGAATCAATTAAAGATATTTTTGACCATCTAATGGTTTATGGGAATGCTAAATAATTGACAAGTTTTTGACTATGTTTTCCATCTGCATGTCTCTTTGTAACTAAACCTTGACCATGCACATAGGACGGTGTCTGAGGTCACTACTTTTTTCTGTCTTAAAGCCGCATTGTCAAGGGTACTGTAGGAAAGGCAGTTGCAGCCCTTCCATAAGCAAGCTGATTTTGAGAGGGTTAAAACTCGGCTGTAAATATTTGCTGCAGGCGGAAATCTAACATATGAAGCCGGAGAACAAATTGTGTTATCAGTTTCAAAAACAATCTGTTTCGCCATTCATTTATTTATTTTTTTAACCCGTGTAAAACAGAACAATAGGAGTTGACTGGCTGAGAGGGCTTTGTGCTTTGTCTCGGGGTTCCAACGGCTTTGGTGTTAAAATGGAAATTTGGCAAGTGGGACGTGGGTAAAGCACTCTAAATGCTTTTGGCATCTTGACAGGGGAAAAAATTGTCAGGCTACCTTGGTTGGAAATTGGTGAGTGTGAGCTCACGAGTCACTTTATAAATAAAATCTCGGAAGGAGATAGGGTGGATGAGTTTGTCGTGTGTGCTCAGGGATGAACTGATACGCCACACACATCACCTAAAGCAGGTCAGTGATCCATGAGCTTAGCAAGATTTACATGAAAAGACACAATGGTTCCTTCAAAGTTATTGGATAAGGGACCTATGGTCTCAGGGCCAATGTGGGTGTCAGTGGGGGATTCATCAGACCGAAATTTGGGCTAAATAAAGCTTAAATGACAATTTCCGTCACTTGATCATGAGAAGTAGTTCTATCTGATGCTGTATTTTACAAATGTTATTTTATTTGTAAAAAACCCACTCTGTGGATTGGTTTCCCTTAATGCAGAACGCTTCCCCTCCTTCCTGAGGGTCTCTGTGAGGTCCAAGTGAGCAACACATTACCCAAGAGCAACAGAAACGGCCTCTATGGGCTGCTGGGGTGTGAAATTTTTTTATACCTCAAGTTAAATGTAGTTAATATAATAATCACCTTATTTTATCAGAGATTGGCAAACTACAGACCTTGGGCCAAATGTGGCCCAGGGTTCTTATAAATAAAGTTTTATTGAGACACAGTGACGTTCATTTGTTTACCTATCATCTATGGCTGCTTTCATGGTATAATGGCAGATCTGCGTAGTTGCTGCAGAGACCATATGTGTGTCCCAAAAAGCTGAAAATATTTACTCTCCGGCCCTTTACAGAAATGTTTGCCAACTCCTGACGTAAAGGATTCCATACGCCGATGGTGTAGAATTTACCTGTTATCTTCACCACGTTCCTTTGAAAGGGAATTTTTCACCTGTCTCTCCCATGCTACCTCCCTCCAGCTCTCCCCGTGGAAGATGGACAAGTTCTGCATTTTCACAGTAGCTGTAGAAAAATGCAGGCTGGTCTGTCTCCTTTGCCACATACAGGATGAGTTGCAGCGAGTGAGTTAAAAATGATGAGAGTTTAAAGTGCAGAAAGGTGGTCTTTGTTTGCTCTGAGCCAGGAAATCACTCAACTCTCACCACATAGTTTAAACGTATTGACACTACCAGTGTTTCCTTTGTTTGGGGACAGAGTGTAGAATGATGTATATTCTAGAATTGGCTCGTTTGGCAATTTCTACATCTTTTCTGACTAGGTAGGAATTGGTAAATGTGACTTGGGGTTAAGATTCCTCCACTCAGAAGAGAAAGACTGTTTTATTGGTACTGTTTTGTTTTGTTTTGTTTTTTTAATTTAAAGTTACTTGGTCAATAGAGGAAAAAAGAATCAAGTGAAGAGAAAGGATTGAGTGGTTTGACCCCCTTATTTTCTCTAGATGTAAAAGGCTGAAGCCACCTGAATTCCATGCTCCAGCTAGTCTGCAGTCCTTAGGGCCCTGCAAGCTCACCATCCCCTTTTCCCTCTCCCCCCAAAGTTTTCTCCACATTTTGCCCAAATGATTCCTTCTTTCTCTTTATTTCTTAGCCTCAGGTTAGTTCTTCCTGGACACCAGCTTGACTCCCAGACAGACAAGATTGGGTCTTCCTGTTCCCTGATTCCATCATACGCTGTGCTGCCTTGTATGGCATAGTGAAAGGACTAACCTTTATTTGATCACCATCTCTGTGCAGCCATTGTACCTTGACTTTAAGCACATTATCTCATTTAACCATCTCAACAAGCCTATGTGACTGGGGCTCCCATGACTGCACTGACACAGAAAGAATCCAGAGAGGTTCAGTGACTATCCAAACAGCACACTGCCAGGAGGAGAGGGACCAAAATTTGAATCCAAGCCTAACAATTTATACAGTCCAGCCTTTCTTACAACTCCATGCTACTTCTAGTAAATCGCTTTTGCTGGATGAGTATCGGAGAAAGTCAACAATTCTTCTTGCTCCTTCTCTCCTTGTTTTTCCTCCTCTTTCCTTCACTCCTCTTTGTATTTCTTTGTTCCTTGTCTACTGGCAAAACCTCAGACCTGTCAAAAGTATCTATAAGCACTCTTTACCATGACTATGAGCCAGAAGTTGTTGACCTCTGTTTTATTTGCTGAAAACAGCATATTGACTTCTCATTCTACTTTTTTTCCCAGTCCAGACCCTGAATTTTCAACCACCTAAAATGCTTGCAAACTCATAATTAGGTTTTGTGTAAATATTTAAGGGTTTTATTTTCCGTTTAGAAAGGGGTGTTAAGTGAGATTTGGGTGGGGATTTTGGCACATCCAATCTTTATTTTTTCAAATGACTTACTAAAAAGCAACAGCCCACATATTTTTATATAACACAAACAGGAATTTAGCTCTCCAAACCCATCATCCCTATTAGCAAAATTAGCAAAAGATTAGATAAAAATTATTAATCAAGGAAATCAAAATGGGACAAGTAAATTACGTATTTGTTCAAAGTTGTTTTACCTTTGTTGTTATCCGAAGAACTCAGAGATATGCCTGTAGAGGCACTCTTTTGAGGCCTTTCTGTGAACCAATATTTAATCTTCATAATTAAAGCCTCCAGAAGGAAAAATTGATGTTGAGTATCAAGATAAATTTGAAGTTGAAATTATCTTTGAATATGACATTTAGTTTGTGAGAACCTGTGTTGCCTAATAATTCATATCTACTACTCTTCTGCTGGTATAAGGAAAGGAAGCTCCCTGAAAGAATAAGACATGGGTTTTTGCCCTTCAAGGTGGTGGCTTTTCACGTATATTTTCATATTCTCCCAGTTGCCTTGATGAGTGATACTCTTGTCATCAGCTTGATAGAGCCTGAATAACCATCTAATTTTGAGAACCCTGTACTCCTGATTCCTTCCGTAGCCTGTTCCCAGGCGTTAGTGCAGGCTTCCCCGCTGTCTGTCCTGTGCCTTCCTCCTCAGCTTTGCTTGTATGCCCCACCCACCTTCACATCATCCTCCAGCAACACAAACAAAGGACAGTTGCTCAAAGAGATGTTCTATGTTGTTACTTTTCACGTTCTAGTCGCTTTTTATCCAAATCCATTCTCTTTCTTCTTAGTTTTGCTCAGGCATTATTTCTCTCTATGAAGCCCACCTTCAGAAGCCTCACTTCAGAAGAATCGCTGCTCCCTCTGGTCTACTTCAGCACCTCATTCACATCTCTTGTGTTGCATGGATCGCACTGTCCCGGAATTATTTCTTAAATGTCTATCCAAAGAACCAATGCCATGACCCGCCATTAGTACTTAACTTAGGAGCTGGCATATATCTTCTTTGGTAGGTCCTCCTAACCCAGGTATGTGTTGAACTGAACTGAAACCAAAATTGTCTGGCTCCTGGAAGATCAGACACAAAGCATGGGCCTTCTAACCTGCCGAGACATTTTAACATTTTAATATGGATTGTCATTAAGTTTATTAGTGTTGCTTTTGTTAGCTCCTATAAAGTTGATTGTTGGGCTAAAATTTTTGGAGGTACTTTTTAGGAGACAGAGTGAGTTTAATTTTTTTTTTTAATAGGTGAATTTCAATCAGATTCATCCATGTGTTGGAGCCGTAGGCCAAATTTACTTATATAAAAAAACTGATATAATCTAGTATCTGCAAAACCAACAAATACAAACAAATCCCTCCTTCTAGTGAGTCACTTGCATGCAAAATCAACTATAATTCAAGCAAACGAAAATACTGAAGGGTGAGCTTTGTCAGACTGGACTAACTTGTTCTACCTGTTATGGACTCCGAAGGCCTGATGAGGGCTCAGGGTACAGGGAACGCCAGCTTGGGTTACAAGGAGCATTCTGTGTCTCCCCCTGCTGGTTGGTGGAATAACTAAATGGGACAACCCCCAGAAGTCTAAACGGCCATGACCTCACAGCTCTGTATCATCCAGGTCAACTGGACCCTGTGAACTTTTAATAAGAAAGGTTGATCAAGAGTTCATGTCAGGATATTTTATCTCATCCCCAGCTTTTAACTCTAGTTAATTAGCATTCTGCATTTCTTAACAATTCTAACTTCACATCCCATTGAAATAAACCATTAAGAAACCCACTTCTTGCATATTTAATTCCAGGCTATAACTACATTTTGATTAGATTAAAATTGTTTTAAAAAGGTTGTGTTTGAAAATAATCTTAAGTGTTACCACAAGGGATAACATTTCCTCTAGTCTTCAAAGGATTGTTTTAGTCCATCAGTATATTTGGAAATATGAAAAAAGAAAAGTATATCTTATAAACAAGAATATTAGATAAAGTAAATTCACCGAAAATCTGGGGAAAAAAGATTTACCCAAAATTTGTTTGTATCATTCTATTACCTTTATTTGGTGATTATATATCTGACAGACTCAAATTTCAAAAGAATTTGAAAAGGCTTTTTATTGTGAGTGTGCGAGTATTCATGACAAGAGCTGAGACAAGCCAAGAGTCCACAAAGAATATATTGTATGATAGATGGTTTACAAACCAGAAAATGCTCTTATTCAGTGGCGACAGCTAAAACATTCAAGCCTTGCCATTCTCAGCTGAAAAGCAAAGACTATACCACAAAAAGTGAGGGGAAAATGCGAAGGAAAACACAAAAATGAGAAGAAGTAGGGTTTCTCACATCTAAGAGTAGATATGAGAGCCAACAATGAAGCCCCGAGAAGTCAATGTGATAGTGAGCAAAACAAGGCAACAACCGAAAAAAGGAACCATGGTAAGTGGAATAGTTTTTGAAAAGTATAAAGGGCACACAGCAGCATATATTGCAAAAGTCCTTGTAGGTCTGGTTGTGTAGCATAGGACAATATTTGATATTAATGATTAACTTGTGCTCATTATATTTTGTTGACTATGTTAGAGAACACAGTGGTATGTCTTTTAAGGAGAGTTTGATTAAAAATAATATAATTTTTTACTTACTCAGAGGAGTCACAAATATTTATTTATTTATTTATTTATTATCATTCAGAGTTATGTTAATTCCTTAAATGATTCTAAAAGATCAGTAGCATAATGCAAGGATTTACTTCTTGCTGTGTCGCAGTCCCGTGCCAGTCTTCCTAAGACCCAGGCTCCTTCTCCTGAAGGTGCTACCTTCTAAAACAAATGGCCTCCAAGTTTGCTGAACAAGTGAAAAGAGCATCATTCATACAGGGTTTTATGGACCAAGCCTAGAAGTGCCTTACAGCTCTTCTACCCACATTCCAGTGACCATAAATCAGTCATAAGACTCCAGTCTAACTGCCACAGGGCTCTGGAAACTCTTGTCTTCCTACTTTCCAAAGAATACAATAACAAGCATGTTGATTGGCAACAATATTATCTGGAGATTCAGCAGTGGATGGCCCATTGGAGGAACAGGTACTAATCCTGCCTTTCTAGACAGGGAATAAAAATAGTAAACAAAATAAATGAGTTAAATGCATGGCATATTAAATAGTAATAAGTGATAAGTGCTAGGTAGAAAATTAAAGCACCCGGGCGAGGAGGGTAGTAGGAAGTATGGCGTGACTCACTTTACACTGAAATAAGGTGGTCAGGGAAGGCGTCACTGAGGAGTGTTTGAGAAAAGATCTAAAGGCGGTAAGGAAGTTAGTGGATATCCAAGGGAAGAAAATTTCAGGCAGAAGATATTGCAAATCCAAGAGCCCTGAGGCAGGACTGGGGCTGGCATGTTAGAGGAACTGCAAGGAGGCCAATATGGCTGGAGTGGAGGGAGCTGGTGGTGGTGGTGAGGAAGTAATAGGAGATGAGGTCAGTGAGATAATGGGGAAGGTGGATTTTACAGTGTTTTTAGGCCATTGTGAGGACTTCAGCGTTTTCTTCAGCGTTTTCTTTGACTGAGACTGGAAGCATTGGAGGGCTTTGAAATGATGATCGATATGCACAGGAATACCTTTTTTATTTATTTATTTATTTATTTATTTATTTATTTATTTATTTATTTATTTATTTTTAAAGAATTTATTGATTTGAGAGAGAGAGAGAGAATGAGCAGAGAGGGGGCAGAGGGAGAGGAAGACATAGACTCCCTGCTGAGCAGCAGCCCCCCCCCCCATGCCCACCAATGCAGGGGCTGGATCCAGGAACCTGGGATCATGACCTGAGTGGAAGGCAGACGTTTAGCCGACTGAGATACCCAGGTGCCCCCAGGGATACCTTTTAATGGTATCACTCGTTGCTTGATTGAGAACAGAATGTAGGGGAAAAGAATGGATATGGGAAGACTCCTTAGGAAACCATTACAATGAGTGAGGTGAGATTGGTAGCAGTAAAAAATAGGAAATGACTGGATTATAGGTATATTCTGAAAGTAGAGTCAATAAGATATGCTAACTGAGAAGAAATACGGTGAGGAAAAGGAGACGAATCAAGTATGACTCCAAGATTATGTGCCTTAGCAAACAAAAAAGTGTGAGAGGTACAGATTTTTAGAGGGGAATGGCAGTCTGGTCAGGACCAACATTTGGACATGTTAAATTTGAGATGGTTATTAGGTAGTCATCTGAAAATCTGCAAAGGTTCTCAGATAGAATGAGTCTAGACTTCAGTGGAGAAGTCTGGCTGGAGAGAGAAATTTGTTATCAGAACCTGGTCAAACGAGATTCCTCAGGTAATGAGAAAAGGGTTCCAAAGTCTCAACTTTGAGGCACTCCAGCATTCTAAGGTTGGATAGTTGAGGGAGACCTACCAAAGGAGATAGAGAATAAGTAGCTAGTAAGGTAGAAAGAAAACCAGGTGGTCACTGAAGGAAGGAAATGCTTTAGGAAGTAGGGAGAGATCAAATGTAACAAGTTTTGTTGATAGATCAAGTAAAATAAGGATCGACATTTGACCATTGGATTGAGAAGTTCCTTCTTGATCTTGACAAGAGCTTTGTTTTCATCAAGTGATGAGGATGAAGCCTGGCTAGAGGTGTTCAAAGAGAATGTGAGGAGAACGATTAGGGGTTATGAGAGTAGCTACTCGATGTGCTGTAAAGAGAAAGGGAGAAAGAGGGTGCTGGTGAGAGTGAGAAGTGAGTTAAGAGATGGGTTTTTTCTTCTTTAGATATTTGTGAGCTGATGAGAAGCATTTGGGACAGGAATTGTTGCTGTAGGAGAAAGAGAGGAAATTTCTAGAGTAATGTTCTTAAGTAGATGAGAGCAGATAGGATCAAGTACACGAGGGAAGGGATTGGCCTTTCCTGGCAGAGGGGACACTCATTCAGTAACAGGCAAGAAGGCAGAGTTAGATGACACAGATGCAAGTAGATGGTGGGTGTGGGTGTGAGAACGTGTAGAGCTTCTCATCTGATCGCCTCTACTTCCTCAGTAAAAGGAGACTGAGAACAAAGGAGGACCCATTAAGTATTTGAGGAGAGAGTGGAAAGTACAAAACAGTCACCTGGGAAAGCAGGAAGGTGAATGGACGGGGGACAGGTAGTACGACTGTCCAGCTACTTTAAGAACTCTCTTGTGGAGAGTGAATAGGAACTCAAAGGGAGGCAAGTGAGCAGTCCTGTGCTTGTTGCCAGCTTCGTTTAGTTCACGGGTGCATGTGAGCATACAGGGAGAGCGGGATTTGACTAGAGCTGCATGTTTTTTTCAAGTGAGTAGGCCAAAGAGAGAGCACAAAGGAGACAAGGGCATATGCAAAGAAGCAATTCTAACAATTGCCTTTAGAAGTTTACCTGGTAAGAAGTGAAGTGGGGGCGTAAAGAATTAAGGGGCAATTTCAAAGTTCAGGGATCAATGGGTATAAATGCCTGTGTGGAGCTGGAGTAGTAGAGGAGGTTGGCTGGAAAGACTGAGCATGGTGAGCAGAGAGGGGTGAATTAAGAAGAGGTTATACATTTCAGCAACTAAGTGGTGTAAGGCATCAGGACTTGGAGAGGGGATGGCTGAAAAAGTGTGGAGAAGAGTTTAAAGAAATGAGAAAACAGGGTTTTGAAATCCTTGTCCCCCGGCATCCATTAATCTGTTCATATCTATAGTTTTGTCATTGTGAGAATGTTATATCCCTGGGTTCATACAATGTGCAACCTTTTAAGATTAACATTTCTTCCTAAGCAGCACACCTTTAATTCCATCGAGGTTGTTGTATATATCAATCTTCATTGCTTTTTATTACGAAGTTGTATCCCACTGTGTGGATATGACAGAGTCGGTACAGCCGTTTGCTTATCTAGGGGCGTTTGGGTTGCGCTTTGAACTGCATGGTCATCTCCTCCCCAAATTCATATGCTGAAGTCCCAACCCCCAACACGATGGCATTTGGATGTGACATCTTTGCTTCAGATGAAGTCACGCGGTTGATTAGCCCGAGTTGACTAAAACAAGTTATTTTTAGTATTTCGAGCTTACCCGTAAAGTTGCTAGGAACATTCCGTGTACAGGATGGCAACTGTCTTCTTAACGTTTGTTTTGTTCCAAGCTTCCTCAAAATCTTAGGTTTTGTGTTCTTGTTGTGTTTTTGCATCACTCACAATAAATAAATCCATAATCATTAAAATTATTTAAAAAAAAGTTCATCCATGGAAACAACACTGAGACACATGCTATAGAATGAAACACACACACATACAACATGGACGGCTGTTGCCCACATAATGTGGACTGAATGAAGTCAGTCACAAAAGTTCGATTTCCTTTATATGAAGTATACACAAGCAAAGTCAATGGACAGGGTCAGAAGTCTAGAGAGTGGTTTTCCTTGAGGAGAGGTCATCATTGGCTTTTGGGGTGTTACTAACGTTCTGCTACTTGATCTGGTTGATGGCTTCATTTGTCTGCTGGTGAACATTCAAAGGGCTGTACGCTTGTAAGAGGTGCACCTTTCTGAATGTACAGTATACTCCAATAAAGTCCAAAAAAATGAACTTAAGCATATGACTCAAGGACTTCCCTCACGTGTTCCCTTGTTTCATTGCTCACAGTCGGCTGGAATCCATGATTCTACTTAAAGTTGCAATCATCAATAACATTTTATTTTCTAATGCTCTCTGAGAGAAGAGGGGAGAGGAGAGTTTCAAGCTTGGTGGCTTGAACAAACTCTCACTAATTTACTTATAGTGGTGGCATTGATTTCATCTGTAATTCTTTTTTTCCTGTAATCGATCTCACTGTCAAAACCCAACCTGAGAACAATGGAATGGGTAAGTGAAGTTTTTATTTATTAAAAGGGCAACATCTCAGAAATGAAATTACAATTTAGTTGGGATAAATTGTCTTATAACTTCATTTTTTTTACATTAAAGCTATAATTGAGGGGCATTATATGCTGTTTATCACTGCAATGAAAATGTAGTCAGAATGAACTTCTCGAGGCTGTTAAACTGCTTCTTATTAGCATTGAAACTATACTCACAGCCCATTATCTTGGGCTATATTTTTTGGTATAAGGGAATTGCTATCAAAGTGTACTTAATCTGAAAGGAATTGGGTTATAATTGGAGTCTTTGTGAAAAGGGAGTTAAAATTATTTGGTATTGTCGTAAGGTATTGTGTGTGCTGTTCAAATATTAAAAGAACTTAGCAGTGGCACTGGGAGGGCACGTTAGGTATCATCACTGATGGCAAGTGACACTCTTTTTTTTTTGCTTCTAATCAATCTAGGGAGTAAAAGAGAGAAAACATTTATTTATCAACTCATCCGAGAGCTCTGGGTTTTCAAAGAGCAGGGAAGAGTTCCCATCATGTCTTGTTCCCCAATCACAGAAATCACTTTCGTCCTTCTCCATGAGGAGTGTTAACATCTGAGAGTAAGAACCTCTATTTTGGGAACACAGTAGGTGTTCAAATGTCAGTTAAATTAAATCAAGTGGCCAGCAGTTCTGGGTAAAGGGAAATAGAATATTCTGGCTCATAGATTATTTCAAAGGTAGCAAAATAATGGATATAGGATGATTTTTATCATTTCTGTATTATGATATGCCAGCCTAATTATTGCCAGGCGTGCCCGTGAAGATAAAAAAAGAAAATTAAACGCTGTCACATAATCTAGGTCAGATGCTGGCAACTTTTTCTGCAAAGGGCCTGATAATAAATACTTTTCACTTTGTAGACCATACAAGTCATTGTCACAACTACCCAGTTCTGCCACAGTAGCCTGAAAGCATCCATACACGGTATGCTAACAACTGAATGTGGTTGTGTTATAATCAGATGATAAAAACTGACACCGGCTGGACTTGGCCTGGAGGCCATAGTTTGCAGACCCCAATCTAGATGATTGCCTGGTAACTTTGTGATTGTAAATTGGAAAACACACCCAGGCACTGAAGTCTCACGTCTGTCTAGGATCATAAGTTGGCCATGCAGATTCAAAATACGGCTTTTTCTGTGATCATGATATTTATCAGATTACATTATTATTAAATTATAAGGTAATTGTAATGTAACAATGTATTTTAATTATCATATACTAATAACGTCTACTGTCTCATTAAAAACAAGCAGCATTTTATTCTTTTCTCTTCCCAAACACGAACTACAAGCATCTCCTAATCTTAGGTAGAAACAAAAAACAAGTCAGTATGATTTCAAAACAAGGAAGGAATTTGAAAGCTCATTTTCAAACTTGCTTCCTCTCCTTCCTTGATACAGTATGCAAGCCCCCTGTGTGTGTGTGTGTGTGTGTGCGTGTGTGTGTCTGTATGCACGTGTGCATGTGCTCGTGTGTGAGTGAAGCATTGATTGAAATGTTTCTAGCTGTGGGTGGTCCCCAACTCACCATTGCTTTCCCAAAGTCTTTATTTTTTTTATAATAATTTTTTATTATATTATGTTAGAAACCATACAGTACATTCCTAGTTTTTGATGTAAAGTTCCATGATTCATTATTTGCGTATAACACCCAGTGCACCATGCAATACGTGCCCTCCTTACTACCCATCACCAACCTGTCCCAATCCCCCACCCCTGTCCCCTCTGAAGCCCTCAGTTTGTTTCCCAAAGTCTTTAAATAAGGCAAACTGAGAGTGGGTTTGTCTTTCTCCTGACTTCTGAGCAATTGGTCGTATTACTGAAACAGCAGGTACAACAGGATCTTGCCAAAGTTTTGAAGCATTGGAAAAAATGCAGAAACGACTAAGGGACCTTCTTTCACCCGTGCCAGACACAGGAGGTCTCATGGCTGATCCATGGGTTAGAATTGAAAGTTCACTCAGCAAAAAGCCATTAAGAGTTGTGCCTGGATTAAGAAGATGTGGTCCATATATACAATGGAATATTACTCAGCCATCAGAAAGAACGATTTGCAGCAACATGGACGGGACTGGAGGAGATAATGCTAAGTGAAATAAGTCAAGCCGAGAAAGACAATTATCATATGGTTTCACTCATTTATGGAGCATAAGAAATAGGAAGATCAGTAGAAGGGAGGGAAGAATGAAGGGGGGTAAACAGAAGGGGGAACGAACCATGCGAGACTATGGACTCTGGGAAACAAACTGAGGGTTTCAGAGGGGAGGGGTGTGGGGGGATGGGCTAGGCCGGTGATGGGTAGTAAGGAGCGCATGTATTGCATGGTGCACTGGGTGTTATATGCAAGTAATGAATCATGGGACATTGCATCAAAACTAAGGGTATACTGTATGGTGACTAACATAACATAATAAAAAATTATCATTAAAAAAAAAAAAAGGAGTTGACTTGTGCCATCTCTGAGAACGGCACGCGTTACCTTGTAACCAGTAACTTCACCTGTCCTGTTGCCAGAAGTGCGGTAATACCCCCACTTCCCAGGGCTGCCATGCGCAGTAAATGAGTGCTTGCTACACTCAACCGAGAGCAGCTTTCCTATTCAGAATTTTGTTACTTTGTTTGTTCAGGCCTTCACTCGACTGTCACTGCCTCTCTCGTGCAGGACGAGTACCAGGTGAATTGTAGGCGCTGATAAACGATCACTAACTTATTTTCCTATCTTCCAATTTGGATTCCTCTTCAAAATCTGCCAGACTGACACCAGAACGCCAACCCTGAGCTGCAGCGCCTGGCATCTTCGTGCCCTTTCACTGTACAAGACGTCTAGGGCAGCGGTTGCAGCCCATTTCCCAATGCTAGTATTTCCAGTATTTTTTGACATTTAACACCATTAGAACATACAGCAGAATCCAAGTACAGTTTCTTCGAGGTAAAATGTGTTTTTTCAGATCTCAGTGTGTTGAATAACCTTTAGATGTAAAGTTAGCACAGCAAACATTGACGTGAGGCAAGCAGCTCAGAGCAGAGTGCCTAAAAATAAATATAAGAAGTTCATACGCTACAAAAAAAAAAAAAAAAAAGAGAGAGAGTTACACATTTAAATGGAAAAACAGCTTTGAGGCTTATGGATTCACAAGATCCCACTATCGTCTTTGATCCCATGGATGCAATCGGTTGGAAGATACGACGTGTAGTTGTAACTATAATATGTACATTGCTTAGATGAACCTATCAATTTACTTTGGGGTTTATTGTTTTCAACATTTTCTGAAGGCTGTGAAATTTGGTTATTTCAAGTGGGGCCTCAATTTATGCAACTCTACAGGGCCATGTTATTTTTAAGTCAGAATTTTTGGATTTGAGCGATAAGCTGATCTTTTTAGGGCAATTGGGATGACCTTTTAGAGCCTTGATTTTCTTCTTGGTATGATTATTGTAACATCCTTTAAGGGAGAGCCTCTACCACTCCTGCAAAATGATGCCCTCCTTGCTCTCCACTCTTGCCTTCTCCTGGGTGTGGTCCTGGGATGAAGCTCTAAAGCCTGGTTTCTCTCATCATTGAAGACTAGGTCTTTCCAAGGTGCTTCCTGGTCCCTCAAGCACTGTTATTTGCTGGCAGGCATCCATTCCCTCTCTTTAATGATAATACTCTTGCTAAGGTCTTTGGAAAAAACTTCTCTCCCTAATTTTTAGCTTTATAGTTCAAGAGAATTAACCCTAATTCCAGTTTCCCTAGTGGGTTCAGATTAATTTAAGCAAATAGTATATTTTGTCTCCCTAATCACAGTGAATTGATTAAAGGACACACTAATGTCCCACCGGACCGTTGGAGTCACATGCCCTTTCCTGGAACCATGAGAATGAAAGTGAGGACCTTGGCTTGAATGCTCAGATAAAGACTTCCTCTTTTCTGCTGAACATGAAGGCACACGCAAGTCCCATGGAGAGTCTCTGGCAGTCGTTTTTGGAATTAGAAATGAAAATAACTGGGCCCTTGGTGACATTTTAGAGCCACGGGTTCAAGCTTTGCTTGAAGCCAGTGTTCTTTCTCTACTGTGGTTACATGAAACGATAAATGCATTTTAGTGCTTAAGCTGTGTGAGTTGTACTTTTCTCACCAGTCAAAAAGAGTCCCAACTGAAGTTGATAGGCCTTCCAGAAATACACATGCATACTTGAACCTGAGAGGAACACAGAATAAAGTCAAATGGAACCCCAGTTTCATATCAAAGTTTAGACCAACACTGTTACTCCAGTATTCTCCTATTCCAGCCAGCTTCCCAAGTTTCTTTCCTTATCTCTCTTAAATCCCAACACTTTTTGTCCTATTCTTGTTCAATTCCACCGGCTATCCTATTTCTGATAATAATAAGACTGTTATTTATTTAGCACCCATTAAGCTAGACATTGTACTGGGTGCTTAATAAGGATGCCTAATCTATAACAACCCTAGGTTGTTACCTTAGGTGAGTATTATTATTCCCATTTTCAGATGAGGAATTGGAGGTTTAGGATAACTTGCCCAAGATCACGTGCTAGTAAGTGGCATAAATGGGATTCAAGTCCAGGCATCCTGGTACTCGAGTTTGTGCTCTATCACTTTGTTGAAATACCAGTTTATGGACGTGTTCGTAAGACATGAGGTAAGTTGATATGGACCTCCAGCATTCCATACTTATTCTGTTCTAATCAAAGGCATTTATTGAATGTCTAATATGTGCCAAATAATTTGCTAGATGGCTAAGTACAATTGTAAACAAGCCGAGCACAGACACTGCCATTCTGGAGCTTACAGTACAGTGACGTCCACATATCAGATAGACTGCAATTTTCAATCTAGTGTGGTCAGAACTCCACAGGAGAAGCTGCAGGAAAGCATGTAACAGAGTCACCCATCCCATCTTAGGTCATCAGGGATAAAGGGAGGCCTGTGCCATGACTTGATAGGAATTAACTGGTGATGGGTGAGTGAGAAGTATTTCAGGGTGAGGGAATAATCTAGCAAAATCCTGGAAAGAGCACAGTGGGTTCAGAGAACCAAAATTTTTTTAATCATATAGAGAAAGTGGCCAGAAAAGAGGCATGGTAGGTAATCTTGGGGGCCAAGTTACAGAATTTCATCTTTTTTAAAGAATGGTGGCAAGGATGAAACATTCAGGCAAGAATCTTGATCAGAACTGTTCCTTAAAAAATCACTTTTGCTGGGGGCACTTGAGTGGGTGACTCCATGGGTTAAGCATCCAGCTCTTGATTTTGGCTCAAGTCATGATCTCAACATTGTAAGACTGAGCCCTGCATTGGGCTCCATGTTGGGTATGGAGCCTGCTTAAGATTCTCTCTCCCCTTCTGTCCCTCCTCCTCCCCACCCCCTCTCTTCTCCTCTTTAAACAAAACAAAACAACTTAAAAAAAAGACAGAAAAAAAGAAAATCACTTTGGCTGTTTGGAAAATGGATTAGAGTTGGGTGAGCATGACTGGGAACTGAGAGACCAGGTAGAAGCTAGGCAATAATGCAGATGAAAAGTGGGATGGTCTCAACTCGGAGGGTGGGAATGGACAGAGAGAGACATAACAAATCTGGAACCTCTTTAGAAAATGGAATTGACGTGACTTGGAGGCTGCTTCGACCTGAGGTTTGAGGAAGAAGAAACATTAAGAATCATTCTTGGGTTGTGTCTAGGGAAACTGGGCAGACAGTGACCATATTCACTGAAACAGAAGTACAGGTGTTCATGAGAAAGGAGATGAAGTCATCCCTTTACTATGTCAATGGTTTCTGAACTCTATGCTACAGGGCTTTTCTTGATTTAATTTTCCTTCTGCTCTTTTCCTCTGTAATGGCAACTATAATCACTATACAGGTCTTCCTTGACTAACAATGGGGTTATGTCCTCATAAACCCATTATGAGTGAGTACATTGAAAATACTGTAAGTCAAAACACATTTAATACACCTTATCTACCGAATATCAGAACTTAGCTTTGCCTACCTTAAAGATGCTCAGAACACTTACAGTGGCCTACAGTTGGGGGAAATCATCTAACACAAAGCCTACTTGATAATGAAGTGTTAAATACCTCATGTGATTGATTGAATACTGTACTGAGAGTGAAAACCAGAATGGCAGGATGGGAACAGAGTGGTTGTAAGTGTATCGACTGTCTGCCGTCAGGATGGTATGGCTCACAGGGAGCTGCAGCTGGGCCACTGCCCAGCGCCAGGAGAGAGGATCGTACTGCATATCACTAGCCAGGGAGAAGATCACAATTCAAAATTCAAAGTACCGTTTCTACTGAATTTGTATCACTTTTACACCATTGTAAAGTCCAAAAGCCTGAAGTTGAAACATCTTCAGTCGGAGACCATCTGTACTTGGTCAAATACATTGTCTTTCTCGGGAAACTAAAATATGGAAGGGCTGCTCTCTTCAACATATACAAAAGCCACTACAGTGAGTCAGGAATCTGTGGCTTCTCCAGACCAGAAGCTCAGCGTTTCCAATTATGCAGATGTTTTATTCGAGACAGACATTAAATAAAAACAAACAACTTGATGGTACTTGAAGTTTGAGACAATTTGGGGAGTAGACAATAGATTCCGTGTGGGTCTGATAGAAATAAAGCTATAAGCCAACATGCTATGCCAGTCATTTTCTTAGGCTTTTAAGCAAATTATCAACAAACCTTAATAAGGAGCCCACACAGGAGAAATCTTTTGATGAACCCAAATTATAGGAGAAAAACAATGGACTTTTTGAAACCAATTCCAGAGTTAGCCTTGCAAAAAATTAAGCTCCTTTTAGCCCAACATTTGCATTGCATCCCCCAGCACTGATCTGCTACCTTTCTATCCTCCTTAGCATTCTCAGTTCTTAGGAGAGGGAAACATACACGTCTCGCTATAGCAAATACAGCCAGGGGTCTCCCAAACACAGACTCTAGAACAGTGGAAAGGAAATCAGATAAGTGGTATGGGATACTAAATCTGTGCTGGGGCTACTGACCAGTGATGTTTCCTAAGCTCTGGGATCGTTGACAAATATTTACTTTCTTGATTCCCCTAATCTGATTCTAACTCTCTTTATGGCTTTTTGCTATGTCATCAGATATATCGTAGACTGTGAGAGGCATGGCAAATTAATCATGGCCCACTTTGCGATGAGTCCAGCTGAAACTGAAATGAGCTCTGTTGAAACTTCAGAATCCTTCTCAACACAGTGTTCCAGGAGACCACTGGCAATTGGTGGAAATTGCCCAATGCAGTATATTGAGTTATTGGTACCTGTTGTTAATGCCTCCCTGTCTACACCCTTTGCCAGGTATTTTTGCATTTCCTTCCACCTCCCTTCCTGTTGACTTTTGGATAAGCCATGCAACTTGATTTGGCCAGTGGGGTGCTATTAAACTGATTCAAACAGAGACTTGAAATGTGCATTTCAAGTGAGTATATGTCTGCCTCATTATTCTATTGGTTAAAGGGAATAACAAGGGCCAAGAGGGAAGACACTGGAAAGTTACACAGAAAAGAGGCTGGATACAGGGAAGGGTACAAAATTGGTCAGTAATAAAATCTGCCACAAACTTATCACTGCTTTGTTTTGCCGATAAGAATGACACAGTGGATGACAGAGAGTATCACGGAAAGTGTGTGCGCTTGGAGTGAAGAAGGGGTTCAGATACGATGGTCAGTGAGAGCTTCTCTGAGGGGTGAGATCTGAAAGGTAGAAAAGGCTAGAAAAGGATGTTTCAGGCCCAGGGACCTCTGCCAGCACATACAAATCTGTATCAATTGCAAAAAGACGCCTTGCTCTGAAGAGTTGAATTTTAAGGGACGTCCTTCCACTGGGCTACCTGGCTTGGCCGGCACAGCTAGCGCTGAATTTCAGCTCCCTTTGGTTGAGCTTTCCCAGATAAGGGCACAGACGGGGAAGTCCCATGGTGCGTTACGAGAGCTATCAGAAAGCGACCGTAGCATGCAAACAGGATTAACCAGGAGTGATGATCTATAACACAGAATCATAAAGATTCCGTATCAGTAAAGATCAATGCTGAGGGCCCTATAAGCCTCTGGATTTGCCAGACCTGTGTGTGTCACTGTCCAAATAGCATGCATTTGAAGTTAGAATGTTAAAAACTACACTGTCCAATAATCAATCACTGATAAAG
Source organism: Ursus americanus (assembly GCF_024610735.1). Taxonomy (NCBI): domain Eukaryota; kingdom Metazoa; phylum Chordata; class Mammalia; order Carnivora; family Ursidae; genus Ursus; species Ursus americanus. Next base: position 24,562,524 of record NC_142146.1, on the reverse strand, counting down.
TCAAAGAGCCTCTGAAATAAAAATATACTTTCATGAGAAAATACAATTAGTTTTTTTAAGGTTTCTATGTGTAATTTTTAAAATACATCTATAAGGTAAGACAAGTCATGACTCAAGGCAAGGCAAAGCAGAAAACTGTTTCTGTGATTCAAGCATTGAGAAAGCCAAATGGCAAAAAAGACAATGGAACTTCCTAATGTGGTTTTCGAGATCATCAAAGCCATTCCTTCATCTCGTAATTGGGAAATAGGATAAAGGTAGATTAGTGAGGTTGGACAGCTCATCCCATTCCATGAATTGTCCAATCAAAGAATCACGGTTGTCCCTAAGCACTGGGTAGAACCCGCTGGTTCTCCCTTATATTTTATAAATGGTCAGTTGAGTATCATACTAGAAATAGAAGGTGAAAAGGAGGGCTAAGATTCTCTGATCCTGGCTCAAAGCACCCCAAGTCTTGGTTCAAGGGTTCATGCGGGATTCTGAGAGTGTGTTAACAACTCTTTTTTCATGGGAGAGGCAGAGGGGAGGGAAACCAAGAGAACAAACAGGAGAAATGAGGGAGTGGAAGTTGAGCATTCTGCAGTGACTAAGCAAGCAGCTGGTGTGTGGCTGGACAGCTTGAATTCTCTGCGGGTAGATTGGATATTTGGATGGAAGGGCATGAGTTGCTTGGCTTGGGCTTTCATTGTGAGCAGCAGGTGTTATAATGGGCAGCCTGGATAATTTTTTTTGAGAGGCTGGAGAGGGAACCAGACTTTTGCCATTGCTACTTTTGTAGCAAAACATTTTTTGCTATTGTTTCTGGTACATCTATTCTGAATCTCATCTGATGGGGTTGGACAGAATGAAGCCATTTTAACAAAACTGGGCAGAACTGGGTATTTTAGGAGGGTCACGTTTGCATATTTGAAAACTTGGATTCTATTTTATCTTATGGCCGGAGGCTTTAAAACGAGCAACATTCTTTTCAAACAACTATCATGTAAAAATGTCTTCATGTTATTTTCTTTAAGAGAGGGAGAACCTACGTTCACCTGTATTGCTATCACTGCCTGTGGCAGATTTTGGAGTGGAATCCATTGCCACCGCGGAAGCTGTTTTTGCTACTGAGGGCAGCTATTCATTCTATTTACCTGTTTCCTTTTGAAGGCTTCCTGCAACTTATGCACTCTGATGCTAGCTCCCAAATTGTACAAAACGAAAATTCAGACAGGGTAAAAGTAAAATGCAAAGATGGAATGACGGTAGCTTTTCCGCCACTCTCCTTCTCCCCAGGAGAACAGGTGTCCCCATGGCGACCTCCCCTGGGAAACGCATTAAGTACTTCCAAGTCCAGCTGGATTTTCATGGGATGTGTAAGAAGGTTCTTGCTCCTCTCACTCCGGCTCTCTGTAAATGACCGCTTTACTGCACTGACATTTCTGAAATCAGGTGGGAAGGATTTTCCCTGTCTGCCTGCTCCCTTTTGAACAGAATGTCCTTTGCAATTGGTGATGCAGTTGCCCATCCGCAGCTCGAGCCAGGCAAAGCAGCAGAGCATCGCTTGAGCACCAGGACGGAATGTCTCACTGCTTGGGTAATGGTGACAATCTGGGAACAGGCAGTGACTTATGTTGATCAGCATCTCTCCTGCCCAAACTGATGGCTGGGAAGCGAGCCCCTTGGCCCACAGAGAGGACAGCGTGTTCCCTCTCTCGCTGGCTGCAGGGTGGGAAGCGCTGCTAATCTGAGCAACGCGAGCCTGTTAATCTTGGAATTATCTAAGAAAAGGCAATTGCCTGGCACTTCCTCAGCCTACAGAACAGAAGCCACTATCGGCACTGCCATCAATAGCGTCTAACCGGACAGAGGCTTCAGAAGAGCTGAATACGTACGCTCAGATATCCCCTGGTCTTAAAGATGCCCACTATCTGAGTTCGAGATGAAAGTAGAAATGCACAGAAACGCATGGAGGCTGATTAGAAATGCTACACACGTGATTCTCAAACGTTGGTTGGACAACTTGTTAAAACACATAGCCCTGGACTCTTCTCTATGAATTCTGACTTAGTAGGTCTGGAGTGGGGCTTGAGCCTTTGAATTTCCTACCAACTCCCAGAAGATGCTCATGCTGCAGGTCCGGGGACCACAGGCTGAGGTGCACTGCTCTACATGCTAGAGGCTTCAGTTAGTTTTCTGGGAAGTTTCTGCTCTGCCCAGAAGTATCCTGGAACCTCTGGAGTTTCTGCCCACTGGTCTTTGAGCTCTGGTTGGCCCACTGCTTCATAAATGGCTCAATGATTATTAGGTTCAAAGATGAAGAAATCTGATAAAAACATATCCATTAGGTACCCGGTGTTGCTTCCCCATGACAGGATTGTCTGGTGTAGCAAGAGATACATTATTAGGAGTGGAGAACAGGAGTGAGAGAGAGAATGAGAGAGAGAGAGAGAGAAAGAGGCAAAAGTGTGTAACTATATTTGTATTTCTCTTTCATACTAATGAAATGGAGTTTTAAAAAGATCCCCCTCTGTTTCTCAGAGAAAGATGTTGGTTTAAGATCATTTTTTTCTTATCAAGATCACAATGTTACTTTAATCTGAATAAAGTTGTATTTTATTTTGAAAAAAAAAAATGCCAAGGGAATCCTACCAAAGCCCCTGAGGGGTTAAACACAAGCCATTTTGCATTTACACACTTCACCAATGTTGACGATTTTGAGATGATCCCTTGATATTGAAAACAGAGGTATGCATTGATTCCTGCTGTGACCAGGCTGCTGGAACATTTGACTGACTCAATAATAATTATCCCCATAGTGTTCTCAGGTAACTATTGTGGAATTGCTGGCTCCACACTCAGTTTCCCCCTCCCCCAATTAGTTTTACTCTCAACACTACTTAAACTGATTTTTGAAGACATATCATACTTATACAGAAAATCATATATTAATGGCCCTGGTTACATATGTAATTATAATCCAGATAAATAATTATCTGTAGTCAAGTAAGTTTCCAAAAGTATGCAATAATATTATATTAGATGAATAAATAAGTTCCATTGTACTTTCAAGGTTTATACACAAAGAAAAAAGTGACGATTCTTATCTTGCCTGAGTGTGCATTGGTCAACACATGTCTTTGTTTAGCTAAATTGTGAATGTGAGTGTACATGTTTCAAATCCCATAACAAATCAAGAAAAGCTTGATTTGGTCAGATACTATTGCATTAGTCAGGATAGGAGTGGTAATTTTGTGGTAGCAAATGGCCCCCAAAATATCAGTGGCTCACACTACATAGCCAATGCTGGTCAGCTCTGCTCATTAGAGTCGCTCAGGGACCATGCACATGGGCGTTCTATTTTGATGTATAGGGTCTGGATTAGAAAGACAGAGAAAGGGCAAGGTTCAGGGTCTCACACCAGCAATAAAATGATTTGGCCTGAATGTGACACATGTCATTTCTGGCCGCAATCAACAAGTCCCCTAACTGACCAGGAAGTAGTCATGACGTTGTCTATCTTTAAAGAGATGATGAAGAACAACTTCCCAAGAGGGAAAAGGGATATTAGTGAACAGTAGAAAGTTTGGCCTCGGGTGGGATCTGTACAACAGTTTGAATATGGGAAAAAAAGAAGTTAGGAATTCTTTGTTAGTCTACAAACTACAAATGCATGTCAGTTTCCTGGCACGATTCCAGGTCTAACTAGAGCCTTCTCTTAGAGAAGGTCATAGCTCTTTTTGGAGAGTGGTGTAATTAACAGATCAATTACTTTAAGATAAAAGATTCAGACCACCAGGTTAAACCTCTTGTGCTATTAGTCTATAAGATGTGGTGGGAAGTGCACCGTATGAGAATGAAACCGTGATTCTAGCCTCGTATCTTCCACTCGGTACTTGAGACAAATGGCCTCATCACCTCTGTGTATGAAGCGGTTAGATGAAATGACCTCTTAGCTTCCTTTCGTTCCAAGATTCTGTGATTCTATGAATTATAACCTTCCTTTGGATTTATACAATATTGACCAGAATATGGTATGGTGGGGGAAAAAAGGATACTGGGAAATATTAATGATAATGGGGCTGGCTTTAAAAATGGAGCAAATAAAGTCACGTAATGAGTTCCCTTTAATACCATACTTATTTCTCTTCGGTGCCACAGTTGAGTTCTCACCTCCAAATCAGCTGAAATGCCAACATTACAGTCCGGATAGAAGTCCCTTATGTGGTGCTAGGAGGGAGCAGAGCAGTAATGATTAATTGTAAAGGACAGGGACTCTGGCTTTTCACCTGCCTGGTCTCTGTAGCTTTCGGGGTCCTGTCTATTTGGATCGATGGTTTGCTAATTACAAACTGTCTTTGGAAGGCTCCAGCGTACTCTCTGGTGATTCATGTTTTTGCATTGATTTTCACATAAGCTAAGATGCAGTTGCACCATTTAAGCACGTGGAAATTGGTCATCAATGAACTATTTTGGACTTAATAGATTTGATAACACTTGAAGACCCTTTATGTTTTGATTTTTGGATTATACTACTTAATATAATGGAAGCTGATGCTTACATCCTATTTATCTACCTTTATAAAGAACTCCAGTAAGGATAGGCTCTGATTTATGACTAGACTTCTATAAGCAGCCTGAGATGAAACAAAGTCTAAAAATTAGTTCACTTTGCCCCAGGCCACTTATTCAGAGAACATTTATCTTACTTAAACCTGAAGTTGGCCCCACCAGTCAGGCGATCTTCATGTTAAATGGGGAGTCCTCCACGCTGTGAGCAGACCTCAGTCACCAAACCGTAAACCACTTTGAGTCCTTTTGATCATAAGTGCTAATTATAAGTCACTAGGTTGTCTAAGAGATGCCTGGAGTCAATGATCTAAAACAATGTTTATATATATATTTGAGGACTGGGAAACAGCATGTTTTTGATAAAGATAGTGCTTGATCTAGCTGATGCAGGGTTCCTGGCCTAGCACCCCAGTTCCAGCTCCACCTCCAACTTCTCCTGATCTTCCCAAGTTGTCCCAAAGGCCGGTCAGTGGCCTGCCGAGGCACCAAGGAACACATATGGGAACTCTTCCAGAAACAGCCATCTCTGGAATGGCTCCTCAGCATATTGATTGAGAATCTGGACTTTGGAGGCCCTACACTGGGACCTAAATTCATTTCGAGCACTTCCATTTATCATTGGTATTATCTCTAACCTCCTTAATCCTGCTTCCTTATATGCAAAATCAAGATAATTATACCTAACTTAAAGAGCCCTCCTGAGGAGAAAATGAGAGTAAGGAAATTAGTGAGGTGGCTTGGCATGTCGTAAGCATACAACAAATGTTAGCTCTTTTTCCTCCTCCTAATAAGCCACATGTCTTACTCGAGTCTGCAAAGTTTAATAAACTAATAGGAAAATGGATGCTAATTTTGATCCGTCGTTGATGTAGCAATATCTGGTTTTACATCCTAAATTTAAGAAATAATTCACATACAAAAGAAATAAATCAACACAAAAGAAGCAAATATAGATGGAAGGAGCATTGTTTCATTCAAGTTCATGCCTCTCTGTGTAACTTAAGTGTCACTCATTTGGGTGACAGATCTATCCCCAAGTCTTCCACTATTGTGAGATCACTCCTTCTTGGATACTTAAATAACAGTGGTTTGAAACCATCCCATGAATACTCATGGGAATCCACCATGGGGATTCCTGGACTCTGATGTTTTCTTTGAAATAACTCTTTTTTATTTCTTGAATTTGCTGCAGCCTCCAAATCCTTCATAGTTCTCCTCCAGTGGTTAACCTCTTCTCTTTACTCAGATCTAACCCAAGCCTCTTGTCCTGGCTTGGGTTAGATCCTGGCCTCTTGTCCTTAAAGTATCACTTAGACATAGCAGATGTGTGAAGGTATGGAAATAGTGCGACTCAACCATCCATTTAAAACTATGCCTAACACATTCTTATTCTTACAAGTCATTGCTTAAGCCCGGTGATGGTAGTTTTACATGTCAGCTTGGCTAAGTTACCATACACAGTTATTCAATCAAATACTAGCTGTGAAGGTATTTTGTAGATGTGTTTAATAGCTACAATCAGTTAACTTTAAGTAAAGGAGATTTTCCTCAATAAGTTGAGTGGTCCTCGGGGCGCCTGGGTGGCACAGTGGTTAAGCGTCTGCCTTCGGCTCAGGGCGTGATCCCGGCATTGTGGGATCGAGCCCCACGTCAGGCTCCTCCGCTATGAGCCTGCTTCTTCCTCTCCCACTCCCCCTGCTTGTGTTCCCTCTCTCTCTGGCTGTCTCTATCTCTGTCGAATAAATAAATAAAAATCTTTAAAAAATAAAAAAGTTGAGTGGTCCTCACCCACTCAGTTGAAAGGTCTTCAGAGCAAAACTGAGGTTTCCCCGAAGAAGAAGAAATTCTGCCTGAGACTGAAGCATCAACTCTGCCAGAGAGTTCCAGCCTGACTACCAGCCCAAAACACAATTGTATAAAGCCAGTTCCTTGAAATAAATTATCTATCATCTATCTATCTATCTATCTATCTATCCATCCTACTGCTTTTGTTTCTCTGAAAAACCCTGACTACTGAAACAGGCCTTGCTCCCAACCTGAAATTTCCCACCTATCTTATTTTCTCTCATAAAGCAGGTGTTAGAGAAAAAACTGATAGCAATAACTTGTAACACTTCTTATTATTAATAATTGGTTACCATTTAGTCAGCACTGGTATGTGTCAGCCAAATCATCATTCCTGTACTCTAATGCCTACTCCTCTTCAACCACCTCTCTGTGGGCTGGCGGTCCATCAAGGCCATGTCCATTTCAACCAGATGATATAATTTTGAAGGGATCTTTGTCAGTGTCTTCTACCCAGAAAGCATCCAAAAGTGGACTACTTCAGTCCTGGAAACTCGACTCCTTCCTTTGGACAAAGATTTTGTTATAGAGATTCCTTTGGAGGAAAGAACCAGGCAGGGGAGTGATAATAATTCAGCTGCTAGAACACCCAACATTTTATCAAAATTTTCTTGATAGATAGGCAAAAAACAGTCACCTAAATTTTTAATAAGTACAGTTTTGAGAAATGTCCCCAGGGAGCAGACCTGGATGTAGTTCCCCAGTGGGGGGCCACTGGGCACCTGCAGGATGTGGTAGAAAAGAGAGTGAGAAGAAAGGCAGGAGCTTTTGCCAAAGGAAGCGTCAGCTCCTTCACACTTGAACTGGTTCCAATCACACCTGCTCCCTTTAGGGGAAGCCTTTCCATTAAACAATGATCGTGACGACTTGGCAGGCGGACTAAGTTTGGATGCAGGCAGATTATCAAAAGGATTTTTCCCCTAATAACTATACCCTCTCCTACACTGCAAAATATTTTCTTCTCTCCTGGCTTCTTTCTCCAGGGTCTCAAAGAAAGGAAAAGGTGATTCTCTTCCAGCCTAATATTAGTCCCTGCAATTGTTTCTTTGGCCCCATCATTTTCTTTTGCTTTCTCAAGAATCTTTTTCCAGGGTGCCTGACTGGCTCAGTTGATTAAGTGTCTGACTCTCGATTTCTGCTCAGGTCATGATCTCAGGATCATGATCTCAGTGTCGTGGGATCGAGCCCTGTGACAGGCTCTGCGTTCAGTGGGGAATCTGCTTGGGCTTCTTCCTCTCCCTCTGCCCCTCCCCTTGCTCTCTCTCTCTCTCAAATAAATAAATTTAAAAAAATAATCTTTTTCCATCTGTCTTTCCTTTCTCTTGTTTTCTAACCCTGGGTCTTCTTTTTCTAATGTACCTCAGTCTCCTCCATCTTAACAACAACAAAAGAAGTTCCCACATCTTGCTTCCTCTTCTCCTACCTCACTATCACATATGTCTGTAGTTTTTCTTTCCATTTCTTTGCTGTCCTTAACTCAAAGCAATGCAATTTCTGTAAGTCCCATTGCATTAGAACCCTCTAAGAATCCTTTAAGACAATTGTGAAAAGCAGTAGTTTTATATTTTTTTTTCAGTTCATGCTTACTTGGCCTCTTTTCAGTATGCAGCACATCTGGCCACAGAGTACTTCACACCTCTCTCCCTTTGGTATCCTTGACACTTGCTGATTTTTCTTTATCTTCCCTTTGCTGGTTGCACTTCCTCTTCCCATCCCCTAAATGTCAATTTACTCAAGATTTAGATCTTACTTCTCTGTAATTGTATGTAGTCAAGATTTATCCCTCCATCAAGACTTTATCTATTATCTCTGGATAGATAGGTCTCTGACTACTGGTCTAGAACACTCTTCTGAATTTCTTTTCTACAAAAATCTCTAGCTGCCTACTGAACATTTCTACTTGGAAGTTTTTCTATCATATCACACTTAGAGTATGTACAAACAAAGGGCTTATCCGTTTTCACAAACTAACATCTCTCTCCCAAATATCATTATTTTTCACCTAGTTACTGGGCTTATCCACTTTAGAGTGCCTCCATCGGTACCCACAAAATCTTTCGGTGTCTTCTTCATAGTGACATTTACAGTAGATGCTTTCATTTTCCCGTCACCATCCCAACTCTAGTCTCCAGCAGCTAGATCTAGGTTATGGTTCTCTTCCCTCCCCCGACCATGAGCTGGTGCCAGAGGAATTATGTTGTAATACCTATTATTATTATTTTTTTTTTTTGCCAGTTATTCTCTCCTCCATAAACAGTGGTTAAGGAATAAGGTCCAATTTCCTTCCCCTTGCATTCAGACCCTCTCCCACTCAATTCTAATCTTTCTCTCTAAACTTCCATATCTGTCATTGACCTGTAATTGTTGGGTGACACATCATTTTCTTACATTCCTGCCTCTAAGCATATTTTTACTTCTTTGAAACACTTCTCCTGTTCTTTTCTCCTATTCATCCTACCTCCAATTTTGACACTTCTTTGTCTGTTTCAGTTGCCAATAAGTTCCATTTTTTCCGAATGTCTGAAACATTTCTAAGCACAAAAGTATCTTTATCTAAATATGTTTATGTCAATATATGTCTTGCTCAGCAGACCTTAAACTCTTCAAGTCAGTGACTCGTTCTCTAACTCTTAAATCCCTGATATCTGAAAGGGTATTTGTTGCTGTTGATGCAAAGAATCTTCAACAGCTTTATTTCTACAACAAAAAGGAATCGGCATTTCACAGCGGTTAACAGTGCAGATGTCAGACTTGGGTTTGTACTTCAACTCTGCTGTGCATTCGCTGTGCGACCTTGGTCACAATACCTCAACTCGCTGAGCCTTATCTGAAAAATGCAGATAATCATAGCACCTGCCACAAATGATTGTAAGAATGAATATGTAAAGTGTTCAGACTACTGCCTGCCACATCTTAAGGAGACAGTAAATGTTAGCTATCTCATAGTGGGTACTCAATACATACATCGGGAAGGACTGAATTAGTACTGTATTGCTGAATTAGAAAATTACACACTTTATAATTCTAACATGTTCTTCAGGTCCTATTTCGACATCAGTTTATCAAGACTTGAAAGCCTAAAATCAAACGTGTATTGCTGAATTACTTTTTACCGGGCTGGAGCTGAGAAAAGTCAGTAATATTTGTGAAGTGACTGTTGAGCGTCCAATGCTGTAGGAAGTTCATAGTGCTTTGCGGTTTAGATTGGACTGACTGCATTTTTTGGTAGAAAAAGCAGATTAGAGAAATTTGAGTCTTGACTGTTGTTAATAATTAGCTTGCTGATTCTGATGGAGGTGGGGGAGCAGGAGATTGGTTTACTTTTGTGAGTTTGAGTTTTTTAGCCTTTCTGAAGTGTAGAAAGAATTAAGTAATAGAATACATATAGAATATTTAAATATTATATTCTATAAACAAAAATGCTATATGATTGATGCGTTTCCCTGAATATTTTACCTTTAAAAGGGTTGTAATGTAATTTTTAATAAGCTTTAAACGATTTTTACTTATTTGATTACTTGAAATATATTTTCTTCTGTTTTCTAAAACTCTGGGTCTTTGTTTACTTGGAGCCTTTTTTTTTTTTCCTGGCTAATGCAATATAAATGTATTGATTGCTTACAATGTGCCAGGAACTATGCTAGGCATACATAAATACATACACACATAGGCAGTGTGATAGTGTTTAATTAAAGTATTACTAAAGTGCTAAGTGAACACAGAAAAAGGAGTAATTAAGCCAGACACAGAAAAGCAAATATTGCATGATCTAATATACACGTGAGATCTAAAATAGTCAAACAAATAGAAACAGAGAGTAGAGTAGTGAATGCCACGGTCAGAGTGTCCGAGAGGGAAATGAGAAGATACTGGTGTAAGGGTACAAAGTTTCAGTAACACAAGATGAACGAGGTCTGAGATCTAATGTACAACCTGGTCAGGATAGTTAATATTATATTGTGCACTTGAGATTTGCTAAGAAGATAGACCTTAAATTAAGTGTTCTCACTACATACAGATATTCACACACAAACGCACACAATGGTAACTAGGTGGAGGCGATAGGTCAGTTGTTAGCTTGATCTTTTCACGACGTATTGAAACACCAAGTATATGCCTTAACTGTATACAATTTTTATATGTGGAAGATATTTCCATCAAGTTGTTTTTAAAGGAAGGAGTAATTAATTCTACCCTTAGAGGGAAATAGCAAAACTCTGAAAAGTTAACATTCTTTCTGGACCTTAGAGGTTAAGTAGGAGTTTGTCAGACGCACGTGAAGGTGGCTATTTTGGGCTGTAGTAACGGCAGATGCAAAAGCAGGGAGGCTTGCAAGTGCTGTTGCACTTATGAAATCACAGATACTCTGCTATGATTAAAGCGTCAAAGTGTCCATGTGTGTTAGGGGTGGCGTGCTGGTGTCAGCTCGCACAGGCTTACTCATGAGAGTCAGCTGTCCATATTTCTTCCTGTTTTTGTATTCACTGATACCACATTGGTAACTTGAAATTTGCTATTATAGGAGTATTTACACCAAGAAAATTGGCAAGCACTCCAAATCAGGGTGTGTTGTTACTACTGTTGCAATTTTTCTTCAGAGAGCTAATTGTTAAACACTTATCAGCACATGACTGTTACAAGTGGCGGTTTTGACAAGGTTAATCTGAAATAGTTAAATAAGGTGATATTGTAGAGGGCTTGGCAGGATAAGCTGAGGTTGAATCTTAAATAAGCCCCACTTGCAGTTTATACTGACCTGGGGGCATTTCGTGGGCAAAACCCCAAAGGAAAAATGAAATTTTGCAAAGTGGTAACACAAATACAGCTAAACCGAAACCTAATTTTGAGGGCAAATGGTTATAAACTGTGCGAGTGGATCAGCATTAGCAATACTCAGGGTAAGATGTGAAAACATTTGCAAAATACCGGATTGTCTTGTCATCCAAAATAAAATATTCTCTGCAGTTGTAAGAATTCTAAGAGTCATTTCTACTATGTAAACATTTCTTGGTACTGCTGACATTTCCTCTTGACAACACTTCATCTTTCAGGCAATAACAGGTAAACATTGAGCCTAAAAAATTATTTTTAAAAAACCTTTTGTCCTTGTGTTCTTTTAGAAGAAAGTGACTGGTGAAGCCTTTAATATGTAATAAGGAAGTATACTAAAGTACAGAAGTGGCAAATTAGGTAACTTCTTTTAAATAGCTGATCAATCCCACAATTCTGTGGGGCTTGGTTGTTCTTGAAATAAAATAGTCAATGGGAGCAAACTAATTACTGAGCTAATCTTGAATACATTTTAACTATGTGATATTAATCTGAAAGGAAGAACAAGAAATACGGAGAGATCAAAGAAGAAAGCAGAAAGACATTTTTAAAATCCTATAGAGGAAAATGGCAGAAGTTTATACATGTCCACATTGATTTTTATTAATAGATGATCTCTTCTAAAGGCTACGTTTGAGTAAACAGTTTGTCAATAAGGATTTGTTCTACAAGCCTTACATGTGTTTTCTTGTTTGATATTCTCAGTAACTCTATAATGTAGATTATTCTTATGATCCCTATCTTACTATGAAGAAATAGAGGCACAGCATCAAAAGAAGAAAAAGTAGCAGATCCAGCATTCAAACCCAGGTATGAATCAGCAGCAGCACCACTCTTGACTGCCCCCTGTAATATAGTACTTCTCAAAGTGTAAGCCCTTGAACAATAGCAGCGGCCTTACTGGGCACTTGTTAGAAATCCAGATTTTACAACAGGATGGAAGCTGGAAAATTCACAAATACATGATAATTAAACACCACACACCTGAACAACCAATGGATCAAGAAGAAACAAAAGGGGACACTTAAAAATATGTTGAGACAAATGATAATGGAAACACAAACTACCATAACTTAAGGGATGCAACGAAAGAGGTCCTAAAGAGCTAAGTTTTTAGAATGAATGCATACATCAAGAAGAAAAAGTAAGAAACTATTTAACTTCACACCACAAGGAACTAGAAAAAGAAGAACAACCTAAACCTAACGTCAGGAGAAGGAAGGCAATAATAAAGTCTAGAGCAGAAATAAATGAAATAGAAAAGAAAAATGATAGAAAATATTAATACAGCTACGAGTTGGTTCTTTCAAAAGATAAACAAATTTAACAAATGTTTAGCTAAACTAACCAAAAATTAAGAAAGGAACCAAATAAACAAAATTATAAACGAGAGACAAGACATTACAACTGATACCAGAAAAAAATAGAGAATCACAAGAGACTATTATGAACAATTATATGCCAATAAATTGGACAAACTTGAAGAAATGAATAAATTCCTAGACACATAAAACCTACAAAGACTGAATCTTGGAGAAATAGAAAATCTCAATAGACCAATAATGAGTAGGGAAACTGAGCGGCACCTGGGTGGCTCAGTTGGTTAAGTGTCTGCCTTTGGCTCAGGTCATGGTCTCAGGGTCCTGGGATAGAGCCCACCACCTGCTGAGGAGGGAGCCTGCTTCTCCCTCTCCCTGCCCCCTATCTCTCTCTCAAATAAATAAATAAAATCTTTTTTAAAAAATGAGTAGGGAAATTGAATTAATATTCAAAAATCTCCCAATAAAGAAAAGCCTGGACCAGGTGGCTTCACTGGTGATTTCTTCATAGGTGGTTCTTTCACTTAAAAAAGAATTAGTGCTAATCTTTCTCAGATGTTTCTAAAAAATTAAAGAAGAAAGAATAATCTCAAATTCATTTTACCAGGCCAACATTACTCTGATATGTGAGCAAAATTAAACAAAACAAAACAAAACAAAACAAAAAAACCAAAAACCAAACCAAATCAAAACAAAAACAAAAGAAAAAAGAAAAAAAAAAGGAAAAGAAAAAAGAAAAGAAAAGAAACTGAGAAAAAAAAAACTGCAGTCCAACATTCTTGATAAATACAGATGCAAAAATTCTCAACAAAATACTAGCAATCCTAATTGAACAGCATATTAAAAGGATCTTACAACATAATCAAATGGGATTCATCCCTGGGATGCAAAGATGGTTCAACATACATAAATCAATAAATGTGAAACATCACATTCATAGAATGAAAGATAAAAATCATATGATCATCTCAATATAAAAAAGCATTTAACAAAATTCAACAGCCATTCCTGATAAAAACACTCAACAAATTGGATATTGAAGAAATGTATTTCAACATAATAAAGGCCACAAATGACAAGCCCACAGCTAACATAATCCTCAAACGGTGACTGGTTAGAAGCTTTTCCTCTAAGATAAGACACAAGACAAGGGTACCCACTCTCACCATTTCTATTCAACATAGTACTGGAAGTCCTGGCCAAAGCAGTCAGGCAAAGAAAATTAAATAAATGGCATCCAAATTAGAACAAAAGAAATAAAATTGTCTCTGTTTATAAATGAAATTTCCTATATATATAAAAAATTCCTGGGGCGCCTGGGTGGCTCAGTCATTAAGCGTCTGCCTTCAGCTCAGGTCATGATCCCAGGGTCCTGGGATGGAGCCCCACATCAGACTCCTCTGCTGGGAGCCTACTTCTCCCTCTTCCTCTGCCCCTGCTTGTGTTCCCTCTCTCGCTGGCTGTCTCTCTCTCTGTCAAATAAATAAATAAAATCTTAAAAAAAAAAAATTCCTGAAGGCCACCAAAAAGCTGTTAGAACTAATAAATGAATTCACTGAAGTTGTAGAGTACAAAGTCAACATACAAAACTTAGTTGTATTTCTACACACTAACAATGACTAGGTGAAAAAGAAATAAAGAAAGCAATCCCATTTACAATAGCATGAAAAACAATAAAATACATAGGAATACATGTAACTAAGGAGGCAAAAAATCTATACTAAAAACTATAAGATGTTGATGAAAGGCATTGAGAAAGACACAAATAAATGGAAAGCTATCCCATGTTCATGAAAGAATTAATATTGTTAGAAGGTCCATACTATTCAAAGCTATCTATAGACTCAGTCTAAAACCTATCAGGATTCCAATGATATCTTTTACAGATATAGAAAAAAACAATCCTAAAATTCATGTGGACCACAAAAGACCCCAAACAGCCAAAGCTATTTTGAGAAAGAAGGAAGGACAAGAAAGACAAGAGCACTTAATGCTTCATTCACATACAAAAGAATGAAACTGGGCCCCTATCATAAACCATTCACAAAAATTAGAAATGGATTAAAGACTTAGATGCAATATTTGAAACCATAGAACACCTAAAAGAAAACATAGAAAAAAGCTTTTTGGCAAGGGTCTAGGCAATGGTTTTGTTTTTTGTTTTTTTGTTTTTTAAAGATTTTATTTATTTATTCGATAGAGACAGCCAGTGAGAGAGGGAACACAAGCAGGGGGAGTGGGAGAGGAAGAAGCAGGCTCCTAGCGGAGGAGCCTGATGTGGGGCTCGATCCCATAACGCCGGGATCACACCCTGAGCCGAAGGCAGACGCTTAACCGCTGTGCCACCCAGGCGCCCCTAGGCAATGGTTTTTTTGGATATGACACCAAAGCACAAACAACGAAAATAAAATAAATAAGATAGATGACATCAAACTAAAAAGCTACTGCACAACAAAAGAAATAATCCACAAAATTGAAAGGTCACCTGTGAAATGGGAGAAAATATTTGCAAACCACATATCAATAAGGGGTTAATATACAAGATATATAAGGAACTCTTACAACTTAATAGCATAAAAACAGAAAATGGGCAAAGGACTTGAATAAACACTTTTCCGAAAAGACATTCAAATGGCCAACAAGTACACAAAAAGGTGTTCAACATCACTAATAATCAGGAAAATACGAATTAAAACCACAATGAGGTATCACCTCATAACTGTTAGAATGGCCATCATCAAAAAGATAAGAGATAACCAGTGCTGTCAAGGATGTGGAGAAAAGGGAACCATGTTGGGGGGAATGTAAATTGGTACAACTGTGGAAAAGAGTATAGAGATTCCTCAAAAATTAACAAAATTAAAAATAGGAATATCATATGATCCAGCAATTCCACTTCTGAGTTTGTAGCTGAAGGAAATGAGACCACTGTCTCAGAGAGTTATCTGCACTTGCTGTGTTCACTGCAGCATTATTTGCAAGAGCCAAGACATGGAAACAACCCAAGTGACCATTAACAGATGAAGAGAAAAAGAAAATGTTATATGTATATATATTATATATATATATATATATATATATATATATATAGTGGACTATTGTTCAGCCATAAAAAAAAAGAAGAAAGTCCTGCCATTTCTACTAACATGGATGAAACTTGAGGTCATTATGCTAAGTGAACTCAGTGAGACAGAGAAAGACAAATATTGTAGGATCTCACTTATATGTGGAACCTAAGAAAACTGAACCCACAGACCCAGAGAGTAGATTAGGGGTCGCTAGGGGTGGGGGGGGATGGGTGAAGGTGATCTAAGTTAGAACAGGAATAACTTCTAGACATGTAATGTACAGCGTGGCGACTACAGTTAACAATGTCGTATTATATATTTGAAATTTTCTGAGACAGTAAAGGTTGAAAGTTCTCAACGCATGCACAAGATTGTGCTGTGTGAGATGATAAATGCGTTAGCTAACCTCATTGCAACATATACATACATCAACTCATCAACTTATACACCTTCAACTTCCACAAGGTTATTTGTCAATTATATCTCAACAAAGCTGGAAAAGTTTAAGAAAAAAGAACAAACAAAAAATCCCAATTTTAACCACATGACTATAAAAAAGAGAGAGAGATGCAGATTTTAGGCCCCACCCCAGATGTCCTGAATCAGAAACACTGCAGTGGGGCCCATAATCTGGGTTTTTATCAAGCCCATCAGATGATTCTGTTTCCTGCTAACGTTTGAGAACCATTGCCTCATAAAATACTAAGGATAACTATCATTCTAATGAAAACGATCTCACATTAAACAACACGCACATACATGTCACAACAAATCGAGCGATCAGAAAAGCCTCACGTGTGTTGGAAAAGCCAAAAACGACACTTTTTGTTCTACTTTCACTAGGACTGCGCACATCGCATTCCACAACAAGAAAAAAAATGCACCGTGAGACAAATTAAAGCTAATAGGATCACCCTGTTAGGGTTAGTTAAGGTACAGGCAGGTCCTCAAAAGAATAAGACTTTAGTATTTCCCATTATCCTGGACCTTTAAAAAAAAAAAAAAAAAGGAAATCATTTGATCCATGCTTTTGGCTTTGCTAATGTCTGAAGATGTGCTGTAATCTTCCTGAGTAGATAACCATCTGAGAAAGTTGCTGGTTTTCCACCACGATAAGAATAGTATGCTTACATTGGTAGGGGTGTGTGTGTGTGTGTGTGTGTGTGTGTGTATTTTAAAATACTTGTTATGTATTTTACTTGGTGACACAGGCCTCCTGAAGTCTAATTCTGCTCCAGTTATCTATCGCTTCATAATAAACTACCCCACAACTAAACAGCTTAAATAATCTATGGTACCGTAGGTCGAGCAGGCTTAGCTAGGTGGTTCTCAGTTGAGGTTTCTCATACAGTTGCGTTGAAGTGACAGCTGAGGCTGATGTCGTCTGGGGGCTTTGCTGGGCTGGACGTTCAGGATGGCTCACTTACACGTGAGCTGAGAGTTCAGTAGGGACCACTGACCAGTGCTCCTTTACATGGCCCTGCCGTGAGACTTAGATTTTTCTTAGATTATGGTAGATGACTAACAGAAGGTGTTGTCCCAAAAGCAAGTATTCTAAGAGCCAAGTAGAAGCTGAAAAGCTTCCAGTAATTGACTTTTTAGAAGTCCCAGAATGTAGTTACTGCTACACTTAGGCCAGCCCATATTCAAGAGGATAGGAATTCAACACAATCTCTTGATGTGAGGAGTATAATGTAAGAAAATAAGGAGAGGCATAGATAGGGGCCACATTTGGAGACTACCATAGACTCTTTCATACTCTTTGAAAGTATTTTCTTTTTCTAAATGCATCTTTCTCTCAGTTTTCCTTTAACAATATAGCTCTCCAGCTAAGTCTTAAAGTTAAGCAGGGGTTAGCTATTTTCAAGGACTGTGAGTCAAAGATTTCACCATTTTGGCAAGTGAATATTTTTCTACCACGGTTGCGTGGATGATGGTAGACAACCTGACACACCTGGATTGGAGACAAATGATAGCCTATTACTCCCAGCCTAGAAGTAGCCAGCACGTTGGCATATTTCCCTTTTGGTTGCTTGTGCCCCAGTTCCCACAGGGAGACAGGAAGAGGACCTGAAGACACCTGCACACACAGCCGGTTGCACTAATGGAGCGATGCCCTGACCTTACGGATCTTAAGTCTTTTATCATGAGCAGTAAACAAACTACCCTTTCTCCGGGAGGAAACACAATCTCTCTTCTAAGGCTGTTAGCTATACAAGCATCCTTGAAAGGACATTCCAGAACAAAGATGGTCATACCTCACTTGTAAGACATGCAGAAAGAGATTTGTGAATTGTCATCCAACAGCCATGTGTTGATGGTCACGCACGGTAGGTGTAGAAATGGTGGGGAAAGGGTGGACCACCTACTTAGAGAAAAGAAGCAGGAATAAAAGTTTTCTTTTTTTTTTAATATTCAGCCTTTTTTAAAAATATTTTTTATTGTATTATGTTACAGTACATCCCTGGTTTTTGATGTAAAGTTCTTTTTTTTTTAATATTCAGCCTTTTTTAAAAATATTTTTTATTGTATTATGTTACAGTACATCCCTGGTTTTTGATGTAAAGTTCAATGATTCATTAGTTGTGTATAACACTCAGTGCACCATGCAATACGTGCCCTCCCCACCACCCATCCCCAGCCTATCCCATTACCCCACCCCCTCCCCTCTGAAGCCCTCAGCTTGTTTGTCAGAGTCCATAGTCTCTCATGCTTCATTCCCCCTTTTGATTACCCCCCCTTTCTTTATCCCTTTCTTCTCCTACCGATCTTCCTAGTTCTTATGTTCCATAGATGAGAGAAACCATATAATTGTCTTTCTCTGCTTGACTTATTTCATTTAGCATTATCTCCTCCAGTGCCGTCCATGTTGCAGCAAATGTTGAGAAATCGTTCTTTCTGATAGCTGAGTAATATTCCATTGTATATATGGACCACAACTTCTTAATCCAGTCATCTGTTGAAGGGAATAAAAGTTTTCTATGCTTTAGGAATTCTCAGGAGATCAGATGTGAAAAATGTGGCTGGAGAAGTAAAGGGGATAAAACAACCTTGAAGAAGCATCCATGGTATATTTAAGGTTTGGGATTTATTCTGCAGGCAATACTAAACAGCCCACAGCCTTTTATGAGGGAAAAGACATGGTCATGGCTGCATTCTTCTAAGCTTACTCTGATAGGATCTGTGGAGGACTCAAATTCCTGGAGGAAGCACTGATTTAAAGGAACATAACTGAGGAGAGGCTGAGCTGAGACAGGGTGATTGGAACGGAGAAACACTTGTACATATGCTAGATGTTAAGAAAATGGACTCCTTATAGATAAACCAGGCCACAGGTAACATCTCTTAACACAATGCATTGTCCTTATTTGATACATGTCTCCCCCATTAGCCTCTTAACTTCTCCAGAGCAAGAATCATTATATTTTTCTTTACAACCCCTGTGTCTGATTTAATTTTGTTTGATAGATCAGTTGATGTTTATATGCATCAAACATAAGATGGGATTTAGACTGCATCAAAAACATAGAGATCAGAGGCAAATAAATAAACAACTAGTCCTTATGGCACTTCTATTCTAGTGCAATGGACAGATAATAAATTAATGAACAAATAGATATCTAGCATTATGCCAGGTGGTGATCAATGCCATGAAGAAAAATAATCTAGGACCAGGGATGGTGGAGTAAGATGCTATTTTAGATAGGGTGGTCAGGAAAATCTTCTTTGAGAAAATAATCTCAGGGTTCCTATCTTTTCTTTATTAAAGGTGTATGATAGGGGTAGGTGGGTATTTTGGATATTCAGAGGTAGTCCAGAGGTCAGGCTAAGGTCATAACGAACCTACATGGAAGTGTCCAGTAGTGTCTTAGCTTGAGTTCATCCAGGACCTGACTCTAAGACAAAGATTTATTCTGGAGGTGATCTCAGAATATTCCAGAAGGCAAAGCAAGCAACTGAGACAGACACATGAAGGTACTCAATATATGTTGGTTCCAACACACAGTAGTCCCCCCATTATGCGCCATTTTGCTTGCCACAGGTTTTAGTTGTTCATGGCCAATTGCATTCTGGAAGCAGATGGTCCTCCTCCTGACATGGCATCTGAAGGCCAGTAGTAGCCTAAAGCTATGTCATTAGCCTCACATCATCTCATCACAGAGGCGTTTCATCATCTACATCACCACAAGAAGCAGAAGGGTGAGTACAGTAGAATGAGATATTCTGAGGGAGAGACCACATTCACATAACTTTTATTACATTATATTGTTATCACTGTGTTACTTTATTATTAGTTATTGTTGTTCATCTCTTACGGTGCCTACTTCAAAAATTAAACTTGATCATAGGTGTGTATGTATAGGAAAAAACATAGTATATATGGGGTATGGCACTATCCATGGCTTAAGGTAACCACTGCGGGTCCTGGAATGTATCTCCCACAGATCACGTGGCGGGGGTGGGGAACTGCTGTATAGACCGCAGCTGAGGTGTGTTTCGGGGAAATAAAAGAGGGAGTTGCCATTTCTAGGCAGACAGCAAGAGAATGAAAGCTCAGTAGCTGTAGAGATGAGGATCAAAATAATTATTAGTACTTGAAAAATGGGAGTAGCAGAAAAGGAGACACGAGGGAATGGAACTCTAAAGCACTCACGCCAAAATACACCTTTTCCACAAACACTCCAGAAGAAGGTGATCCCTGCAAAGGGTGTTAGTGAGAGCCCGCTGTTCTGTACATGCAAGCAGAGTGGCAGATGCTGGGTAACAAGTGGCTTTGTTAAAAGATGGGGAATTGGTGAGTTATTCCCCTGGTCAGCTTTTTCATTTTTACATATTTAAACATTCTAATTGTCATTGATAGTTTAAATCCAATATATATTCAACACATGTTTTTTGAGCCTTTCCTTCCTAAATACCAGACACTAGCCTGGAATTATTGCGAGAGGAAGGAAACCAGTACGGTCACTTTACCAATTAAGGATATTGCAACTTAGCTGCACTTAAGTAACAGAAAGGCCTTCATTGGTTCAAAGCGCATTTCTATCCTGCTTGCTTGCCTGCCTTTCCCAGGAGATGCGGTATAACCAGTCCTGCAGAACTGATGGCGCGCCTGCAGGGATGGGTCTGTACTAAGGCCAATTGCAGCTTCGAACGTACACCCAACCCTAAGCCGAACCACTGAATAGAAGTCATTGTCCTATTTAATGCAAGGTCCCCCTATCTTCTCAGGAGCAAGCTTCCTTATCACATTAGAGGAAATTAGGGCCACCCAGAATCTCTGAGCCGGGTAGAAGCCCAGAAGCCACTGATTCTCTTACTTGCACTTCGTAAGTCAGCCAGGACCAGGTCTCTCTCTGGCTTCTCTTTTTTTCCGAAAGCTGAGCCACCACCGAGGTAGAAAAAGTGTGAGATTTGCATAGGAAGACCAAGGTTGATTCCAGCTATACTTTTGTTTAAATGTATATTTGAAACAAGAACTTATTCATCATTTACTCTCCTAGGCCCTAGTCTAAGAAATAAAGCTATCGTGTTATCCATAATAGAAAAAGTTTCTGGCATCATGAAATTCAGCTTCATTCCTGATGGGGGAATAAAATAACAGTGTAACTAGTAAGTGAATTGATAAACAGCCATGAAAATTTTAAATAGCGTTTTTGATGCTACAGCAGAGCCGAGTATCCACTAAAGCCTGCTTTCTCTCTGCGGTCAGCCCTTGGAGCTGTGTGTGCGGTCAGGGGACTCAGTCTCCCCCCATGGAATGTGAGAGAAAACAAAACCAATGTGTGCCCCTTCCAGGCCAGGTCTCTCCCTCCCATGGGAGTCTTAGAAAAGAGCAGAGCCACCATGTAGAAGCATCCTGGGTCTTTGCATTACTACAAGCAGAAGATTCCCCGTTCAATGAGGATTACCCATGTTGGACTATTACATATGAGAAATAAGTTCCCATTGCCTTTGAGTCGTTCTGCACAGGGGAGTGTCAGCCAGCCTTCGCTACCTAATAGAGCAATACAGCCTTGCAGAAAATAGAACAGAATGGTTGCTAGGAAATAACAGGTGGTTGAACCAAGGGCAACCTGATGGTAGAATGATAGGAGAAGGCCTCTCTGAGATGACATTTGTGCTGATAAAGTCTGTGCTAAGTCCAGCCACGTCAGGGGCTGGGGAAGAATATTTCAGGCAGTGGGAATGTCAAGTGCGAAGCCCCTGAGGCACGAAGACGTTTAACGCGCTGGTAGAACAAAGACAAGGCTCATGTGACTGGGGCAACACGAACAAGGAGAGACAGCTTTGAGATGAGGTCAGAGAAGTCACCAGGGGTGAGATCACGTAGAGCTTTCTAGGCCATGGTAAAGGAGTTTGGATTTTATCTCGAGTGTGATTAGTGTGTATTGAGATGAATAGGAAATGGGGTAGGGATGGTTATTGTGAAAAGAACACCCTGATTGCTGTGTGTAGAATGGATTCTCCTGGGGCAGAACAAAAATGAGATTTGGTTTTTGTGATGGTTAATTTTATGTGTTGACTTTCCTGGGCTGAGGGATGCCTGGATAGCTGGTGAAACATTATTTTGGGGGTGTCTGTGAGGGGGCTTCTGGAAGAGATCCGCATTTGAATCAGTCAGTAGACTGAGTAAAGAAGATCCACTCTCACCAATATGAGTGGGATTCATCCAATCCACTGAGGGTCTGAACAGACAGTAAGTCAGCGGAAAGGTCAACTCTCTCTCTCTCTCTCTCTCCCTGAGCTGTTCACCTTCTCTTGCCCTTGGACATTAGGGCTCCTGGTTCTTGAGCCTTTGGACTCTGGGACATACACCAGACCCCAACTGCCTACCCCACCTCAAGCCTTTTAATTCAGGCTGAATGATGCCCCTGAATTACGTCCCCAGCTTTCCTGGTTCTTCAGCCTGCAGATGGCAGACTGTGGGACTGCTTGACCTCCATTACTGTGTTAACCAGTTTTGTAATAGACAGACAAACACATAAATCCTATTGGTTCTGCTTCTCTGGAGTGTCCAGACTAAATACACTGTTAGAATAGTGTTCAAATCCTTTAACACGTCTTATAAGGTTCTCTGGGGCCCGGTTCTGATCCCATCCCCAGTGTTCACCATTAGCCTTCATACATCAGCAGACATAGTCAGTTTTTTTTAGTCCCTGCTTCCTTTTCCCTCAGAGACTGCATATGTTGAACTTTTTGCCTGGAACACCTTTCCCCCACAGCTCTCTTCTTTCTACATCTATGGGGCTCTAATCAACTCTCCAAGTCCCAGTTTGAGCTCCAGCCATTTTGATCTACTTTTAGATCTGAAATTACGCCATAGAGTCTCTTATTCCTGGGCCTTTGAACATGATATTTTACTCCATCTTATTTGTTAACTTCTATTCATTATTCCAGTCTCAGGTTAGCTGGTAGTTCATTTAGAAAGCCTTCCCCTCTCTCCTAAGTATGGGGAAGGCACTCTCCTCAATGCTCCCAGAAGCCTGTGGAGCTTTGGTGTTCACGCTGCATTATAATCACTTGTCTGTTGGAATATCAGCTCTGTGAATTAGGAACCTTTGTTTCCACAAAGTCTGTTGTGTCTCATACATTCAAAAAATAGTGGTTCAACGAACAAACAAAACTAATATAACACTAAGTCCAGAGGACTTTCTCAAGGCTACAAATGGGAGATGAAGCCATGATGCAGAATCTGGGAACAAATTCATTTGAAATGGGCTGAGTCAGGGATGAATGGAGAAGGGTCGTGGAAAAAAATCTCATAAGGTGAGGACCCTCCTTATCAGTTACTGGTGCAAGGGCATATCTGGCCGACTTCAAGGTATAGAGTTGAGCTCACCACTGCCTCAAAGAGAGGAAATGAACTGTGACAGCACTTTGTATATTGGAAAGCATTGCACATATATTAAATGATATTTTAATAATCTACAAATATATTAGTATTATTATCTCAGCATTTGTGATGGACTCATTTTTCCATCCAAAAAAGAAAAACAGCTTGGGAGTCTTCTTAAACATGCAAACGTTCTTGTCTGGAAGACTATTTGGTGATAAAGGTCACGGTGAACTTATCGAGGAGCTCAGTGGGATGGAAGCGACATTTATTTATGTGTATTTATGTGCTTATTCACTGATGGCTTTGCTGAGGAAAGCTATATTGTCAAGTGCCCTAATTAAGAAATAATAATGTAATTGATTTTTTATGGATTATCTTCAATTGAGTCCCTTTACAACAGCAAACTCTCATTGACTACTCAGGATAATTGATGGCTTCTCAGCACAATGCCCTTGGCTGATTGCAGAGCCGTTGCTGTATCTGACAATGACTGTGAGTGATCCCTGTTCTTGCAATGGCGACCCCTAGAAAGGCAGCAAGCTGAAGTGAAGAACACGGGTCAAATCACTTTCATTTTTGTAAAATGAGGGGGTTGAACTCATCAATGGCTTGAAAAATAAAAATACAAATTCGGCAGAACCCTTTCATCAAACAAATTTTATGTAGGAGCTGTGTTTGTAAAACAGGCCCAAGTAGTGTTAACTCTGGTGGAGGCGAGGCTGGGAAATGCCGAGTTTGCTCCAGCTCCCGTCTCCCCCACCAGATCAGGCTCTGAAGGACGCACAGTTTGAGCTGCTGGACCAGATGATCTCTGAGCCTGATTCCAGTTCTACAACTCCAGGGTTCTGTGATACGACTCTCAAGGGCTCCAGGACAAACCAAAATAGCCATTTGTCTTGTCTTTGGAGTAGATGTGTCCCAAAACATTTGCTATCACGCTCGGGTCAGCTATCAACCTTGGCTCAGACCCCCCAGGCTGTAGTTTTAGCGAAGTGAAGTAGTCTATGCCTCTGATTTTTGTGATTTCATGTCATTGTGTGTGTGTGTGTGTGTGTATACACGTGTGTAAAATAGTCCGCAATCTTACAGGAGCTCTGGGTTTTCTTCTTTGAGCAGATTTTGGTGGGATTGTGAGGAAACAGTCGCTGTCTAGGAGAGAGAAACAATAGCTGTTGAGTACCAGTGAGTACTGTGCGGGATACTTTATGAAAGGAAATACACTACCCACATTCATTGATGAACGAATTAAAGTTCAGAAATGTCACCCAAGGTCACAAAACATCTCTATGACTTCAGAGTTCATACTTCTTACTAAATGGTGATTTCTGTTTATGTAGGAAGAGACTTCGTTATATTGTTTGGGTAGAGGGTGATCGAAACATACAAGCATTCTGAAAAACATAAGATTGTGCACTTTTTAGTCTTTGAGGGCCTGAAGGAATGGGGGAGTTGAATCAGATACCATTTCCGTGAGTGTGTTTACAGAGCCTTTATCTAGGCTCTATGTGCATGTGTGGTATGTGCAGCAGGCAGAAGACGGCCCCCATGCTCCCAAAGATGTCCATGTTCTACTCCCCGGAACCCGTGGCAAAGGGACTTTGCCGATGTGATTGAGTTAAAGACCTTGAGAGGGAGAAATTCTCCTGGATGATGTGGGTGAGCCGACGTAATCCCAAGAGCCCATAAAAACGAAAGAGGTCAGAGTGACTCGATGTGAGAAGGACTTGAAGAGTTAATGCTGGCTTTGAAGATGGAAGAAGGGACTATGAGCCAAGGAATCCCGAGAAACTTGGGAAACTCGGGCTATCTGAAACACTGCCTGAGGAGCCCGAAGATAAAGTGCCACAGGCAGGGTTGAGAGCACCTTTGCCCATATTTGGGTGGATATGCAGCAGATTCCATTTTTGCAGCAGAATCCGGAGGGGCCTTAGAAAGTAGGATGGCTCTGTGAAGGTCACACCAACAGCCACAAGATTGAAAGACCTCCCTCAGATGAACAAAGGCAGGATACTTCACTGGGGGACCCGGAAAGGGGCTTACTCAGGGCAGAGAAACTGTTTCCAGAGCTTTGTTTACATCCATCCATACCTTAGCTTCTGTTTCAGTTAAGTTTTAATTGGAGAAAATCTCCGAATGAACTTCTAGAACATTTTTCTCATGGTAGGTGATCTTGAAATGAATTAATCATCAAGCAAATGCATTTGATTTATTTAAGCAGACAAGGGAGATTTAATTATTTTCTTACCATAAAAACTAACAAATAACCAGTCAAAGGAATATTTTTGGAATCTTGTTTTATTTAATCTTGTATCATAATTCCTGGCACATAGTAGGTGACATTTGTTTTTAGAATAAAATACTTGGCTTTTATTCAGAGAACAACCTAGTGCTAAAATTGGCTGAGCAACTTATTGTACGTTTGGCGAACGGAACATCAGCATAGAATATTTTTTTAAATGAGAAAGGCAATGGTTCTATTACTTCCATGGAAAAATACACCAAAACAACAAGAAAAAAAACCTAATACAATATAACTTTGTACATTTTTCTATTAATAGCCCTAGTGAGTGCTGACAAATGTTTGGAGTTTACCACAATACCCAAATCAAAACCCTCAAATGGTATGCCCACAAAGGCTGTGAACTCTCAAGCCAGTAAGCTAATGGACAAGATGCTAAATATCAACCCAGGACCAAGATATATTTTTAATTAGTGCTGGCATTTTGCTTCTGCGTAATCCATTACATAGGAGCCAACACCATGCCTTTTTCTCCAATTTCTGACTTCATCTATTGCTAGGACTCAGCTTTAGTCAGTCACATTAGGTAGGAGGCCAACCACTAAGGAGAGTGAGTGATTGACCTGGACGACACATCTGTACCACAGACGAAACCAAATGACCCGAAAGCAGCATGTTACAGACAAGGTCCTTCGATAAGCACTGCTAATGTCTTACAGCATTTTATGGTTCCTAGGCAAGATGTTGTATTGAATTCCATGTTGGGGTAAGGTCTTCATTTTTACTTTTCTCTTTTCCTGACAAAAGTGAGATGAAAAGCATTGTTGAGGAAAGGGCCAGGCCTAGAAGGCGAAAGACTTAGGGTCAGATGTTTGCACTGGATGATAACAGAATTAACCTTTCTGAGCTTTGTCTGTCTAATTTATGAAATGAAGAGGGAAAAACTCTTCTCTGTTTTCTTCATTTGCGTGTTGTGGGGGTCACATGACAAAAATTAATATATATGAAAAAGACTTTTTTCGGTAAAGTGTAATATAAATGTAAGTGACTAAATTTTTATAATCGACGTCATAATCCTGGCTATCAATGAGGTGTAACGGGACTAGGTCTATTTGTCCATTTACTTTGCTTGTTTTTCTGAACTCATTCTCCCTCTTCTGACACTGACCCCAGTCAGAGTTTTTTTGGTCAGATGCTTATATCAATTCTGCTTTATGCTTTCTCTCTGTCTAGTGTTTGCTTAAGTAGAGCCAGAAACCAAAAGCCTAAATACAGAGTATTTAGTAAATGCTCTTCAAAAATCCATTTATCCCATTCTCCCAAAATCTTCTAAGAAATTTTATCAGTCAAATATTGCCGTGTAATAGATACTCACAAAATTAGAGCAGAATACACCAGAACCGTTTATTTTTCACCTGCCTGTGGGTCGGCGGGGGCTGGGCTATGGAGGCTGGGCTCTGGGTGGGTCTAGCTGTAGGTTCAGCTGGGCTTTGATGCCTGGCTCTGAGCTGGTCTTCGATCTGTTCTACATGTGCTCAGCTTGGGGCCTAGGCTTAAAGGGGCCGCACCTGCGCTGATAAATTTCTCCCCATGAAGATGGAAGAGGTGCGAGATAGCAAGCACAATCAAAAGGGAGAGCAGGAAACATTTGGTCTCAAAGCAAGTTGGGCACAATACTTACTGTGAGACTCAATCTACTCTGGTAAATCTCTGCTCAAATAAAATGCTCATTTCATCAAATTGTATGTTTTCAGGTGCAGGTTTTTATGCTTTCAAGTTTGTGGTGACCCCCATGACAACTTTTTTACATGGTTGAACACCACGTTGTTGAAACTTTGGTATGTTTGAGTGTGTGTGCATTCTCTCTTTTGACCATTTATTATGGAAGGTGCGTTTTCTTCAAATGTTTTCTTCTTAATTTTCAAATCCAGGAAGTTAGAATATTGAAATAATACTGAATTATTAAGACAAAATATGGCTGCAGGAATATCTGGGGAGGAAGAGAGGCATCATTTTTCACTGGGTGTGAATCAGTGAATCCAGGCTGACAATGAAGTTTTATGCAGGGAGACATGTGCCCTTCTGAGTCTTTTTCACATCCCACTTCGCAGTGCAGCACTCATTGAATATTCTGACCAGGTTGCACATTTGCTTCAATGATTAGCATAGAAATCATTAAAATAAACTGGGCTTTATTTTCCTGAGGAGCTATTTTGCCCATTTCATTCAAAAATCTTACAAGTTGAACGGCATGCTTGATGGTTATGATACTGTGTTTTATGTGAGGCATGGGAAAGATCTTAGGACAGACAGCATGCTCAGTTTTCACGACAGAGAAGTTCAAAACAATTTCTGACAAAATCCAGTTAAAAGACATCTTTTTTTGGGGGGGGAGCGATGCTCAAGTTAACGTTGCAAATATTTACTAAAATATCAGACTCAATGAAGATAACTGTAACCATCTACACAACACGCACACACACCCCTTATTAAAGTGTACTTTGTAGAGAAGCCCCTTGTCTGGGTCATTTCAATACTAAATGAACAGTTTATAGATTTTAGATGAGTTCTATGAGTCTTTACTAAGTCTTTACTAAAACATGGAGAAGTTTACTTACAAAGTAAAACTGAGGCTTCTTTTGAGCAAAGATGTTCAGTTCAAACATTGTATCTAAATGAATAAGTTTACCTCTCCTGGCCCTAGAGGGCTAAATTCTTATGTCACAATAACTAAAGGGGACATCAATGGGCCACATTTGAGACTTAATACTCTTTCATGGTAGCATTTTCACTGACAAGCCTATGTGAAGACTACTCTAGGGCTAGCATCTGGGCTGCTCAAAATATAAGCCCTGGAGGAAGTATTTCCAAAGCACTGCCATTCCTGGTAGAGCACTGCTTGGCAAGTCAGTCAACTTATTAAAAATGAATAGCATTCAAATCACAACCCTCTTCCTCTCCACCTCATTCTCCTTCTCTGTCTCTCTCTCTGTCTCTCTCTGGCTGAGTATTTTTTTAAAGATTTTATTTATTTATTTGCGAGAGAGAGCAGAACGAGAGAGAGAGCACGCAAGCGGGGGGTGGTTGTGGGGCAGAGGGAAAGGGAGGAGCAGACTCCCTACTGAGCAGGGAGCCTGTCATCACGGGGCTCAAACCCAGGACCCTGGGATCATGACCAGAGCTGAAGGCAGACGCTTAACCAACTGAGCCACCCAGGTGCCCCTGAGTAATTTTAGTTACAAAATTTTAAATAATTAAAATACAGTAACATTGTTTTAAAAAAGGTACATAGTGACAAGTGTCTCATTTGTATTTCTTGTCTACCTTGTGCTTATCTCCCAGTATATCCATGTTTATTTGTTTCTATGAATATGCAGAGATAATCTCTTATCGCAGGTTTTATTTTGCATCACTTCTCTGTAAATTACACATGTGCATGTGTATGTATTATATAGACTCATACATGCACGCACACCATGCACATAATCTGTGTGGGTTGTCTACTGCCACACCAGACCACCTCAAGACACAGTAGCTTAAAACAAAAACAATGTATTACTTCTCAGCATCCTGTGGGTTGGGGATTTGGACAGAGCTCTTCTGAGCAGTACTTCTGCTACAGGATGTCAACTAGAGTCATTCATTTAGCTGCATTCAGCTACTGATAGGGCTGAGATGGGAGATTAAGAAAGATTCGTTTATGTATCTGGCACTGCAACACTCCTCCCTGTCGCTTCCCTTTCCTAGTGAGGTGGGCTTCTTTGCAACACGGTGGTCTAAGAGTAGTTGGACTTCTGACATGGTAGCTGGCTTCCTGGCATGAATGCGCTAAGAGGTAAAGGTGAAAGCCCCAGGGTTCTAAATTCTTATGTGATAGAATCAAAGGGTCTAGCAACCACCAGTGGGTCATATTTGAGATTTAATATTTTTTCATGACTGCGTTTCCATTGATGAGACTAGTTGAAGATTAATCTTAGGGCTCATGTCTTAAGACTTAGCCATGCAATTTAGAGTCACCCCTACCACATTCCATTGGACAAAACAAGTCACCAAGTCACCCCAGATTCAAGGGGGAGGGAAATAGATTCTTTCAGTGGGCCGAATGGTAAAGAATTTGCAGCCATCTTTAACTGACCACAATATCTGTTTCATTTCATACATGTTTTAAAGTCCACAGACACCAGCCAATCAGTGATGGAAAGATGCCTACTAATACACCATGAAAAATTTGATTTTAGTTTTCAAAAAAATTATCAAGTTACTGAGAAATATTGATGTAAGATGTGGTACATTTAGAAATAAAAATAGTTTTCTTTTTTTTAAAAAATAAACCTTTCATCACAACCTCATAGGTTTGCTGAAAGTCTACATTTTTGTAACACAATATGTGGTTAATTAAAAAAAAAAAACCTCACCAAAGTATTGTTAATCACTTGGCCATATCTTGACTGCCAGTTTGTGGAGACGCTAGTTTCTCCATGCGCGCTTTGACACATACAGTAAACCTTCTCTTACTATTCTCTTGAGAATCTAATTCCCATCAAACCTGTGCCATAACCTATAACTATCACCAGCTTCTTTGTGGGAGTTTACGATCTTTGTGATATATGCCTTCTGAAATATACGTCTGTAGGCTTATGGTAAAATTAATAAAACCGAAATTAAAACTGACAGCTCTGAAATAATATGCTACCCTTAGCATATGGAATAACTACCACGAACACTTATGGGGTTTGTCGCAAGATTATAGACAGTTACCCAATAGGGGATAACTTCTGAACTGTGTTGCTAAATCTCATTTGACAGGTTTTGGATTTGGTATAATTTTTCTATAGCATCTTAGTGTTGGGTGAGCAATATGTTAGCTATGATTCAGATGACATTTTATGCCTAAGCTCCTCAGTCTTTCTCCTCCACGTCTTTCCTCTCTTCCCTGTCACACCCTCCTCTTTCTTCCCCTCCTTCTTTATACACTGTCTTATCTAAATATTTTAGCAGTTAGTTCATGGCTAGGGGATTCTTTATGAAATATGATAATAAAAAACCCTTTTGTCTGGCTGCAAGTCTGAGGGTGCACATCTGCAAATCTGAGGGCGCATATCAGAGTTTTATCTACCTGTCTACCTGCCTATTGATTCACTATGTTTATACTCATTTTTTCTGTTATGGGAGGGATGTAAGTTGCAAGGATTTAGTCCTATACACTGTGTTTGGTGATCCAGTCTTTTATAAAATCTATCTTAGCCCCACTCCATGTACACACACACACACACACACACATACACTGTCTTTTTTCTTTAATGGGTATATATTTCTTTCTTTTCCTGGTGAATGAAGAGCTGCTGTCCAGATTTTGACTTTACAAAAAAAAAAATAGCACTATTACTGTAAAAGAAAAACTTGTGCAGTTTGGGGAAAAATAATTAAGAATCGGTTGCTATTATAGCAAAGACATACTCATGTGTTGTAATTCTGCTAACACTTCAGAATTCTATATTCTGGAAGCTATGTGGGATTATTAAAAGATGAAACTAGGAAATGGGGCCAGAGGGAATTTCAGGTGCTTTTAAATGAATTCCTCCTCCTCTATCCTAGTTTTGCCTTGAAAACACAGGAATTATATAAACATGCTTCAAACAAAATTAAGAATAAACACATATTAACAAATTTACTGTGGTTTTGAGTAGGGATATGACTCCCACTTAAATTCACGGGCCTTTCTAAAGTCTGTCAGAAATAAGACAGGCTCTTGCTTCTGACATGGTTTAGACTAGGTTGCCCGTAACAACTTTTTAGTAACTCTTCCTGAACAATTTCTGTCTCTGCAGTCAGGATCACCCTTTAATGTGGAACTGTTTTATAAATAATAAAAAATAAATAAATAATAAAACTGTTTATAAATTTAAAAAATAATAAATAAAAAAATAATAAAAGAGTGTAGACACTCTTGGTTATCTACTCGACATCCACTTCACTCTTCTTTCGTGGCAACAGAGATTCAGTGAGCCCTGTTAGATGTTCGTGTCTCCAGCCCTTCTTTCACTTGAGTGAGCTTGGTTTTGAACAATGAGTTTTGTAAGCAGATAGCCACTGACAGAGTCTTGGGAAGATTTTCCTTTCTTTACAGAAGGAATGGTGCCCTTTCCTACCACTTCTCCCGTCTTCTTGCTGCCTTGGATGAAGTTGCGATGGCTGACTTGCAGCAGCCATACTGTGACCACATGGAGAAAGTTAATACATTTAAGAGTCCTTGGCCCTGACAATGTATGCCGCTGCTGCACCACCAAATAAATAAATTTGATTTATTACAAACTAAAAAAAGTAACTTCCTACCTGTTCCAATGATCGTGTGAAGTCTTTTTTTGCTATCAGCCTATTCTAACTACTTTAAATGGTAAATAGATGTAAGAGGTTCATTTGTGGATATTAAATTTGTAACTGAATGTTAATTTTTCTGTTGTTATTGTTGTTTTGCCTGTATTTTTCCCTTTTCTTATCCCCAATTCAAATAGGTCCCAGGTTCTGTGCTTTGATGCCTAGGGATGCTTGCAGTATAATTCCTGGGTATTTTCTTCAAAAGTTTATATCCACTGAAGAGTTTAGAATTGGAGGCAGGAATACTCTTCAGTCTAAAAAAAAAGGCCATGGTTTGGAAGATCCCAGAGGGATCTGCAGGTCTAGTGAGCCTTAAGGACTAAGGGTTGTGTAGATGGTTTGGTGCCCACCCCCTACGACCAGAGGCAGCAGAAGAGGCCTCTGTAGGGCTGCTCAGACCAGCGCATGTAGGCAAACAGTGCCTATACACCTTCTCTATGCCCTTGATCTATGGTAATCAGAAGCCATTCTGAGACTTGATATCATTCTGACAGCTAGAGTAGTCGCAGGACCTAAGGCTCCTCTACTCTTACAGCCACAAAATTTTGTGGGAGTTCTGATGTCCCTCCTACTCTTTGGAGATAATGCTGAATTGGGGGG
This sequence comes from Ursus americanus, assembly GCF_024610735.1. Taxonomy (NCBI): domain Eukaryota; kingdom Metazoa; phylum Chordata; class Mammalia; order Carnivora; family Ursidae; genus Ursus; species Ursus americanus. The sequence goes on along the minus strand of NC_142146.1, from coordinate 24,529,860 downwards.
AAGCTGCAGGGCCAAGACCCCTTTTTAGAAATATTGGCTAATTTTATTTTGTGAATCATAATTCCCATATGAAAAGTGCATAGAACGAAATATATGAATTCTCACTAAGTGAATACCTATGTCATCGCTTCCAGCTCAAGAAATAAAATGTGGCCAATCCCCAAAACCCTTTTCATGGGCCCTCTCAGTAACCATTTTATCAGTCTTCCCCAAAGAGAGTCCTGATTTTTCAGTAAAGTTTCTCTTGCTTTTATTTATAGCTTTATATAGCTTTTTTTTTTTTACTACTTAAGTATGAATTACTAAGCACTCGCTCTGTCGATATTTTAATTTTACATAAATGGAATCATACTTTTTTTGGGTTTGTGGTTTTTTTCACTCAGAGTTATTTCATTTGTGAAATGCATACATGTTATTGTGTGTAGGTTCATTTCATTACTTTTCTATTGCTGTATAGTATTTTATTATATAAAAAACACCACAATTTATTTAGTTGTTTTATTGTTGAAGGGAATTTGAATTATTTTCAGGTTTTAGAATAAGAATTCAGATGATTTTAGCAAAAGCATCCAGGCTCAAAATTAATACACACAGCACACCCCCTGCGCTCACCCTAGATCTCTCCCCACCCCCACTGCACTTCCACCCCACCAACTCCCATATTAGTTTCTTTTTTTTTTTTTTTTAAGATTTTATTTATTTATTTGACAGAGATAGAGACAGCCAGCAAGAGAGGGAACACAAGCAGGGGGAGTGGGAGAGGAAGAAGCAGGCTCATAGCGGAGGAGCCTGATGTGGGGCTCAATACCATAACGCCGGGATCAAGCCCTGAGCCGAAGGCAGACGCTTAACCGCTGTGCCACCCGGGCCCCCCCCCCCCCCCGCCCATATTAGCTTCTTGGTCTATAGTTGAACCTCTGTCACGGAAAGAGTTAATCACAGTGTCCTCAAGAGATCTTTCCTATTAGGCCATCATGGATTGATTCAGGAAGATACCTGGTCTCAATTGTTTCCAATGAGTGCCTTCCTGGGAATTTTGGATTGGAATAGAAGGAGAGTGTATGTTTCTGAGTTGCTAGAATATAACCTGTAAATCTAGGAGTTATTGGCAGCCATGTGTTCCAAGAGGACAAGAGAAAAAATTAGAAATATCTGCAGAGGAAGAAAAGAATAAAGCAGATGCCCAGAGGGGCACAACTATAAGACTGTAAAGATTCCCGATGATCAAATTCCTGGTTTCAGTTTGTTCTGAATCTTTTACTTCCTTATAATAAATGTCCCATTGGCCTAGGAGAGTTTGAGTGAGCTTCTGTTACATGGAAATACAGTAGTCCTAGTATTACAGATATTTTTACCTATCTGATTTATACACTATTCATAACTATTTCTTAAATAATGATATTTTCAATAATTTTATATTTGAGAATTCAAGTATCTGCAACTTGGTACTAATGTGTTGAATGAATTTGGACAAGTAAGGGAACCTCTCTGTGACTTAGTTTACCATCAGTAACATATGGAGGTTTGGACAATAAAATCTCTAAGATTTACTTTGTACCTATCACAAAATTATTCTATCAGAGTGCCAGTAGGCAAATTTATTATTTGCACTTGACTTTTCAAAGGAAGCATTGGGGAGTCTAGTGATAATTTATTCTAAAAAATTTTGAAACCAAAATATTTCAGAACTCCTCTACTTCCTAGTAAATGGTGCATTCTCCATTAGAATATTTTCTGATGCATAGCAAGCACTCAGAAAATATTTGTCAAATGAAAGAAAGAATGAATGACTATCCACTTGAGATATTTTATATCCCAAGATCTAGAACATTAAGCACATGTTTTAATGATGTCCGTTCTCATCCGACCCTTCCCATAAATCCCTAGTCTTTACAAAGACCAGATGCAAACTTTCAAGTATGTGGGTTTCTGTATCTGGGTGATTCAGAACTGAAGGGGTTAATGAGGAGTCGGATGCCTCCATAGGATTTCTGTGAAGCACAAAAAGTACAGTGCCAACAAAATCCCCTGAAGAGTAAACAAAACTTGGAACTGTTGCAAACAATAAATTGTCAATACCTTATAGAAGCAATGGATAATGAAAACTTATCATGCCTATAGTTAGTATCCTCTTTAAAAGAATTTACAGAGTCTATGAAATTAAATTCTGTGCACAGTTCTCTTAATTTGTCCTTAATTAAACAATACTCCATAAATGGTGCATTCAGTGACCAAATGTTCAGAGACAGCAAAATGGTGGGTCCCAAGCCATTAGGAATGAAATAAAGGCAGTCCCTGGAGAGTCTGCAAGAATCTGGTCTCTCTAAGTGACAACTGATGGTTTAGGAAAGATAATTAACTTTGCAATTACAAACTGCAGCTTTCACCAATGCTGTTTTTCCCCCAGTATAATCTTTTAAATGTTGGATTATTTCCTATAATCGTGAAATAGTTTGCTTGGAAAAGAGAAAAGCAAACAAATACCCCACTTTAGGCTGCTGAGTTCATCAGGAATTAAATCCGTATTGATTAATTTAATGGGTATTGTTTTTTATTTCTAATGTTAGATCAATATCCATCTAATGTGTGATGCTATGCTGATTCACAACACTAGAATTTCAGCAGTAAATTCGTACAAATAGCAAAACAATATTTAGATTTCACACAAAACCAGAAAAGGCATATCTCTTCTTTTTTTATCAGAAAAGAAACATGAAATTACTGTTTAAAACATTAAGAGCTAAAACTTTTAAAGAACCCTGATTTTGCTTTGGATTTAATAACTTTATGCCATTTTTTTTCTGCTTAAGTGATTCTCTGAAAATCTCATTACTTTATTTATTATGGATATTTAAATGACTTTCATACCAGAATAATCCAGTTTTTCTCCTCGTCCCCCAAAGAATTCAGTCTACCTTAACTGTACCTGGCCAACTTTTCTTCATGTCAGCTGACACTATCCATTAGGCAAATGTTAATGGCAAATAAGAATTGCTTTTCTTTTTCCTTTTAAAATCGGATTGCTGGAAGGACACCTTTATCATGTCTATGTAGACAAAAATTTTGAACTGTAAAAATATCATGGACTAATTTTTGACCCCAAATAGCCACCTTCTTTTCGACACTCTTCAACTCATCAGATGACAACGTGCCTCTACTTTGCTCCATTTTCTGATTATTTATTATTTATGTTTCTAAATAGATGTCCCTTAGGGTGCATGTTCGGATGGCTTCTATCATTCACAGCAAATACATAGGACAAAAGTCTTTGAAAGTTGACTCACTCGTACAAGTACCAAGTTGAATTTTGTTAACACTGTATTGGAAAGGTAAAGAATTAGAAGGCATCTGAGAGATACACTGGTTTTGATCTGATGCCTCAAAAAGTCAGAGAAAATTTGTTGGACCATGTCCATGTCATAAAGTACTTAGGTTTTATCAGAGACTCTCACGTTGTTAAATAATCTTTCTATGTTTTCTGAACTTAGGCAGGTTCACCCTTCCCTCTTCCTTCCCTTCTTTCCTTCCTTTCCTCTTTTATTCACTCATCAAATATTTATTGAATTCATACTCCATACTAGTACTGAGCCAGAATCTCTGGTTCAGAGAGATACACAACACATTCAAGAAAGTCACCATTAACGAAAGCTGAAGTTCTTTGCTTGTGGATGACATGTATGTATAGCCACTGAGGTCTTAGCTAAATATAGAGAAACGGGCTGCTTTTCTTCCCAGAGGCCTAGTTTCTACACTGCCAGAAAGCCCAGACAACTTTCATATTCAACTCCATTTCCATATCCACTTAGCAAAATTTCTCTCTTTCCCTAAGGAAAAGAGCAATGAATACAAATTATCCATCAGTCCACCTGACAAAAGCCCATATTCTTCATAAGATTGTGCTTGTGTCCATCCTAATCAGCCTCCAAATTACAAGGATGTCCCCCCTTCAATGCCTTTAACCTCTGTGTCCTACCATTTGCACCTTTGAATTTACTTGGCTTTGGCCACAAAACTGAACTGTAGTCCTCACGGCATCTGCACATCTCCTGGGCTCCCTGAGACCATCTCCCACTTGCCTTCTTGGTGACTTCTCATTCCTCCTGGTCCTATTTCCTCGACCCACTTCTTATTCTGCATCAGCTCATCTTCACTGAGGTCTTCTCTTCGAGCCCTGTTATCTGATCACACAGTTTGCGTTCACTCTCCCGGCTCTGACCTTCTGACAAATGCCCGCAGAGCCTGAGAATTTCCCACAGTGTAGCCCCACCCTGCCTCTGGGTCTGACGGGATTCCTAGCTGAGCCTGGCCCACATCTCCATGAATGGGTGAAAGAGATGAAGGAGCTCATTCAACCGTTAACCCCTAGTCCAAAGTTGTATTGCCTCCTTTTTGGACAATCACAGAAGTTTCATAATTGGCTTCTCTGTATTTATTCCCCCAACATTCAGGTTTATTATCTACCAACTCAAGATGAATATATCTGTGACCCTGTTCTGATTATATTGTTCTCCAACTCTAAATCATACCATAAACCTTGTGGTTTATTCACTGCACAGCACTACATTCCTTGTGGTGGGGACTATATGATATTCATCCTTGTGTTACCCCGACAACTACCACAGGACCTTGGTAGAGTATTCAACTTTTATCCACTGGATGTTAATTCCACTAAATATCCACGTGCATTTTGCACGGAGAATTTTCCACCGATAAATATAGGAACCACCAGTTTAATAAAACTTAAATAGGTTTCTTTACTGCAGGACTTCCCTGAGCCTTAAATATGATAATGTACTGGTGGTACTTCGATAGGAAGTTAAAGGATATGGTACTTGACCAGGAAAACATTTTTTTTTTCCCTAGAGCACCCTGAATAGCTAGTGCTAGTGCTCTGTGGGGCACACATTCAGTAAAATCCTGCCCAACAAAACAAAGTTTATGTAATTAGAGTAGTTAAAAGGCTTCCATGATTTAGTCCTCATTTCCCTTCTTATTTATCCTATTTACCTTCTACAAATTTCTTGTGACTGACTTTATATTCTAGGCAAAAAGGCCATTTACTATTCCAACATATCCTATGCTCTGCTAAACACCTGGGTTTTTTTTCCTTTTCCCCCCACTCTCTCATCTAACCTTCTCCAGTTAAAATTTTACCCATAATTAAAGACCCCCCCCCAATGTCTTTTGATCCATAAAGTTTTGGTTTGTTACTTAATTAAATTTGACTTTCCTGTGTTCTCAAATTGTATGCTACCATTTTTATGGCATATATCTCAATCTATTGGATAATGTGGCTAATGGTGGACATATTTCCATTACTAGTTTACAAATTCTTAAAAGAAAATTGTTGCACATTGAATTCTCACCATGAACTAGTCACTCTTCTAGGCATTTTATTCATTAATTCATTCAGTCATTCATCCACATATACCCCCCCACACACACACTTTCTCTGCTCCAGCCATCCATCACATTAGTGAGTACCAAAGCATGTTCTGGGACCAAGCACTGGGACTACAACAGTAAACAAGGTGGAAAAAGCACATTCCCTTACACAGTGTACATCCTAGTGGAGGAACATAGGTCATAAACATGTGAAAAAGAAACAAATAAGACTATTTGGAGAGAGGTGAGTGATATGTAGAAATTGAAACACAACAACGGTATAGAGAATAGCAGTGAGGAATGGGATTATCGTTTTGGGTTAGGATGGTCAACACCTTTTGCCTATGCCAGCTCACTCAATCCTCAGAATAATACGTTGAATTACTTATTGCTATTCCCAGTTTACATATGAGCAAATGAAACTGAGTGAAGTTCCGCAGATTGACCGAGGTCATTTAGATCATAAGTATTAGAACAGGGCTGACAAATATAATCGTACAGGTTGTACATTGCAAAACCTCAAAGAGCACCATGTAAATGGTGCCACTACTCCTCGGGATTTGATAGAGAAGCAGAACCACTAACAGTGATGTGGAATAAAGGATTTATGAGATTAGGTCTGATGTCATTGTGAAAGCTGATAAGGAGTCTATGGGAAGTTGGTAGCTCTTTGCCTAGGGTGGGAGGAAAGTAATTGTAGGTGACCAGGGCTACAAGTGCTAAGACAGTATTATATAAAATGGGAGAAAGCAAGAACAAACTGAAAGACCAAGGAAAAAAATGGATACCACAGGGACGAATTGGACCCCCTATCGGTGTCTTGCTGCTCCCAACCCCAGTGAATTGGGCAATGTGCAGTGGGAGCCAGCTGCCCATGCCCAAGAGGTAAGCCATGAGATCGGTGACAATACGCACAAGCTACCACAGTGCGTGTTGCCCTACAGGGCACTTAGAGTCTAATGGCTGCTGCTTCTGTCTCGCACAAATTTCTCTTGTGACCAACCCTGACCAGAATCATACAAGGAACAGAATTCTTGGAGCTGTAGCTCTTGCTGAGCGAAGATGACACAGTGGCCCTGAGTCGTACAATGCAAAGCCTGGGAAGCCAAACATAGCCTCCCTTGTAGCAGAGACAGGCTTTTGCCTAGACTTTGGGACTCCAAAAGTTGCATACTTTTGATTACACATTATTTTCTCTTCATATAAGACAGTATGTCTCATCTTCATATACTCACAATACCTACCACAGAAAGGAGGCGCTTGCTAAGTAGTTAGTAAATAAATAATTCACATGGTATTGTACAGGGCTCTCCTGAAAGTAAGTCTAGAGAATAAAATTCTTACATTCTCCCAATTGACTTTGTATCAAAGCACACAGGCTGGAAAAAATAATCACTTCGGCCAGAAAAAAATGGAATGAACCCTTTGTCATTGAAACACTTTGCTTTTCAGAGAGCAAGATTAAGAGTCCCATTTCAAAACGTAAGCGTTTGTACTCTGGCCTTGCTAGACCAGCGTCGCCTGAGAAAGTGTTAGAAACAAACATTCTCGAGTTTCTCTCCAGACCCACTGAATCAGAAATTCCGGGGGTGGAGCCTACCAATCTGTGTGAACAAGCCCTCCAGGGAATTCTGATGTACACTCAAGTTTAAGAATCCCTGATCTAGAAATGCTGAATTCCTGGGCTGCTGAGTCAAAGGAGAGGCTGAAGTAGGTCCCATGGGGTGAATCAGCGCATTCGATAAGTAGAAGAAATGATACGTGGAACCCCTGAGCTGCAACTTTAGATAATTCAGGAGAGCCAGGCAGAAGCGGGAAGAGTCGAAAGCAATATGAGGAGCACGTCATACAGATGCAGGTAAGACATAGAGTCCCCCTGACGCAATGCAGGGGATTTCTCCAGTGGTATCGGGCCGTACCTTTTCCACACATGCTTTCGGCAGGTGGGGAGCTGATTTCCTGTTGGGCCAGCTCTGGGTAAACTGATGAGTTCTATCAGGGGTTCCCATCCTGTGAATCAGGCAATTTGATATAAATGATGATGAAAGGGTGACACAGCCACATTGCATTCTCTGTGGGGTCCTGTCTCTCCTTCGGAAAGTCCTTGTTTGTCTAAAGGAAAGTCAGTCCCTGTAGAAACAACTATTTAAAAAGCCTAGAGATAACATGAGTCTGTAATCAGGCCTAGGATTTTCAACTACCCCACTTCTCTGCTTACAGTTACTTTGTAACACAGCCACAATCTCACTCGCTCCAGACTCCTGCTTCATTTCCTCATCACAGCCACACGCTTATCTCCCCAACTCAATGTATGATTTTATGGTAGGATAATATTCTGAAACGCTAATCGCTGTGGGGGGCTTTTTTTCACCCCTTATTTCCTCCTTGTTCCTTTGCTCCTGTGATCAAAGCTGAAGACCCAATTCTCTGTAGCTTTTCTGTTCCACCCTGCTAAGACTTCAGGGGACTTGACAGATTTGTCAACAGCTGAAGAAAGAGGACTCGGCTACAGACAAGATGTCTTAGTAAAAAACACGGAGGGGAAGGAGATTTCCCCGTGGCGGAAGGTTAGAAATTCAAAAGGGAAGAGAGAAAAAAGATGGGATAGAGCATCCGCACGGCTTGATAGTGAGAAGGATTCCAGAAAGAAAATGATTTATCCGGTATGTCTAGGAGTGTGGAAGCAGAGGAAGCTTCGCCGAGGGATTTCAGGGCCTCAAACCCAAAGTAGGCAAAACAGAGCTTCCCGGACGGTGGAAGCCACGGCAGTATCCGTGGACGAATGACTCATGACTAGTTTCACAGCATTCCTCCAAACACCTTGTCACTGTTAAGTTCCAGAAATGGAACACGGAAAATGGCTAAAGTTCAATTTCCCTCTAAACCTATGAAATGGTCTCATTTACGGAAAAGAGAATCTACATTTCTTGCACAACTAAGCATGCAAAATGAAGTTGATGCTTCCTAAGGCTGTACCTTTTTTCTCTCTGGGATAATTTTTTTTTTCGTTTACTTTACTTGGACAAACAACGTATTATATAGGGAAGACCTATTGTCCTGAAATGAACTTAAATACCACTGGCTTTTAGAGGTCCATTGCCGGGGGCAGGGGAGAGGGCAGATTTAAACAAATTCTAGATGTAGTCATTTTAATTGGGCATATGAATTCCACTTGAAGGGTTGGATAGCATTGTTACTAATGGTGCCCCTACAGTACCTAACTTGATAGTTTGTTCTTCTCAGCCTAGCAGGAGAGTCAGGCTGGTATATATCATTGTTTATATAAAATACAATAAAATATGATTTCCTAGATAAATAGAATCAGGTCCAACACACTTGAAATATAGAGGAGGGTGGGGATTGGGGATGTATCAGTCAGGGACTTAATACAAATTAGATATATTCCATCAAAAAAGAATAATTCTATAAAGATTTTTTTTGTTTTTTAACAAACACGTGGATGTAAGGGAGCACAGGGCAAAGAGCTCTCATCCAGGATTTAGTACAAGCTGAGCTATTATCATCCAGAGTCCAAAGGGGAGGAAAGGATCCTGGGATCAGAAAGCAAATCTGTGCACTCAGACGCCTTGAGAGAAACAATAGACTTCATTTGAGAGACAAAGCCAAAAGCAAGTTCACAGCAAAGATCTAGGGAGATACATCCCCAGATCTTAACCTCTTGCCTCTTTCCCATCTCCACCTGGAGAGCCCCCAGCCTGAAGTCTCAGGACTTGAGAGCCTAGTTGATGTAGACTATGAACTCGGCCTTTCCAGGCAGAGGGCAGAAGGGAAAGATGAGCATGGATCTGAAGGGCAAACAACAATAAGGTGGGCTAGAAATGGTGTCTCTAAGATGATATCTCCACAATATTTTGAAGGATCCATAGTTTTCTAGGCACATAATGGCAGGAATTTACTTAGGTTTCCTTTAAAAGTTGGTATTATGTTGATAAAATGATAAATTCTGGAATTTTTTTTGGTAAGATTTTATTTATTTATTCGACAGAGATAGAGACAGCCAGCAAGAGAGGGAACACAAGCAGGGGGAGTGGGAGAGGAAGAAGCAGGCTCATAGCGGAAGAGCCTGATGTGGGGCTCGATCCCAGAACGCCGGGATCACGCCCTGGGCCGAAGGCAGACGCCTAACGACTGCGCTACCCAGGCGCCCCTCGCTACCCAGGCGCCCCAAATTCTGGAATTTTTTGAGCATGTTTCCACCTATTAGAATAGGAAGGATGTAAGGGCCACGTCAGAGCATTTTCACCCAAGTACACTGAATTTCATATGATAATCCATATATTAATAGCATGTCCCCTGTCACCACCATGTTGAAGTCCTAACCCTCAGTAATCTGTAAATGTGACTTTATTAGGAAATTGGGTCTTTGCAGGGGGTCAAGTTAAGATGAGGTTATTAGGGTGGGTCCTAATCCAATATAGCCATGTCCCTAAAAGGGGGGGAGGGGAGTTAGGACAGAGACAGACAAGCTCACAGGGAGAACATCATGGAAAGATGAAGGCAGAGATCAGAGTGATGCATCTACAAGCCAAGGAATGCTAAACATTACCAGGAAATCCTGAAGCTAGTCAAGAGGTAAGGAAGAGATTCTGCCTCCCAGCCCTCAGAAGGAATCAGTTCTGTCAACGCCCTGATTTTGGACTCCTGGCCTCTAGAACTGTGAGCAATAAACTTGTATTGTTTAAGCATCCAGTTTGTGGTATTCTGTTATGGCAGTCCTTGCAAACTAATATACCCATAACCCCGGGATATCCTCCATAATTTTTTTTGTCTGCTACAAAACACGTATGCCAATGGTAAGAAATGTCCTGGGGCGCCTGGGTGGCTTGGTCGGTTAAGTGTCTGCCTTCGGCTCAGGTCATGATCCCAGAGTCCTGGGATCAAGCCCCACATGATGCTCCCTGCTCAGTGGGGAGCCTGCTTCTCCCTCTCCTCCCCACTCGTGCTCTCTCTCACTATCTCTGTCACTGTCTCTGTCTCTCTCGCAAATAAATAAATAAAATCTTAAAAAAAAAAAAAAAGGAAATGTCCTGCTCATGTTTACCCAAAACTTAATATAAATGATTAGGGCATCTGTGGTTTTTAATAAGCTTTTACTTCCCAACAGAGGTAAATTTATCATGAAACCAATGACACTTAAGCTTTAAGGTTCCCCAATTACATGGACCCCTTCTAAGGCCCAGTACTTAATTTCATACTCCAAACTTGAATTCTTTTTCTTAAAGAGGGTACCCCAGATTATAAAAATGTTGGACTCCACAAAATCTGAATCCACTCTTTATCTCAACTTTTGTCATTATAACCTTCAATTTCAGGTAGTTACTCGCACAGCTGGCTATGATATCTTTATACCCTAAATCACTGCGAACATTCTTTGTTCTTATAAGTAACAACCATTAAAAACAAACTCAAAGGAAGGAATAACAAACAAAAAAGAACAAACAACTTTGAAAGTCCTTGAGCATAGAGTGTTCTAGGCCCAACGGGATTCCAAAATGAAGACAAGAAACCTTCTCTATTCTGCACCAAATGGTGATTTTTATATGTTATTTATTTATTTATTTATTTATTTATTTATTTATTTAGCATGAGGGTTCCTGTTGCAGGTGAATTACCTCAGGGAGAAAGCCTATTTCTGACACTCCTCGTCTATCACTATTTTTTCCAGGTTTTGAAACCTCAGTTGCTTTGGAGACAAGATGGAATAAAATTATAATTACATTCATTAGCGTATCTAAGTGGAAGCATCCTGCCCTACTGTATGTACTCATTAAGAATGATCATCAACAGATTCCAGAATCTGCCTCATTAATTAGGTGGTGGAATCATACAGCATGGTGGGAGGAGCCGAGGTGTTATGACCTGACCTGGTCATGACTCTAGGGCTTTCTGTATCTTTAACTGATATACGCCCTCCACAACAGGGGCCCTATCCCATCTGTCATTCAAATAACCTTCTTCAGGCTCCACAACTATGTACTCAAACTGACAAGTACTTCAACATTTTAGAAGAAGAAAAGCAGACATCTCTCAAATATCTCCACCAGGAGTTAGGCGAGGTAGCTGAGGTGGGTGCTGCGGAAATCATCTCAGAAAAAGAAAACCCATTTGTTTTTTTCCATTGTCTTGGTCAGCAACATCCCGGTACTTTTCCAGGCCATGTTGACTAATGCGAAGTTGTAGGGTTCATGTACCACTTGATATTTTGTTTTGCGTGACTTTGCCTCGTGTTACAGTGGACGGCTTATTCCTTCATGCTTCCATATGGAGGGGGCTCTACTTGAGAAACACTCTCTGCTCCTCTCCACTTTCTTACTCATTCTTACCCCGAGAAGAAGAACTCGTGGGATTGGTGAGTTTGAGAGAAGAATTGGGAGTTCCTGGAGCAGTGCCTTTTTTCCTCTTCTCTTTTGAATCCACTCATCCGTAGAAGCTACTTGTCCGTCCGCTCTCTGCCATGCAATCAGTATCCCTGGAGCCGAGAGGCCTGATGTTCTTCAGCTATACATAGGACTAGGTGTGTAAGTCTGTTCTGGATCTCCCTTAAAAAAAAAAAAAATGTTGCCAACAATTCTTCCTCTTCCTGTACATGGTTGCTTTTGCTCTCATCAACAAGTGAAATCGACTTACCCACCTCTTAAATCCAGGCTGGCCTTCTGATTTATTCATGTCAATAGCATGCAGCTGAAGTGATGTTTTATATGTCTGAGGCTTAGTCCTTGAAAGACCTAGTAGCTTCCATTTCCTCTCTCTTAGAATCTGGCTACCATGTTGCATGGAAGTCCAGCCTGCCTTGCTGGAGAGAGAGAGGATGTGGAAAGGAAGCACCACATGGAGTAAGGAGCCATGTGGAGGGGGATCACAGTACCAGAGCCAACTCCCAGCACTTAAGGGTTCAAACACGTGAGAGGGCTCTCTTGAACCATCCAGCCCAACCTCCCTGCCAACTGGTTGCACCCATATGAGTCACCCCAAAAATACCACATGGGACCGAAAAACCATTTAGTCAACCCATAGAATCACCAGAAGCAATCAATCATTGTTTTAACACACTTTTGGGATTTGTTACATAGCAACAGAAAATTCATCTCTTTTTGGTAATTTTATGTAGTTTTAGGGTTGAAGACTTAGCAAAACTACGCGGACGCAGACTTAAATCGTGTTCTCCAAATAGCTTTGGCAATAATTAAGATATCTTAATGTCCATCTTTCTACTCTTGGGTCTGCTTATCAGTTAAGTCCAAGCTCTGGAAAGGAAGAAAACAGTACTATGTGTTGACCGGGTAAGACTCCACAACTGGAAAGAAAGTATCTTTTTAATCTAGCTAAAAACCTGTATATGCTCCGAGACCCAGCCCAAATGTCACCTCCAAAACCTCTTACTTGATTCCAAACTCTCTTCTCTGTACTTTCCCAGAGTATAACTTCATCACGGCATGTATTTGCATTGTGTCTCCCACATTACTCTACACTCAGAGAAGTCAGTTGATGTCTTACTTGAATTTACATCCCCACACTCAGATACAGGCCCAACACAAAGTTATGTTTAGTAAGTGCCTTTTAAATGTAATATTTGAGAAACTTTATCTGTGTTTGCTTCAATAAATAGTATAAATTGCTTCAGTCCTGAACTTTTTTTTTTCCTAAATTTTTTTATTGCAATGCTTTTGTCCACAGTTTGGTGAGGTGGAAAGAGCAATAACTTTTGACCAAGATGGAGCTAGAGTTCAAACGTAATCTCTGCTCCTTTTTGCTTTTATGGCTTTGAGCAACCACTTTCCATTTCTGAGATTTAATCTCCTCATAAGACTGGAATGGCTATTGACAGAATTTTAGTAATACATTTTTTAGCAGTTTCATTTAGATAGAATTCACATATCGTGCAATTCATCCATGTGAAGTACCCAGTCACCACAACCTGATTTTTTAAAGACTTATTTACTTATTTGAGAGAGAGAGGGAATGGGGGGAAGGGCAAAGAGAGAGAGAAACTCTAAGCAGACTCCACGCAGGCTTGATTTCATGACCCTGAAATCATGGTCTGAGCCAAAACCAAGAGTTTAGCTTAGCTGACTGCACCACCCAGCACCCCGCACAATCTAATTTTGAAAGAGTCTCATCATCCTTCAAAAGATACCCAACACCTTCAAAAGATACCCAAACACTCCGTTTCCCTTTTCCCCTAATCCTGACCAAGCACTAATCTGCTTTCTGTCTCTATAGAATTGTCTATTCTGGATGTTTCATACAAATGGGATCACTCAATATGTAATCTTTCTGACCATGTTCTTCCACTGCCATGGTATTTTCAAGGTTCATCCAAGTTGTAGTAGGTATTAGTATTTCATTCCTTTTTACAGTCAGATAATATTTTATAGTGACTTTACCACATTTTTGTTGTCCTTTTATTATTTTATGGACATTTGGGTTGTTTCTACTTTTTGGTTATAATGCTGCTATGAATATTTGTATACAAGCTTTTGTGTGGACATATGTTTTCCTTCCTCATAGATCTATGCCAAGGAGTGGAGCTGCAGTGTATGAGTGTTCTAATTTCCCCACATTCTTGTCCACACTTGTAATTGTCTCCCTTTTTTATTTAGTCAGATTAGTGTACGTGAAGTGGTATCTCATGATGACCTTGATATGTATTACTCTAGAGAATAATGATGTCAAGGGTCTTTTACCATGCTTGTTTATCATTTGCCTTCCTTGCAGAAATGTCTATTCATATTCATTGTCTATTTTTAAGTTGCTCTTTTATTGTTGAGTTTTCGGATTTTTTTTATATATGTATATATTCTGGAGACAATAATTTTGTTAGGTAGATGACTTGCAAATATTACTTCCCATTCTGTGTGGTATCTTTGCACTTTCTTGATTCCCTTTGAGACACAAAAGCTTTTTTTTTTTTTAATTTTGATGAGTGTAATTTATCAATCTTTCCTCTAAACTTGCATCTATGGTATTATATCTAAGAAAGATTTGCCTAACCCAAGATTATAAAAATTTATTTCTGTTTTCTTCTAAGAGTTGCATGGTTTTAGCTTTTACATTGATAACTATAATTCATTTTTAGTTACTTTTGTGTATGGTGTGAGGAAAGGGTCCAACTTCATTCTATTGCATATGGATATCCAGTTGTTCCAGTACCATTTGTTGCAAAGGCTAGTCTTTTCCTATTGAATTATCTTGGCTCCCTCATAGAAAATTGATTCATCATATATGTAGAAGTTTATTTGTAGACTCTCAATTCTGTTTCATTACCAGAATTGATTTCAAATTTGCACTGACATAGTTTCAGTGAAATTGAGAAATTTTTTTCCTATACAGCTCTCCTTCCCTACTTTTATTTTATTATTTTCTCTATATTTATATTAACCTCTAATTTACCTTTTCTGGTTCTCTTTATTTATTCCTATGGATTTTAATTACTATCTGATGTTATTTTCTTGCTCCAGTACAGCTATGTTCCTGCCTACCTCCTTTGAACTGTTATCATCAAATATGTTACCTTTCTGTATGTTATAGGCCCCAAAATACAGTTATATGCATATCATTTTATGGTACGTAATTATCTTTACTGTCACTTTTTGTTTTTTTACGTATATTCAAATTATTGTTTCAAGTCACTTGCTTTCAGCTTAAAGAATTTTCTTTAGTTTTTCTTGTAAGGCAGATATTCTTGTAATAAATTTTCTCAATTTTTGTTTATCTTGGAATGTCTATTTCATCTTTACTCTTGAAAGATAGTTTTGCTGGATATAAGATTCTCAGCTGACTTTTTTTTTTTACTTTTAACATGCTAAATTGCATTTTAGTATTCATTGTTTTTGTTGAGAAGTCATCTATTATTCTTTGGGCTTCCCTTACACATGATGAATCCTTTTTCTCTTACAGTTTTCAAGGTTTTGTCCTTGTCTTTATCTTTCAGCATTTTAACTATGATGTGTCTGGGTGTGGATTTCTTTCAATTTATCCTACTTAAAATTTTTGAGGTTCTTTGATGTGACGATTAATGTTTTCATCAAATTTGGAAAGATTTCAGCCTTTATTTCTTCAAATATGTTTGTTGCTCCTTTCTCTCCTTTCCTACTGGTACTCCTATTAGGCTTATGTTAGTGTTCTTAAAATTATCATATATCTCTGGGGCTTTATTAATTTTTCTTTATTCTTTTTTTCCCTCTATGTTCTTCAGATTGCGTATTCTCTATTGATCTTCCAGATTCTCTAATTCTTTCTTGTGCTAGCTCCAATCTGTTGGTGAACTCTCCTAAAGAACTTTCCATTTTATTTATTTGACTTTTTGACTTCAAAATTTCCATTTGGCTCTTTTAAAAAGATTATCTATGATATTTTCTATTTGATGACACAATATCATCTTATCAAGGTGTGATGAGACATACCTTTCTTTAATTATTGAAGTATAGTATTCTTTAGATCTTTAAACGTATTTATAATGGCTAATTTGACGTTTTTGTTAATCTGACATCTGGTCCCTGTCACAGACTATTTCTGTTGCCTGCTTTTCTTTCCTGTGTGTTGGTCATATTTTCCTGTTTATTTGTATGTCTTACAATTTTTTATTATGACAAAATGATAACCTTTTTATTTTGTACACATTTTAAATCATATATTGTAGGTACTGCGGTGATTAATTCCCCAACCCTAGGAGTTGTTATTGTTGCTTGCTTGATCCTGTGTTGATTTGTTCAGTAACTTGACTCAATTGAGTCTTTGAAGTTTGTTTCCCCCACGGTGTGCAACCTTACGTGTTGCTCCTCGCAGGGTGCAACACGCACGCAGCCACCCTTACTTTCTCCTTCCCTCTGCCCGCTCCTGGTCTTACTCAGGTTCTCTTTATTTTTTTCTTCGCCTGATTTCCCTGTTAGGCTTCTGACTGGTCTGCCTGTATTGATACCACACCCAGTTGTGAGTCTTCCCTAATTGCTGACTGATTGGTCTATCGTTTTTAACAATGACCCAGTGTTTAAGTTACTACATTGTCTGATCCAATTAAGCATGGGCTTCTTTTCAGGGGAAGTTTTTGAGGCCTGTGTCTGAAGTTTGCTCTGCCGCGTGAAGATAGCGATCTCTCCCTGGTTCTCTGTTAAACTTCTGCTATTTTGCTTATTGCTATCATGGAGCTACTAAACTCCTTTTAACTGCTCATCGCCAAACTCTCCATTGTTTCTGATAGTGCCCTTAGGTTTGAACTTCTCTATGTTGTGTTCCGAATAAAAATCAGTCTCCCCACAGAGAGTTATGAAGCTTTCTTCTCCTACAACCTGCCTTTCTCCCTGGGAAGAACCTCAATATTATTATTCTGGAGAGCTGGGGCATTGAAAACGGTCAGTTTCTCTCAGAATGACACTCCTAATCTATAAATTGGACACTAACCCCAGGTGGTAACCCTATGAATGAGCCAGGACATGGACCAATAGGGCTGAGTATTCTTAACTTGCCACATCTTAGATAGAGCTCCCACCCTATGAGTGGAGACTCGGTTGAAGAAGGGAGCCCCAAACCATTGTACCACACTTGATTTGAATAGAGCTTCTGCAGCTGGAGCTTGGGGAGAGGAGAAATGCTGGTATCCTGCTTTTCCAGGGGAGAAACCTTGGCTTTAGACTGAGCACCAGGAAGAAATAGAACCCTGGGATTTTGCTACTCTACCAGGAATAGTGCTTCCTTCACACTAAACTGGAGTGAGAAGGGGAGAGGATCCGGTTGTAGTTCAAATGTCACAGATTCTCACTATTCTTACTAAGATTTAGTAAATTTCCTTAAATTAACATTTCATCATTTTGCTGCACCCCTTTAGGACAATTTCCAGAAACTTTAATTTATTTTCTTAAACGATGTTAGTTATTCTTTCATTGAAGAGAGTGTCCGCAGAGCTTCTCACGCTGCATTCCAGCTCAGTAATGGATTTGTGTTTAGTTTATTATAAGTTCAATAATTTTTCAAAATATTGTTCAGAATGGGAATTTTGCATGTTTTAAAAATCATAATGCAAAGTAAAGATTTCTTTTTCTTCCTATTTTACATTGAGTCAGGGTCAAGGATATGAAATCTTCAAAGATCAGGAACAAAGACTGACCAATGAAATCAGAGACATATAGAGAAAGAATATCGTTATCCCCACAGAAATGAAGATGTGATTTATATTGCCAAAGTAACCATAAAACACTTAGTAACTTTGTGGTCCAATTTAGACATGACATTTTAAAATTAGTCCAACATTTAATTTGAAATCAATTTAAATATTTTTTAACTCTTGTAAATGTGGAAAGAGGATATTATTTGATATTATCCTATTTTTAAGTTCTTATACCTTGACAACTGTTTCCTTCATGTAAGTTAGGTCCTAAGTCTTTCTCTGTTTTTTCTAAAGCTCATTGAATTTCCCTTCCCCCAATACAACCCAGTGTACACTGGCTTTTGTCTTCTCTAATCCTTTTTCTTTCTTTCTTTCTTTCTTTTTTTACTATTTGGATATGTTCATTTCTCTTCTGCCACTAACCCTTGATTTTTCCAACGTCAATCACTCAAGCAATTATCAGTGACGTGCTATTCTCTCCCTCAATTCTTTTCATGATTCTTTACAAGAAAGACTCGGGATCCAAGCTGGCAGACACAGATTTCTCCTTAATAGTGTGTGGGGGGAAGAGGTTTTGAATATTTAGACATTAATTTTTTGTTTCCTGCTTAAAAAAAAAAAAGATTGCCAATACTGAAATCCTTCTAAAGTGGTAAAAATGTCAGTCATGGAATGGTGGGCTGGTACACTAACAGAACGTTGACAAAAGACATTATCCTTGTTTTAACTCTTCTCACTTATTCTGCTCTCAACCACTTTGGAAAAACTAGGGTATCTTAGCAGATATTTCAATAATACCTATTTTGTAAAAAAGTAAACTATATAACTAGCATAAAATCCACTCCTTTATTAGGTGCTTAATTAATGTCAATTTTCTTTCTATTCTCTACCTACTTTTGGGCAATAGTATTTATACATAAAGAATAGGAGAGTGGCATACCCCTTCTGTAGGCTTCTGTTAGCTCCTTTTGGATCTTCCCGAGCATATGAAAATATGCCTAGAATGCTGGCAATGATTTTCTAGAATTTAGCAGTTGAGAAAAGAATCTTCTGACAGTGGCTTAGGGTTATTCGCTAACATATTTACTGTACAGATGTACATTGATAGAATTCAAGCAGGAACTGATGCAGTGTTCTACATTTGAATTAATTAACACAACACTGGCAAGTGACACTGTGCATAGTTTTAAAAATATTTTTTAACTCACTATTGTTTATGTCGACCTCTTGAAAATATAATATGGAAATATTTTCCTTACCAAAATAGTTTTTCGTCTGCTTTATGAGCCTTCTGTTTTCTCATCGGAGGTTTTCTCCTGTTTTCTATCTCATAACTTTAAAAATTAAATATAGAGAATGATAGGTGATAGACAGATAGATAAATAGACAGACAGACTTATTTTGAGGTTCTAAAACACTAAGTTCATATAAAACACTAGAGTCTGGAGATAAGCACACTTAGGCTGGGAAATTGCTATTCCCAAAATATACAGAAAATGGCACTTACCGAGAAAGCGAGTATAGACTCTCAGGGCTATGAAAACTGTCTACTGTCTGTGGATATGTTATGCACCACTATCACCACTACTATTTTGACTGCCACCACTGCAATCTGTCTCCCACCAGGAAAATGTCATTGAGTGATGAGAACTGAAGGGAAAGCCTCTTGTCAAATACATAGTCTGTATCTACCTAGCTCAGCTAAAGTGGAGCTGTGGCAATAATCTGGTTAAACTTGATCAATGAAGGCAATCAAACATATTCTTTAAGTGTCTGAAGGGTCCTGCTTGACTTTGATGCTGGACACATCTCTACTTCAATATAATATGATGAGCCATAGAATTTCTCCACAAATTTCTTTCCAAGTACATGGCAAGAATGCCGAGAAAGTTTATGAAAAGAAGTTTGGATTGAGATGGTATATTCTATTTATCAGGAAGGTGAAGGGGATAGCAAGGAGGAAAATAAGAATCTGGGATAGGAGGAATAAAAGAGGAAGGTCCTGTGAAAAACATACAGACTGGAAAAAGAAAGTACCACAACAGAGCGTAAGTTCACAGAAAAGGGCAGCAGGAAAGTCATAGAAATGATCTCATCCGTTGAGTTTAGCACATCACATTAGCGCAGCAAAGAGAACTTGAAGGTTCAAATTTACACATCACCCTAGAGCAGCAAAGAGAACTTGAAGATGTGCAAGTGACCATAGAACAAAACTCCTTGCTCTGAGACAACTGTGGGGGCCAAGGCTATCTTGCTTTGGATCAATGTGCTTGGTTACTCCACATTGTAAGGGAGCTTTCCAAGAAAAATATTTGCCGTCTATAAATTCAATTCAATCTCTGTCAAAATTACAGGGGCATTTTTCACAGAAATAGATAAAACAACTTTAAAATTCATATGGAACTACAAAAGACTCCAAATAGCCAAAGCTATTTTTAGAACAACAATAACAACAACAACAACAAAAAAGCCAAAGCTGGGGCATCATCACACCTCCTGATTTCAAACTATACTACAAAGCTATAGTAATTAAAACAGTATAGTACTGGCGTAAATAACAAACACATAGACCAATGGAACTGAATTAAATCCCTGCATATATGGTCAACTAATGTTTGACAAGGGGACAAGAACCCTCAATGGGGAAAGGAGAGCCTCTTTAACAAATGGTGTTGGGAAAACTGAATAACCACATGCAAAAAATAAAATCGGACCCTTATCATAAAAAATATATATATCATCTAAATATTATCTAAATCAAGTATGGGTGAAATTGAGGGTCTTATTCATCCTGGAACAAAATTCCACTCCATCTGTGAACCCGTAAAACCAGACAACAAGTTATATACTTGAAAAATCAATATTGGGACAGACATAGCATAGACATTCCCATTCCAGAAGAAGAAGGTAGGAGAAAAAGGTCACAGAAAAGTCCACAACCTAGGAGGGTGAATTCCATTCAATTTTAAGACTTGAGGATAATCTTTGGTACAATGCTCAGTTTTCCAGGCCATAGGAGTGGTGGCCCCGCTTTGTCATTGCTGGATAACAGCCCCAGCTTCTGCAACTAAAGAGACGATGCAGCCTTCTGGAACCAGGGCGGTGGGGGTCATTTTTCATTTGTCTTATCCTGTCTCTGTCCCTTTCAGTCCAGGCTGGCAGTGCTTATGCTGATAGAAAATTCTCAAAATTTTGGGGCGCCTGGGTGGCACAGCGGTTAGGTGTTTGCCTTCAGCTCAGGGTGTGATCCCAGCGTTGTGGGATCGAGCCCCACATCAGGCTCCTTTGCTATGAGCCTGCTTCTTCCTCTCCCACTCCCCCTACTTGTGTTCCCTCTCTCGCTGGCTGTCTCTATCTCTGTCGAATAAATAAATAAAATCTTTAAAAAAAAAAAAAAGAAAAGAAAATTCTCAAAATTTTGTTTGTCTCCTATACAATTCACAGGAGTCCAGACCATCAGACAAAAGAATCTTCCATAGATCTTTCCTGTACAACTTCATCTCTATTTATGGCTTCTGCTGAGATGTTTGATTGGATTTATGAGTCACATGTCTAATTTCTTTAGCAAATAGCGTCTAGCCACATCTCTGATATTCTCCCCAAAGCAAGCTTTCTCATTTTTTCCCATATGGAGAGGCTGAGAATTTTCCAAATCTTCAAGTTCTAGTTTGCTTTTGCTTAACAATTCCTTTTTCAATGTCTCTATTTCATGTTTTACTATAAACAGTAAGGAGAAACCAGGCCACACGTGAACACCTTGCTGAGAAATCTTTTCAAATATCCATGTTTATTATATGCAAGTTTTACTTTCCACAGAATACCAGAACATAATTCAGCTAAGTTCTATGCCACTTTATAACAAAGTTTGCCTTTCATCAGTTTCCAATAACATGTTTGTCATTTCCTTTTGAGACCTCACCAAAACTTCCTTTAAGGTTCATATTCATACCAACTCTCTTTTTCAGGCAATCTAGACTTTTGCTCTCATGCACCTCATAAAACTCTCTCAGCTTACCCATTACCCTCTCCCAAAGTTACATTCCCTTTTTTGGTATTTGTTACAATAGCATCCAACTCCTGGTACAGAAATCTGTATTAGTTTGCTAGGGCTGGGTGGTTTACACGATATAAATTCGTTTGTCTCTCAGTTTGGAGGCTAGCAGTCCAAAATCAAGGTGTTGGCAGGGTTGGTTCCTTCTGAGGGCTGTGAATGAGGGATCTGTTCCAGGCCTCTTTCCTTGGTTTGTAGATGGCTGTCTTCTTGTTCACTTGGTATTTTCTCTGTCTGCATGCCTGTGTCCGCATTTACCCTTTTACGAGGACACTAGTCATATTGGATTGGGGGCTCGCACATACTCTAGTATGACCTTATCTTAACTAATTACATCTACAATGAAACTATGTCCAAGTAAGTTCGCATTTTGAGGTAGTAGGGGTTAGGATTTCAACGGATGGATCTTGAGGGAGACACAATTCAACCGATAGCAATGTTGGTGACCCAAACTCTGCGGTAGTCATTTGTAATGATCACCAAATAATTCTGCTCTCCTCCTCCTGGACACATGGCAGGTGTACTTTTAGTCCCCTTTTTGGGTGGATGGGGAATACATGACTAGTTCTAGCCTGTGAATTTTGAGCAAAAGTTATTTGTGTCACTCCTGGAATGAACATATAATTGTCAGTGCAAAATTCTCAAGAACAATATTCCAGACCATGGCTACTTGACTGCCAGGGTTCCTGAGTAAATATTATGAGCAGAGGCCCTCTGCCCACATGTGATTGCTATGTAGCATTAGTGGAAGATAAACATTGGTAGTTTCAAACCACTGAGGCTTCCCAGTTATTTGCTACTGCAGCATGACTTGGCCTGTCCTGATTAATGTGAGGTCTTTATAGTCTATTATGACCAGTACAGATAGGTGCCAAGTAGGTGCTTAATGAAATCAACAAACTGTTTTTGAATACCTACTATGGGGGAGAAGCTATTGAGCATTGATGATATGAAGATTAAAAAAAAAAGTCTCTGCCCTCAAAGAACTCAAAGAGAAAAGAGGCAAATAGAATCCAGTGTAGTTGATTCTCTGATAGCAGAAGCACAACAGAATGTCGTGGGGAAACGTCCCATCTTGTGGGGGAGTGAGAGGGGGAGTGGGCAGTCACTAACCACTTCTAACGACAGCTAACTATGGGCTAGCTAGAAGTGAGGAGGAAGATATGGCATGAACCCATGTACCAGATCACACTAGTGTCAGGGGAATAGCAAGCATCAGAGTGTAGACAGGAGCTGAGGTATGAGGAGAGGGCTGAGACAGGAGGCCAAGCGCAGAGCAAGAAGGGCCATGTGGGTGTTTTGATTTTATCCTACAGGCAATGAGAAATCACTTAAACATTCTAAAGTGAAGAAGAATATAACAATTTTCAGTTTAGATAGAGCGTACCGGTCGTGTAGCAGTTTCTTCTGTGCCCTGCACCACATCCCCTCAGCCCCCTGATTTTAGTGTGGCTGGGACGATCAGCTCTGCATTTCTGCCAGCTTAATACCCCCAGTGCACACAGCAGTGTTTTTTCACCTTTCTGCCTTTCAACTGTTTCTAAAGCCATGGAAAGTACAGAAGAACACGGGAATTCATGCCAGTAGGGCAACCCTCAGCATACAGACGACAATGGTTGGAAAAGCCATGTCCTAACTTCTTACCCTTTGGAGGGATCACTGGGAGGTACATATTCCACATGGTTGCTCAGATATCCCCCAGCAGGACTGAGTCCTGGAGCGCACAGTGGTAATCAACTCAGTAACAAACTCTTGACTGATTTTCCCTTCCTGCCTGTCTTATTCTCCTGCATCATCTTTGTAGCTTTCTGTGGCCACCTCCTGATAAATATTTGCAACCAAATCCATGCCTCAGGCTCAGCTTTCTGGGAAATCCAAATTAAGATAAATAGCAAAGTTAAATTAAGATGTGTTATGTGTTAAAGGTTTTTTTTTTAAAGGTAAAACCATGATATTCCTACAGATATAAAATGAACACATCAAAGATTTGATTTAACTTATTAATTAATGAGGGAACCAGTAAGATGTTACAACTGGTTCAAAGGAGAACGCAAAATACTACACAAAAATAGCTCAATAAGGATTACTGAAATGAACACACAGATCCAAAATTGGCTTTTATTTTTATTTATTTTTATTTTTATTTTTTATTTTTGAGCAGGGAGAGGTCAATTGTTCCTTCCCCAGAGCAGAATCATTTGCATGTGTGTAGACGGGATCCATTTATATGGCTATCAGCTACAATTAAAGAGTTTTAAATAGGTCAAAGACAATAAAACGCAGAAAAAAAACCTGGGAGGGTGCCAATAAGGACACTCAGCAACTTACCTGTTTGTCTGATGCACTTCAGTCCCTCAGAACTTTTTCTTACAGATGAAAATAGGCCAGCCCGGCAGAGAAACTTCAGTAGGAACTGCATACAATCCCTGACTTACAATGGCTCAACTGAATGATTTTTTTGACTTTGCAATGGTGCCAAAGTGATATGCATTCCACAGAAGCCATTCTTCAGATTTGGAATTTTATATTCTCAGGAGCTAATGATATGGGGCATGACCCTCTCTTGTTACGCCAGGTAGTAGCAGTGAGCTGCAACTCCATCCGCCGTGCGATCACAGAGGTAAACAACCAGCACACATACAACCATTCTGTTTTTCACTTTCCATACAGAATTCAATAAATTACAGCAGATATTCAACACTTCATCATCAAATAGGCTTTGTGTTAGATGATCCTGCCCAGGTGCAGGCTAATGTAAGTGCCTGAGCACATTAGAGGTAGGCTGTCCTGAGCTCTGATGTCCAGTAGGTTGGTGCATTAACCGCATTCTTGACTTATGACATTTTCAATTCATGTTGGGTTTATCGGGAGGTAACCCCATCATAAGTCCAGGAGATTTGTAGTTCAACATTCACATGACAAGGAGCAAGAATGAGTGCCTAAACTAATGGGGAGAGGGATAACCTAAAGGGATTTTGGAACATAGAAAAATGCTTGTCAACTAATGGGATGTGGGGAATGGAAGATGGAGGATTGAAAGGTAACACCATGTTTGTGTAAAGCCATTAAATGTTCCCATTTATTGCACTGAATTGAATAAATGGAAAATTATAGAAGTAGAAAAGTTTGCAAATTGGTCGGGGAGTGGAGGACCTGTCACTAACAAAATTTGGTATCACCAACATCTGACTTCTCTCATCAACGTGAAGAGGTTAGGAAGTGGGAGGCAGTCTCAGTAGTTATGAGCACAGGTCTTGGAGTCAATCAAACAATGGTTGAATCATGATTTACCACTTCCTGGTTATGTGTTGTAGAGAAATTGTGTAGCCATTCTGAGATGCAGTGGCATTTTTTTTCAAAGTTGATGTAAGGATTAACTGAACTATTGTTTGCAAAGATCTTATCTTGCTGCTAAGCCTATAGCACATAGTTACCTCTTAATACATAGAAACTATTATTATTTAATCAGAATTAGAGGAATACTTTGGGCTCTGCTTGTAAGCATCAAAGGTCTGGCATTGATACTATTCCAGGATTAATAAATAACATTAAACTTTGTGGATTTCCTTATCAAACAGGGACACAATTACAACCTCCACTTACCTTTGTCTTTGAAAGTGTTTTACTTTCCTTTAGTTAAATGAGATTTATATGA
Organism: Ursus americanus; assembly: GCF_024610735.1. Taxonomy (NCBI): domain Eukaryota; kingdom Metazoa; phylum Chordata; class Mammalia; order Carnivora; family Ursidae; genus Ursus; species Ursus americanus. The sequence continues at coordinate 24,504,648 of NC_142146.1, read as the reverse complement.
AGTTAGCATTTACTTAAAAATAGGGGAAGGACCCATCACCAAGATGCCTAATGTGATTAATGTGAATCATTCGCTGCTACCAGCTTATAAGGAGAAGCCACTAACGTCTCAAAATTTGAGCTGAAACTTTAATGTCAAGTTGATTTATTCAGTCATTCCTGATAATATTCCCTCTTCCCTCATATGTCATGGCAGTTTACAGTTTTGTATTGGAAGAAGATCTGACTTGGTGAAAAGACTGTAAAGCACTGTGTAAGGGAACTCTTCAAGACTATATATGTCTTGGTCAAAAATGAATGCCTTTCAGGCCTAGAATTTTGCATTGTCTGTCTCATATCTTCACAGGAATAACAAAATCTCCCAAGCTATTGCAAGTCTGACCCATCTTTGTCCTCTTTTAAGAATTGCCAAGTGTCATGACTCCAGAAAGAGTTCCTTTGGTGGCATGGGTGGGAACGATGATGATGGTGGTGGCAACACGGCTGATGTTAATTAGGGCAGAGGATTGTTATAACACATTCACACACAGACACTTGCTTTTGCTCCGAGCTAGGTATTAGTCTCCATTTTCTCAGCGGGTGTATGTGTAGCTCTTCTAGGATTTCATAAAGTCCTGGGTATCCTCAAATGGGATGGTAAGAGGAATATGAATCTGAGGGCAAAAGAAAAGAATGAAGAAAAAGAGAAATTTCCCCCAGACTGAAAGAGGTTAGAGATTGACCCGTCTCAAGAGAAGCTGTGATTGTTCGGTCCTCTGAGTGGCTGTGCTAGCCTCGGGGTATGTGATGGTAGGGAGGGGGCATGAGAGTAGACTCCAGGCAGGGGCATGCTTATTCTCACCAAAGCATCTTATGACCCGAGGATGACTCAGCAGAGCCCCTGGATGGACCAAAAGGTCACTGAAGGAACCGGGACAATGGGTGGCCACCAACCAGCAATGGTAGAAGGGCTTTCCCACTGCTTTATTGTTGGGAAGACAGTAGGGTCTCTGGGTACACCTTTGGATGTGTGTGTGTGCGTGAGTGTGTGTGTGTGTGTGTGTGTGTGTGTGTGTGTGTGAGTGTGTGTGTGTGTGTGTGTGTGTGTGTAGGATAGAACACTATAACTAAAACAGAATTGAGTTTATTGGAATAAAATAGAGGACTGTGCTATTTCTTGGATCTTGAGGTTTCGACTAAGAGTTGAGTGGCTACGTAATGCTGACAATGACAACAACAAATACGAAGTGTGATCGGTTTCAGAAGTGATGTATCCCAGGAAAACTTCACTTTCTTACAACAAACCTGAGATAGCTGCTCCATAGAAAAACAGAAAACTGGGGAAGTTAACTTGCACAAGGTAGGCAAGCAAAGGAGTTATACAGACAGGACTCATGTGTCTGTTGGACCCCAAAGCTCATCTAATAACTACAGCAAAAAATTTGACCTCTGACCTCCAAGCTGACTTTACGGGCAGACAAATCAGACAGCTGGCATTGTGGTGGGATCTGAAAGTGAGAAAAGAGGCCACTGAACCATTTCTCGCTGAGATTTATAATTTGGGGTAATAAAGCTATTCCTGGGGGAGAAGGGTATGAAGTACTTTCTTCTCATTGGCCACAGCTCAAATGGAGACGGGCACCAGGGCAGGGATAAGGATCGGGTGTTTATGACAAAACGGAGGCAGAAGCCTTGGGCTGTGAGGCTCTGGAGGACTGGGTGGGTGAGGACGGAGCCCAAGGCAGGAAGCCGAAGGAAGGGAGCTGCTCCAGGACGCTGCAGGGGCCAGGCAGGCTGTGGGAGTGAGGGTCTGAAGACGACCGGGGCCCTGTCTACGTGTAAGTGCGAACGGAGGACTCTGTGCCTACCTCATTGTTTTAGAAAAGCTGACTCTGCCCAGCAACCAGCTTGAAGTTTCCTGGTGCCTCAGGCAGCCTGGCAGTCTGCCAAATGGAAGTTTGGAAAAGGTGACAAAATCTTGACAGAATGTGAGAGCTGGAAGGAATCTCAGGATCGTTCTGTGCCATCGTTGGCCAACTTCTAGACGAGGAAGCTTTTTAGCTAACCAAATCCTACCCAGAAGCCAGGTGTGCAAAAACAGCTCTTTTGGCGGAAGCTGGGTTGGGAGGCTAGGGTCCTGTCCATTCTTTTTTCTTCCTTTCCCTTCTCCTTCCAAAGTGTGGGTCTGTTCACCCACAAAGTGTGGAGGATGCTAGAAGAGCATCATTTGAAAAACCACCGAGAGTCCTAAGCCCTCGTTCTTAGTCGAGCAATGTTCTTTCAGTTAAAAAGACAAAGTAGCTAACTAGCAGCCTTGACCCCACTCTTCTTGATCTCCTAGTCAATATTTTTATTTACCTTTGTATTATGTAGATTTTCTACACACTTACCTTTTATGTCTCTCAGCAGCCTCTCTGAAACAAGTAAGCTGCTGTTACTAGTACCACAGCAATAGCAGTAATTCACCAGTGCCCCTTATGTGCCAGGATACGAGGAATAATTTATCTACACTGGCATGACCTCACAACCAAATTAAGAGCTACGTTTTATCCCCATTTTATTGATGGGAAGCTGGAGTTCAGATAAATTGACTACCTAACGCTCGCAGAGAACTTGTTTCAGGAGGCAGAAATTGAATACGACCCCCAAACTGTCGTTCACCCCACGGTGCCTCACTTGGATTCTCACGGAGTGTGTTTCCTTTTACGATCCTGGTTTCCCTTCCCAAAAGTTACCTGAATAGAGGACCCTGTGGCTCTGAAATTCAGTCCCTCTTTAAAAAAAATATATATATATACACACACAGGCAGACACACACAAACACACACTCACACATACATGTCCACACCTGGTGATCCTCATACAGGTCTATAAAAAATCCAGTTGAATGGTTTCAATTTCCTTCGTTGAATTGCCTGGACAAGCCCTATCAAAGTAGTTCTAGAACCTCATGAAACTGCAGCTTGTGTATCTGGATGGACAGTGAACAAAATCCTAGTGGGAAGCAAAGGAGAGAGAGAGGTAAAGGGAGGAAAGACACCGCCCTTGAAAACGGCACAGTTCTGAGCTCAGAGCTTACTCCACAGGGGTGCCGAGCAAGATGAGAAACTGACCCTATATGTTCAGTGGGAAAATCAAAAAGTAGGCCAAGTGCACATTAGTTAATATTAAAGTGAGAGTCTCTGGAATTGTTTCTGCAAATCCCTCACTCACTGGTCTAATTAGGGAAAATGGAGGATCCCAATGTATCAGTAATTTCACACCAGTGGAAAGCGTTGGAGTTACATAAATGTTTACCGCAATAATCCAGGCCCAGGGTTATGCCTGCCTCGGAATACTTTGCGAAGGAGGAGGGGACATGAACGACTGCCTGAGATGAGTGAGGTTGCTCCCAAAATAAGAAAAGAAAAGCCAGGCACTGGTCGTTGGTCACTCTCAGCATGGTATAAAAAAATTATGACTCCCACAAATTCCATTTTGCAGTCGCCACCTAACAGGCTGCTGCTCTCCCACTCGAGAGCCGCCCTCGTGTTGGGCAGGGACAGGGACATAGAGCGCTGAGCATCTATGATGTCTGGCCAGGCAGCTCTAAGATGGAGGAAATAAATTGTCCCCTCTGTCTCTTTTTCCTCTTGTTTATATTTAACTGTCTTAAAATGCCACTGGAAAACTGCAATAAAAGACTACAGAAGACAGCATCACTCATCTTCCCAATATTTTTTGTCCCCAGCTTTGTACGACAATAATGGACATTTCCATCGCTCTGTGCAGTTGACACAACTCTTACAAGCATCAATTAATTACATTATCATAGGAACACTGCTGGGAACCCTGCAGGGCTTTTAAGCTAAAGCTGTAGAAACTAACTCTCAGACACGTTGAGCAACTTTCCCAAGATCACACAGCGGCTGAGCTGTGAAGCCGCCACCTCTTCAACTCCTAATGCCACTGTATTTCCCTCACCACTCCCATTCATCTCCTTTGTCACCAAAATACTAGTTTTGTCTGTCTTCCTGTTAATTGTGTCTCTCCTCATGAATATCTATTTTCCAGCCAATGATAATGAAGCAGACGTTTTTTTTTTTCAATCCTTACAGAGTGATTTTCCAATAATTTTTAAATACTCATCAGTAAAACATTTCTACAAGGTTATTAAGTCCTTCACAAGCTTGTTAAAGGGCCACTTTACCGGCAGCCAAAAAATGCATTAATACATTCTCGTGTGTGAAGTAGGTTAAAAATAATATGTACACCCGAGATAATGGAAACATGTTGACATTATTAAGGTTATAACACATTTGAAGTTACCTTAATTGTAATATTGAGCAAATTAAAGATTATCAAGTACAGTGTCCCTGAACATCCTGGAGCAGCATCTTTCCCCATTTGACTAATTGCCGTGACACTTGAGATCTCAGTGTGATGTTTTCCTCCACACGAGTGCACAAGTGGAGGCCACCGCACCTCTTTAAATAAACAGGCAGATGTGCTTAAATAATAAATTAATTTATCGAGAGAAGTCAGAGTGGCAGCCTTGATCCTTCGCCTCTGCCGCCGGCGGAACCAAAGGGAGGTAAGTTGCAATCTGTGCGCCGCTGAGCGTTATCGGAAAAGCAGAGACTCTTCTCACCGGTCTACGTGTACGTGAGCTCAGGAGACGGCGGTACCCGCAAGACCACTGCGATGGGCAGGACTTGGCCGACTTTCGCAGTCAGAAAACAAATACTTTAGGCTTTGCGGGCTGGATGATCTCCATTGCAGCTCCTCGACTTTGCTCAGGAGGTGAGAAAGCCAACGGCAAGAGATAAACGAGGGGGCGTGGCTATGTTTGGATTAAACTTTGTTTTCAAAAACAGGCAGTCGTTGGATTTGGCTGACGTGGGTGCTGTCTGTTGTCTCCTCGTGAGGTAGTGGATGGAGCACTGGCCTGGGGGTCAGGAGAGAGAGGCTTGTTCTGTCTCTGAAGCAACCGTGCTGTGTGACCTCACATGATTGGCTCGTGGTCCTAAGCCTCCACCTCCTCCAAGGTCATTTCTATCTCCGCCCATCTGAGACTGAAACTCATTCTTGAAGAGCAGTTAGGACCCAGGAGATGGTCTAAATCGGAGGTGACAGATTGAATTGGTTGCAGGTCCTTTCTTAGTTTGAGCTCCCCCTCCCCCAAGCAGACCCTGAGACAAGGATTTGGGTGCAAGTAACTTATTTAGGAGAAGATCCCATGAAACATGTGAAAGTGGGGGAAAGTGAGTCAAGAAAGTGGAGACAGTTCACAACGTTTGGGAATGAGTGGGTTACCACAGTGGGCAGCTACGACTCAGTCCTCCTGGGAACTCTCTGACAGATTACCTGAGAACACCTCATAAGTGTCTCATGAGACCGCGAGGAGGCTGGGTCTTTACCCAACAACCCCCATCCCTCATCGATAGTTGTTGGGGTGAGGAGTAACTCTCTGGCACCTCTGGCCTGGTCCACAGATGCACCAAGGGCACTCCAGTGGGAAAAGAGTTTCAGGCAGAAAGATACAGGAAGCCGTCTGAACTCTCTGAGGACAACCTCAGGGGCAGGTCGAGGGAGTCAGGGCAGAGTTTTGACCACATCTGCTACATATAGGTCCCACACAAGAAACATGAATGAGTGAAACAGGCCCATGAAGGAGATAATGGGGTGTGGCAGGGATATGCCAAATTGGAGACCGTATATCCAATCTAAAGGGATTTTTTATTTAAGCAGATTGTATTAGTCCTCAGGAAAAACAGACCCAATAGAATATATGGCTATATATGAGGAGAATTATTACAGGAATTGGCTCATGCAATTATGGAGGTCAAAAACTCCCACAGTCTGCTATCAGCTGAAGAACCAGGAAAGCTGATGGTGTCATTCAGTTCCAGTCCAAAGGCCTGAGAACCAGAGAGCTGATAATGTAAGTCCCAGTCTGAGGCTAAAGGCTTGAGAACTGTGAGTGCCAATGGGCAGGAGAGCTTGGATGTCTCAAGCAGAAAGAGCAACGTCACCCTTCCCTGCCTTTTTGTTCTATTCAGGCCCTCAACAGAGGGGACAATAGGCACCCAGAACAGCAAGGGTGATCTTCTTTACCTAGTCAACAGATTCAAATGCTAATCTCTTCTGGAAACACCCTCCCAGACACATCCAGAAATAATATATTACCAGCTATCTGGGCATCCCTTAGCCCAGTCACGTTGACACATAAAATTAACCATCACACAGATGTTTCAATTTTTCACCAGCAGTCAGAAATCCAGATTTTTATGTAAAATGTTTCTTATTTTTAAATCTTAGCAACTAATTCAAAATTTTAAGCACACAGTGCTGGCTAAAGAAAATAAAAAGTCAAGCTTAGCAGGGCTACAATGACAAGAAGAAGAAAAAGAAGAAGGAAAAAAAGAAGACCCTTCCTGGGGCCCCTGGGTGGCACAGTTGGTTAAGCATCCGACTGTTGGTTTCAGCTCAGGTCCTGATCTCAGGGTCCTGATCTCAGGGTCCCCAGAGGGAGACCTGCAACGGGCTCTGTATTCAGCCGCAAGTCCGCTTGAGAGTCTCTCCCTCTGCCCCTCCCCCGCAAACGCACGTGCACGCACACACGCTCTCTTTCTCTCCCTCTCCCTCTCCCTCTCTCTCTCTCTCTCTCTCGTTCAAATAAAAAAAATAAATATTTAAAAATAAAAGAAGAAGAAGACCTCTCTTACAGCAATATAAAAGCAAGGGATCAAACCCCCAAAGTGAATTAATGAAAGCATATACATTCAGCTCTCTCAGAGCCACTTCTCTGCATTTTATCTGCAAACATTTTTTCTTACTTATTTCGGTTACTGGTCTCAACTTTCATCGACTCACTTACTAAAGTCAGAAGAGAGATATTTTAGACTTTTTTTCCTAATCCTTTTGTAATCGTCAAGTACTTTTTTATTTCATTTTATTTCTTTTCTATCATTTCCATTTCCAACGCCTCTGTTGCCTTCATTCAGGACCTCATCCTTTTTCTTTTCTAGTTTATGGCCTTTCCGCTTTTACAACTGATACAGGCCACGATCAGATAACACTGCAGCTAATAGCGCAGTCTTCAACCTATGTTTCAAGCTGCATGTACTTCACTCGCTCTGAAACACTGAGCTGATCATACGGCTTCCCGACTTAAAACCCATGGGGGAATCTCCAGTGTCTGGTTATTAGCAAAAGTATCAATTCTTGGCATGGTTGTAATGTGCATCATTATATTTGGCTCCATTTGCTATCCCGCTGCCATTGTGCAGGGCCGGATCAAGCCACTTGCCGCACTCCACGACCTTTTGCCCACTGGTCTGCAATCTCTTTCTGACTGCAGCCGGGACCCCTTTATCCTCACTCCACCCACATCCGCATGCACGCACTGCCTCCATCTCCAAGGAGCCATGAGCTACCTGGGGTTTTCTTGATACTAGAGAAGCGAAAGACCAATCATCCATGTAGAATATGAAGAAATACGATGCCTGCCTCCCCCGATAGGTTTAGGGAATAGAATGATTCAAGCTAGGCTCAAAGGAATAAAGTTTTCTGGATGCTTATAAATGTCAGGCACCTTTCCTGCACTCTATTATCTGTCTCCATACCCCTCCTAATTTAGCCCACTCCCATCACCATGGCAATCTGCTTTTTATAATTAACAAATAGAACAGAGACACCCTTGAAGGTTTCTCTTTGGGGATCCCACAGAGTGGTTATTTCTTGAAGCTTGGGAGATCTTTGTACTTGCAATGTACAACACCTGCCAATTAGCTCTGTAACAGTCCCCAGATGCATGCAGGTGCTCAGACATTGAGGCACCAAGTGTATCACTTAAATCTATGCATGTCCTCCCCCATGTCCAGGATCCACACATCAAATTAAGAGGAGCATTACAGTTACATAAATCTGACATAATAAATGTGGACAGAGGGAAAGATCTCTCTATCTGACTATATTCTAATCACAAAGGAGATGACCCAAGCAGAGGACATGTGGAATGATGCTATATATTTAAATAATAACCGTAAGGTTGTACGACAACTGCGATCCATTATAGAGGACCCAAAGATTCAGAATCCAATCGGAACAGCTGAGGCAGCTTGAGAACATCTATGGCTCTAACAAACAAACAAGAAGGACGGAATGTAAGAGAGATTGTAAAAGGGCCAAATCTGAGAACAAAGAGACAAGGAGGAAACACGTCAAAATGGGCCTGAAATCCTTTGCCCCTGACGTTGGGATCAACTACAGTTTCCCTGCTTCCATTTCTTTGTCCCCTTTATAAAAGGATCGATGCTGTGGCACGGACCTAGAATGCTCCCTTCCACTCTCCACGTGTGTGGTATTCCAAACCTATCTCTGGTGTCAGCTCTGGAAAGGCTTCTCTGATATCTGCAGACTGCTTTGTTCCTCATTACTCTTTCCTGGCTTCGCTGAGAACGTTATAATACCCAGTATACTGGGTACATTTATCTTTCCACTAGATTTCGAGTCCTTCCAGAGAAGGGACTGGATTTTTTTTTTTTTTTATCTAGGAGTTCTCAGTCTCTCAAATAACTTACCTTCAATACAAGTCTGTGGAATAAACAATTTAAAAAGTCTATAGGTGAAAGTTTAGCAGTCCTCGGAGCTAGATTACCCCATAGGAAACCAAGCAAGTGTTTAGGATACCAGCAAAACAGAGGCACCAAAAAATTAGAAAAATATTTGAAAGATTTTATTTTATGATCTTATTAAAAAGTACCATGGGAGAAATCCCAGTGTTATTGGATTTCCTTCTCTTGTTTTACAGTTCAGAATTGCTTTTCTATTATTTTGAATTACACAGGGAAGGCTATCATATTTTCAAAGCTCAGGGTCTGAGAAAAATCTCAATTCATCCCCGAGTCTCCTTTTTTCTCTTATCTTTCAACATTTTAACCCACGCACGAGCCATCAAGCAACCTACTATATAACAGGCTTATATAGCGAAGGGCTAGAAATTTAAAGAAAAAGACTGTTCGCTACTTTCATCGACATCTGTTTCCATACTGTACTTCATTATCATACAGCTTCTATTTTACTCCTGTCCAATATTTCTAAGACCCTCAAACTTTTTCTTCAAGAATACCAATGCTCCAAGATCCTAACGCGAAAATCTTGCCTCGTAAAGCATCCAGCCCCTAACTAGAAAGACATCACACGTTTGTGAACGTATTTGATGGTGATCACAACTTTCTCCAAAATGAGGAATACATCTGTCATAATATAAGCACTCGAGAACTCATGTTGGCTCTCTGAAATATTTATTGCAACAAACTCAAACTTGTCCAAATTTTTTTGCTTTTAATTTTGCTCCCCAAGAAGCATAACTATTTGTTATTATTGCTGAGGAGAAAGAATATGATGCAGAGATATCAATGGGAAGGACTCGTTTCCTTAGGCGCCTCAAGCAATGAAAGGAAGATACGAGATAATAATCTAGGACCACAATGCTTTTCGGCATGCACGTGAAGAATGCTAACATTTTTTGTCAACTTCAGTTGATTAATGGACCAACCCTTTTTGGTTGATAGAGGTTCTTAAAAATGTGCAGGTGTTTCTAGGGGAAATTGTTTTGTTGTGGTGACAGAAAGAGGTAGTTCAGAGAAAGTTTTTTGATCACTAACAATGTGCCCAAAGGCACAAGCAAGAAGACAGGACCCAAACCTATTCCTTCTTCACATTAAAGGGAATTACCCGGGAATGAGAGACTAGAGTGTAAGTCTTGGTTCCTAATGGTTGCTTGCAGTCTGGGAGTCATGTGGGTTCCCTCAGCTGCTGCATCCATTTGCTCAGACTCGGCTGGTTCATCTCTACATCCTAATGGTCAGGGGCACTGGATGTTATATGCGAGTCATGAATCATGGAACTTTACAACAAAAACTTGGGATGTACAGTATGGTGACTAACATAACATAATAAAAAATTATTATTAAAAAAAAAAGATCAGGGAGCTTGCATGCCCATGCTATCCAGGATTGGGGACAATGAGGACCAATTCATAGTTTAACGTCTTTTTAAATTTCCGATACTGGTTTAATGGAATATGTGCACACCTTGTGGAAAGAACAGTAGAAGAATAGAATTCGATTCATTTTGCATGCGGTAAAAGCTGGTAGTTTCTTTAGAATAGCTGTCTTTCAGCTCCTATATTCATCAGATTTGATCTGAAGACACAGATAAAGAAAATGTAAATCAAACTTTGTCAGATTTTTTTAAAAAGATGTATGGACGGGTAGGTTAGATGACAGAATGATTATCTTACGTAATCTGGTCCCCTGATACCCAGGGGAAGCTGAAAGTGGGAAAAACACGGGCAGTGGTCATGGAAGAAAGGGGAAGGATGAAATACTTTTAGATGTCTGCTATGTGCCAAATACTCCTTCTCATAATCTCTTAACCTCGCTGTAAAATTAACCTCTATTTTACTGATGGAGAATTGATATGGAAAGAGGTTAAATAATTTGACCAAAGATTCATAGTTACCTGCCAAGAGATAATTCAGATCTAAGGATAATGAGTCCTTTCTCTGTTTTACTACACTCCACTAAAGCCCAGGGGTGGTAGCCAGTGCTTATGATGTTCCACTGGAACAGAACAAACAAAGAAACAAGCATTCAGCTGAATTCTTACATCCTGAGGCTTTTTCCTCTTTCCCTTCCCTTTCTTCCCACTTTACTTTTCATATTTAAAGTTTGCAGTTCCTGTTATAAATTCCAACAATACACCAAAACTCTTGACTCTATTCTCTCACAAAAGATGAAGTGACCGTTTTTTTCCAGAGGCATTAAGTTGGAGGCATGGCAGTCAGAACAAGTGACTGATTTCATTAGCTAAGAAGAATGTCAATGTATCTCTGGCGCTTTGGTGTCTAATAAATATATATATAATGTATATGGGGGCAGGGCTGCTTATCAGCAGTTCATTTTTATTTATTTTTTTCCAGCTTTAACAATTGAAATATAATTGACATACACATGTTGTGTAAGTTTATATATATAACGTATTTTTATATATTGATACGTAGAGAGAAATAATTACCACAATAAGGTTAATTAACACATCCATCACCTTACATAGTTATAATTTATTTTTGTGGAGAGAAGTTTTACCATCTGCTGTCTTAGCACCTTTCAAATACAATACAGTATTGTTAACTACAGTCACCGTGCTATACATTACATCCTCAGAACTTATTCATCTTATAACTGGAAGTTCATACCCTTTGACCACCTTCACCCGTTCTTCCCCTCTCCCCACCTTTGGCAACCACCAATCTCCTCTCTGCTTCTGTTTCTATGAGTTTGTTTGTTTTACATTCCACATATAAGCGAAATCATCCTGTATTTGTCTTTGTCTGACTTATTTCACTTAGTTTCACTCAAGTTTCATCTATATTGTTGCAAATTAGGCAGAATTTCCTTCCTTTTTAAGGCTAATATTCCAGTGTGTGTGTGTGTATATATGTGTGTGTGTGTGTGCACGCACACACACACGTATCCCATTTTCTTTATCCATTCATCTCTCAATAGTCACTTAGCTATTTGCCATATCTGGACTGTAGGGAGTAATGCTGCAACGAACATGGGAGCGTAGATATCTTTTGGAGACCTTGACTTCATTTTCTTTGGATATATACACAGAAGGGGGACTGTTGGATCATATGATAGTCCTATTTTTAATTTTTTTGAGGAACCTCTGTACTGTTTCCACAGGGGCTGTATTTATATTCCCACTCACTGTGCATAAGGTTTCCCTTTTCCCTACATCCTTACCGATACCTGTTACCTCTTATCTTTTTTTATAAATGCCATTCTAACAGGTGTGAGGTGGTATCTCATTGTGGTTTTGATTTGCATTTCTCTGATGATTACTGACGATGAGCAGCTTCTGACATACCTACATCAATGGCCGTATCTCAGCCGTTTGTATGTATTCTTTGGAAAATGTCTATTTAGTTCCTTTGCCTGTTCTTAAATTGAGTTGTTTTTTGCTAATGAGTTGCATGCATTCCTTATGGATAGTCACCCTTTATCAGATATGTGGTTAGCAAATACGTTCTTCTCCTGTATGGCTTAACTTCTCACGCTGTTGGTTCTCTCGCTGTGCAGAAGCTTTAGTTTGATGCAGTCCCATGTATTTATTTTTACTTTTGTGGCTCATGCTTTCGGTGGCGTATACAAAGAATTGTCGCCATGACCAGCATCACGGAGCTTTGTCCCTATGTTTTCTTCTAGGAGTTTCTGGTTTCAGGTCTTACATTTAATCTTTAATCCATTTCAAGTAAATTTTTCTGAGTGGTGGAAAATAGGAGTCTGATTTCATTCTTTTGCATGTGAGTATCCAGTTTTCTCAACACCATTATTGAGACTGTTTTTCCCCAGTGAGTATTCTTGGCTCCCTTGTCAAATATTAGTTGACTGGATATGCATGGGTTTATTTCTGGGCCCTCAATCCTGTTCCCTTCATCTATGTCTGTTTTATGCCTGTACCATACTGTTTTGATGACTATAGCTCTGTAGCATTGTTTGAAATCAGGAAGTGTGATGCCTCCAGCTTTGTTTTTCTCAGGATGGCTTTGGCTATTTGAGGTCTTTCATGGTTTCATACAAATTTTAGGATTGTTTTTTCTATTTCTATAAAATATTTCATTGGAATCTTCATAAGAATTATATTCAATCTATAGATAGCTTTGAGTAGTATGGACATTTTGATAATGATACATCTTCTAATCCGTGAGCAAGAGGTATCTTTCTATTTATGTGTGTCTTCTTCAAGTTCTTTCATCAACGGCTCATGGTTTTCAGTTTACAGATCTTTCGCCTCCTTGGTGAAATTTATTCCCCAGTATTTTATTATTTTTGATGCTATTTTAAATGGCACTATTTTCTTAATTTTTCTTTCTGTTGGTTCATTATTAGTGTTTAGAAATGCAGCTGATTTTTTATGTTGATTTCATATCCTGCAACTTTATCGAATTCATTTATTAATTCGAACAGTCTTTTGGTGGTCTTCAGAATTTTTTATATATAAGAATATGTCATCTGCAAAGAGACAGTCTGACATGTTCTCTTCCGATTTGGATGTTTATCCCTTTTTTTTCCCCTAAGTGCTGTGACGAGGGCTTCAGAGTGGTGAGACTGGGCACCCTCGTCTTGATCCTGATCTTAGAGGAAGAGCTTTCAACTTTTACCATTGAGTATGCTGTTAGCTGAGGCCTATATTATGTTGTGGTACCCACACTCTATACCCAACATGTGGGGAGTTTTTATCATGAATAGATGTTGAATTTTCTCAAGTGTTCTTTCTGAATTTATTGAGATGGTCATATAATTTTTTATCTTTCACTTTATTAATGTGATGTAGTAAAAATATGGTATATTAAACCGTCTTTGCATCCCAGAGATGAATCCCACATGGTCATGGAGCATGATCATTTTATTTTATTTTATTCTTTAAAGATTGGAGGCGCCTGGGTGGTGCAGCGGTTAAGCATCTGCCTTTGGCTCAGGGCGTGATCCCAGTGTTCTGGGATCGAGCCCCACATCAGGCTCCTCTGCTGGGAGTCTGCTTTTTCCTCTTCCATTCCCCTGCTTGTGTTCCCTCTCTCGCTGGCTGTCTCTATCTCTGTCGAATAAATAAATAAAATCTTTAAAAAAAAAAAGTAAAAAAATAAAAAATAAAAAATAAAAAATAAATAAAGATTGATTTGTTTAGAGAGAGAGAACACAAGTGGAGGGAAGGGGTAGAGGGAGAGGGAGAGAGAGAATCCTCAAGCAGACTCCCTGATGAGCACAGAGCCCGATGCAGGGCTCAGTCCCAGGACCCTGAGATCATGAGCTGAGCTGAAATCAAGTTGGCTGCTTAACCTACTGAGCCACCCATGTGCCCCAAGCATGATCCTTTTAATGTGCTGTTGAATTTGCTAGTATTTTGTTGAGAAGTTTTACATCTGTATTCATCAAAAATATTGGCCTTATATTTCTTGAGCATCCTTACCTGGCTTTGGCATCAGGGGAATGCTAGCCTCATATAATGAGTTTGGGAGTATTCTCCTCTCTGCAATTTTTTAGAAGAGTTTAAGGAGGATTGGTAGTAATTCTTTTTAAATATTTGGTAGGTTTCACCAGTGAAACCATCTGGTCCTAGATTTTTCTTTGTGGGGAGGTTTTTGATAGGAGTTGGGTGGGGCTGCAAATTTGGTTTCCTGCCCAGGTGGAACAAGTAGACCATACTTTACAGTCAATATGGCCCTTGACTGGGGACCCAGATTAGGCAGTTCCTTGGCCAGATGAGGCCGCCTGCTCAGCTCTTCAGATGCCCAACGCTGCGGGCTGGGATCTCTGCTTGGATTCTGCTGCTGCCAAGAAAGTCATCCACCAAGATCTGAGTGCTAGCTGCTATAATCCCTGTCCCTCTTCTTCATCCCTATCTGATCCCCAGTGGTGGAGTCTTCCCATGTTCCCCAGTGATCCCTGTGAGGTGAGACTCAAGTGGACCTCTGGGAAAGTGTCTCCCATTCTAAGTGACCTGGATGTCCACCTTGGATTCTCTTTTTTCCCCACTGGAGAAACCAAAGGCCCAGGGGGCCCTCTAGATACAATACCATGCTGGCCTGGGGGGAGGTCCATGCTCTCAGAATGGAGCCACTCCTGTAATTCTTCTAAAGTAGTCCTTCTCTGTCTCTGTGGTCCAGGGATGGGTGCTTCAGCCTCACTACTGGATTTTGGGATTTTCACAATGATGTCTTGTCTATGGATAGTTCCTAATTTGTCTTCTCAAGAGGGGGACTGAGGTCAGGAATGACCTATGTCGCCATCTTGATGATGTTGCTGTCAATATTCTATGCAGTTAGGATGGCCCAGGGGCTTCGCTGGAAACTCATTTTTAGAATAAGGTTGACAACCCATCATATCTTCTCCAAAAAATTACAGTTTCCATCCTGACATGTTTGGCAGGCAGGGCAATTTCACATGCCAGTAATAACAATGAGTTATTCAAGGTCATGTAGCTAGTAAGTGGCAGAGCCAAAGGCTCAAACTGAGGTCTGGCTTGTTCTGAAGACCATGCTCCTGACGTATTTTACCATATTGATGATGAACCTGATACTAACCACTTAAAAGACACCACATACATATACGTACCATATTCACAAATATGTGCATGCACACACATGCACACACACACACACTTTTCCCTCTGAAAAGCATCAAAAAGCAGTATACTTTTCTTTTTTCCATCTTTCCTAAGGACGTCTCTAGACCTGTGCTATCCAGTATAGTAGCTATAAGCCACATGTGGTTATTTAAATTTAAAAAAATTAAAATTATATAAAATTTAAAATACATTTCCTCAGTCACACTGGCCATATTTCAAGCGCCCAGTGGCCACAAGTGGCTAGTGGCTACCATGCTGGATGGCACAGATATAGAACATTCCCAATACTACAGAAAGTTATATTGGACAGTGCTGCTTTAATCTCTTTATCCGATATTTTATGAAGAGAACTGGTAGGAAGAGGTCATGTAATATATTGCCATTAGATGCCCCCATTTAAATACAACATCTTTTCCCATAAGGATGCATCTGCTTTAGCTGGGGGAGAAAAGGTTTAGTCATTCACACATGTACCCATTCATTTAACATTTTTCTTGAGTATTTACTATTTGCTTGACACTGTGGAGAATCAATACAGTCCCTTTCCGATGAGTAGCTCCTTAGAAAATGCTGAAAACAAACACTTAAAAAAATGTAATTTCTGGGGATGCCTGGGTGGTACAGTTGGTTGAGTGTCTGACTCTTGGTTTCAGCTCAGATCATGATCTCGAGTCGAGAAATCAAGCACCATGTCAGGTTCCATGCTCAGCACAGAGTCTACTTGAGACTCCCCCTCTCCCTCTGCCCCTCCTGCTCATGCTCTCTCTTTCTAAAACTAAATAAATAAATCGTTTAAAAAGTGTAATTTCTGTATAGCCTGGAACATGTTTAATGGAAGTGAGCACTGTAGGAGCAGGACAACAGAGAAACTGGTCAATGACCCCTTCCTTCCCCATGATGGAGTTCCTAGCCCTAGCCCTCTGTTCTTTGAACAGTCCAATAGAACTGCCCTTCAACAAATAACTTGTTGGGGATCGCACAAATTTCCTTGCCAGTCCATTGTTTAGCTGCTGACCTCAGAGTTGGTTCTCTTTCTTTTCATTGCTTCAGAAAATGGCACCACACAGCGGCATAAAACACCAGCGAGCTCTAGCCCAACAGCAGGTGGGTATTGCTCTTTTTCCCATCCCTCCTTTACAACATAAGATAGTGTCTTAAAATCACCCCTGAGACGCAGGAAACCAAATACAAACAGACTTAGATCAGACAGGCCTCCCACTTGTCCCCAATAAATCATTTGAAATTAAGAGCACTTCCATTTGGAGCCAAGCAACACGGGAACGCTAGAGGGCAAATGCCAGGCTACATGGGAGGATGTAAGAGCTGGCCCACGGGCAAGGCTGAGGCTCCACACCGCTCCGCATTAAGATGCCACTTTTATTGTAAGGGAGAGTGAGCAATCTTTATCCAGGGTCTGTGTGTGTTGGATTGAGGCTTTAAATAAATAATTCCTAGCTCAGTGTTTAAGTTTCCCTTGTCTAGTTAGAGTTGCAAAGGGGAAAATAAAATGGCAAAGTTGTACCATTGGATTACCCCAAGGAATGATCTTAATATTTGACTTGCAAACTCTGATTAATACTGCATAGGTAATGCTATTTATGGAAGGCAGGGATAGTGATCCACATGTTGTTTGGGGAAAGTCAAAGCCTGTTACACATAAAAGGAATCTGAGGAGTTCCTCCTTGGGATCAAAGAGTCACAGTGGATATCTGGAATATTCTGGAATTCCCTTGAGAAAAGAGCCATGAGCAGAAAGGAGAAGGGATCATCTCATTGTTTTGGGAGGGTTTTCAGGTGGAAGTATTTCCTCCAACCCATCATGGAGTCTGCTTCACATTTTAGTTGCCACCAATTCGAAAGCTCATTTGCATATAAAGCATCTGGAATAAGCAAAACTAATTTGAATCTTCTTTTATAAAATGTTAGCAGGATTAAAGGATCAGGTAGCTGGTTCCCTTACAAGACTCACTGGAGGGAAGTCAGACAGAGAATGAGATAAAATCATTAGGCCAGTCCCACACTGGCAACTGTTCCTGTGTAAACTCAGTCTCTAAAAATGGTATATTGGTCTGGCAGCTGCCTTTCTTCCCCTCCAGACTTTATAGTGATCCACAGCACTTTAACTGTAGATACACCTGTGCTGCTGTTATCTTCTCCGAATTTCTTAGCTCCTCTGATCTTCAGCCTCACCACATGCCTGTGGGGGCCCCCAGAGGGTGTCCTACTTTAAACACCTGGGCAGGGGCGCCTGGGTGGCACAGCGGTTAAGCGTCTGCCTTCGGCTCAGGGCGTGATCCCGGTGTTATGGGATCGAGCCCCACATCAGGCTCCTCCGCTATGAGCCTGCTTCTTCCTCTCCCACTCCCCCTGCTTGTGTTCCCTCTCTCGCTGGCTGTCTCTATCTCTGTCAAATAAATAAATAAAATCTTTAAAAAAAATAAAATAAAATAAACACCTGGGCAGGTCACTGCTACTGTTTCCATCAGGGATCTATTTCTTAGGTTGCTTCTTCCCCAACCTGTCTTTACAGCGAAGACAAACTCCAGCAAAAACAATGGCACCATTCATGTATTAAAAGAAAAGCCATTTTTATCTTTGAAAGTTCATAAAAAAAAGAAAAAGAAAATTCATAACAAAACAGATTTACAGCTGGTAGGGATCTTAAAACCTTGCCATTAGTTCTAACTCCTTCATTTAAGAGAAAAGGAAACAAACCCAGAGAGACAGAAGCTTCTACGAGGTCCTGTAACTAGTTAATGACTGAGTCAGCCTTAGAATTCAAGACCTCTTATTTCTAGTTAAGGGCTCTGTCCCTCATAATGCTATTTGACTCAATTTTACTTACCAAGTAGTTATTCAGCAACACCTATGAGAAGGGCTCTCATCCCTGCTCTGGGGAATTACAAAGATGATCAATCTAGA
This sequence comes from Ursus americanus, assembly GCF_024610735.1. NCBI lineage: Eukaryota > Metazoa > Chordata > Mammalia > Carnivora > Ursidae > Ursus > Ursus americanus. Next base: position 24,486,568 of record NC_142146.1, on the reverse strand, counting down.
ACTCTGTTTTCAAGGATTTAGAGTTGAATAGAATCATAAAATTATTGATACAAATAAAAGTCAAAGAAGTGGCCAGAGAAAGGTAGATACAAATACTATTGAGGTTCAAAAGAAGGAGAAAATGGGCAGAGTTCTAAGGTTCTAGAGAATTTGGAAAAATGAGAGTAAGCCATTCATTATCCTAGTGAGTTTTGGTATTGTTTCAACTCATAAGACCAGGTCTTCCGCCTTTTGAATTAACCCACTGTCCCACATTGGTGAGGAAAGAATGTTTCTTCTAACGAGGCCATGGCCTGTAAATACACCTGGGAATAAGGAGTAAGGCGGGTGCAGTGAGTGATGCCTGCCTTTCCTTCTTGTCTCCTTCCTTTTGTTATGCTTCATGGATCTTCGTGGTCATTGCTCTAGAACTGTTAAAGAAGTAAAGCATCTTAGGGAAGATCGCTTCTATTTTGTTTGCTGAGCCTTTTAACGTGATTGAGTTCTAGGGTTTGTTAAATGATTTTTTTCTGCTTCTATTGAGATGATCTGATCAATTGGTTTCTCTTTTTTATTTTTTTCGCTTGTTAATATGGTCAATTACATCGATTGATTTTTGAATGTTAAACCAGCTGTGAATAGGTTCTTCCCAGTCCTTTTGCATTCTATTTACTACCTCTCACCCTCCCTCTCTCTGTTCCCTCTTCCTTCCCCTTCTTTCTCCCTCCACTTTTCCCTTCCTTCCCTCCCTCCTTCCTTTCTCTTTTTCTCCTCCTTTTTCAAACTATTTCTCATGTCATTGGTTTTCATCTTTTTCTTGCTGAACATGGGATCAAGATCTCATTGTTTGGTACATTATGGGTACGTTTTCCTTAGCACACTATTTTTTTTTTTTAATTAATAATGATTTTTTATTATATTATGTTAGTCACCATACAGTACATCCCCGGTTTTCGATGTAAGGCTCGATGATTCATTAGTTGTGTATAACACCCAGTGCACCATGCAATATGTGCCCTCCTTACTACCCATCACCGGTCTATCCCATTCCCCCACCCCCCTCCCCTCTGTAGCCCTCAGTTTGTTTCTCATAGTCCATAGTCTTTCATGTTTCATTCCCCCTTCTGATTACCCCCCCTTCCTTTATCCCTTTCTTCCCCTACTGATCATTCTAGTTCTTATGTTCCATAGATGAGAGAAATCATATGATAGTTGTCTTTCTCTGCTTGACTTATTTCACTAAGCATTATCTCCTCCAGTGCCGTCCATGTTGTAGCAAATGTTGAGAACTCGTTCTTTCTGATAGCTGAGTAATATTCCATTGTATATATGGACCACAACTTCTTAATCCAGTCATCTGTTGCAGGGCATCTCGGCTCCTTCCACGATTTAGCTATTGTGGACATTGCTGCCTTAGCACACTATTTTATCTGAGGTCTGCTTCCTTTGCCTTCCAGTTATAATTCAAGAACTGCGCATTGTGTCTTTCCCTCATCTGCATAGCCCTACAGTAGAGAAAGAGAGAGAGAGAGGGAATATGATGGTGGGGAAATGATGGCTCACCTGGGCTGTTAATTCCCTTTCCAGATGACCTGAACTCTGCTTTCTCTCCTGCAACGTTGTGAAATATTTGGTGCTAAGTTTCACTTCCTTACTCAGGAATGTATTCTCTTTTTTAAGGAGAGACATCACTAAGGTTTGACTCTTTCTGTCCCCTCAGCCGGAAGGCTTTAAAAATGGTGAATCAGACAGCCTTTGACAGGAGGATGGTAGAAAAAGCTTCTATGTACAGGGCTTTCTCTTCAGGGTCATGACTCGCCTTCTTAGTTCACTTTTCTTCAAATCAAGGTGAGAATGAGTTTGGAGGGCAAATATTAAGGAGAATTTTCTTTTTAAAAAAAAATTCATCTTTTTCCATGAATACTGTTTATGAAATTGTGAGCTTGAGGATTGAAAAGCTGAAGATTCAAGGTGTATCAGACGAGATCATACTACAAACTTCTCCTTCTTGGCTGCCATGGCCATGTTTAGGGCCATGTTTGACCTCCTTCCTTGTTTGGAGATTTGGTAGTCATTTACTTGTTTCTTTAAACCAAATTTTAAATGATTCCATTATATATTTGGAGAGATTTATTTACTTATTTGAGAGAGAGAGAGAGAGAGAGAGAGAGCGTGGGGGGAGGGACCGAAGGAAGGGGACGGTAGAAACTCAAGTGGACCCCGCACTGAGCACAAAGCCCCACACAGGGCTAGATCTTATGACCCGAGATCACGACCTTAGCTGAAACCAAGAGGCATATGTTTAACCAACTGTGCCACCCAGGCGCCCCTCACACGTGCATTTCTTACAGGTTCCTATCCTTAAACGATTCAAAGCAGCACGTGCAGATTGTGTGTACTGAAGGTCTATAGCAAAAGGCTAGTTTCTTCTATTCCACAGTCCAACAAAGGTTTTAGCAATTTCTAAGTTTATTTCCTTCATAACGCCAAGTAATTGGATTTTACTGCACTTTTTGATTTGTTAAATTTAGATAATATTTATTCATCCTCCACTTCAAATGAGCCACTGAAAAGGAAATGCTCCTAATTTCAAAGTCTACTGGTAGCTAGTCTTAGATTGGGTTCCTTAAAAAACCAATTCTGAGAAAGAGATTTAAACACAGGAAATTTATTGGGGAGTGCTCTCCAGAGTAATCCCTGTGAGAGTGGGAGTCAAACAGGATGGGGTGAAGGGAGAAACTGAACTGAGGATCAGAACCCCAGCTCTGAAGCTGCAGTGGTCCTACGGAGCTGTCCTGGACTAAAGGGTGCAAGGGGGTCAGACATAGACCTGGCTGCCTTTGAAGAGGGAGCAGCTTACCTTTGGCTAAACTCTCCTCCTTGCTGGGGGAATGAGTGTCTTGGTCCTGAAGAGGTGGTACCTCTCAGCATCCACTACACTTTTTTTTTAACGCCATGCAGTCATATTTGGACCAAGTATTTTTTTTATACATATTTGATTTTCCTGTAGTTTCTTTTTTTAAAAAGATTTTATTTATTTATTTGACAGAGATAGAGACAGCCAGCGAGAGAGGGAACACAAGCAGGGGGAGTGGGAGAGGAAGAAGCAGGCTCCCAGCGGAGGAGCCCGATGTGGGGTTCGATCCCAGAACTCCGGGATCACGCCCTGAGCCAAAGGCAGACGCTTAACCGCTGTGCCACCCAGGCGCCCCTGATTTTCTTGTAGTTTCTAATTGACTTAATTTTTCTTTGTGATCAAAGAAACATAGGCATTTACTTTACCACGGTGGCACACAATCCAGTCTTAAATGAGCAAGTTCATTTCTGTTTCAGAGCTACTCCTTATATATAGAAACCCTGACATTACTGAGATCTAGCTTTAAGTATCACTTCCTTCCTGAGCCCATTTTCATGAGAACCAGTGATGGTTCAGTTTGAGGAATAATGTGGTTATCCCCGAATTGACTCTTATCAATACATTTCTAACCCAAAGAAGAGACACTCAGTTCTATATACTATCATATATAGTTCACTTTATAAATTTTTAAGCATGGACTGATTTTTTTAACATGATTTAGACACCACAAAATCTTCGCAAGGCATATCAGGAAGGTGATTATTCTTATATTATAGATGAAGAAAATGAGAAATGCGGAGATTAAGAGGTAGGAATTTAAATAAACGAATTTCAGCACAAGCTAAAATGGCTAAAAGCAAAACTGTCCTCCCCGAAACCTTGTCAATCTCCAACCCTCTCCAGAACCCCACTGCATCTCGATACCTTAACCAACATTCATGGGGCACCCAGGATCTGGCAGCTTCGGCTATGTGCTTTTGCTTCCTTTTATGAATGTATTGGGATTTTGAGCGCGGTTAAATAAAAAGACCCAAATGCCCTACTAGTGAAAAGGGTCAATAGTTGTGAAGTTTGATTTTGTATGTGTTTAGCAGAAGTAATTGGGAAAGAGCAAGGCATTCCAAATGAATGTGCCACTATATAATTATTTCTATTTCTAGATTGACCAAATGGCTAATTCCAAAAAATCTTTACATAGCATTGTTCAATTTGCCTGGAATTCTTTATCTCCTGAACTAATCTTCTTTCAGCTTTTTAAAAACTTTGCCTTCTCCCCTGCAAAGTACTCTCACAGTGAATCTTGAAGGGTAAAGGATAAATTGAAAGAAAATATACATGAGCTACTTATCTATATATCCCTATCTTTATCTCTGAAAAACATCTGGCTGAATATACATCAAACCACTTGCATTTGCTCTCTTTTGAGCATGGAATTATGAGGCACTTCCATTTTCCATTTTATACTTGCTGTATGTTAATTTTGTGTGCATATTTTCTTGCTGTGTGATTATTGAGATGTTTTAGTTAGTTTCCCCCAAACTGTGAAGACAAATTATTGGATAGGTAGGTTTACCTTTGTATTTTGTTAGACAAGTGTAAGAAATAAATGGTGACTGTCTTTCAATATTAAGGGAAACACAAAAACATTTTTACCAACTTCTAGTGGGCATTCAAAAATATTTCTTGGTCATGTGACTAGTCAAATTTGAATTTTCCATAATTTGTTCTCATTTGTATATTCCCTTCTCTGTGCTTTGCTCTTTCATATAATAATAAAAACACTTTAAATGGATTATAAAAGTGGCTTTGTGGATATAGATTTTTATACCACTTGGCTTTGGCTGTTTTTCCTTATCCCTGAGAAAAGTTTAGAGCTCGAACCATAGTTTTTTCCCCTTGTATCTAAGGACGTAGCTATCGACAGATTTCGGAGAGAGAAAAAGGATGATAATTAAGAAGAAAATACACTGGATCCTACAACCAGACCTGGGCATTCTCTTCCACCTGTCCAGGTGTCTGCTGGCCTTTCATACTGATTTATAGTATTTGGCTTACCTCTAACTACCACAAGGTGGCAAAACATATGATTTGCATCATTAAAGTCTCCTGAGATTTGGCTATTCATAGGCAAAGGCCTATATTTTGAAGAGAATGAGATTTGGTGACCTTTTCCATTAAAGCATATCTTCTATTCTTGGATCTTGTCTCTCTTAAACAAAAATAATAAAAACCTATAATTAAAATTTATCATTCTTAACTAAGCATTACGGCCATGAAAAATAACTAATTATTCACTGTGGGCAATATTGTAGAAATCAGATTTGCTGATTAACAGATAAACTTACAAATTATTTCCAAAAGGTTTTCTCATAAACCTGCTAAGAATTCATTTAGCCTTGGAAACCCCTCTAGATCTGCCAGTTACTCTGAAGTCTCTAATATAATCCCCTTGAACACATTCTTAAAATCCTTCAGCTTGCATTGGTAGTTATCAAATATATTTAAATATTTGGCAAGAAAATTAAAATATGAAAACTAATATAGCAATTGCCCCCAAACGCATAGTTTTCCAAGGAGATTTTGGTGATTCAGAGAGAAATCTGTGGAGGATATTTGGTATTTAAATGATAGGGCTGCATTCTGACAGTGCTTTTTATAAAAATAAACTGGTCCAAGAATATAATAAAAATAATCTGTATAAATTAGCTATATTTTAGCTGAAAGTCAGGGAACAGGGAAAGCAAAGTTACCTGCAGGGCTATCTTCTATTAAGCAGAGTTGATGTATAAATTTCACATTTATAAGGCAAGCATTTTGTGGAGTGTTTGTTCACTTCACAAAATAATTCACCATAGGGTGTTTGGGGTTGTTTGTTTGCTTTGTTTTGTTTTTTTGATAATTGTACTCTGTTACTGCATTGAAAATATGATTCAATTTAAGAAGAAGCTGTTTAAGTTCAACTTTTTTTTTTTTAAAGATTTTTTATTTATTTGACAGAGATAGAGACAGCCAGCGAGAGAGGGAACACAAGCAGGGGGAGTGGGAGAGGAAGAAGCAGGCTCATAGCGGAGGAGCCTGATGTGGGGCTCGATCCCAGAACGCCGGGATCACGCCCTGAGCCGAAGGCAGACGCTTAACCGCTGTGCCACCCAGGCGCCCCTAAGTTCAACGTTTTATGAATGTAAATATTACACAAAATTAGGCATACACGATTATTTTAAACATTAATTTTCAATCAAAGTAGGCTGCACATACACGTATGTAGGCATCTGTGGTTGGATGAATGGATGGATGGACTTGTGTGAAGGACAACACTGTGTGAGAACTCACCAGAGAGAGTGACCTTTGGGACCTTTAACTGATTTATGTGGATATAATACACATGGTTAGTTAGAGCTGCAGAACAAATCGCTTCCTTCTGTTTTTCTTTTTAAAAATTGAAAAAAATTCAATTACAACAGTGCCATTTCAATAGATGTAAAAAAATGTAAACAATACAGATGGAGTTATGTCATCCTTAATCATCACCTCTGTTGCTATATTTTCCCTAAGGAAACCAAAGACTTTTTCTGTTCATTAAATCAGTATGGTATAGGCGTTTCTTCTACGCATGTACACACAGTGATGTTTAGCTGCATATAGATTTATTTTGCATGAGAATTTTTTAAATAAATTGTATTATACCATATTTATTCTTCTGTAGCCTGCTTTTATCACCCAATACTCCCCGACAATCTTTTTATGTTGTTTACCTAAATTTACCACATATGGCCCACATTTACACGTGAAATTCTGTTGCCTGGTATTTTTTTTTTCCTTCTAATTCTGATGAAACTTAGCTCCCTAAATTTAGTTGCTACCAGAACAATGCTGTAGTTGACATCACTGCGTGAGCCTTTTTACGCACAATACACATATTTCCCAAGATTAGGTAAGGAGAAGTGGAAATCCTGAGTCAAAGAGAATTCTTCATTTATTCATTGTCAAAAGATTCAGAAATACCACGTCAAAGTAGCTATATGAATCGATTTTCATGGATAGCATTAAAAATACCCATTTCCTCACATTTCACCACCTCTCAATATTATCAGGTTTTGTTGTTACTGTCAATCTCATCGTATTCTTTGGCATTTCCCTGGTCTTTAATGGTGCTGAACACCTGTGTTTAAGTTTTTGTCACCCATGTGTATTTCCTATTCTGTAAATGATATGTTCACGTCTTTTGCCCCATTTTCATTTGGGTTGATTAGCTCTTTCTTAGTAATTTTAGGAGTTTAAAAATATATTCTGGTGTTTAATCCTTGTCAGTTACAAACAATGAAAACATACCCCCAATCTGTGCTTGTCTTATAAATTTTTTAGTTTTTGGTTTTTTGTATTATTTTTCTTACTGATATTTTCTTCAAATATAAAATATATCAGTCTTTTTCATAAAAGATATTTTCAATTTATGCCATGTTTTTGAAGACCTATCCTATTCCAAGTTTCTAAACACATTTTGTCACAGTTCTTTTGAACAGATTTATAATTTATTTTTTGTAAATTTAGAACTTTAATCTAGTTGGGATTTTGTTGTTTGATCTTTTTTTTCCACTGCATGCAAAATAGACACCATTCCCATGTATATAAAGATCTGTGTCTTTGATTTCTATTATTTTTCACTGATGGATTTTTTATGCATCAGTGCTACTCTATTGTCACGACGTTCTAATATGGTATGATATTTGGAAAGATGGGGGCTCTTGATATTTCCTATTTTTCAAGATTATCTTAGTTATATTTGTATACATTCTCTCTCACATGAATTTAGAATGAGATTATCAAGTTATAGGACAGATGATAATAGAATTTTGATTGAGATAAGATTAAATTTATGATGACAGGGTAGGATAACTGACATTTTTCAATGTTGAGTCTCCCACTAACCTGAATATCTCCTTTTCACTGGGGGGGGGGGGTCATCTTTTACAACTTCTGTATTTATTTTTGTTTTGCCTATGTAGTCATGCTATTCAACTTTTCCTTGTCTTCTTGAGCCAATTTTGGAAATTTTTATTTTCCTATTCTATCACCCACTCCATCTAGGCTTTCAAGTTTATTGGCATAACATTATATCTCTGTATCTACAGTTATGCCCCCTAACACTGTTGTCCTGTACAAGCACTATTCTTTTTGAATGAGACATATAAAATGTGTATCATTTTATTGGTCTTTTCAGAGAACCAAATTTTATTTCACTAGTTGATGCTTATGATGTATTCTCCTGTTTTTGTCCTTGTTCTCTTATTTCTCTAATTCCTGCATCTTTCATCTCTAGTTCTAATATTTAGAATTTTTTAAATATTTTTCTAGCTTATCTCAGTGTTATTTAGTTCATTCACATTCAAATGTTCTCTATTTCTAATATATGCTCCTGATGTTATAAATTTTCCTTGCACACTTCTCCAGGAGCACACCACTGGTTGAGATGTAGAACATTCATTGTCATCTCTTTCTTATTTCTTTTTTTCTGCCACTTTGATTTTTGTAAAATCTAAAATTTGCAGCAAAACTACAAAAATATTATTAATAACTGCATTATACCTCTTATCCAGATTTGCAGTTGTTAACATTTTGCCCCATTGCTTTTATTGTTCACTATATACTTCCATAGGTATAGATATGTATATGTCTTTGTGTATATACATATATTTTTCTGAACAATTGGACAGTAAGTTGCAGACATCCTGTCTCTGCATTCCTAAGTATTTCTCACATAAACACAATTGAATTTTCAAATCTTGAAAGATAACATCGATTCAGTGATATTATCTAATCTCAGAACCATATTAAATTACACTAATTGTCCAAATATTCTTTTTTTTCTGGTCCAAGATGTAAACCAAGATGACTCATTTCATTCAGTTGTTATGTTTTTTTTAAATCCTTTAATCTAGAGATTTTTCTCAGCCTTTCTTTGTCTTTCATGACCTTGGTATTTTTGAAGAATAAAGACCTGTAAGCAAATATTGAATTCTAGTTAGTAGGTTTGCTTCTCACAAAGATATCAATTAGCAATCTGAAACTACTTCTTACACTTGAGGAAATGGATAAATATGTCATGGATAAATTGAACCAGGTTCCTCACTGACAGAAAAAATAGTTATAAATATGAGAAAGCAGAAGACTGTGAATCTTGTCTTCTGGAAGGGCCTAGAAGCAATGGCACTCCTAGAGTAGTGGGCATGCCTAGTGCTTGGTTTCAAAATAGCATTCCTCGTTAAAGGAACAAAGGGCCCCGGAGAGACAGCTGGTTTCAGAGCCAGAGCAGGATAAGTAAAAAATTAGTGTAGAATATCTTTTGCCAGAAAGGAAAGAAGGTTCAAAAAATAATAGACTCATGTCAGAAATACACAACAGCCACCTTGAAGTTCCTACTGGACAGATTAAGAACAATTTGGGGGTCAAAATAAATAATTATAATGGATTATGTCCTAATGAATAAAATAAGAATTCGTGGGTCCATATAGATGCAAATAGCTACATAGATATATAGATAGAGGAAGGCAGGAAGGCAGCAAGGCAGGAAGGCAGGAAGGCAGGAAGGAAGGAAAACTCTTCCTTACAGCAGAATGTCATTTATTGTTAAATTGTTTATACTTTGAATTTTATTTTTTCTTTAATTCAAGAGTTCTTAGAAGTTATAATTTTCAATTTCCAATTGAATAAGTTTGGATGGTGAGGTGTGGGCATATTGATGATGGTGAGAGTTGCTTGCTTATTATAATTAATTTATGATTCTACTAAATTGTAGTCGATGAATGTGGCCTAAAGAATTTTTCCTATTTTGAATATGTTGAGATATCCTTTGTGGCAAAATGCATAATCAATTTTTGTGAGCATTTCCTCCATGTTAAATATGATTCTCTCATTTAAGTGCGTATTCTCTCATTTAAGGTATAAAATGATAAGCAACTGTACATAGAATACTCTCTACACGTAACTATGCATAAAACCAAAGAGAGGAATGATTTTCCCACAAAGTAAGAAATCCACAGTAGGCAATCCACAGCTTATGCAGTAATTTCACAATTTCATTAAAGTCCCAGGCTCTATTTATCATTGTTATTTCATTTTCGGCAAGTAGCTTTCTTCCTTATGGCTACCTCTCGCTCACAAGGGGTTTTTTTCTTTTGTTCTTAGCCTCATATCAATCTCTATACAAGAAGAGTTTGGAAAGGATGCACTTTTCAGCACTTCTATCAGAAAGGCTGAACACACTAAGAAATCCCCAGCAGCCACACGGCACATATCTCATTGGCCAACACAATGGTAGGTAGCCACCCTATGGATTGGTGTGGAGCTTAGGAGAGAGATCTTGGGTAGAGAGACTCTTTGGTCAGCTGCCAATGTATAGATGTTACTTGCAGCTTTGTGATGGATGAAATGAAATCTCCCAAGGATAATGTGCAGAGAATAAATGACTTAGGTCTAGGGTCAACAGCAGTTAAGGTGAGCAGAGGAAAAGGAGCTCGCAAAGGAAATGGAGAAAAGCCAACCAAGGAGACTGGGAAAGGACTAGGAAATTTGGGAGTCATAGAAGCCAAGGGAAGCTAGTATTTCAAGAAAGGATAGGAATAAAAAAAAATGTCAAGAATTGCAGAGAGATAAAGATGAAATCATATGTTTTTGGCATGGTGTCCACACATGTGTGATTTTTTCACTCTCCCTTATTTTTTGACAAGGCGTGGACAGGAAAGCGCCCTGTCGACCCCTGCTGACATGCTCCCTGACACAGGGAATTTAGCTGTCCTCAGTCTTCATTCTCTTCTCTTTCATAATTTCCTCAGGAAACAGAGAGAAAATTTCATAATAGAATTTTTGAAGAGAAAACCCAAGTTTATTTCCCAAAATGAACATTCTGTGAGCCATTTTTACAGAATGACCACTTCCCTGGGATATATCTGAACAGCAACCCCTCAGGGCCATGCAGAGATGCAGAGGGCACCATTTCTTTGCTGTGTTCTGTTCTATTCCTATTACATGCAGTTCAACAAAAACAACAGCAAAAAAAAAAAAAAAAAAAAAAAAGGAGGGGGGTGAAAAAAGCCCTTATCTGCACAGTTGTGATGAATAGACTTGATTGGGCTCTCACACAGCAGGCAGGTGATGGCCATTGCCTGTCTATTTCAGGACTAAACTTTACACTGGCCACAGGTGTTTTTCCTTTTTTGGCTCTGCGGCCCTGCCATCATTAAGTTTGCCTGAAGCAGCAGACAGCTTCTGGGAGACCAAAAGATGGGGGGAGGCAGGGTACAGAGACAATCTAGCTAACATTTTAAGCAGGAAATGCAACCATCTGAATGTAAAGAAGATAAACCCTGTCTCTACACAAACTGTTCGCTCAGGGGAAATTGAGGTAAAATGTAACAGGATTCAGGGAACGGAAATATGAGAGCATGTGCTTTTGAGGTCACCCTGGCTCTTGCCATTTGTTACTGGCAGTCCCTTCTCATTACTTAGGAATACTGAAAAAAAGGAAAATAAAGCTCTCAGATACCACTGGAAATTCATCATTTGGTGGAAAGGTTTTTTTTTTTTTTTTAATCAAATTTAGTAATTATTTTTCAGTAGGTACTCAACCCAACAATATCAAACAAATATACATTTAGGTGAATATTGTGGGGCATCTTGTTAGTATGGGTACACTCTATTGCTGAATACAGTCAATAGAAATAGGACTTCTGGGATACTGGAGATGACATCTTGCCTCCTCTTCCAACTCTTACCGCCTGGAATTTCTCACCTACCTACTGCTGTTCTAATTCCTCAACAGGAAGCAACTATTCCAAATTGATTTCAGGTTTGATGTACAAAGTAATGGGAAAGTGAATACATTATCTTACATTTACAGTAGAATATAAATGAGTGACATCATAGCCTGAGGTCAGGTTTTGATAGCAGGGCTATCACTAGAAGTAGAGGACAAGATAAAATGGTGGAAGTGACAATCGTGAAGGCAAATCTTCCTAAAAATTTTACATGAGCCTGGACTTTTTTACCCTGATGAGTTTGTAAACTTCACCCTCGAGTATATATGAGTAAATATATGCAAAATGCATGTTGCATTTCTGCAAATGAAGAATTTTAAGCCAGAAGAGGGAAAATTATGTGAAATAAAATGAACACCACTGCTTGTATAATTCCTAAATATAGCTTAAAAGTACAGATTCACAGACTTTTAAAATATAGGGATCATGGTGAAAGTTAACAGCTCTGTTTGCTTATTTTTGTTTTTGCTTTTTAAACACAGTGGATGGATGCTTTTCGAGTTGTTAAAAGCTGATTTCTGGGGCCATGAAATCACAATTCTAAAAGATGATAGAATTCTTTATTGAAGATGACCTTAAAATTTCATGGAAGCCAAATCATTTATTATTATGATTGAAATGTGTTTTTACGAAGATCAGAAAACACTATCCCCTGTGATATTCCTGTACTTTTAGGGAAGGAAATGATACCTTAAAATATTAGAACAAATACTTTTCAAAGATCAACCCAGCAAATTGTCAGCATTGCCAAATTTAGAGCTGAGAGATTTGTCTTCCAGGTCCCTGCTCTAATCTGTTGGATGGTCTTGTCTTTTAGTTATCACATAAAACCATTCATGTAGCTCCAGAGAAAGGATAATTTTTTTTCACCCAGTGAGCCAGGGACATTCTGGCAGCCATTTTCTAAATTACTACTACCAAGATTCTGTTACTAGGTCATCTACTTGCACCCCATCCCCAGGGGCAAACTGATGTCAAATCACATACTTAGTGCTCTTACGAAAGGAGTAGAATGTTTACTTGAACACGTATATTTGCATGTGTCTTTTCCTTTATGGAGGTAAAGCTCCCAGGGGGAACGTCATAAATGTAGATTGTTCAGTCTACTCCAATGTTGCTCAAGGACCTCCACATTTGGAATCTGGGATGGGGTTACTCAAGCTGGAATCGCTTAAGGATGCTCTAGGGGAAACCTGGATGCTGATGGCTAGAGAAGCCGTGGTGAACAGTATCGGGACTTGCATGTAAATCATTGCTTGGAGGAGCTAATGATGATAAACAGTCATTGACTTTGAGTTTCATCCCAGAATATGTGTGCTGGGCTAATGGATAATGAAGAAGAATTAGACGATTCAAGAATGCATTCCAATGGGCACACACACAGGCCTAGCCTGGTAGGTGACCATGTCCCAGTACTTGCAGTGTGTCACTATGATACCTTCAAGGATGGACAAGGCAGGCATGTTTTTTTGGAGTTGTAAATGCCTCTATGTATTTGTGAATCATAGAAGTGTACAGTTCGGTCCCTCTGAATGGATTGAGAATAAAACTAAGATGAGAGAAGTCATAGTTTTAATCAGCCTTTTTTAAAAACATAGTAATAGGGATACAAAAGAAATATCTCTATTTCCAGTTCCTCATTAAGAGTTTTGCAAGAGTATGATCTTCATGATGGCAAGTTTCTATGGCACTGATAGAATGAAGCCTCAAAATTATGGGCAAATCTATCATGTTTATTAAACAAAACCTGTTTGAAGCTTACGCTGCTCAAGGAACAGTGCCCAACTCTAGCCCACAGAGCGAGAGAGCTAACGGTCCCACCTGCCCCATGGGAGTATAGGGCCACCAGGGAAGAGAATAAACACAAATGTAAATGGTAAGAGTACAGCATGAAAATAGTAAGTTCTACAGAAGAAGTTCAGGAAAAAGCTGGAGGAGAAGAGAAGAAACAGAGAAGCTGCTTGAAGCCATTGGTAATCAGGGAGGGAGATGAGATTGTCGCTGTAAAGAACAGGTGGAATTTGAATATGTAGATATGGCAGAGGAAGGAATTCTAGAGAAACTAATGCAATCTAAAGCTCGGAGACCTAGATTTAAAAAAAAAAAAAAAAGCTAAGATCTGGAAACAGAAATTCAGTTTGACTGGATTTTCTTTATCAATCCGCTTGTAATTGGATTTGTTTAGGATGCCCAGCAAAATGTATCTAGTTGCATGACTATTTTTCACCTACTTGACCTTCAAAATTAATTAAAGCCTGGGTAAGAGAGAGCAGGTGGTTATGGAGAAGACCATACAGAACAGCTGAGTTCATTTGAAGGAGAATTGGTGTTTGCTGGAATGGAAGGTGATCGAAGTAATGGCTCATGCATCCCAAAGAAACCTTGTTTGGAAACAAGTTTGTTGAATGTGTAGAAGGCTCCATTGCCTAGCATCTCTTGGATAAAGTTCTTAGCGCCTCTAGATTGTATTATCAATATTAATTTCCAGAAAGACATATCTATTTTTTGTTGGTTTTCCATGCGATCATGAGTCATTTCCAGACTAATTTGTGTCTTTCAAGATTCAGCAACCAATGCCACCCCCTCCAAAAAGCCTTCTTTCTTCAATGCTTCCCTGCAAGTGTTTATTTATCATTTACCAGACACTAATATAATCTTTTTTTCAGCCTGGATGCTCCAAGCCCCTCCCGCAGCCCAAAAGTGGTGCTCACTCATCCCTAATAGTTCTCAAATAGTATTATTGATTGGCAGAGGGAAAGTGAGAAATAAAGAATAAATGATTAAAGGAGGATGTTTTTAAATTGCTGTAGTATTTGCCATTTTATAATGAGCCATACGTGAGTATGTTGGTTCTATTTTTATTTCTATAAAAATCTGTTGCTTCGATTGGCTAACTCTTCTTAAGGAAATAGATATCTACAGAGCCCGTGTCATCTGCCAAGCACACCAAGCCCACCACCACGCCGGGCTTTCGGATCAGTGTACTGAGTGTGTGATCCAAGCTTAATGCTTCAGCCAGCCAGAACCAAAGAAAAATATCTACTTCAAGATTTGGAATTTGGGGGACTGAGGGCGGGGGTGGGGGGAGACCATCTGAAGCATTTCTGAGATAATCACAGTCAATATTGACTTACTCTCTTTCTTGAACTCACTTCCTCACCCCACCCCCTCCCCTTTGGGTTTTGCGACCACTATGATTCTTGGTGTCTTCTTGACTCTTCAGTAATGCTGACGGTCTACAATTTCCTCCTTCACTTTTTAAGGATCAATTTTTTTATAGTAGCCTATAAACTACCTCGTTAATCAGATAGTGTAAAATCCAATTAGAGACATTAGAATCCAGAAATACAAGTGTTAAGGAATGTATTTCTTGATTGACAAGGAAGCCAAATAGACCCATCTATTTAGAATCTTAGCAACAATTAGCTGCCTTAGTTTCATTTATTGTGACATAAAAAATCTGGTTTATTGAGAGCTCTATTGAAGAAGATTTCTATGATATGCACCATGAGAAAATATCTTCAAACTAAAATGATTGTTTTGCTGTAATAAATTGAACCATATGTACACTATGTTATTCAATCTTTTTTCTTCAAGGCATAAATTGATATTAAAGAACATTTAAGTCATAACACATGGTTATCCAGGCATGAACGAGGCAATAACCCATATAAGTTGTCAAGGTGAAGCCAAAGCATTTATTAGAGGTTTGTGTTGTTTTTGAAAAGTGCATGGTTGGATAAACATGGATTAGTGCTATTATGCTGCTACGATGACTCAAGTGTGTTTTTACAGTGTCAGTAATTTTTATGTTTAAAAATCACTGGTGCAGTATATTAGCTATAATTTATGTTTATCATCTTGTGTACTCTAATAGGTTTCAACAAACCATTTAACACTTCAGCTTGTGCATATACATTACTTAATAGGTATTTATCTTAAAAAAGAGATACTTAACGGGACTTTCAAAGCTTGCAACTGCATGCTAAGAGAGAATACTGCGGCGTGTCACATTAACTTTCTTTTCCCCATTTGCAGTTAACTTTGAAAATTCTGGCCACTTGCTTCTTTGTTCAACGCGCCTCTGAATGGCACAAGAAGAATATAGTCTGTTAGTGTCCTTGTCCACGGGAATGACATCAACTTCTCCCAGCACCGAGTGTCCGTCACACTTGCTAAGTAGGGTGGCTGCACGATATAGCCAACACAGCTGAAATATGACGAAGGTCCAGCGATCAGTCACCACGTTGGGGTGCCCTTTCAGAAAGGGTTCGTTTATTTTTGACTGTAGCTGCATCTACAAGGCTCGTCATGGTGTATGTGACCTAGACTCTTGGTTTGGAAGAGTCTCTGAGAGAACCCTAGGGACCAAATGTATGGGGGGGAGGGGGGTTGGAGGCGGAGAATCAGTTGGGACTTCCTCGTCACAGGAGGTTTGTTGCTGCAATACAAGAGGGGACTTCATTTATCATGACACGATTGATTCTTTCAAATCGTGCTATGCTTATTGTTTTTGCTTCAATGATGACCTATTTCTCTTTTGGATATTACAGGTAGATGAATTACTGGTGTTTGGTCTTTTCAAAGTGGAGATTGATTCACTTTTTAAATGTACCCAGAGTTAGTGATGTGGTGATATGGCTTTTGTCTTTTTTTCCAAGTTAACTACTTGTTGACTTACTGCCAGTCACGACAGAGATGGATTTGGAGGTGAAATACTCATGAAACTCTAGTTACCACTTAAATAAATGATGCCACTTTATTCATTTGTGACATGGCTGGATAAGAGTTTGTTTGGAATCCTGAAATTATGAATATACCGACCCACTCAGCAATAAATTTTTAGAAAGAGACTATAAATTCTCTAGAGTCAACCAAGCACATCAGTTGGCTGAGTTAGCAAACAGGGAGGATTTATTACTCACTGGAGACAAATCGACCAAGATGGCCTATTTAGTATTTCAAACTACCTTTTCCCTTGTAAAACTAGTGGTGACACTTTGACATCTTAACAGAGAGCTGTTATATCTTGATGATCTTTTCAGTATTGGCAACCTCTGCTAACTGGACCCAAAATTGTTTCCTAAATATTTAAAACTTCATGATTCTCATGATAATATCAAATTTATACACAAAACACAATAGGCAGTTTATATGAAAATGCATGTGGAGTGCGTTTTCAATGAAGAGAATTAGAGGGGAAAATCTCATTAGCATCCTGAATGAATATTATATAGTTTCAAAGGATCAAGAGGATAATGATCTAGCTCAAAACTTCCAATAGAACTTTCTAGAATAATGTAGAACTTTCTGGAATGATACATTTTTTATGTCTGAACTGTCCAATGTGGTAGCCACTAGTCACATATGGGACTTGAGCATTTGAAATGCTAGTATGACAGAATAACTGAGTTTTTAATGAATTTAATTTTAATTTTATTATAAATAATCACATGTAGCAGTAATTACCATGTTGGACAATGTAGGAAATCGATTCCCTTTAAGAAAAAGCTTGAAGAAAGATTTACTGTGGGAGTAGTACTAGGTTAGAGAAGAAGGGATGGTAGCAGATGGGCTCCCCCTCCCTTTTAAAATACAGTTTAGGACAAATCAGAAAACATAAGAAAGGAAAGGGGAGCCATATAGATTTTGAAATCTGAACAACAATGAAACTAACTGTAAGAGTGAAACTATCCACACATGCAACAGCTTCACAAGTCAGTAAAGATAGGACTGAATTTTATGAAACATAAAATGAATTATTTTTTAAGACCACATATTTAAAGAACAGAGAAGGTAGTTAGTAGTGAAATATTTTAAATACTTAGGCATCATTATTAATATTATTATTATTTAATTTTTGCTCTAATTGAAGCATTTTTGTAAGTAGAGTGAATATATATATTACATATGCATAGCATATATAATATATATAATTTTTAAACATTAAGAGAGTACTTAGGAGAATATCAACTGGAATACCTATACTAATTTAATATTCTCATCTTGGCAAATGATAATTCTGTTCCTGGGTACCCAGGATAATCCCCCATTCCTCCCTTTCTGTTCAGCTTCAATATATAATCAATCACCAAGTCTTGTCCTTCTTATGCTTTAAAGATAATTTATTTTGATTCTCTCCTCTTCATCCTCTGGATCACCACCCTTGTTTACGCCCACTCCCACCCAGACCATGAGATGTGCATCATAGCTATCTTCTGGCTGACAGTTGCCCTCTCCCTTCTCCTCCTAGTCAATCCTCCCTACAAGTACCAAGGTCACGTTGTTCGCTTGCTTAAAATTCCTCAAGAGTGCAACAGATGGAACATATTTGTCTCCCCCAAACTCATGTGTTGAAATCCTCTCCCCCGATGTGGTGGCGTCAGGAGATGAGGCCTTTGGGAAGTAATCAGGTCATGAGAGTGGAACCCTCATGAATGGGATCAGTGCCCTCATAAGAAGAGACATAAAGAGCTATTTGCCATGTGATGATACAAGAAGACAGCTGTCTGCACACCAGGAATAAGGTCCTCACCACATACCAGATCAGCTTAGCACCTTGGTCTGGGACTTCCCAGCCTCCAGAACTATGAGAAATAAATGTGCGTTGTTTAATCCGTGTAGTCCATGACGTTCCGTCATAGTAGCCTGACTGAGATCAAGGGCTTCTCTTCCCGTTAGTTACTGACCAAGATCTCTAGCACACCGTACATGCCCTTCATCTCTCCTTTCCTCTTTCAGGCCCTGACCCCTGACACTGCCTTCCTTAGATGTTTTGTTCCAGCCTTACTGAGCCAGACCACACCCCCTTCCTGTTCTTCATCTCTGATCATGTCATCCCTAGAGTTTTCTCCCCATTTTACTTGTCCTTCAAGACTCACCTAGAGTCACTTTCTCTGTGAATCCTTCTCTACCAATTGCCCCCCCCCCCGCAAAAAATCAGCAACGTCTCCTCTGATCTTCTTATTCCACACCCCTGTTTCAATAAGTATGGCACTGAATTCTGATTCTTTGTTTGCCACTCTCTCCCAGTAGACTGGGACCTCCAGCATAAAGAGAAGATGCTTTATTCAACTTTACATCACTACCGCCCAGTACAGTGACTGACACCTAGTAGGGGTGTTGCAGATGTCTGATAAATGAATGATGAATACGTACACAGTCGCTTCTCTTACCTAGCCATGTCTGATGTAAGCCTAGCTGCTGGGCCTCTGCTATGACTTCGGTATACCTGGCAGAAACTACCAGAGGTAATGTCTTTACAACTTGGAGGAATTAAATAGTCTTCTATATAAATTTACATACAACTGTAAACTTTATTTTTAAAGGAATCCTACCATGTAATATTATAAAAGAGAAATTTTCAAAACCACTAATTCAATAATCCCAAATAAATGGACTAATGAAGAGTCTCGTTAGGCAGTTAATCTATAAAAATACAGTTACTTTTCAGCATTTTGTTATATTTGTGGTATTTTTAGCAGTTTAAAATATTATATCATGACTATTTTCTCATTCTAAATAAATACTAATGTCTGTACTAAATTTTGTCTTTATAACCTTATGTTCTTTTTCTTAAAAAGCATTGCCAAAATTATGTAAACTTTAGGTCTTAAAAAGGAAGGCCAAGGTGTTGACCCTCTCGAAGTGCAAAATCGAGAATCAGAATTGACATTCTCTGAGGAAAGACCCAAGTTAAGCATTGGTATATATTTGGGCAAGCCAGTTAACCTCCCTGTATCTCCATATCTTTTCTATTGAAAGAGTAGCAAAGATTAAATTATTCTAAGGCCCTTCCAGCTCTAAATTTTATGATTTCCTTAAATCTAGTGAAAATAAAAAACCACGTGATAACCTAATTCATACCTATGACATACATGGTGCTTTTTGAGGAGCCATATGGTTGTAACATTAGGAAAACATCCAACATTGTCGCTTTACATGACCTAATAGGTACATGGAGAGAAATGCGAAAGTAGGACTGGATGACTGGTGGCATCTATATTGGTAAATTTGGTTGAAAGAATTTAACTCCAGTTAATGTAACACGTAGTTCATCAAGGCTTAAATAAACAGCTTTATTAATTCATTCAACAATTATTTATTTTGCCTTTCTATGTTAGCAAATAAGAACACAAAAATTTTTGAAAACCCAATGCCTGCCCCCAAGGACCATACAGGGGAGTAAGACAGATAAGTAAATCCTGAATGGCCCACTGAGAAAGGCTAATGCAAGGAAACGAGTATTAAAGGATGTGGTGAATCTAGCTGGTGAAGAAGCACTGTGGAGAGGTAGGTAATGGAGTAGGAGTGGGGCAGGATTGGGGGGAAATTTCAGGCAGAGTTTCTAATGCATACAAAGGCATGAACCTGAGAAAGAATGTATTGCACATCAGGTTCTAAGAAGAAATTGTACACTTATCATGATGAGCACTGAGTAATGTGTAGAGTTGTTGAATCCCTATATTGTACACCTGAAACTAACTGGTGTTAACTAACAGTGTGTTAACTACACTGAAATTAAAATTAAAGAAGAAGAAGGAGGAAGAGATGGGGGAGGAGGAGGAGGAGAAGAGGAAGAAGAAGGAGAAGAATGTGTCTTCAGGGGCTCCTGGTTGGCTCAGTCATTAAGCGTCTGCCTTCGGCTCAGGGCGTGATCTCGGTGCTCTGGGATCGAGCCTCGCATCAGGCTCCTCCTCTGGGAGGCTGCTTCTTCCTCTCCCACTCCCCCTGCTTGTGTTCCCTCTCTAGCTGGCTGTCTCTCTCTCTGTCAAATAAATAAATAAAATCTTAAAAAAAAAAAAGTGTCTTTAGAGGCTGTAATCTTCAATGGCTACCATCTTCCAGGTGGGTAAAGCAGGTGAGGGTAACTCAATAGGGAGTGATGGGGCCTGTTCTCAGCTTGAGGGCACATAGTCTGAGGGAGGAAGTCAGCTCTCAGCTCCGTGGATTCATGTCTTGGAGAAGACAAACATGCTGTTACTACAAGGCTTTTACCACAACTGCAGTAAAAGGCGGTCATTAGGGCATGTGGGAAGGACTACAATAGGAGATAAACATAAATGTAAGTAAATGCTGACCAATTTCAGATCACTGCTCTAAGAACCAAAATAGTTTCAAGCTTATATGTTTTTAAAGGTCCGTGCAATTTATTATGTTTTACTGTAATTTTTATCAGTGTTATTACTACATTAAACTTAAGAAATTCTCCTTTGTTACAGTCTCCTTAAAATATCTCTATAGGAATTGACAGTATTTAAAAAAAATGTAAAGATGAAAAATTGTAAGCATATGCAAAAATAGAGAATTTCACAATGACTCCCAGGTAACTATTTATTACCCAGCTTCAACAATTACCAACATTTCACCATTCTTGTTTAATCCATCTGCTCACTTTTCAAATCCTAGACATTGCATCCCTTCACCCATAAAAATTCAATATTTCTCCAAGAGATAAGAATATTTTAAGTATCATCACACCAAAAAATATTGCAATAATTCCTTATTTTCGTCTAGTACTCAGTCAGTGTTCAACCTTCTCTTATTGTTTAATAAAATGTCTCTTTTTTTTTTCAGTTCGTTGTCCAAATCAGAATCCAGATGAGGTTTAGACATTTTGAGTTGATTTTAAAACTCTACTCAAAAAACAAAGTTACTTCCTTTAAAGAAATAATGCCCTCAACAATAAACACATAAAAAGCGGGCTATGGTTAACACTCTTGCTAATTGCTTTCCCACTGGAGTCAGTCTGCCTGGGTTCAAATCTAGACTCTGCTAATTACTGCTGTGTGACCTTGGGTTTAGCCTCTTGCTTAAATCCCTTCATCTGTAAAATGGGAATTAAAAAGTGTTTATCTCATAGACTCCTTACTAGGATTAAATTGAATTTGAGCATTCAGAATACTACAAGGCAAGACTTATGGGAGGGTTAAATAAATGAAAATAAGTTAATAAATTCAGCTTTTAGCTGTGACGTACTAATATGAATAGATTGCCTTGGGATGGTAGGAGTGATTCACTCTTAGCCCAGAAATTTTCTACAATGCCTGATTTAAAATTTTGTCTATGACATGTTTTTCCACAGAAGCACGCAGACCACACATAAACACACATCTTTGTAACAGAAGTAATGGCAGAATCCGTAAACCATATAGTAGAAGGTTGTGGACAGCATGGAGCATTGTCCCTCGAGGTCTGACTTTCCTCTGGGTGTGGCCTCTAGGAGATGACAGCAGGAGAGAGAGGTCTAGGTATTCATTACTCTGGGTCATTCCCTGCCTGGCCACATACTGTAGGGTTGATTCCTCCACTGAAGACCACAGTACATATCAGGCAGCCTTCCAGGAAAGAAAGTTCTGGAAACTTCTCCCTGTACTGTTGCCCTCAGGTCTAGGGGTGGTAAAGGCTTTCCATAATTACTGTTTAGCCTTAGGGTGCTTCCTTTTCCCCCGTTGGGTTTCCACAATGGCCTCTTCATTAAACTTACCTCAATCATCAGTGTGAGCATGCTATTTATTTCCTTCTGAGACACCAATACAGTCTAAGAACAATCATATGAAATATGTCCTGATTGATAATAGCTATTTTGGGGAGACCTTTCCCTACATCAGGTACTCCAATAAGGTCTTTACATTCAACAGTCACTTAATCCTTACAATAACCCTGGATGGTAGGTACAATCATTTTTACAGATTAGTAAACTAAGGCTTTAGAGAAGTTTGTGGGCCCATATTGTGGGACTGTAAGAGCCAGGTCAGCACAGCCTAGAGGCTAAAGGCATGGTCTCCAGGATCTGACTGCCTGGGTCTAAATTCTGGTCCCACCACATGAGCTCATTTGGTCCCAGACACATTTCTGTTGGTCAATGTCCTCCACTATAAAAGGGAGACAAACAGTACCTATGTCAGAAGGTGGTTGTGAAGATGGACTATGTTAATTTATGTAACACTCTCAGAGAACTTGTCTTACAGGAGATGCCAGTGTGTATCTGCTATTATTATTTATGAATCCAAAGCCCATTTACTACATTTTACTCCTGGCTATCAGAGATAATATATATTTTCTCAGGAGTAGAAGATCTCTGTCCCCGTTTTTTAGATAACTTGTTCCTTATTTTGTGCAGCAGAAAGACTGTCATTTCAACATGAAGCTCATAGGTTTAAAAGCAATACATAGGATACATAGTTCTTTTTTCATTGTCAGAAAGGCAAGTGTCAACAGAATCACACGAAAAGTTCTGGAATCTCCCCTGTTTGTGTACTGAATGAGTTATAAGGACACAGATAACATCTTAAAGACCAGAAGGCTTATGATTCTTTTATTTATATGTGGAGAAACTTGGGAAATTTGGCTACGGTCTCATTATTGTGTTCTACTCTAAGCAAAAAGGGTGCTTTGTGGACATTAGTGTGTTTAATATGCACATGAACTTCTACCTTGGATGACAAAGAAAGTGAAGCTCAACTTCTAAGACACTTTCCTATCATTCCAGAATTGATCTGTGCAAACTTGAAGCACAGCCAGAGACTCTGTGTTCTGTAAAGGCATGGTCGACCAGTAAACCGATGAAAATGTGGGAAGAGCTGGGTAGAGCAATTCCAGACACGAGGAATCATGCCAGACAGTTGCCAAACTTGGAGAAATGTTCTGACCACCATTGTAGGCTTGGTATGACATTGTAGGCCTCTAATGTCATACCAAAACAACACTGTGACTATGTAACCAACAAAGTTACAAATGAATAAAAATTAGAAAGGACCCTAAACTTCATAGTTATCGGCTAAAAACCATTTTTAGGAGGCTTACTCTCCCAAGGATCTTTATCAAGTCATAGGTCCAAAGCTCCTCAGAACCACTGCTGAACACATGGTTAAATAAGGACAATTGCTGCTCTTGTTTTATTACTTTATTTTGGCTTCATACATCTTTTAAAATCTTAGTATCCTTAGCAAATACATCGTACTCAGTAATTATCAATCATTTTTACCTTTATTCTCACTTTATTTATTCATACATTCATTCAGGCGATTATCATTCACTTGACACTCACTTGTGCTTGCCAAGCATGGGGAACGCAGAGGCAGATAAGACATGGTAGCGTCTTCAAAATGTCCACAGCCTAGGAGGGGAGACAGGCGGCAAAGCAATAAGCATACTAATGACTTAGAGGTGCCATGATTGAAACTTCATGGTTAGAACAGGCAGAGGCATAGATGAATAAATATAAAATTTCCCCTCCTGGCAAAAGCAAGACCTACAGAGTGGTTAAGTCCCAGAGCAGACATCAGATAAGGAATGCTGAGTAGGAGAGCAGGTTTAGATAGGGTGAATTTGAGGTACTTGCATGACATGTAGATGGTAATGTCAAGTAGGCTATTGGAAATAAGGGTTTGGAGTTCAGAAGAAAATACCCACCTAGAGACTAGGAAGTCAACAGCATCCAAGCAGGAGTTAAAGTCTAGGGTGTGAAGGAGTTCCTCAGGGAGAGCTCTCTATAGGGACATGAAAGACAATGCCCTCAACAGAACCTTGGGGGAGTTTTACCCCATGAGAGGCAAGACCATAGAAAAGGACTCTAGGTTGCCTGAACACCTTTCAAATCCTCTCCTGACAGCAAGGTGTTTTGTTTTTTTTTTAATTTTTTATGTTATGTTAGTCACCATACAGTACATCATTAGTTTTTGATGTAGTGTTCCATGATTCATTGTTTGCGTCTAACACCCAGTGTTCCATGCAATACGTGCCCTCCTTACTACCCATCACTGGGCTAGCCCATCCCCCCACCCCCTTCCCTCTGAAACCCTCAGTTTGTTTCCCAGAGTTCATAGTCTCTCGTGGTTCATTCCCCCTTCTGTTTACCCCCCTTCATTCCTCCCTTCCTTCTCCTACTGATCTCCCTGCTATTCCTTATGTTCCACAAATGAGTGAAACCATATGAAAATTGTCTTTCTCTGCTTGATTTATTTCATTTAGCATAATCTCCTCCAGACCCGTCCATGTTGACAGCAAGTTTTGAAAGGGTGTCATGGATATAAGGGAGTGGGGGAGGGGAGGGATAA